>NC_056741.1:697476461-698083961 GCF_019279795.1 Protopterus annectens
CATAAGTCATTTACATTGGTCTCATACTGCATGGAAATTATTTTCTAGGTGAAACTGCAACGTGCACTATATTAGCTGTTATAAATACTAATGAAACCAGTCTTTTTATGATGGCTCTGCACCATATGCTCAAGGAACTCAAAATGGGCATCATCATCATCTTCTTCTTCTTCTTTCAGCTGTTCCCATTAGGGGTCACCACAGTGGATCATCTGTTTCCACTTCTTCCTGTCCTCTGCATCTTGCTCCATCACACCTCATCTGCATGTCCTCTCTCACCACATCCATAAACCTTATCTTAGGCCTTTTCCTCTTACCTGGCAGCTCCATCATTAGCATCCTTTTCCCAATATACAGCATCCCTCAAACCAATGCAATCTCGCCTCTCTGGCTTTGTCTCCAAACCATCCAACCTGAGCTGAAACTCTAAGATACTGATTCCTAATCCTGTCTGTCCTCATCACACCCAGTGCAAATCTTAACATCTTTAACTCTGCTACCTCCAGCTCTGACCCTTGCCTTTTTGTCAATGACACAATCTCCAACCCATATAACATAGGTGGTCTCACTACACTCTGTGGACCTTCCCTTTCACTCTTACCAGTACCTGTCTGTCACACATCACTCCTGACACTCTTCTCCACCCATTCCACCCTGCCTGTACTCTCTTCTTCACTTGTCTTCCACACTCACCATTACTTTGAACTGTTGATCCCAAATATTTAAACTCATCCACCTTTGCCAACTCTACTCCCTGCATCCTCACCATTTCTCTATCCTCCCTCTCATTCACACACATATATTTTGTCTTAATCCTTCTGATCTTCATTCCTTTCCTTTCTAGAGCATATCTCCACCTCTCCAAGGTCTCCTCAACCTGTTCCCTACTTTCACTACAGATCACAATGTCATCCACAAACATCATAGTCCATGCGGACTCCTGTCTGATCTCATCTGTCAACCTGTCCATCACTATTGCAAATAAGAAAGGGCTCAGAGCTGATCCTTGATGTAATCCCACCTCCACCTTAAATGCTTCCATCACTCCTACCGCAGACCTCACCACTGTCACACTACCCTCATATATATCCTGTACCACTCTTACATACTTCTCTGCCACTCCCGACTTCCTCTTACAATACTACAACTCCTCTCTAGGCACCCTGTCATATGCTTTCTCTAAGTCCACAAAGACACAATGCAACTCCTTCTGACCTTCTCTGTACTTTTCCATCAACACTCTTAGAGCAAACATCGAAGTGTTAAATAACACAACTGCCAGTTCCATTATGGAATGTGATTGCTTGACATGCCCACACATCCACTCATTTATCCTGAAAGCTGCAAGCATGTCAGGGAGCAACCGAAAGTTCAGACCGCACAAGGCACCCTTATGATGCTGGCCTTTGGAAGGTATGCACATGGATGAAGCAGTGGGCATCTCTGAAGCTGCTGTTTGAGACAGATTTCATCTTTTTTTTCTTTTTCTTTTATTTATCCTTTGTTGTCCAGGTTAGACTCACTAGGCTAGTATCCTCTTTTCAGAGAAGACCCAAGGTGATATTTATACCTCTAGAGGAAATTCCACCTGATCATTAGGGAACTTCCTCTACTTTTTTCAACAGATGACGTAGGATCTTTTCCATCCACTTAAGTCACCACCAACTTAAGCAGGTGGGGCTTCTGTTTAACATCTCATATACTCAGGAGTGCAGTGCCCCATCCCCTTATGCTGCACTGCAGTGTCTGTAATCACACTACCTGGTATGAGAATAGAACCCTAAGTCTTCTGCACCAAAGGTGTGTGCTACCTGTTGAGCCACTGACAATGACAGATGATATTTGTGAGCCTGTTATCCACAGGTGGTTCCTCCTGCACAGAGAAAGGTATGTGTTCTTCCCATATAACCACAGTTCAACTGTACATATACACTCTGTGGAGGGAATCTCCCCACTCAAGAGTGAAATAGATACAAGTGCCACTATTTCCTCTGACAGTGACACATGGCTATGTATTAGAAGCATCATCTCCAGACTCTTCAGAGGTTCATATATCAGTCCCTTATCCAGTCTCAGCCATTTCTACCTGTGAATGCAGAACATAAAGTGCACCATAGTGAGTACCTTAGCATATGGTATAATGGTGCTCATGTGACATGTAGGGCAAGTGTGTAAATGCACCAAATTAGATGTTACTCAACCTTAAGTTCTCTGGCAGCTGCACACTGTTGCCATGATGATTGCCTATGGGAAGACATGTATATTAATACCACTTTATTAAAATACACCCTCTATGTGTAATACATGTATATGCAAACTTATGCAATATAGTGCTGACTTGCTCTATCTTTTGCCAAGACATGGACATGGGTGGGATAGGTTAGCTTCACACTGACATTCACTACTCTGCTGAATATAAATGTTGATATATCTCCTCACCCTGTGAGAAGAGAAACTGGAAACATCTACACTTCAGTCAACCTTTTAGAACCTGGAGGGGATCACTGAGACACAGTTTTCTGTGCATTCTGGTTGCATACCTTTCAGCTGTCCAGCTTTTAGCATAATGTCCAGATTTTTGTCTCATATTTTTGTTCTGCTCCTCATAAAATATGTGGTTTTCTGGCAAATCATTGAGGATTGAAGTCACTAAATAATGGCAGATATTTGAGTTTCAGACTTCATATACTTGGGAAAATGCATGCTAAAACAAAACCTTTTATTTTAACAACTTTCTAAGTTTATAAGAGCAGTATTTAAATAGTTTTCCTATTTTGGGCCTTGGTTCTCCCCCCCCCCCATTATTTTGTCCTTGTCCAGATTTCTTGAGCTAAAAGGTTGATAGGTATGTGTGGTTGGCATGTCTGAGCTGATCATTTTGATCATGTGATGCCAGTGCTAGATAATACATGTGGTTGTACCTACCCACCACACTGATGACCCACAGCAATAAGTGCACACATAGTCTTTCAGTGGTTGGTTTGCACCTCACATCATAACTGAACACAAAACTGTCATTTGTGTATTGTTAGTTTATATACTTACATAATCACATTAGTTAATTAATTCCAAGGCATGAAAATTGTTATGAAAAATTATTATAAAATCCATGACAAATACAGGATGATGCACAATTCTATCACTTTCTACTTAATTTTGTTCCTGGAATTTTGCAAACAGAATTTATTCAGTAGAAGTAGCTACTAATATTGTTTTTTTTTTTTTTTTTGGGGGGGGGGGGGTTATGCTTCCATTTTTTTAAGTTTTTTTGCCATTGTCCTTAATCACTAGTTTTTCCCTTTGTAATCTTTTGATTTTCTATAACAAATGTTTAGGGTTATTAAATGAAAAACTATATTTAGAGCTGGTGCATCCTCATTAAATACACAATCATTTAGTATGATGAAAGATTTCAATAATTATGCTTTAGAAGATTTGTTGACCAGTAGAGTTTATACTAAATGTAGTAATTGTAAGCATTATTTTTAATAAGTTTTTGAAAACTGGGACAACATGTGTTCTTGCTTTAAAAAGCTAAGGGACAAGGCTTGTATACTAGAAAGAATGTTTCAAGGCCTTGATTTGATCTATTCACGCTTGATTATTAGTGATGTTTTTGTAAGGAAATGTGTTGAAGAACACACCAAACATAACATTCAAAATGAGTGTGATAAGACCAAATACTCTAGGATAAACTAATACGGTTACCAAAATATGCAGACCTATTGTATTTGACACCATGAAATATGCCAAAGAAAAATATGTGACTGATTTGAGAAGAGCGTGCAATATCAATTCATCAGGACATATTTGTACAGTTAGAGAAAAATGCCACCCTATGGTATCAGAGACTAAGACATGACAATGAGACCTTAGTTTCTGAGACTACAGAAGTGAAGAACAACATAAAGACTTCTGAACGTAGTTTGATAAATAATGAAGAGGGTATACCATGCCACTGCTAGAAAAGTCAAGGCAAAGGGAAAAGCAAGCTTATTTTATTTTTTTATTTTTTGTAAAGAAAAGTAATAAAGCGCATAGTAAAGTTACAGAAAAAACAAGATGTGAGTATGCAATCACAATATTAACATCAGATAACAAAAAAGAAAACAGAAAAAAAGAATTAGTTACATCAAAAAGAAAGATTAAATAGGCTTTAGGGCATCATTTCTTCCTTTTCCCAGTGAACTTATTATATCGGACAATATTACATTGGCTAACCCTAATGAACCTTGCAAAGGGGTATCTCTGTATAAAACTTCATCTTTAGTAAAACCTGTTTTTGAAGAGCCCAGCAGTGAAACATTAATGCAAGACAGTGCATTAATTGGTGTACTACAATACAGTAATGCAGGACAGTACAGAATGAAGAAAACCCCTTAGAAGCTTTATTGGCCCAGACACAGCCTACAATGAAAGTAGAAGTCCCTGCCTTAGACATGGGAACAGCAGAAAAGAAAACAAAATGAAGGAAAGCAGCAGGCTCAGATGAAGTCATGGTAGATATGATCAAGATGTTGGGAGAGTTAGGGAAGAAATCTCTCCAAGGGTACTCATAGCAGTAGCACATACTCATACTCATAGTTCAGAGAGAAAGAGGTATCCCAGATGGTTGAATAAGCATTCTAGTGCCAGTGTGCAAGAACAAAGGGGGCATTCACAACTGGGGGAGTCCAGAGATATCAAACTCATGCCACACTGCATGGAAGTGCTGGAAAGGGCAACAGATAAACAAATACACAACAGCAGATGAGCAGCTCAGATTCAGATTAGGATGCAGCACAATTTAACACAATTAACCTGATATTTGTAGTGAGACAGATAATTGACAAGAAGCTAAAGATGAGGAACTAGACTTGGAGAAAGCATATGACAAGGTACCAAGAAAGCTGATTTGGGTAGTCCAGGCTACGTACAAGGACACAATGACACAAGGAATAACAGTGTTTGGACTAACAGATGGGTACCCAGTGAGAGTGTGCGTGTATCAGAATTCAGTTTTGAGCTTAGTGCTGCTAATACTCGTGATGGACTACATTAGCATATCGGTCAATAGGGAGAGATCAACAAAGCTGCTGTATGTAGATGATGTGATATTACAAGCAGACTCTGAACAAGTACTTCACCAAATAAAAGGGGAATGGAATTCAAAACTTAAGGCACATGGGATGAAACTATGTAGAGGCAAGACATTTGTCATGGTAGCAAATGTGAGAAACTAGAAAAGCTGAAAATTGAGATAGAAGGAAAAATGGTGAAATAGCTTAACAACTTCAAGTATCTGAGGGGTGGTTGAGGAAAAGAGAAGTCTAAATGAGGAGATCGAAGAGGGGCTGCAACCAACTAGCAGAGTGCCAGGGCAGTGTGTGACAGAACAATGCCAAAGAAGCTGAAAAGTAAGAACTTCAAAACAGTGGTACAACCAATACAGCTGTATGGTAGAGAAACCTAGGCAATGAAGGTAAAGCATCGGGAGAAGCTAGAAGTGATGGAAATGAAATGCCTGAGATGGATGGTAGGATGCACACTGCGGGACAAATGAAGAAATGAGGACATCAGAGCAGAAGGCAAAGTAACTCAAATTGCAGAGTAGGTCAAAAAATAGAATACTGTGGAATGGGTATATGAACAGAAAAGCAGAAGATAATCTGATGAAGAAGATTAGGGGGAGACAGGAAGAATGTAAGAGGAAACAAGGGCATCCAGCAAAAAGGTGGCTGACTTTCATGAGAGAAGATCTATGACAGTCAGGCATGACTATCAATGAATGTAGGAGAATAGCACTGAATCAAGAGAGACAGCAACTGTTGATGTGACACCACAACCTCATGTAGAACATAGGAAAGAGGGAGTGGGGTGATGATGATGATAGTGATAAGTATGCCTCCCTAGATTTGTATCCACAGGTTAGAATGTACATCAGTGATGGCCATCTAAGGTTACACTGACCCAAGATGAAAAGTCCAACTTGCCTCTTAATGTAAAGCAAAATAAGTGAACCAGATCACTGGCACATCCAGTTTCTACTAAGGTATCATATTTTAGAAAATGTAAAAGTGAGCATTGGGAGGAAACATTTCCCCAATGCAGGACTTTATACAGTTGGAACCCTATGACTTCACACACAAATCAAGGACTCTGGCTCACGTGATTATGTTAATACCTGTAGGCATTTGGAACTTTATGAAGGACCATTACAAAAGATGTCAGAATCTGATACAGAACATGTGTGATTCTAAACAAAATAAAGGGACACTTTTGTCTGGGGATTCCCTATTAAATGCTTTGCAGAGACAGAATTGACAACTCTAAATAAAGAAAGAATTGCTGTTACAAGCTTGCCAGGCTTTAAAATAATACCTGTGAGCTAATTCAAAAACTTGTTATGTTTTGAATATGTCATTATATATGCTGGTATTAATGAGTTGGGTGTTGTAACTTTGGAAATCGTGAAAATCACTACTGTACAAATAGCAAAATATTTTAAACTTCATAAAGCAAAAGTGATGTTTGGTGAAACTCTTCAGTTCTGCAGTTTATCTCATTACAAATTTAATATGGCCAAATATACAAGTGTCCTTGGAATGAGATTTTAGACAGAGGTCCCATTTGCTTGAGTTGGTGGTAGCTCATGTGAATGTAAAAGATTCCAAAGCACCTGCTAAAAAATAAGGGAAGTTCTCCAGTGCCCTTGCCAAATTTCCCATGTAGCATAAATGCCTCCTCGGCTCTCCCCTGAGAAGTGGCCACTAGTCTAGTGGGAGTAACCCAATCAACGAAGAAAACGAACACAGTAGATAGAAGTGCACTAGGAATTCTGTCACATTTGTAATTTATTGGAAGGGGACAATTTCAGATTATGGAATTTTTGGAAAGGATAGATTAAATTTGAGTCACTGTGCTTCAACATACATTAATAGTACAGTCAAAGAGGCAGTTAAGCCTATCGTTTTATAAAAATGACATGTACAAAATATCATTTCACTCTAGACTCTCTGGTAATTCTGTGAATGTTTGCAATCTCTGCAGCACAAAATATTTATATTAAGAAGGATGCACTGAGAACAGACATTCGTTTATATAACATCAAAATCGTGGCTATACAGAAGCACGGAATTCATCACTTATTCATTTATCTGACGTTCAAAGGTATGACTGAGCTTGTGAAGATATATTGTGTGGAGGCATACATATAATGAGTCATCAAACTATATGTGGAAAGTTAAAGGCAATATCTTCCTGATAATGAGATAATAAATCTGCAGGTGACTGATGTACTTATTTTTGGACATTTATAGGTTCATAGGGTCATAGGTTGATACTAGGCTATTGGCCCTAGGCCCTGTACAAGCCTAGTCATAACAATTCCCTGGCTATTTCTTCCCACACTATTTACTTCCCCGGACCCCTGTCTAGCAGGCCGACTGAAGTGATCCCTGGGGTGAATTTCCTTTCTCCCATCCAGTTGTCAAGGTTCCTTTTGAAGAGGGCCAAAGAGGCGCTCTGCTTGACATGTATGGGCAGTCTATTCCAGAGTCTGGAGAGTCTCTGTGTCAGGAACCTATCCCTCCAGCATGTTTTGTTTATTGTGATGACAAGGTTTAGATCCCTGGAGCATGTGGCTCTGAGGGATTGGGATTTCTTTAAGTGTAGCATGTCCAACAGCTCTGGGTTTGACATGGCCTTGTATGTTAAGCAGAGATCGCCTCTGAGTAGACAATATGCGACAGAGTATAGCTGGAGTTTTTTAAGGTGGTCAGCATAGGGCATCTGCTTTAGGCCTGTGATTCTTTTAGTGAGGTATTTCTGCGGCCTTTCCAGTTGTTGCAGTTGTCTTGAGAGGTACATAACAAATGGGGCATTGTATTCTATAATGGGTCTAATGAGGGATGAGTACAATGGGACAATGACGTCCTTTTTTCTGAATGAAAAGCCCTTAGTGATGAGGTGTGCCACATAGAAGGATTTCCTGACTGTTGTGGTGATGTGGTTATCGAAGGTGAGACCACTGTCCACCTGTGTCCCTAAGTCTCTTATCACACTTTCAGTGTTTAGTGTACTGCCACATATGTGGTAATTCATGGGTAAATGTTTTTTCCCAAAGGGGATAACTATACATTTCTTGGCATTGAGCTTGAGCCCATGTCTCTGGCACCAAGCATCTGTTTCTGTAAGGCCCTTCTGTAGAGTATCCACATCATTTGGAGATTCAATAATGGCTCCCAGTTTGCAGTCATCTGCGAACTTTGTTAGCCAGAGTCCCTTAGTATTGGCCTGTACTTCAGAGAAGTAGATACCAAACAAGAGTGGTCCCAGGACTAAACCCTGAGGTACTCCACTTGTCACTTGTCTGGAGCTGGATTTGGAGTCATCTCCTTTTACAGTGTGGGTTCTGTCAGTAAGTCAGTTGGCAACCCATCGAGTGATGTAGGGATTAATGCCCAGCTTAGTAAATTTATCTATGATTCCAGAGTGGGGGATGGTGTCAAAGGCCTTAGCGAGGTCTAGATAGGCTGTGTGGACCACCTTACCCTCATCCACGGCTCTGGAGACTGATTCAAAGAAGTCAATCAAGTTCAGGAGACAAGATTGGCCCTTCATGAACCCAAACTGGGTGGGGTCCAGTGTTTGAAGGTTGCAAATGTCTTTGTTTATAAGTTCCATGAAAATACGTTCCATGGCCTTGCAGATCAGGCTCGTCAGACTGATGGGGCAGTAGTTCCCGGGATCCAAGGTGGATCCCCCCTTGTGGAGTGGGATAACTGTAGCTGTGCGCCACTCAGTGGGCACGAAGCCTGAAGTGAGGCTATGATTAAACATGACACTTAGGTGAGGTGCCAGTTCATTTTGTAGTTCATGCAGTACACAGCCCAGGATGTCATCTGGTCCCATGGATGCTGTATTCTTACCTTTGGAGAGTGCGTTTTTTACCTGTGTGGCCATTATTACCAGAATTTGGCAATCTTCCAGTATTGAGCTGGGCCCTTTAGGAGGTGAGAGGGGGTGAATTTTGCACTGAATTGATCTGCCAGGATATTGGCAATATCCTTTGGATCAGTATATTTAATGCCATTCTGTTGTAGCTCAGAGCAGATCTGAGCATTGCCATTTAGATTCTTGACATAGTTATAGAATGCCTTGTGGATGCCTTTGGAATCTTTGGCAATTTTATTTTTGTAACTAGCTTTGGAGGATTTTATGAGGTATCTCAGCTTTTTACTGAGGCTGGTAAGGGAGTTTTTTGCATCCTGTGATTTTTCTGTTTTCTGCAACAGTTTCTTCCTTTTGTTGTAAAGTTTGTTTATGGCAGTTGACCACCAGATTGGCTTCATTTTTTTTGGAGGAGTGCACCTTGATTCTATTTGGGATGGCACACTTCATGCATGAGTGGATGTGCTCATACAGTGCCTTAGTGTAGGACTCAGCAGTTGAACTTTCAATTCCCATCTGCATGGGTGTTATGAAGTTTGTCACTACTGACTTGAGTAGAATAAAGTTGGCTTTGAAGAAGTTTTTTTATGGAGGTTTCCTTACTTGGGGGGTGGGGGTGGGATGTGGAAGTTAAGGGTGATTAGCTTATGGTTTGACCTGACCAACGAGGGGGTGGCCATAGGTGTGGAGCATCGATTTCCCATATTGGTAATAACCAGGTCTAGGATATTGGAGCCCCTGGTGGGACAATGGATTTGTTGATCCAGGGTGTTGGAATTTATGAATTCCAAGAACTGCTGGGCAAAGGTGTTGGTACATGAGTAGTTTTCTCAGTTAATGGCAGGGTAGTTGAAGTCACCCAGTATTAGGGTGTTTGGTTGTATCTTAATATTGTTATTTAGCATCTCTGTTTGCAATAGAAGGTCCTCTGTAAATGCTGATCACCATACCAAATTGTTAATAAATTAGATGTGTTTGTGACCAAGAAGAATACACTATTATTGGGAGGTATCAACTATACAGACATTGACTGGACAACATTTACATCTGTCCAAATTTATATGCTTAATATTAAAAACACATGACAGTTAATGACAGTTAATGAAACTGCCTACAAGACAGAATAATATTTTAGGATTAGAAATACTAATCCCCTTAACATTATTTTTAAGTTACATGTTATTGAGTCATTGGGCTGCTCCAATCATAGTGAACAGATAGCAGGACAAAACTATATATTACTATAGCATGATGGATTTTGGAAAAATAATAAAGAAAATAAGACACAACTTAAAAAATGCAGTAAGATGCAATATGTGCTGAGGACTGAGACTGTTTTGGATGCAATATCTACTTTCAGTATGTGAACAGTCATTAGAATATACAAGTAGTAACAAAAACTAGGAGTGAATTTTCCATATTGTCATATTAGTGGTCAAGGAAATTAGAAGTGTCATATAATAAGAAAATATATTTTACAGCACTTCTAAGAGACGTTAAATTTCTGTGACTAAAAAAGGCTTAATTGTATAACTAGAAACCTTAAAATTATTAAAACAATAAAAACTCGCTAGGAAAATAATCTAGTACAAAATAATACTGATGAGAACGTAATATAAATATGCAATTTCACAGTTGTCACATACACAGCCTGTTGACCCTCTAGTAGATAATAATCTGTGGACTTTTCAACCTAGGGAGATGGACAATATCCAATATAATAAAACCAGTTGACAAATTTAAATATGCCACCCACTGCTTCTGAGCTCAAAAATAGCATATGTCCAGTCTTTGATGAGCAAACAATATTGTCTGCCCCACAGAGTGCTAAGAACCTGGTACTTACGTATTATCGCAACCAGATTGGGATGAGGAGAAGCGGCTCATTTCCGAGTCCTTCTCCTGCCAAAATATTTGTCCAAGTTACTTGGGAAGCATGTGTCACTGAAGTGGGTCTCATTACAGTGACTTTTACTTCAAAATAAGTGGAAACTTAGAACGTTATGCTGTGCAACTAACAAATGAGACAGCAGCACACAAGCACTTTCCACAGAACACTTAACTTTATGCTGTGCGACTGGCAAATGAGACGGCAGCACAAAATCACTTTTCCCACAAAAACTAAACATGTTTACTATCTTAAATGTCCAGCTTAAGTCAGCTGCAAGAGCTTAACAGCAGAGATCTGAATAATCTGCACAAGTGAAACTTACAGAGGCGACTCCATGCTGCCGAATACATAGATCACAAGAGAACATCCATATGAAAGAAAAACGGCCCTTATGTATTCTTGCAAAAATCTTTCTAACCAAGAAAGGTTGACAAATGTAATTCTTCTGAGTTATAAGTTTAAGCTTTCCAAATGACAAATTAGAGAGCAGCACACATGCACTTTCACCAAAAAAGTTAACATCTTCAGAATGCTACATGTCCATCTTACGTTGACTCCAGCAGTTTACCAGCAGAGATCTGAATAATCTGTAAAAATACAATCCATGCAAGCAGCCCAACAGCTGCAGAATACATAGGGTACAAGGGAACATCCATATGAAAAAAAAATGGTACTTACGTATTATCATATAATCTTTCAAACCAAGAACAGATCGTTTTATAAATAAATGAACCAAATATCCATAACATGGCAAATGCTGACAGGTTTGAAATCTGGTTGCGATAATATGTAAGTACCAGAAGCCCTTAGGCATGTGTCCTGATTAGCTATCTGATAATATGATCCATGCTATAAAAGTAGAGTAAGCCCATCCTTTGAAAATAAGTTACAGTAACATGTTTAGAACTGTTGTGTTCTAAATATTTGAAGAAGTCAGCTGTAGTACCAATATATAAAGAAGTTTTATGTAGTTTAGTACATAACTGTATGCCCATTAGCCTTACCTCATTTATATGTAAGGTTTATGAAAAATAATTGTTAGATATAATAGTAAGATACAGTTCATACACACCCCTCTTATATTTATCACTCAACATGGTTTCATTAACTCACTTTCTCACTCACTAATCTAACCAAATTCAGTATCAGACTTTACCACTGTGGATGCCAACCATAGCCAGCAGAAGAATTATACCTGAAGAAAATATCTGGGAATAGAGGGATACCCCAAGTCAAAATATTAAATTCTCCCAAAACCCAGACATTGAGGAAGGCAGAGATTATTATTATCAAATTTCTGCCAGATTTAGGCTGCACCTAGTTAAGTTATGTAAGAAATGCATAGAATCTGCAGCTTCCATACCTATACTCTACCATGTGACCCCTATTGCTGAATACCAATACTTTTCAGTTTTGTTAGAGATTATTGCCACTGAGTTAAAACATGAAATTGCTCATTAAATACTTGTCAAAGGATGTTACTGGGTTAAGACAATAACTTAAAGCTTTGTTGTCCCCTGTGGGGTGTCATTGTGTATTTCCCAGTCAGAACTTTAATCTCCTGTTAGAGTATTGATGGTTGGTGAAACAATTTGTAAGTCCCCCTGTGAAGGCTGCCAGCCTAGCTAGATATAATTTTGTAAATAATTATATGTCCTTGTAAATATTATGATCCACAGGCTTGTTTGACAAATGTAAGAAAGATGTGTTATGTTCTGAGCTTCAAAAATGCAACCACAGTGCACCCTGCTGGAAGAAAGATGATAAGTAAAGGATTTTACAACTGCATGTGATCTCAAGCTAGGAGACAGGATGTCTGCAGCTAGAAATTCTTTCTATTGTCCTAAGACAGAGATAATTACTAAGGTTCACATATAAAGTGTCTTTTATTGCTGTGGCTTCCTGGCAGGTGCAGATCAAAAAGAAATGTTACATTTTGAGTTCTGTTACCCTGGAAACCAAATCAGAGAAGTGACAAGAATGATGTAATCTGAAATGACTCAGCTGTAATGTGTATTATCAATTTAAGGACTATCCCTCAGAGAAAGAGATGGCATTTTGTATTTTGTTATGAAGCTGGCAGCTCACCAGCACTTGCTTTGCTCTATAAGTAGGATCTTAGATCTTAGTACTTCTCTTAGAGATAGATAGAAATAGCAAGATTAGTCTAGCTGTTTTCTATATTTATGTCAGACTGTCCTACAGTGTTGTTTTAAAAATGTTTCCTGTGATTTCTGAACTCTCTAATGTCATTGTGTTGAATTAATGAGTATTGTCTTGTGTTTTTATTATTTATTATTAAATATTTTTAAACTTTTCACCTGTGGCTGTTTTGTGTAGAGATATTTAAGATCTTAAAGTACTTGCATATATTTGGTGATACTGTATAGGCCACTCCTGAATAGCCTTAAAAAGTTCTGGTCACACTTACCAATTGGATAGTAGTAACATCACACAGTAGGATGACGCAGTGGTGCAGCAGTAGTGTTGTCGCCTCACAGCAAGAGGTTTTCCGGTTCGATTCTCAACTGGGGTTCCTTCTGTGTGGAGTCTGCATGTCCTTCCTGCATTCGTGTGGGTTTCCTCCGGGTGCTCCAGTTTCCTCCAATGTCACAAAGATATGCATCTGCAGCATTTCTCCCCGGGCCGCATCTGAAAATTGTCTTCATTCCAAGTCGGACTTTCCCGGTTAACAGATGTTAAATAAATAAATAGGATTGGTCACCCTTTGCAAGGGCTTTATATAGTAGCTGATAAGGGTGGTTGGTGGCAGGTGGTACTACCGTTTAGTCTAGGCAGAAGGGGGTATAGCTGGAGAATCTCTGCCAGCCTTCCTCATGAGTGTCTGTGTGTTTGTATATAAATTAAATCTCAAAGTGTGTGTTTGTGTGTCAGCTACTTGGGCAGGGACACGAAGCACTGGTTGGACAGAGAGGGTGCTGGAAGTTTTGGCTTGACCACTTGGCTGAGATCTGAACCCTATAGCTGTGCCAGTGGGGAGTCTTACTGGGGACCTGGAGAGAGAGAGAGAGAACAGCCCCAGACTGACTGTGATCTCTGTGTGCTCTTAAGGGAAATTGTACTTTACTGTGTGTGTATTTGTTATCCTCCCAATGTGTATGCTCCTCACTGGTTCTAGTGGTGAAGACTGAGGCTCCTTGATTACTGGGCCAGTGCATGGGTGTGACATATTAATTGTTTGGCAGTGGTGGGATGCCCACATCAAATATTGTTTGATAGTGGGGAGTTAGCCACATCACATATTAATTGGCTTGTAGTGGTGTGGATAGTGAGCTCCTGTAGCTTGTGTACAGTGATCACTGAAGGTGTTTTTGTACTCTAAATCGGCCATGCAGTGAACATTCAGAGTTCAGATCACAATTGTTTTATTTCTTTTGTTAGCTTAGTTAGTCAGGGAGTACAGGCAAGCATATCAGCAGAGGAGTATGGCAAGCTGACAAGGAGCCAGTTGGCTGAGATGTGCTACGCTAAAGTACTGCTGCATGGAAGCCTGACTAAAGCACACATGATTGCAGCTTTGGTCACAGCTGTATCAGAGAATAGCAATCATAAGGACAATCAGATCGGCTGTGGAAATGAACAACAGTCAAAGAATGGACTGCTCAACTTTTCTAGAGGACTTAAAAATCCATCTGGAGTTAAAGAGACTTGAGTTGGCGACCAAGCATTTGGAGATAGAAGCAGCAGAGAGACTGAGGCATCTAGAGACTGAGGAAAATGAGAAACTGTGACATCTGCAGGCTGCGAAGAATGAGAAACTGCTACACCTGTAAGCTGAGGAGAAGGAGAGGCAGAGACAGCATGAAAAGGAGATGCTGACTCTTTGCTAGAGTCATGGAGCTAATCAGAAGGGAGTAATCGGACCCCAGAAGCACAAAAGGTCAGCAAATTTCTTCCACAGTTTACAGAGGGGGATATTTTTGATAGTTTCATTCATATGTTTGAGAGGGGATGTAAACAGTATGATGCTGACCAAAGGCTCTTGGTATGGTTCCTGACTGCCTTACTCCATGGTAAAGCTGTAAATATTCTAGTCAAACTGTCTGATCCTGACTTTTTACATCATAATGTTGTAAAGAACTGTTTGCTAGAATTTTTTAAGCTAACACCTGAAGCTTATAGGAAAATGTTTTGTGAGCATAGCCACAAGGCAGATGAAAATGTGTGTGAATATGTTGCTGAACTAAGCACTTATTTTCATAGGTGGGTGAGTGGATGTCAGGTCATCACTTTTGAAGGGCTGGCAGACATTTGGATGAAGGAAAAAACCCTTAGCACTTTGCCTGAGGACATGAGGATCTGGTTAGCTGATAGACAATGCTCTACTGCAGATGAGTTGGGGAAGAAGAGAGACCTATACATAGCAAGCAGGGCATCACTGCACAGGAAAGGGACACCCAGTGCTGCTCATGGGTCTAAGGGAACCCATGGTAGGCATCCCAGACTGCCCAACAGAATCTGACAGCAGCAGGGAAAGTCACTAGTCCAGGTACACATCCAGGACCTAGGGTTAAATGTTTTGAATGTAACCAGTGGGGAGATGTGGCATATGGATGTCCATGGAGGCAAGGTGGGGAACAAAAGGAGAGAGCCAGTAAGTGGGAATGACAAAATGCCAATAGTAGGTTGTCTTGAGACATCCAGGGTACCAAACTACCATCCTGCAGATGTCCTGATAGGGAAGGATTTTGATGAGTCAGAACAATGTGTTTTGTTTATACAGTTACACGCAGTCAGACTGGGAGACAAGCATGTGGGTCTGGTAGCCTGGGGGAGACCCAGACAGACTGCACACTTGCAGCCAGGACTGGTGAGCCGGTTAATTCAGGGAGGGAGCTACCCTGTAGCAGTGAGACTGAAGGTGAGCCACAGCTGCTTTTGGGTACTGATGTTCCCTTGGACAGAGTGACTGCAAGGGCAGAGGTGAGTAGTAGTACCCAAGCTGACACTGAGGCACTGCTGTCAGAGGATACCAGACTTCCTGTGGAAGGGGAGCTGGGAAGAGTTACAAAGAGAGAGTTGAGACAGGCTCAGCTCTAACAACCTACATTACAAGGCCTGAGGCAGGTAGCTAGTGAGGCACCTGATTCTCAAGGGAAGGGGGCATCCATATACTGGGACAAAGGGTTACTGTATAGGGAGTGGACCCATGAGGGCGGGCTAGAAGGTGAGAGAATACAGCAGTTGGTAGTACCTAGAGCCTACCGTCTGGCACTTCTAGCCATAGCCCATGATATTCCCTTAGCAGGTCAAATGGGCATAAAATGTACCAAGAGATGTATTGTGCAGAACCTCTATTGGCCTGGAATTTCCAAAGATGTAACAGAGTATTGCATGACCTGTGAGCAGTGCCAAAAGGTAGGCAAGCCAGGAGACAAGGTGAGAGCTCCTTTGATGCCTTTGCCTGTGATTGAGGAGCCATTTCAGAGGGCAACTATGGATATTGTGGGACCTCTGAGTACCCCACGTTCCACAGGGAAAAAGTATATCCTAGTTGTAGTAGATTATGCTACAATATACCCTGAGCCAGTGGCTTTGTCGTCCATTGGGCGGAAAAGGTGGCAAATGCTTTATTAGAGATTTTCAGCAGGATAGGTTTCCCAAAAGAAATACTGACTGACAGAGGTGCCAATTTCATGTCAGACCTCTTGGCTTGTCTGTGGAAGTACTGTGGGGTGAAGCACCTAAAGACAACCCCATACCATTCTAAGATTAATGGTCTTGTTGAGAGGTTAAACTCTGCACCCCAGTCCATGCTATGGGCTTTTTCAGACCGGTTTAAGAGGTATTGGGACAAATATTTGCACCATCTGTTGTTTGCTTACAGAAAGGTTCCCCAGGGATCCACGGGTTTTTCATCCTTTGAGTTGTTGTATGGGCACAGGGTGAGGGGGCCTCTAGATTTAATTTGAGATGAGTGGGAGAGTATGAATGTCACAAGAAGTCTGTTGTGGCATATATCCTAAACCTCAGGGCAGGGGTCAGGGAACTTTCTGGGCTTGGCCCAGGAGAACCTGACAGAAGCCCAACAGGAGAAAACAGTCTGGTATGACAGGAATGCTCAAGCTAGAGAGTGTGCTGTAGGGCAGCAGGTAATGTTTCTCATTCCTGTCAGACACAACAAGCTGCAGGCAGCCTGGAAAGGACCCTACAAGGTGGTAAGGAAGGTCAGTGATGTTAAATAAATGGTAGAACTGCTAGGCAGGAGGCAGGGGCACAAATTGTACCATGTTAACATGATGAAACCTTACCATGATATGGAGGCCCTTGTGCTGAGTATTTACAGTGGATTGCAGGAGGAGTCTGAGGGAGATCTGGTGAATGATCTTCTCAGTGAGGCTTGGACTGACATCTCAGTGGAAGGGGGTAGCAATGTCCCAGCAGCTACCTCCTACCCAGGTTCGAGAAATCTGAGCAGTGTTACAGGAGTTTAGAGACATGTTCAGTGGGAAACCAGGGTGCACCTGCCTGGTGCAGCACCAGGTGGATACAGGAACCCAAAGGGCTATTAGGCAGGCCCCGTATAGAGTGCCTGAGAAAGTCAGACACAGTCTGAGGGAGGAGATATAGGAAATGCTGGAACTAGGGGTAATTGAAGAGCCCAACAGTCCCTGGGCCTCCACAGTGCTGCTGGTACTGAAGAAGGAAGGCAACACCAGGTTCTGCGTGGACTACAGGAAATTAAATAGTCACACAGAATCAGATGTGTACTCCATGCCTAGGACAGATGAAGCTCTAGAGCAGCTGGGTGGGGATACATATCTTACCACCATTGATCTTAACAGGGGTTACTGGCAGGTGCCCTTGACTCCCAGTGCTACAGAGAGGTCAGCCTTTGTGACTCCTTTTGGCTTGTATGAGTTCACAAAGATGCCCTTTGGGATGAAAAATCCCCCAGTGACTTTTCAGAGGCTAGTAGATCATATCCTAGTAGGACCAGGAGATTTTGCCCTTGCTTACCTAGATGATATTGCCATCTACAGCCATTCCTAGTAAGAGCACCTTCAGCATGTCAGGGAGGTGCTAGGCAGACTACAGAGGGCAAGGGTGGCCATTAAGCCCAGCAAATGTCAGGTGGGTATGGCAGAGGTCTCCTACCTGGGACATAGAGTGGGGAGTGGTAAGATCAAGCCAGAACCAGCCAAAGTGGAAGCAATTCAGACATGGCTTACACCTGTTACCAAAGAGCAGGTGAGGGCATTCTTAGGGACAGCAGGGTACTACAGAAAGTTTGTCCCCAGTTATAATATCATAGCTGCTCCCCTCACAGACCTGACAAGGAAAAACAGGCCAGATAAGGTAGCGTGGACCACAGCATGTGAGCAGGCATTCCAGAACCTTAAAGAAGCTTTGGGAGGACCCCTGTGTTAGTCAGTCCAGATTACAGCAAAGACTTTGTAGTGCAGGTGGATGCTTTGAACCATGGGGTGAGGGCTGTACTTAGCCAGGTTTCTTCAGACGGAGAAGAGCACCCAGTGGTTTATCTCAGTCGTAGGCTTCAACCTAGGGAGGAATGCTATGCAGCTGTAGAAAAGGAATGTCTAGCCATAGTGTGAGCACTGCAGAAACTTCAGCCTTATATGTATGGAAGACAATTCACTGTAGTTACAGATCACAATACATCGAGCCAGCCAGCAAAATGCCAAGTTACTAAGGTGGAGCCTAGGGTTGCAAGCATATGATATGTCAATGCAGCACCACAGTGGGATTAGCAATGCCAATGAAGATGGGCTCTCAAGACAGGGAATGGGGTAAGGTATACCCAGATAGACTCAACTCTCTTAAGCAACGTTTCTCAAGGGTCACTTGAAAAACTAGTTTGAGATCTTCAGGGGTGGGGGAGAATTGTGAAGGCTGCCAGCCTAGCTAGATAGAATTTTGTAAGTAAATTCTATGTCCTTGTAAATATTAATATGATCCACAGGCTTGTTTGACAAATGTAAGAAAACTGTGTTATGTTCTGAGCTTTAAAAATGTAATGACAGTACACCCTGCTGGAAGAAAGCTGATAAGTAAAGGATTTTATGACTGTGTGTGATCTCAAGCTAGGAGACAGGATATCTGCAGTTAGAAATTCTTTCTATTGTCCTAAGACAAAGATAATTACTAGGTTTCACATGTAAAGTGTCTTTTATTGCTGTGGCTTCCTGGTAGGTGCAGATCAAAAAGAAATGTTAAACTTTGAGTTCTGTTAGCCTGGGAACTAAATCAGAGAAGTGACAAGAATGATGCAATCTGAAATGACTCAGCAGTAATGTGTATTATCAATTTAAGGACTATCTCTCAGAGAAAGAGATGGCATTTTGTATTTTGTTCTGAAGCTGACAACAATTCACCAGCACTTTCTTTGCTCTGTAATTAGCATCTCAGATCTTAGTATTTCTCTTAGAGATAGATAGAAATAGCAAGATTAGTCTAGCTGTTTTCTATATTTATGTCAGATTGTCCTACAATGTTGTTTTAAAGTATTTCCTGTGATTTCTGAACTATCTAATGTCATTGTGTTGAATTAATGAGTATTGTCTTATGCTTTTATTATGTATTTTTAAATATTTTAAACCTTTCAACAGTGGCTGTTTTGTGTAGAGATATTTAAGCTCTTAAAGTACTTGCATATATTTGGTGATACTGTATAGGCCACTCCTAAATAGTCATAAAAAAGTGCTGGTCATGCTTACCAATTGGATAATAGTAACACTGAGCAGTAGAATTGGTCACCCTTTGTAATGGACTTATACATACCTCACAACCTCTTACAGCAAGAAATCTGGACAAAGCCGTAAATAATGGGGGGAGGCCCAATAATAGGGACACTTTTTAAATATTGCTCTTATAAACTTAGAAATTTGATATAATAGGTTTTGTATTAGCATGAATTTTATGAAAGGTATAATGTCTGAAACTCAAATGGCTGTCATTATTTTCTGACTTCAACCCTTAACAATTTAACAGTGATTTGACAGGAAACCACAATTTTAAGAGAAATGGACCAAAAACATGAGGCAAAAATGTGGACATTCTGTGAAAATCTGTACAGTTGCAACATATGGCCTTGTATAGGAGCTGATAAGGGTGATTGGTGGCAGGTGGTACTACTGTATAGTCTGGGCAGAAAAGGGCATAGCTGGAGAATCTGTGCCAGCCTTCCTCAGAAGTGTCTGTGTGTTTGTATATAAATCAAATCTCAAAGTGTGTGTGTGTGTGTGTGTGTGTGTGTGTGTGTGTGTGTGTGTGTGTGTGTGTGTGTGTGTGTGTCAGCTACATGGCCAGGGACATGAAACACTGTTTGGACAGAGAGGGTTCTGGAGGTTTTGTCTTGACCACTCAGCTGAGATCTAAACCCTATAGCTGTGCCAGTGCGGAGTCTTATTGGGGATCTGGAGAGAGAGAAACCAGCCCCAGACTGACTGTAATCTCTGTGTACTGTTAAGGGAAATTGTACTTTACTGTGTGTGCATTTGTTATCCTCCCAATGTGGACGCTCCTCACTGGTGCTAGTGGTGAGGATTGAGGCTCCTTGATTACTGTGCCAGTGCATGGGCATCACAGCTCCATTCAGAATTAGTTTCCTTGCCTTACTTCCCCTGAGAGCTGGAACAGGCTCTAGATATCCCACGACACTGAACCGGATAAAATTGTTAATCTGAGAAAGAATTATATTATTAATGCACTATACCTGCAGATGTAACACATGAAGAACAGGACTACTAACAAAAAAAATAATTTGTACTTTGCATCTAAACAACATAAATTCATAAGGAAAATCAACATGTCAAGTTCAACCTCCTTTTTGCAGTAGTGAAAGTTATACCCATTTCTAGTGTTTACTTCTTCCTCCAAGCGAATTATCTCAGTACTTTTAATTTTATAATAAAAATAAATAGATAGACTGTTGCGTACGGTATCAAGCGTGAAACCAGTAAAAAAGCGCCAGAATAAATGTAAAAATAAAAGAGGATGACTGGCATTCACACTCGCTCCTTAAATCTTACTGTGTTCATTTATATAAATGCTGATTTAAAGGCAATAGCGTCACTATCTATTCAGATCTGTTCAAAACGCTGTATTTTCATACCAGGATGAATGACTTGTCAGTCCAAACGATGCCAAAAAGCCAACAGTGAAATTAATAGTTCAATTCAGCCACGAAACACCGACTATTCAGTCAATAAAATACTAGATACTCCTAGTAGTAAAGCAGGTTACTGTAGGCATTCAGTGCAGCAGCAATATAGTGACTATTCAGTCAGTAAAACACTGGATACTTCCAAATGATGAAATAAAATCTATCCAATAAATAGATTTTATTTCATCATTTGGAAGTATCCAGTGTTTTACTGACTGAATAGTCGCTATATTGCTGCTGCACTGAATGCCTACAGTAACCTGCTTTACTTTTAATTTTAGTTTAACATGCTGCATGATGGACTTGATTCAGGGTTTAATAAATTGCACACTACAGGAAGCAGTATTGTAATGGCATTTACTTTGCCTTTATGTCCTGTTAATCACATCAGCTGATACTACTTATATCACTCCTACATTTGGTTCATACAAACATTTCAGTATGCGCACTGATTATATGATAAAAGCTTAAAAATCTATGTTTTATATATATAGCTTATTTATGAAGGCCCTTACTTGTTGCTGTATAATTAGTAATTTATGATTCCTTTAAACTTTTTACTGGGATAACAAACGGCAAGCATGAACTCATCAAAAGCAGTGGCTGAAAGTTGTTAGAAAAGAGTGTAAATCTGTATCAATCTTTTCCTTTTCCAGAGTTTCTAAATGCCATCTCTTGGGCTTAGAAAAATTAGTCTAATATTTTCTGAGAACCAATAAGTACATTTAATAAGAGGTGCATGTCTGACATCATGAGCAGTTGTCAGATTTTTGAGCATGTCATATGTTTTAATTAATTAAGTTATGATTTTTTTATGGCTTGTTTTAGAAAGTCAAAGTACATCCCACTGAAAGTTATTTACTGTTTAACAAAAATACTCTTACTGTGCAAAAGTATATCTAATGTATTGAATTTAGTAATGTAAGGTCTTACTCAAGAAAACTAGCAATATTACAAGTATTAAAACACCAAACAAACAATGATATATATAAATGCATAAGTAAAACTTACAAAAAGTGCAATAAATAGCAGCCAGTAGGAGAAAAACACTCTAATGGAAAACTGAAAAACTACTTTCCAGTTGTAAATGAAAGACTTCGACAATGGAAAAAAAATGGGAGTATCGCAGCATATCATCATATGTACCATTTTCACTAACACTACAACAGATTTCAGTGGTAGTCTGCAACAAACCACACTAGATTATCGCACATTTATTACATACAGTAGTAAATTACATTACTTGGTTAAAGCAGTCAAACAGGTTAGTGACTATGCTAATGCAAAGTCATGTCACAAATTTTAGTGACACAGGTTTAGAGTGAAAAGGTTCAGTTTTATAACACATTGCAATTTGCTGAGAACTTTTCATCCAAGATTGTGACAACAGTTTTCATTAAAGAACCAGATGTTAGGACAAAGAGTTTTATTTTAGGCCCCACCCAGGTACACCTCTTTACAAGTGCTGTCCATAGAGGCAGAAAAAAAGCCATAATCTAATTCAGAACAAATGTGGAGTTAGTTCAGTTTGGATTGCATTTTAGCTGTGCAAAGTCAGAAGACAATGCTCATTTTAGTGTTATTATTAACCTGAGTATATAAAACACAAAAGGACATTCAAAGGAGTAATCCTACAATTAACTAAGTAAGCTGACAGAAGGAAAGGAAAGTATTTCTGTGTCAAATGCCTAGTGACTCACTGGAGTGAAACTCTGTGTCTCAGTAGAGGTCAGAAGCCCCAGAGAGCTCTTTAGCCCTAATCCAGTGACCTGAAGTTAGGAGTCTGTGATTGACTTATTATTGACAGGGTTATAAGCAGACACCTGGGGGGTGTCAAAGGTCAACAGAATATAAACATTGCTGCATAGAGTATAACAGTGCTGTTGTATTAAACTGAAGAGCAGCTTACAAGGCTTCCTTCTAATGAGTACTGAATAAAATGTTCTCTCTTCAAGGAAACACTTACTTGAATAAAGAGATGGTGTGATACTTTTTAGGGCACAATATTTGTGCCCAAATGTAAGAACCACTGAAAGAGTAAAAAAAGTCTCCCTAAAAGATTAACCTAAAACCTGTATGATATGATAAAAAGCATTTTCGGGAAAAAAAAAAGTGTGTGTGTTCATCTTCTGCTTTCTCTGTCATAAGCCCATACCTCTCATCCTGCAAAGGCCCTTGAAAAGTATTAACATCCAGCTAAAAAACAGGAGATCTAATTAGAATGAAATTAAAATACCAAGTAGTGCATAACTCTTCCGTCTTCCTGTAGGAATGTGGGATACTACTCAGAAAGATATTTAAAAAAACAGAAAGTGAAAAAATAATAGAAAAATATAAGCACATCATCAAAGAGACAGTGTAAAATCTGTAGACTTTAATGAAATGTATTGCAAAGATCTACCACACAAGGTCAATTATTTTTGCCTAAGAAAAAGGGCAATGCAAGATGTGTGGCCTCTTTATATAAATTGTTGTTGCCATTTGTATGTTGATCATATATTGTAGTGTGTGTTAAGGGGTAAAATCAAGTCTGAAAATATGGACATGCCTCTAAAAATGGGGACATCCTGAGCAAAAGTAAATCATGGCCTGGAAATAAGAATGTCCCCCAATAACTGCTCATAGCACTTGTCTTCCTCTGCTTCTTTGATTGGCTTAAGCAATTAAATGTTAAAGAAATGCAGCTGTCCCTTCTTAGGTGCTCATTCTGCCTCAGTCACATGGTGGCTTTTGCTTCTCTGAGCAGCATCTGGGTCCAAGATTTCAAACGATTCTTCTATTAAGCCTGACATCTTAAGCCCCTTACCCTAGGTATAAAATTAGTGAGATGGGTTGGTCATAAACTCTCAGTTGCTGCTCCTGTAAATGCAATCATTCAGACAGCAGTAGTACATCAATGCTAACAGCCACCAATTACACCTGGAAGCAAATATTTATCTGATCATGTGATCGTGATAATATTCTAGCTACGTTATTGATAGTAGAGCTTTTAGAGCTTGGAATACCAAGGCAAACTGGATCATAACATTACTATTCCATCTCTAGCATTCAGCTTACAAATTTATTTTTCTTCACATAGCAACATGCCTCATATGAGCACCTTTCAATATACACTGAGAAGTGCTTATCTTACACACAGATGTCTATCTCTGGCTCCTCTGGGTGCAACATTGGGGGGTATATATCTAGATATTAGGACCTAGCGCTGAATACCTGTTCAGGGTTGCAGAAGTCACTACTCTGCATAACTCCCCTTTTCTCTTTCCATGGAGCTAGGCATCATTAGAGCACATGACAGGACTTAGACCCTAGAGAGTATGTTATGTTCCAGCTAGAAGTTCAAGTGGTTCTTCAGCTCATAGCCAACAGCCATTGACCTACTCCGAAAAGACTTAAAAAAAAGACTGAAATACCAAATGTCAGAGCTTCAAATAGTCCAAGGTCTACAAAACTGAAAACACCACCCATTTAAGGTATAATAAGACTACATTTCCTGTAATACTTGCGGCACCCTCTTGCATCTATCTGGTGAAAACAAATATGGGATATACAGAGTAGACTAATCTTCTGTCTGTACCAAGTTATTAAAGGATGTGTAATGTCTGAACAACCTTTCTGACTTTAAACTTCCAATGTTAGAGGGCAAAGTTGAAAAGATATGTTACCTGAATCTGAGCATCCCTAGACCACTAGAGGTATCTACAACAGAAAATACTGCATAAGGTTCCATTTTCTGCAGAACCGATAAATTTGAGTCCTGCAAGTAAGGAAAAGTGAACTCTGATTCCAAAAACAATGCAGAAAATCTCAAAACTAACTATAATTTCATTAAAGCATTTTAGGAGGGAGGCTTTGCCCTTATTGTACCTGTTCATGTGGAGGGTATTCATCCCCCTACAACCCTACCATTTATGCATACTAACTTAGAGACTGTTGATTCTGGCTGTAAGAAGAATGCTCCAGGGTAGTCCAAAACCAGTCATTATACATTCCCATATGTTCAAGTCTTATGGTTCCAAGGACCAATTTTGCAGTCCTCAAAATATCAAATGGAACCAATTTACAAACAATTCCCAGTCTGAATGAAAAGATTACATTTGTAATGGATGAATGCACAGTCCAGCAGGAACTCTCTGCAAACCCAAAGCTTTACTGGAGTATGCTGAAGTGGAAGAACTGTTGTCATGGGCATGCATAATCAAATAAGAAAGTAATAGTGACCAACTCTGTAAATCTGGACACCACAACTGGAGATAGCTGTGAGGCTATGCACAGGCTAAGAAGATGGGCAGCTGCATCAAACCTGCCTTCAGACAAAATCATTGGTCAGGTAACTAGTAACTACTGTCACTGAGGTGGGGGAAGAGAATTACAAACTGGCATGTACCAAGCTATGGGTAGGCCCACAGAGAAATATCTGTGCTCTATTCAACCTGCAGATTACTCTCTTAAAGTGAACAGTTTTCTCACCAAGATGCTGAATATGCTGCTAGTATCATACAGTTGCTCATGTTAATCACCACTCTAGATAATACGTGTCAAGAGTATTTTCTGGCTGATGAATGTTAGCTTTGTGATGAAAGTGTCTGTGTGTTTATAACTGTAAAGGCTGTGTAGCAGTAGAAGAATTCTGTAACTGGTGCATGCACCATTGAGTATAAAGCCAAAAGAAGCATACAGCAACCTATCTGCTACTGGTGCATGCACTGTTTAGTAATAGAGCTAAAAGAAGCATACAACAGCCTATCTACTACTGGTACATACACTGATGAGTACAGAGCTAAAACTAGCATACAGTAACCTATCTGCTACTGGTGCCTGCACTGATTAGTAATAGAGCTACAACAAGCATACAACAGCCTGTCTGCTACTGGTGTGTGCACTGATGACTATAGAGCTAAAACAAGAATTCAACAACCTGTATACTACTGGTGCATGCCCAGGTCAGTATAAAGCCAAAACAAGCATACAACTTATCTACTACTGATGCATGCCCTGATGGGTATAAAGTCAAAAGAAGCATACAGCAACCTATCTGCTACTTGTGCATGCTGTGATGAGTATAAAGCCAAATCAAGCACAGAACAATGTATCTGTTACTGGTGCATGCATTGATGGGAATAAAGCCAAAACAAGCATACAACAGCCTATCTGCTACTGATGCATGCCCTGGTGTGTATAAAGCCAAAACATGTAAACAACAACCTGTCTGCTATTGGTGCATACACTGATGAGTATACTGCCAAAACAAGCATACAGCAGCCTATCTGCTACTGGAACATGCACTGATGAGTATAGAGCTAAGAATACAACAGCCTATCTGCTACTGGTGCATGCATTGATGACTATAGAGCTAAAACAAGCATATGGCAACTTGTCTACTACTGGTGCATGCCCTGATGACTATAGAGCCGATACAAGCATACAATCATGACACTGTCTGCCCAGCTATCTGGAATTTTGTAAATAATCATATGTCATTTGTGAATATTAATATGATTCATATGCTTGTCTTACAAATATAAGAGAACTATATGTTATGTGTATATTAAACTACTGGTGCAAAAGTGCGTGTTGATCAGGGTTTGTACATTACTGAGCTAAAAGATGTGTCCACAGTGTACCCTACTGAAATAGAACAGAAATGTATATAAACTATATGCCTGTGTAAATGTATGTTTTAATAGTAGAACCTGGAACATACAGAGTTAACTTGCAAAATGTCAAGAAAATAAGTTGAATTAAAGTGTTTTATGATTGTGTTATCTCTCAGTTCAGTTCAGCAGCAGACACAATGTCTGGAGCTAGAAGTTTTTCTATTGTCTTGAAACAGAAAAAAATACTAGGCTTCTAATGTAAACGTGTTTTATTGTTTTATGACTTCCACGTTCTGCAAACATCTGAGAGATATATATTTTTAACACAGATATGTTAATTTCTGTTAGCCTGGAAACTGAAGGCAGGTGACAAAGAGTGATGTCATCCAAGCTGACCCACCAGTAATGTTTGATAGTAATTTAAGAACTCTCTCTCTCAGAGAGAGATTGTGTGCATTTTGTATCTTGTCTTTGACCTGGAAACATCAATCATCAGCACTTCTGCCTGTGTGTTGCTCTGTAAGTAAGTTGTTTAGGGCATAGTATCTTTTAGATATAGATAGGAATATAGTAAAGATTAGTTTAGATGTTTTCTGTATTTATTTGAGACTGCCCTGCAATGTTGTTTTAAAATATTTCCTGTGATTCTGAACTCTGCAGTTATTGTGTTGATTGAGTATTGTCTTGTTCTTTTATTATTTATTATTAAATATATTTAAACCTATCTTTGTGGCTGATATTTGTGAGACATATTTAAGCTCTTAGGGTACTTGCATATGTATTTGGTGACACTGTACAAGCCACTCCTAAAAAGCCTTGCTCTTGGTCATACTTACCATTTGGATAATAGTAACATTACACAGTAGGATTGGTCACCCTTTAGGAAGGGCCATAAAGTAGTTGATAAGGGGTTCTGGTGGCAGGGATAACTACCTTATGGTCTGCGCAGAAGGGGGCATAGTCAGTAAACCTGTTCCAGCCTTTCCCAGGGGTGTGTGTTTGTGTATAAATCAAATCTCAAAGTGTGTGTGTGTGTGTGTGTGTGTGTGTGTGTGTGTGTGTGTGTGTGTGTGTGTGTGTGTGTGT
Source organism: Protopterus annectens (assembly GCF_019279795.1). NCBI lineage: Eukaryota > Metazoa > Chordata > Ceratodontiformes > Protopteridae > Protopterus > Protopterus annectens. The sequence goes on from NC_056741.1 coordinate 697,504,114, forward strand.
GTGTGTGTGTGTGTGTGTGTGTGTGTGTGTGTGTGTGTGTGTGTGTGTGTGTGTGTGTGTGTGTGTGTGCGTGTGTGCGTGTGTGTGTGTGTGTGTGTGTGTGTGTGTGTGTGTGTGTGTCAGCTACTTGGGCAGGGACACGAACCACTGGTTGGACAGAGATAGTGTTGGGAGGATTTGGCTTGGAACCCTGGCTAAGGAGTCAACTCTATAGCTGTGCCATCGGGAAGTCTTATTAGGGATCTGGAGAAAGAGGGCAAAACCAGCCCCAAACTTACTGTGATCTTCGTGTGCTCTTAAGGGAAATTGTACTTTACTGTGTGTGTACTTGTCATTCTCCCATTGTGTACGTCCTTCACTGTTGCCAGTGGTGAGAATTAAGGCTCCTTGATTACTGGGCCAGTGCAGGGGCATCACAACAACCTTTTCAAATTTAACCCATGATCAGGAGATGGACTCGCAAACAAAGTATATTAAAAAGAGAACACTCCCTTCACTCCCTTCATCAAAACAGTTGAGCTACCTATCCCTGTACTTTCTCAGTAAAGGGAGCATGAAACTATCCAATCTGAGTACACTGCTCTAGGACACAGAAACTAACAACCTGTAGAACAAGGACTCTGTCCAAACTCCCTTCAGTCTCCACAGTTGAGCAACCTATCCCTGCACTTTCTCAGTAAAGGGATCATGAAAGTATGTGTCTAAACTATCACGGCCAGTATAGCCTATAACTTATTATTAGATCTAGGTGGCTATAAAAAGCTATCCAGAAAAACCAGCAGCTTTACTCCCTCCCCACTCTGTAACCAGTCTAATCTACTTTTTCCACCATTTAAAGACACTCTGAACCACTACTCCTTTTCTTGCATTAGGAACCTAAACTCCCTCCTTTTTTACCCTGCTTACAATAAATTAATTTGGGCCACCAAGTGGCAGACTTGGCCCTTCCAGGCCTTGAAACTTTCTCCTGACCTGTACTACACCTTTGCTATATACTGTTTATCCACAGACTTGCTATTAAACTGTAGCCCATAACATCTATTTATTTTTATGGTTATCTCTCACACACCCTCCAAATAGCTCTATTATCTACTCTTTTAACTTTATTCCAGTATTAGGGATACCTACCTACTGTAATTCCTGCTACAACTGATTGTTCTTTTCGGCTACTTACCTCTCTTGTCTCTCTCCCTATTTAATCTATACCATCTCCTCCCCTTCCCCCACCTAGCTAAGACTTTGACACATTATTACTTCATGTCCACTCTCTCCGCCCCTGTCTTCACATCATACTTCTACACACTGGCATTTTACCTATACGTCTATCAGCCTATCCAATTTCTAGTAGCACTAGCCCCTCCTAGTTCTCAGCCCTCATCTCTCCTTCCCCCACCCTCTTACCTCACATCCTCCACTTTTCCCATAAATACATGCTGTCCTGCCATTTCCTTTATATAACTGCCCCCAGCTGCTGTGTGTTCCTGGCCCAGCGTCCTGGCTAATGTAAGTACTGAACTATTGCCTTATTGTTGAGTAGTATGTACTGTTTAAGAAGGAAGTGAGGCTTTCATGGTAGCATATGTTTAATTTTTCTTTTGGTGTAGATTCATATATGAATACTTAACTTTTTACTACACTCCCTTGAGAGGTAGTTTTTAGGTGTCTCCCATTAATGGTGCACATTTATTCTCCAATGTGTTAGAGTGCTAGCCTTAGCAGTGTAGCATTACGGTAATTCAAAGTGAGCTTCTGTAGAACTTTTGGTGTGTACCCTAAGAGAATTCTATGTTAATGGTGCACATTTATTCTCCAGTGTGATAGAGTGCTAGCCTTAGCAGTGTAACATTACTGTACTTCAAAGTGAGCTTCTGTAGAACTTTTGGTGCATGCGCTAAGAGACTTCTATGTTTCTTAAGCAAAGCAATATTATCTGGTTGCTGTAGTTTACATAAATTTGACCAATACACAATCCTGCTAACGTGGCAGTGAGAAGCCATGTAAATGGTATCTCACATCTCATTTTAAGAACAATCTAAACCTAGGCTTCTCAAACTGCGCCATCCACGTGGAGAGTCCTTAGCGACCAACCTCACTTAAGGAATTTGGAAGAACTAAATAGCTTTTAAATCTATGGTGCTCTACCTCTAAGAACCCCATTAGGAAGTACTTTATTACACTTTCTCTTCAATTTTGTTTTTATCATTTAAGGAAACTTGTCATAATTTCCACCTTTTGTAAGACACCCCACTATGTTCAGTATATCTGATATGGTACTACCTTAAGGTACACATAGAGTTTGTACAATTGTGCTCAGCCACAGCTGTTTTCCACACTATTATTGTTTCCCTAACTCACACTGCTCTAAACGTAAAAACCTTATTTAAACAGCATCTTACTAAATCTGGTCTCTGTATTGTTGTCTTCACAATAAGATCAATTTGCTGTAACTTCCACTTACATTTAGAGGACGAAATAGCAGAGCGTTATCAGGGCTGGGATACCTGTGCGAAGTCATAATTTGGCTCTTACTTACATCTTCACCACAGATTAGCAGAGCGTCCGGAAAGCCATAACGGAATACTCTAGCCAATGTAGTTTAAAAGCAGACTAAGAAATAAATGAGGAGAAGTACTTGCCTACATTTAAGATTGCATCTAGAGTAATAGGTGCTTATGGTAATCACTAACCGCACCTCTACTAGCTAATTTAATGTGAAACGTATGAACGTCCCTGATATTTACACAAGTAGCATTTGTAAATTTCAGCAAGGATAAGAGGTATATGTGAGAATGCTAGGACTGCACCGCAACTAGCAAATATAGATAACAATAAAAGAAAACATGAATGGAGAGGCTAACTCTAAACTTGAGCTTTGCCTTAGCTAAATATCCACACTTACAGCTTCTACATAAGAATTCAGGTTCATCCTCAGTGAATTAGTGTACCATTAGACATACTGACTTTAAGTATTACTAAGTGAATTTGTTTTTACAGTACACTACCTGAAGGGTGTTCTTAAATCTTAAACATTGATGTAAACGCTGCACCACCTTAAATCAGATGCCCCATATGAGTGGTCATTTAATGTAGTATTTTTAATGCTTGAATCTTTACTTTTCTTAATACTCCCACATATTTACTACTTCCAAGGTCCCTGCATTAAGTTAGAGAAATCTACTTCCCCTGCAATGTCCACCTAAGGTTATTGTTTCAGGTCTATGATTAAAAACAATGGGAGTGCTGTAAGAATTTTTAAATGTTTTGGCAGATAGCATTCATACATGAATAATTGTATATGCTTATTTAACCATGCTATGCTTTTACAATACTTATGTTCATTAAGCACATATAGGCTTACATATATAGTTATTATCTGCATTATTTATTTATATATATGAACTGTTAATAAAAAGCATGAACTACATTATTAATGTAAGCTATAGTTAAGCTATAGTTATTGCTCTATAGTGTTAGCGCTAATGATAACTTTACAGCTATCATTGTTACCTAACTGGATATACACCTTGTAGCTTCCTATAGCCTTGTTCCTAGCCTAGTTAGAATAATAAGATTTGACCAGAATTTTGCTGACTTACTTTTGATAAGGACTTGCTATAATACTGATTAGAAGACTTGTAAGGAGTGATGCATCTTTCTAGACAACTTGATAACTTGATAGCCTGAACTACATTTTTGTACAGTTCTAAGTGATTATATGCTTGTAATATTCTGTATAATTACAATGCCTTTGATACTAAACTAAATATCGTGTTTCTACTATTTTTCTCTCTCTCTTTTCCTCCTAAAACAATCCCAGCTCTCCAATCTGAGTACGCTGCTCTAGGACACAGAAACTAACAACCTGAAGAACAAGGAACCTGTCCAAACTCCTTTCAGTCTTCACAGTTGAGCAACCTATCCCTGTACTTTCTCAGTAAAGGGAGCATGAAAGTATGTGTCTAAACTATCACGGCCAGTATAGCCTATAACTTAGTATTAGATCTAGGTGGCTATAAAGCACTAGCCAGGAAAACCAGCAGCTTTATTCCCTCCCCACTCTGTAACCAGTCTAATCTACTTTTTCCACCATTTAAAGACACTCGGAACAACTACTCATTTTCTTGCATTAGGAACCTAAACTCCCTCCTTTTTTACCCTGCTTACAATAAATTAATTTGGGCCACCAGGTGGCAGACTTGTCCCTTCCAGGCCTTGAAGCTTTCTCCTGACCTGTACTACACCTTTGCTATATACTGTTTATCCACAGACTAGCTATTAAACTGTAGCCCATAACATCTATTTATTTTTATGGTTAGCTCTCACACACCCTCCAAATAGCTCTATTATCTACTCTTTTAACTTTATCCCAGTATTTAGGGTTACCTACGTACTGTAATCCCTGCTTCAACTGATTGTTATTTTCAGCTCCTTACCTCTCTTTTCTCTACCCACTCTGTTAGCCCTGCGGGTTCACTCTGCTCCCCTACCCTACCCCCAATTCCTACCCATCCCTACTGCTCCTAAGCTTATACATCCTCACCACACCCTCTTTTTCTCCAATCCAATCACAATAGTCATCTTGTTAACATTCTACATACACCTCTCTCTAATCACCCCTAGTATAACTCCTCCCCTTTAAAGAACACCAGTAAGCTTATTAGTCACTATGCAAACACGACCTTTCCAAATCCAACTAAGGCTCCTAATCATTGTCTTTCTCCTACTTTCTCTAACAGCAGCCTACCTGCTAACCTCATATGAACATTCAAAATATTTACAGCTGAACTTCCCTAATGCACAAACAAGTACTATACCTCTAATTAACTCCCCAGAACACATAAATATAACATCTTTACCTAGCTATTTACCTGCTAAATATCACAGACTGACCCATATCAAATACAACTATCTAAAACCTAAAAAACCTCTTCACCATTACTTTAACCTCCACAATCCCTTAAACAAACTATTACACCTCTCCTTACTAGATGGGGACATTCATCCTAACCCAGGACCAGGGCACAAAAACAAGCACAGAACCACAAATTCATGTTCCCTCTACCCCAAATATCCCATCTAAATCTCCCAACTCACACTATATTGCTCACCTCAATATTTGCAGCATAAATAATAAAATTGCCCACCTCCATGCTCTCCTGGATGTTCATTCCTTTGATATACTTTGTTTAACAGAAACATGGCTAAAACCCACTACACAAGATGTTGAAATTATTCTATCTTGGTACAACATCTTGAGACAAGACCGCAAAGTAAAAAAAGGAGGGGGTATTGCTATCCTCTATAAAGAAGGGCTACAAATATCTATACTAGATCTTGGTTCCTCTTCTGAAAACAATGCAGAAATCATTAGCACCAAACTTCAACTTAATCCCAACAAATCCCTAAATATAATGTGTATCTACTTGCCCCCTGGTAACAACATCACCACTCTGGAAGGTATCCTTGCTGAACTCTCCACAAAAATTCCCCAAGAGACAAAAATTCTTGGAGACTTTAATATAGACTGGAAGGACTGCTCTACTGAATCACCAACCTCCCATATTAACCTTAATGGCTTCTCACAAACAATTAACTCCCCAACCAGAATTAATAAACCCAATAACAAAGAATCCATACTAGACTGGATTCTAATAAATAATCACCAACAACTCGATAATGTAAGGACCCTCCCTGATGATGTAAGTGACCATTCTCTCACTTACATAATCAGGCAAAGGTTGAGCTCACACAACCCAACCATATATAAAACAATAAGAAGCAACAGAAACTTTAATCCCAATAACTTCCAAGCTGAACTAAAAGAATGTGATTGGTCACCTATAAAATACCTCCCACTTGACAAAGCAACAAACTACTTTAACTCAAAATTCTTAACAATCCTTAACCACCATGCACCAAAGTGTTCCATCAAAATTAAATCTAAACCTGCCCCATGGCTTACAAAGAAAACCAGGGAGAAAATTTAACAGAGAAATAAAGTTTGGGCACTATGGAGAACAACTAAAATCCCCATAGATCAACAATTCAGGCAAAAAAGAAATGAGACTAAGAAAGCTATACTTGAAGATAAAAAAAACTTTTTACTTCTACCTCCAACAGACCAACCCAAATAATCCACAAAAGTTCTGGGCTAGCATAAACAGACTACTTCAACCAGGCCAATTCACAACACCACCCCCTATAGGATCAAATTCCGACAATCCAAAGCAAACTGCTAATGCTTTTTATACCTTCTTCACTGAGACCATCCAAACACTTACTAATCAACTAACAGCTGATAGCTCTGCCCTTCCAACCAATAATACTAACTCTCTCCCAACTCTAAACTTGCAACCTGTCCCAACTTCCCTCATCTGCAACCTCTTAAGTAAAGTAAAACCTATTACCCCCTCAGCTGACCAGATACCTGCTGAATACCTGCAAAAGGCAGCCAGAGTCATAGCTTATCCTGTATCATTGCTGAGAAATAGAACCATACAAGAAAGCACTATTCCCACCATTTGGAAAATCTCCTACATTATCCCCCTACACAAGGGTGGAAACTCCAGAGAATATTCTAACTATTGTCCCATAGCTCTACTTTCCCCATTAGCTAAAATAATGGAAAAGTGCATCCACAGACAGTTACTAAACCACCTACTCCAGAACAATTTACTGGCCAAATCTCAACATGGCTTCAGGCCTTTCCACAGTACAACTGCACTCCTATCCTTCAATGACAGCATCAATAAAAACCGTAATAACAATCTTCTCTCTTCGGCACTTTTCATTGACCTTTCAAAATCATTCGACATGGTCAACCACCACTTACTTCTCAATATTCTAAAATCCTTCTCTCTGGACACAAAGACTATAAAATGGTTCCGGTCCTACCTTGATAATAGACAGCAGGCAGTGCTATGGGACAACAACCTCTCATCCCATCTCCCAGTTACCCTAGGTGTTCCTCAGGGATCTATATTGGGCCCCCTCCTTTTCTCAATATTTATGAGTTACCTCAACCTAGCTATTCCTTTAACTAACTGTGTACAGTATCCAGATGATTCGACAATAATCTGCTCAGCTAAATCTCAATCCCAACTACAGACTCTAACTCAGACAATGTTCAATAAAACAGAAACTTGGTTTCTACAATGCTGCCTCCTCTTGAACCCCCCAAAAAAACAAACTCTTCCTCTTCACTTCTACCCATAAATCACTCCCAATGAACTTTTCAGTCTTATCCAGTAATGGTATACTCATATCTCCCGATCCAACACCTAAACTTCTAGGGGTAACCATTGATAACAGCCTGAACTTTGAAACCCATATCAACAATACCATAAAAACTGTCAGCAGGAAACCAGTCTCCCTCTATAGGATAAAACCCTTTCTCTCCCCACTAGCCAGAACCACTATTGCTTATTCCCACTTATCTCCACACTTCTCTATGCTTCTTCCATATATACTAACTTGTCAACAAATAACCTTAACAAGCTAGCCAACGCTTACAATAGCATTGCCAGATTTGTTACTGCTTCCTCCTTTATGACTCATCACTGCCATAATCTGAAACAATTAGGCTGGTTAGAGCTTCTGAATCAGATTCACTTTAAACAACTCACCATTGCACACAAAACCCTTTTCCAACCTACCAATACCCCAATACTTGCTAGCCTCATTACCCAATATAAGAACCTTTCAACTTTACGCTCATCTAATAAACTACTTGTATCAACATGTAAATCTAATAACATGGCAGGAGATGCTCTTTTCTCAAATGCAGTTGGAAAGTATTGGAACCAACTCCCCCATGAACTTACATCACTGTCTTCATTTACACTTTTTAAACACAATCTGAAAATCTATCTTAAAACCCATTGGTTATGTCCCTGTACAAATCCAGACTAATCTCATACTATATCCCAAATACTCTCTCTTAAAACCTAATTCCTGCTCTGTGTCTTTTTAGATCAAGGCCTATCCTTGGCAAAAACATATCTTATCCTAATAGAGATGATTTAAAATACATAGTTAAATTCTTCTGCATATAATTCTAAAGCATCCTACATAAGGCAGGCAACAAGTATTGTTTAAACTGTGAGCATTGCTGAACTGTTGAAATTTGAAGTATGTATTTGTTTAACAATTACTTTCTAGTTATTAATGAAGTCTTGTACATAAAGTCTAAAATATCTTATCTAATGCTTGTAACATGTTTTTGTATAAACTGTGAAGATTCCTGAACTGTTTAAAATTTGTAGTATTTAACTGTATAACAACTAGTACCTGTATGTTAGTAGTCTAGTAATCTCTTCGAGCTTATCTCCCCGGGACTCTACTGAAAATGGACATAAATCCAGTTAGACTATCCCGGTCAACAAATGTAAAATAAAATAAAAATAAAATAAAAATAAAATAAAATAAATAAAGGTGGTAAAAGAACATTTTCCATTCTCAGGTACAGAGGATTTCTATTTCTTTTCATTTTAGACAGAGCTTATGGCAAAAAATGCAAGGCTATTGATTAAAAGCAAATTATGAGTGCAGTTCAGCATTTCATCTAGCTTGCTTTGTACATTCTGAACAGATGTTGGACACATCTGCAGTCATTGATTTGCAGATATTGGAGTTTTATGCAGTATTCTTCTGGAGAAAACACTACTATGTTATGGGCTTTCAAAAAATACAGAACATTGTTTGCAAAGAGTTGCCATCTGCCCCTATGGTTTCCACCAGCCTTTTTAATGAACTATTTTTTTCTTTAAATTCCTTTGCAAGCTAAAAATACATATATGTGTGAAAATGACAAAACTTAACTGTATTGTTGCATGCTCTTTGATGTTCTAGACAGTGCCTTACCTCTCATAGACAAAACTTAACCTAGCTGTACATCCATAATGAAGTAACATGCCCGAATTGCAGAGTGTCCACACAATACCAAAATGTGCATCCATCTTCTACCAAAGAATGCATACATAAAAACACCTTCACTGATATTGCCACTACAATTCTTCTATGTAAAATATATTCTCAGATGATAAACAAAATCACAACCTGTTTTTCACTATGCTTCTTCATCCCATCTCTTTCACATACAACTTATGTATCCCAAATGCCATTCAGATAAGTTAAACCCCTAAGAATTATGCATTACCATTCACATATAAAACAATTTAATATTAATAAAACAATGAGTCATTGGGTATCATTTAAATTAAATAACAAAACAGCAAAAAGGAAATGTGCAGTCTAGCAATACTTAGTAATACCCTCTAATATAGTACTGCTTATGCCCATGTTACAGACAAGCATTACCTGCTCTGCTATCATAAGATTACTCCAGTGCTGGGTTATCATCCCTTCTCCATAGCCACTATCAAGCCTTCTGTTTTCCTATAAACATATGAAGCCTTTAAATAAATCATGTCCCATTACATATTTCTTATAGCTTAACAATAACACTATAAATTAATTAAACAAGTACTGTATTTCTTGTTAGTTATCAAAAACACTTTTAAGATATCAAACAGCATAGCTCCAGCTTTCATTATCACAAAACCTCTTGAGATAAGATTCCTTTCTTGGGCCATTCTGTCAAAATATAATTGGAGATTATCTTTCTAATTTTTAGTACTGTAGTGTTAACTAGGTGCCATTGCAGTTCTCAACCCCCTCCAGGTCAAATCTCCATTTAATCAATCAATTTTTTAAAAATGTAGCAGCAAGAGAGGATAAATCCAACCTAGCTCTTCCTTACATAAAAAATATACAACAGTTTTTATCATAGGATCATAGAAAGTTACTAAGCTAATGGTCCTAGGGTTCTTACAAGCCTAGCCAAGTTCAACCCTTATTTCCAAGATCAGCACCTATTACCCCTGTCCAAGAGTGACACAGGTGGAACCCCCATGGTGAATTTATGGTTACCCATCCAATCATCCAGACTGCATCTGAAGAGGGCCAATGAGGTGTTCTGTTTGACATAAAGTGGGAGTCTGTTCCAAAGGTGTAGTAACCCCTGGGAGACAAATCAGTCCCTCCAACAGGTTCTATTAATGTCACATACCATGTTAAGCTCTTTAGAGTGAACAACCTGTGTACCACTTGACCTGCGGAAATGCAGCATTTCCAATAAAGCAGGGTCAGAGATTGCCTTATATGCAAGGCGGAGATTGCCTCTGCATAGTCTGTATGTAACAGAAAAAAGTGACAGTGATTTCAGACAATCCACATAGGACAGATGCTGAAGACCTTAAATTTTCCTTGCGAGAAACCTTTATGGTCTCTCTAATTGTTGCAGGTGCTTGGAAAGGTACATACCAAAAGGGGCATAGTACTCAGTTATTGGCCTGATGAGGAAAGAGTACAGGGAGGTTATAACTTCTTTTTTTCTGGTGTCAATGCCCTTACTTACGAGATGAGCAATATAGACTGTCCTTCTTACCACTGTAGAGACATGGTGATCAAAGGTAAGGTTGCTGTCAACCTGTGTGCTGAGGTGTCTCATCACTGAGTGTGTGCTTGGGGTGTTGCTATTGATGTGGTAGTTAGCAGTAACATTGCTCTTACTGAAAGGGCTGATAATACATTTTTTGCATTGAATTTAAAGCCAACAATTTGGCACCAATCATTTGTTTGTGTAACACCCTCTTGTAGGATGTTGAAATAATGTGGAGATTTTATGACTGCAGTCATCAGCAAACTTTGTCAGCCACAGACCTTTAGTTTTTGCTTGTACTTTAGAGAAATAGATTCCAAACAGTAGCAGTCCCAGGACTGATCCCTGTGGAACACCACTGGTTACAGGTCTGCTGTTGGAGGTGGGTTCCCCTATTTTGACTATATATGATCTATCAGTGAGCCAGTTAGTGACCCATCTAATGATATAAGGGTTAATACCAAGTTGGGTGTGCTTGTCAATGATGCCTAAGTGGGGAATAGTGTCAAAAGCCTTGGTTAAGTCTAGCTAGGCTGTATGCTCAGATTTCCCCTCATCCAGGACCTTAGTGACCGTCTCAAAGAAGTCCACCAGGTTTAACAGGCATGATCTCCCTTTGACAAATCCAAACTGTCTAGGGTCAAGTGTTTGGAGATTAGTTCTAATTATGATTGCTCACTAACTTGATCATGGTAATTTATAGCACTGCTGGGCTAAATGCTTAAACAACATATTGGAAGCTAACCATTCTTCCGTTTCTAATTCCCATAAAGGAAAACTCTCTCTTTACTAGAGGAACCAAACAAGTCATGTCTTTCAAGGTGTTCAATTTCACATGGCCATCAATCTCATTTGTCCAATAAACTCTTGTGCTCATTCAGAGGGTAAACATAATTGTCCCCAGTAGGTCAGGAACTATACCCCAAGTGGAGCTGAGTCCTCCACTACTGCAGTGCAAATAGAAGGTATTCTACAAGAGGACACAGCCTAACACTCCCCACTTTCACAAAATGATAATTACACAGCAAAGAAAGAACCATGATCTACTATGAGTAGGTTTCATTCTAACATAATCATATTAATATCTATTTCAACTACACTAAGCAACAGGGTGTCTAAAACTTCCAATTAAGAGCATCCTCAAATAACACTGCATAATTATAACTCAGTGACCCTGTTGCCTGATATGATGGAAAATCCTAAAATCCAAAGATCTGAAGGTCACCATCTAGTTTCTGTCTAAACAAATTCATAATGCAAAGCTATTTCATCCTTCACAATCACTACATCAACAAAAATAAACATTTCAAAATATCAGTAACCCCAAAAGTACTGTGTAACTAACAGAAATCAATCAAATATTGTAAAACCAAAGATAACATTACGATATGGAAAATCTCAATTAATGAAAAATCATAGCAACAGATAAATCAGAAATGTACTCAAATTTCATTTTTCCTGTACTAAAATCAGCATTTCTACATAGCACATTATAATGTATATTTATATTAGGGTCAATATTATAAAACTGAAAACCCTTTTGAGTGAATACCACTACAGTGACACATATAGCCCGAACCGCAAATACATCGAACCCCCTAAACCGCAAAATTTAAAATCTCGAATCGCCATAGTCGGCCAGCCCCACCACCCACTACATACTACCTACTCAAACATAATAAATAAACCACATACATACACTAACTAAACCCTACTTCTAACACTACACTAAACCTAACATACATTACTATCTATGCACTTGCCTTAATCCGCACCCCAACCCTAAGGTCCGTAACTATCGCACATTTACGCTACAGAGATTTACCCAAACAAAACAAATAATCCACACAGATACACTTAACAAAACCCTGCTTCTAAACCTACACTAAACCTTACATACATTACCTATCTATGCACTTACCTTAACCCACACCCTAACCCTAAGATCCGTAACTATCGCACACTTACATTACGGAGCTCTACCACAGACTGGCCAACCATGACAAATCGATATTTTGAATTTCGCGGTTATGGATGTTCGCCATTTCTGTAGTATACACAATATGTGTCGCTCTTTTCCAATTCACTCAAACAGATCTTTGGGCTTCTAATATAGACCCTTTATATTATTACACTGAACAGAGTTAAACTAAAAATAAATTTAGCATACTATGATCACAAATAGCAGTTCTGTGTAGAAAGTATCACCTCTAAAAACCACTGCAGCTTATAGAAACAAATACTTATTTTATTACAGAATCAGCTATTTCCATACAGTCTGGAACTCCTTACCTAACACTATCAGGAGCCCCCTGAAAGTATGTACTAAAAAATAGTTGAGTTTCTTACAAACGAATACAATCATCACAGCCTTAAGAATGGCTAATGACTTGGCAACAATCTGCAAGCTCATACTTGCTCTGTTTAGTTTATTCAGATATAATTCTTATCTTTTCAGTGGTTAATCCTAAGATTTCATAAGTTATGTATTTTTTTCAAACATGCCTGACTTCTTATCACGTTATACTTATTGCTATTTTGCTTATATTCTTCCTTGTATATTCTTCTGAGTTTTGCTTCTTAATGTACTGTGCCAATGTGTAATAGCTAACAAATCTAACTCAATGTTGGAAAAGTTGTAACTGCCAATTTGGTCTAGGTCATAGCTGAATATGGTCTGCTGACCATCCCACCAACCCAGTTAAGAAAGTTAATAAATATTCATTATACTCTACAAATTTTGCTTAGGAATGGTAAATAAATTTAAACTAGAAGTCCCAGCAGTTCACCTTTTGTCACAACCATTCAGCAAGGTAGTTGGTAGTTGATTGTCCTTCAGTGTAGAACTGCTGTTCATATTTATTCACATTATACTTGGAACAGTAATAGTTTAGAGTAATGGTGAGTGTGGAAGAGAGGTGAAGAAGAGAGTACAGGCAGGATGGAGTGGGTGAAGAAGAGTGTCAGGAGTGATTTGTGACAGACGGGTACCAGTAAGAGTGAAAGGGAAGGTCTAAAAGAGGGTAGTGAGGCCAGCTATGTTATATGGGTTGAAGGCAGTGGCACTGACAAAAAGGCAGGAGTCAGAGCTTGACGTGGCAGAGATGAAGATGTTAAGATTTGCACTGGGTGTGACAAGGATGGACAGGATTAGGAATAAGTATATTAGAGGGTCAGCCCAGGTTGGAAGGTTTGGAGACAAAGCCAGAGAGGCAAGATTACATTGGTTTGGACATGTGCTGAGGAGGGATGCAGATTATATTGGGAAAAAGATGCTAAGGATAAAGCTGCCAGGTAACAGGAAAAGAGGAAGACCTAAGATAAGGTTTATGGATGTGGTGAGAGAGGACATGCAGGTGGTTGGTGTGACAGAGCAAGATGCAGAGGACGTGAAGAAATGGAAACAGTTGATCTGCTGTGGTGACCCCTGATGGGAGCAGCCAAAAGAAGAAGATACTTGGAACAGTCTGACCATTCATCCTTTATTTCAGTATCTGAAAGCAATTCTGCAGAGTCTCTTGTCACTTTCCTCTATGTACTTGAAAACACCATTATTTTTTAAAGTTGCAAAGAGAGGTACCCATTCTAATGTAATTTGTCACATCTCCATCAGCAAAATATTTAACTCTAGTAGGAAAAAATTATCTTTAGAATAGCCATGTAAACTGAAGTCTTTTAATTTGCGGAGCTGTATGACCACAATGAATTATGCTCCTTTTATCATCATTTGGACAACATTTTTCACAATAAAAATACATTTCTTCTTGCATGCAGCAAACCTTTTCATGCTGCCATAACTGAGGTAGAACTTGCTCTTTGCCGTAATAAATCTAGAATCACACCAATTATCTCAAGGCTGTATGGTTATAAGTCTCAACAAAGACAAAGGTACTCTATAAGCTCTTTCTGAATTAATAAAGTTAACTGAGCAACCAGGCCACTCTACCAGTCTATATTTTATTTATATTGCAACGTCCAGTCGTTCTTTCCTCCCTGGGACTCCAGTTACATACATGGATTCTTCTTTCTTGCCTTATCATCCAACTCTACCAACTCTGAAGCAAACAATGTTAATTTCAACAGGAAATTTATTAATTTACCCCTTCTTTACCTCACTCTTCTATTGTAATGATGAGCTGTCATCTGCTTGAGTACTATAACCACATTAACATCAGTCTTACCACTTTTTTTGCAATTAATTTAGCTAATTTACTGCTCATCCTTCATAGCCAAGTTAAAACAGTCTCCAGTGGCTTCTCTGTCACTGCAATGAAGGCAATTTTATCTACTCCATCTTCTCCTGATTGCCTCTATTGTTATATAAGTTCAATACCCTTGACATCTCAAATATTTACATGACTATTCATTAACCAATACTCTGTTTACATTTAGCCATATCTATACAAGTTCAAGCTACTCTCAGTTATATAATATGCATACTCTATCTACAAAAAAGCCAACTTCTAGTAATCAGCTTAGTAGAATCAAATGCCTAGCAGCTGAAGAAGCCTTTCCATAAGAACCATTGTGAAAACTGTTGACTTCTATCAGTCTACTGAAACATTTAGGTTGTGTCAATGTCTGACACACATTCAGAATGTTATGGATACATGGCACAGACATATGCCCATACTCCTTTTGTTATGGCAGATGTCTGTACCTGCAATGCACTAATTCAAACTCAGGCAGCAAAACTACATATGGGTTTTGTAAAATGGTGTTCAGTGAGGTGTGTCAGTGTGTCTTAAGCATGATGTCAAAGACCAAACAAGAAGGTATCTAATAAAGACCAATATTGCAAATGTAATATCTTGCATGCTATTGCTCATAGCAGTTCAGTCTAGTACAATGTTGCTTAACTAAACTATGTGAATGTTCATGTACTATGTTTGTTGGCCAAGCAAGGTGCATATGATGTTAGATATAATGTTGGTGGTCATGTAGAAATATATTTGTTTTCATTCTTGAGGGCTTCAGACTGCTAGAAATGTATGACTTGTTAGATTTCAGTCTTGTTTTGGGGTCAGGCTGTCTACAATCCTCTGCCAGTGGAGTCATATACCAAGAGCATCATCTCTCAGCTTGGTCAAGGGACTGTTGCATCTGTAGTTGTTGTCCCTTTTGGACTTGCTGTGGTCTGTTCATATTAGCCATTGATGTGCTTCTGCCCTAGTCAATGGAATAGTAGCCTCTGTGGATACTCCACAACTTAGACTCTTAAAGCTTAACTACATTGTGCTTTTGTAGCACTACCCAACCCTTAGTCAATGCAAGTTTTCAGGCTGTCATTCCCAAACCAAGCAGCAAATGGTAGTCCTTGTAATTTCTTTCCATTCTGTTCTGCAGAAACTATCTTACCTGATAACCAAGTCTATTTTCTACAAAACTTGACCCAGAGTTTCATGCACGTCTCTTCTGTCCTGTACAATTAAAACTGGATTTGTACCACATAACAGATGTTCTATGATTATGATACAACTGAATTTATTTGTAATGTACAGTTATGTTTATTAGGCCAAATGGCAAAACCAGCAAATAAAGCTATCAATATTCTGTAATATATAAGAAGTAAAGTGTGAGTCTGGTAGCAGTGTACCCAGCACACCCTTAGAGATGGACTCAATATCACTAATTATGTCATAAAATATCAGCACTGTGACATAGAGGGATAAACCCCAAACTGCAACCCAGGTGACCCAAGTTTGGTTAGAGTCTCGAGCATCTGAGGAATTGGCAGGGAGGAATGGGTGTGCAGATCTGGGGGGAGGCCATTAGTCAAAAATTTTCCTTGAGGGGTGGTATGGTCTGCAGAAGGGAGTAGTCCTTGGATATGCTCAATGAATACAAGGGAGGGGGAGGGGAAAGAAGAGTAGCTCATAACGTAACCCACTTCAGCAGCAGAATCACTTGCCAACCACCTCTCAGAATGTCCTTAAGATCCATGATAGCTCTAGGTCAGTTGGAGAAAAAAAATCCAGCAAAGGAAGGAGGAACAGGTAGACCCAGCAATGGACAGAGACACTGAGATTCAATGAGACGGATGGGAAGCATATAACACCAAGGGATGGGGAAAAAATTAATTATCTCACAATATGACACTAAAACGTATGACACTAGCTATGATTATATCAAAAATAACTCTTATGCTGTCCATTTTTATAAACTAGTAAAACCAGACACAAGGGGAATCTTTTTTATATTTCTACATTAGGAGTGGTCATTAGGAAATGGGAATTGTGACAAAGCTTACTAAAGACTATTTGCTCACTCATTTTACAATATTGTACACCACTCGCCATGCTGGTTCTAGCTTTCAGGCATTTTGTTTTTATTTGTTAAATGAGTTAGTCCAATGGTACAAGTGCCCATTTCAGTGGCAATCCAGGAGCAGTTATTTAATTAAATGACAAATTTGCAGTAATGTAACACTTAATTAAAGTGTGATGGAAAAAGCCCAAGGCTACAGGATGAATTGTGTTGTGCTATGATGTGGCATAGAATGCACATAAAATATACTATAGTTTGTGGTGTGTGTGTTTGTGTTTGGGAGGGGAGCTGTACAAAATGTGCTCTGTGAGGAAATATAGATATTAAATGATACTGAAAGTTCTGAACAACATTATTTCACAATATATAGCATATCTTTACAAAATCACTTTATAGACAAACAAGTTCAGACTGATTCAATGACAGATTACCCACAAACTTAACTAGAAGAGGACATTCAAAGGTGTATCTACGTGGGTAAGCTATTTTTATGGTTTTATCTGTTTAACTAGGTCAAGTACAAACTAGTTATTCATGTCTGAGAAAAGTACTTCTTAATACTCTGGTACTCAATCATCAAATAAACTAGCACCAGTAAGACAATTTTGATTCCTTGATCATAATTTTTAAACAAATTTAATTTAAAATATAAAGAAAGTCATGTATAAAGCATGCCATATATGCTAGCCATGGTTTAAAAGCCGCATTTGATTCATATGCCTGCATATCATAAGTAATTTGTACTAAATAGTTCTATAGGATGTGTTATAGAATTTATTTATTTAGTTAATCCCTGCTGCCCGTGTGGAATAGTGTTTTATGGGGATGAGAATTAATGCTGATATTTACTCCTGACAAAGTTTGGCCCTGAGGGCAAATCTCAAACAATTAAACACTCACACAAGGATGGAATGAATCTCTGGCACAATCTTCACCCTTTAGAAGCATTATTATTTCATACAATTTAAATATTCAATAGTTGCATTTTTTCAGTTTGCTTGATTCCTGTACATGCATAAGAGAAGGGACTACATAACTGCCATTTTGAAAGAATGAAAAAAAGAGCTACTTTGGGTAAAGAAGCCAACAACACATTTCAGTAGAGCATGTACATTATATTATGATGGTATGTCTTTCAACATGAGATTAGAGTGATGAACTGTGGTCCTAAGAGGAGTCAGAATCATAATAGCCAGAATTGGATAAGGCATGACTGTTCTTAACTGGATACTGCAGAATGTGATGGTACCTTATTGGATGCTAATATCCGAGTGACAGCAGCATGTATTCAAATTGTTCATTCATTCTGTGTGTGTATGTGTATGTCTTTTGTTCAGTGTCCTTCAGGTGTCATTTTAAATTATGGCTATTTTCTGCCCAGTTCTGAAGGTATATCTTACAGCTGTGTTTATCCTTACAACACTGATGTTTTACGGAAATGCATCCTTACTTGAAGACCTAGTGATTGATTCTGATTGGCTAGGATGTCTGCTGTACATCAATGTCTGTAAATAAGGCTACTGGGCCATATATTTCACCTTGTGCACTGCTTTAGAGAAACCTGCAGATAACAGTAAAACCCCATCTCAGATCTTTTACTTCTGGAAAAAATGATTGCATGTTCATGCCATTAAATGTCTCAGCACATCACTCAATGGAAACCTTACCTATCAAAATGCATACATTCCTTCAGGACTACCTCCCTCCATGTGTCTCCTGCCATAATGAAGGGTACTCTCCCACTGATGCATGGCAGGCCACACCTTCTTTGCCTGGCAACACATCTTTTGTCACTGATTTTAAGAAGATTCCTGACTCTGCCTCAAAATTAAAAATTAAAATAAACAAACAAAAAAAGGCAAAATGTTGTGCCAGCTTTGAAAGTCGGTAAAGCAGTTGGGAAGTGCTGTTAAACAGACAACAGAAAACATCCTTATATATTCCCTGTCTAAGGGGAAGCAGTTTGTTCCTGAATGTGTTTTGAGTGACTGTAATGTTCTGGACAGCAGCAGAAACAGAGTTGAAATGAAGCCATTTCATGTTCTGTTGCTATTGTTTATTATTGTTTACTGGCCAGCTGTGTCACTCTCAGTACCTAGTACCAGGTGTGATCTTAGCAGCATATGGTCAGTACTTAATAACTGTTAAGTACCCTTCTAAGTACTGTAAAGATCAATTCTCACATGAGAGTAGCACTGAATTAAGGTGTCTTTTAACTGATATTGGAGCATAATCATGGTGTTCCGTGGCTTACATATTTGTTCGTACTGCTGGTATTGCAACAGTTCTAGTGATTTGCTTACCACATTTGCTGCAGCAGTAAAATCTGAAGCATAATAGTTATTTAGACAGTAACAATTACCCCAGATGTACAGTAAGGACAAATATTTTTATGTAAATAGAAACACAGCAAAGAAATTAGATGTAAACATTGTTGAATAAATACTGGTAGTGATACGTTTAATAAGCCCAATGTTTCTCTGTAGGCAAAACAGTTACTGGTGTTGTGTGCCTAGCCTTCCATCAAGTAGTTTCAGTAAAATATCTCTAGGTATCTTGACAAGTCACATACAATACTCACCTAAAGTTTGAAAGATAATCTTCTCCATTTATTTTGAAAACAAAATAGAAATCTTGTGCTCAGGAGTGAAGTCAGTCCGCTTCAGAAGCATCAGGCATGTGGCATCTATGGTTTGCAACATTCTACTTCCAGTCATGATAACTTTCTGTCTCATGCAGTGAATATCATAAGATAAAGTCTGAAATCTGCTAATGTTACTAATATTAGTTCCTGGTAACATTTCATGTGAACTGTGACATACACTTGACATAATCTGCCATAAAGATGGGAAATCACTGCAGCTAAATTCAACATATGAATTCTTTTCAGCCCTTCACCAGAAAGACATATATACATGCATAAAGTACCTCAGAGTATGTCACATGCCCTGTATCATAAATGGAAATCTACCTTCATAACTCTGAAGTAAGAAAAGCAGCATGGAGACATAAAACGTGTAAGCAAACTTGTTTTTATGCAGATACCTTACTTACGAAAAGGTGGTTGTTTGAAATATTTCAGGAGCTGAGTTCTGTCGATAACAAAAGTCTCATAGCTTCAGAGGCTCAAAGATATATGCCAGACATGCAGTAGAAGGCCATAGAGGAGCCTAACTAGCTAAGACCAAGAATAACTGGAAGAGTTAGGCTCCCTGATTAAGGAGGTCCATGCTTCATATCCCGTGGGAGAATTTAAAATTGCCCATTATACAATGACCCCCATTAATATTCCAAAACGTGCACACTGACTGGTCACCGTGCACATTGTAAATCAGACTTATATTAATGGAAAAAGGTCCGGTCGCCGGGACTTTTTCCATTATTATAAGTCTGTTTTTACAGCAACGGAGAACGCAAGATCTCCGTTGCTTTTTACACACTGTCTCGCTATGTTAGAGTTTAACATAGCGAGACAGCTTTAAAAAAAGTAACGGAGATCTTCCTTTCTCCGTTGCTTTTTTTAAAGCTGTCTCGCTATGTTAAATGGGTTTAACATAGTGAGACAGATTTAAAAAAAGCAACAGAGATTCTCCGTTGCTTTTTTTAAAGCTGTCTCACTATGTTAAACTCCTTTAACATAGCGAGACACTTTGTAAAAAGCAACAGAGATCTTGCTTTCTCCGTTGCTTCTACCCACAGCTCTGATGTACTGCATAAGCATACGCATGCCAGTATATCAGAACTGCCACAGAATACCAGACAGCTGCAGAAGGGCAGCAAGGAGGCATTATATGATGCAATTATTTAAGAAAAGTAAGTATTTTTTTTCTTAAATAATGTCATTGTATAATAGCAATAACCCACTTCTGGGTGTGGGTAATGCTGGATTTACCCACGGTTGTCTTTGTTTGGCCACTCGGACTTCACCCTCGTGACCAAACCACACTAACCGTGGGTAAATCCAGCATTACCCACACCCAGGCATGGGTTATTGCTATAACAAATCATCCATCATAGCTTTGAATGCAATCATTTTTTTTAATGATTAGTGTGCAGAGAAAACTTACTTCATTAGTAGGTGACTTATTGGCTGAGGAATCACCCCAAGATGTTCTGTTCATGTGCTGGTGAAGGTTAAGGTCTTTGGTGCAGATGTTTGTGATGCTATTTGCTTTATTTGGTGTAGAAGATCAACCAGAGTGGGGTGTTTCATGGCTCAGAAAGCCTGGCACAGATTATTAGTTTTATGTTGGTGTAGATGATCAATCAGATTAGGGTGTTTCATGGCTCAGACGTTCTGGCACATATTATGTGAAGGAGCCTGTGTGCGACAGAATATAGTGAGAAGGCTTTTAATCTGTCAGCACAGATTAGTAAATTTTCGAGTACTTCTGTCATGAAGCATTGAGTAGCATACCTCTCAACTTCAGAGCACAAGAAATCTGGACAAAGCCTAAAATAATGGGGAGACAAATGCCCAAAAATATGGACAGATTTAAATATTGCTCTTATCAACTTGGAAAGTTGATAGACCAACAAGTTTTGTGTTGGCATGCATTTTCTGAAGGATATGAAATCTGAAACTCAGATGTATGCCATTATTTATTGACCTCAATCCTTAGTGGTTTGCAAGAAAACTACAACTTTTATGATTAACAGGACAAAAATATGAGGCAAAAATCTGGACATTCAGGAAAAATCTAGACAGTTGAGAGGTGTGGTAAACAGGGTTATATAGTTTAAACTCTCTTTTAACATTTTTGTGCAACCCTTATAATACCAGTTTTTAGCCTTTAGCCTTTCTTACATGAAACATAGCAAATTAATTACCTTTTTATCCTATGTGACTGCAGTGAAATGGAACTTAGTGTTTCTTGACAATTTGCTGAAATCCTACTGGCACTTTTCATTCATATGACTATTTTCAAGTCAGAAAACCTGCAAAACTGGTACTCTGGTTCCTCTTAGTGGAAATATATTGCACTGCTGTATACATGACTCCAGTTAAAATGTTTCAAACGTTAGTAAACTGGCTCCCAGACGTTGCCCACTGCTAATTCAGTAACATCATGATCTGCAGTATTATTGCTAGGTACAGTGTAGTGGGGTTTGTCCTTTGAGTTATTCAGTCTTATTTATGGTATCTTTCAGAAAAAATGAAAACTTGATAAGATGGATGACTAGGTATTAAATGGAACCAATGGAGCTCAACAAACAGCAGATTTATACCATATATTCCTAAACAGAATCGTACTGTCCTGTCTGGTTTCTATGACTTATCAAAGGGTTTTAAACAATCCCTGTTAGCTGAAGCTGCTTAACAACTGAAAAGTTGTGGCTTATACAGTTTAAAAGTGTAAATATGGTTTGCCCCTTTCTGGCTGTCCAGAAACACAATTTTAGTTATGTTTTATTTACTGAGTTAGACCCACTATGCAAGTAGCCTATTTTAGAGGAAACTTGAGGTGGCATTGCTATTAACGAGGGGAATTTGTCTACAGCACTAGGGAAATTCCCTTATTCTTTTCAGTAAGTGCTGTGGGATATTGCACATCCACCTGAGCTACCACAAACTCAGGCATACAGTTAAAGTAGAATTCTTTATTTTGCTCCCAGCTATGACACTTATGCTGAGGCTTTATATGAATGAAATAAGTATGTAACATTACCTGGAATACAAACGTAAAATGTATGTCCCACAAAACTGCACAAGAGCATCAGAACACATTAATGTTAACCTAGTTCTAAATCTGTCTGAAAAATTCATGGAAACAAAACATTAATTTAGTAATGGGAAGCTAGCTATTTTACGTTACGGAAAAGACATCAAGTGGGAGGCTGTCAGCAGAGTAAACAGGCATCCAGGCTGCCTGATGTCTTGGAATCAGATGCAAGAACTTACAGCAGTAGTGTTGCTTGGGGTAGGTTTGGGTAACATACATTGGGCAGCAATCCTCTCCTAGGAACAGAATTGCTCAGTATGCAATAACATTTACAGAGAAAGTGAGTGAAAATCTTACAGCAGAGTTCACAGAATGG
This sequence comes from Protopterus annectens, assembly GCF_019279795.1. Taxonomy (NCBI): domain Eukaryota; kingdom Metazoa; phylum Chordata; order Ceratodontiformes; family Protopteridae; genus Protopterus; species Protopterus annectens. The sequence goes on from NC_056741.1 coordinate 697,526,861, forward strand.
GACGGATAGAAAAGGGTATGTGTGATATTATGACAACCTGCTCCTCTTGGGCAATACAGGGGAAAATACCAAGTTCAGTTAATATATAACTCCAATACTTGGCTCCTGCTCCAAACAGCTGTCATTATACAGATAGCATTCTGCCAGGCAACCGAAAATCCAGATTCGAACTCTAATCAAAGGCCAGTATGTACTGAAAATATGAAAGCACTGGTGATTTTTATTCTGTAGGAGGAGGACTAACTAGTTAGTAGTGCAGTGGACATTCTGTAGGAGGACCAATTAGTTAATAGTGTAGTGAGACAGGGTAAAACAAACCATGACAACAAAGTTAATAAGTAAAGACAAACTAAAATATCATCATTGTATTGTTACGGTTTGTCAACTTAATTTATATTTTCTTAATTTTTTTTCACCCAGACTGCACAGAATTAGCATGTGTTTTTAATCAAGAAAATGATTAAACAAGAATATTACTTGTGACATTTAATATGCTGTTAGTTATATAAATGCAGCAGTTTTAAATATTTTGTACATTATATACAAATTAATGTGTATAGAAAAAGAGAGAGAAATTTTGCAGGCAGAGAAACAGAATGTGTCAGGTGGGGATGGAGAGGCTGCAGCAGTTGGGGGATGGCATACCAAACAACCTCTTAGTGCAAAAATCTGGACAAAGTCTAAAATAATGGGGGTACAAAGGCCTAAAATATGGACACATTTTAAATAGATTTTGTAAAGCATGATTTTTCAAAAGGATATGAAGTCTGAAACTCAAATGTCTTGACATTATTTAGTGACTTCAAGCCTCAATGATTTACTATAAAACCACAAATTTTATTAGGAACACATCAAAAATATCAGACAAAAATGTGGACAGCTGAGAGGTACGGTGGATGGTCTCATTTAGCAGAACCACTGGAATGGACTTCACAGCATTTTGGGCTTCATTCAGCTTTGCATTTGTTTAAATGTATGTTGCTGGGAAAAGAATGTTACATGAAACAGGAATTCTTTTTGTGTGCCGTTGCAAATAACTGCACCAAATGGGGTTGGGGGGAGGATATGGGGTCTACTGAAGTTGACAGTTATCACATGACATTGCCATGGTTAAAATGCTTCTTCTCAAAGAACATGGAAATTATTATGCACTTCTATTATGCACTTTAAACAGAGAAAGCAAAACACAAGGGCAAATGTATGTGTGTATGTGTATAATAATCACAGAAATGCAGAAACATCACTATGCACAGTATGCATGTTAAACTTGAATCTCAAAACAATTGACAAAAAATGTCCAAAACTATGCTGATGATAAAAGGAAAATGAATACTTCCCTTTTGTGATTGATGAACTTAAAAAAAAATAACAGTACATTCAGACATAATGTGTCTGAATAATGGCACTGTCATGGAAAGGGCTTCTGTTAAAGTAAGGGGGTTAGAATTAGGTCAGTGGCAGGGTTAGGGTTAGCATATGGTTGGGATTAGGGTCAGTGACACGATTAGGGTTAGCATATACATGTAAATAATATTGCTCATTGGCAGCATATTGTATAAACACTATGAACAGCACAGGACTTAGGAGTGATTCCTGTTGCACTTTTCTAGTAATTCTCCTTCACAGGTAAATACTAGGGTATTAGACTACAGACTATTACAAGCCAAGCCAACATTCAGAGGTCAGAATCAAACCATATGCCATGTATCCATGAGGTAAAGATCTTAACCATTATCCTGTGACTGCTTGTTTTCTACTGTCCTCTCCTATTGACTAGCATGATTACCAATGAACAGGTTTTTTCTGCTCTTCTATGAAGCAGTGTTTCATAGGCCATTTGTCATGGTCAGATATTCTACATTCATTACCATCTCCCATCCAGCTCTACAGCTGCCCTGCACCAGAACCAATCAGTTTGACATAACCTTCCAACGAAGACTCTGCTGCAGTGTGGGTGGTCCTGTCACCTGTTTCTCTGGCTTTTCCCTCCACAGGGATACCACTGGTTCTCATTAGTTTTCCCCATCACTGATGTGTGACTGAGTGCAAAGTAATTGCTTGGTTTCTCAAGCACAGCAGAAACAGACTGCCATCCTTCAGTCTTTTGAAACCACACTCCAGTAAGATACAGCTAAAACAAGGAAAGGTGATATTTAATACATGTTATTGATGCATTTGTTTTTCAGTTACTTATTTGTCTTGAATACTTACTCAAATGCACTATAATGAATGCTATCATCTGATGCCTTAACAACACTTAGGACACAACAAGTGCAGTCTTTCTTGGAATGATTTCATAAGGCTTGTTTTAATGCCTGTCCTGGAATGAAACTGCTTGTGTACTCCACTTATACAACAATGCATGACTATTCCTAAGTAATTACATCTGCATGGTCCAGGACCAAAAATGAAAAACAAGCACACTGTGTGTAATTCACATAAATGATAAATGAGCTGCTATCTGTCTGTGAAACTATGACTGACAAAAAGATGGTTCCCCATCTTCATAGTTCAGAAAATGAATATAAAATGAATTTAGCAATATAATTTTGTATGAAGAAACTGGGCTCAAGCACACTGAACTTGTTTAAATGTTCAGTACCGGCAGTAATGCAACAATCATTTTCTTGTAGCAAATGATAAATTAAGGCACTATAATGAAATGACTGCAGTTTCATTTTCAATCAATTTTTACCTGCTACATGTTATTTCCTTTATGTTTGAAGCACTGCATTTATTTATTCATACATTTAACAGTCACCAACAATCCCAGAAGAAACACAGCAGAGGTGTAGAAGCAGTGCAAATGCTTTCCTCTCACTATATCATAAATTGCTAATAGCAAATAATACCTGAGGTGGAACAATATTAGCAGCAGTCCAAGTTGTAAATAGTAGTTTATTATAAAACAGTGCTAGTGCTTTAACAGTAAAGCTTCATCACCAAAGTTTGGTCTGAACATAGCTAAAAATGCCATGTGATTGTCTTTGACTTGGGTAGCTATTTTAGTCTCAAACTTGGCTTTCTTGGATTTTATTAAGCTCCTAGGTTGTTTATTTCAATGACAAGGACTCTAAAATTCTGAGAATTACTCTTCACAGGCTCATAGATTCATAGGAGGTTACTAGGCTAATGGCCCAGGAGCCATACAAGCCTAGCCAAGTTATACTCTTGTTTCCTTATAGACCAGAGAAATAGTCTATATGTGTACCTTGTTTGCTCAGCACCAACTGCCCCTGTCAAGGAGGGACACAGGTGAAGCCCCTGGGTAAATTTGCAGTTTCCCATCCAGTTGTCGAAGTTGTGCTTAAATAGGGTCATAGACAAGCTCTGCCTAATATGAATCGGTAGTTTGTTCCAGACGAGTGGCAACCTCTAGGAGACAAATCTGTCTCTCCAGCAAGTCCTGTTTATGTCACAAGCTAGGTTTAGGTCCTGTGATCAGGTGAACCTTGTCCCATTTGACTTGCGGATGTGTAGCAGTTCCTTTAAGAAGGGGTCTGAGACTGCTCTGTATGCCAGGCACAAGTCTCCTCTAAGCAGTCTATATGATACAGAGTACAGTGACAGTGATTGCAGTCTGTCCATGTAGGACATGTTCTGAAGACCTTGAATTTTCTTGATAAGGAACCTCTGAGGTCTCTCCAGTCAGTGCAGGTATCTGGTGAGGTATATACAAAAGGGAGCATTGTGCTCTATTATTGGTCTGATGAGGGACGAGTACAGGGGCATTATAACCTCCTCCAGTCTGGATGCTATGCCTTTACTCATGAGATGAGTAATGTAGAAGGCCTTCCTCACCACTGTGGATACATGCTCATCAAAGTTAAGGCCACTGTCAACCTGCGTACCCAAATCTCTCACCACTGAGTTTGAACTTAAAATGTTATTATTAATACTGAAGTTCGCAAGGACATCTCCTTTACTGAAGGTGATGATAATGCATTTTTTGCACTGAGTTTAAGACTGTGACTTTAGCACTAATCATTTGTCTGAGTAAGCCCATTTTGTAGTATGTTGACATCAGCTAAGGATTCAATGATTGCTCCAAGTTTGCAATTGTCGGTGAACTTTGTCAGCCAGAGGCCATCTATTTTTACCTGAACTTATGAGAAATAGATCTCAAACAATAGGAGGCCCAGCACCAATCCCTGTGGAACCCCACTGGTGACAGGTATGCTGGTAGAGGTGGAATCCCCAACTCCGACAGTGTATGTTCTGTCAGTGAGCCAGCTGGCTACCCGCCTAATGATGTATGGGTTGACTCCCAGTTGGGTAAGTTTCTCAATGATGCCTGAGTGTGGGATTGTGTCAAAGGCCTTGGCAAAGTCCAGATAGCCAGTATGCACTGATCTGCCTTCATCCAAAGCCTTGGTGACATTCTTGAAAAAGTCCACCAGATTTAGCAGATTTATCTACCCTTGATAAAGCCAAACTGGGTCGAGTCAAGAGTTTGAAGGTCCCCTATATCTTTATCAATAAGGTCCATAATGATTCTCTCCATAGTCTTGCAGATAAGGCTAGTTAAACATATGGGCCTATAGTTCCCAGGGTTGGTTGATGGACCCACGTTATGCAAGGGGATAACAGTTGCTGTTTTCCATTCAGCTTGGACAAACCCAATGCTTATGCTGTGGTTGAAGAGAGTACCCAATGGCTCCACCAACTCATGTTTTAAACCATTTAATATGCAACCTGGGATATTATCAAGGCCTAGAGATGCTGTGTTTTTGGCCTTAGAGAGCACAATTATGGCCTGCTCTTTGGAGATACTAGGTGGAGGACTGTTAATGGATAAGCTATGCGGTATGATTGGAAGTGACCGGCAGGTGAGGTTTTCCCAGAACCTGTCTGCTAGCAGGTTGGCTATTTCCTTAGGTTCAGTATGGGTGGTACCATCCACTACTAACTCTGTGCATATCTGGGCCTACCCATTTAGATTTTGGATGTAACTAAAACATGTCTTATGATTATCCTTAGTTATAGATGCTAAATTGGTTTCCTAGTCAGCTTTAGAGGATTTTGCAAGATGTCTAATTTGCTTGTTCAAGCTGTGAAGGGTGTTTCTCCACTGATATGACCAATCTCCCTTGCTTTTGGACAGCATTTTCTTCCTCTTATTGTATAACCTATTTATGCTGGATGTCCACCAGGATGGCTTATTTTGTCTCGAGGACCTTATTTTGATCCTTTCAGGTACTGTTGAATCAATACATTTGTATAGGAGTTTATACAGGGCCTTTGCATACACCTCAGTATAGGAGTCCCTGCTTTCAGTGGGGACAGGAGGTTTGAAGCTAAGAATGCCATCACCTAGTAGGTTTAGTTTGCTTTGGTGAAATTTTTCAATTTGATTGCTCCTGAAGGAGGATCAGGTATGATTATTGCTTCAAATGAGACTCATTTATGATCAGACTTTGGTGCAAACTATCTGTTCCAGGGTATTTGTGTTAAGAAGGTCCAAGAACTTTTGGGCAAGTATGTTTGTGCTTGTATGTGTTTCTTAATCAATGGAAGGATAGTTAAAGTCACTCATAATGAGAGTGTTTGATTGTATTGAGAGTGACTTGGGTAGGTCCTGGTAGGCATTTTGGTTACCATGGTTCATGGATGAGGACCTATAACTAACAATGACGTGGAGGGTGGGGGGTCTTGCCTACAGTTAATTACACTTGGAGTAACTCTAAGAGGTCTTTCTGTTTAACCAATCTAGAGGGTGTATTATCGTTGATGAAGATTGATACTCCTCCTTCTTTGGTTCTTTCACATACATTTTGCAGTCCAACATTGTTACCTTGTATGGCTGGGGTACTTTCTGCAGATTTGAACCATGTCTCAGTGATTGCACTATCATCAAAATCCTCCAAAGTTAGGAGTGCTTCCAGTGTATGCAGTTTCTGATTTAGACTCCTAGTGTTTAGCAGCACAACCTTGAGTTTGTCTTTAGAGGATATATTTATGTCAGGATCTTTTTTTTTGTGACATTGTCTAAAAAAGGCCCTATGGTGGTGGCAAGTACTTTTGCCAGCAACAGAAAGCCAAGAGGTGACAGGTGAAGACCATCGCTGGCAAAGCAGTGTGGTCTGTCTACCATATCATCCCAGGCTGAAAGATACTGGATCCCCCTGGATTGCTACCAGAAGCAAAGACAATTGTTAATAAATCATTTTTTGTCTGTATTGTGGCATCATCCTTGGTGAAGGTAGAATTCTGCTTAAGGCTAGGGACATACCTGACTGGGACATATAATCAGAGAGTTCAGTCATGTCTCTCTTCATGTAGTCCAATGTAGTATGTCTCAAGTTGTTCAATCCAACATGGACTATGACAGAGTCATAACAGTACTTGTTGAGAGACGTGAGTGCGTGAGTGATTTGGAGGATCCTAGCACCTGACAGGCAGCTAACTGTGACCTTCTCCTTATCCAACCTGGTGAGTAGTGTTTCTATGTGTCTCACAATGGAGTCTCCTATTACCAAGACATTTGGTTTAGAGATGTTTTGCCTTAGGGGCTTTTGGGTGAGGTACTGGTGCAAGTGTTTTTATGTGCAGTGGAGTCTGCTGGGTATAAATTATGTCTAGCCTGTTTGTGTTTGGGAGGTCTCTTCTCTTTAGGTATACTTCTGGAGAGTACCTGTGCACAGATTACACCATGGAATAGCATTCTTGAAGACTGGCAGACACAGGTCTCATTGCTGGATATAGAGCTGATATCACAGAGCACTATGTATGTGATTCATAAGCATTTCAGTGAACTGACTTCATTAGTACAATTCCTGCAATATGAGCCCAGTAATAGTGCAATAAAAGCTATGGTTGCCACTGTTGTGTTCAACAAGCTAGCAATATGGCAATAATACAGCAAGTATATGATTAAACAGAGTATACTGGAGTGTTATACAGAGTAATAGCCTGTACTACAGCAGCTGCGGTAAGAGCAGTGAATAAGAATGGTTCCTAATAAATGTTGTTCAGCTAATACAGCTGCTGCTCCTAGTTAGTGTCTATGCAGTCATTGTGTCTGTTCACTGAGAAATGGTGGTGCATACATTTGTTACCCAAAGTAATTTGTCATAATATTTTATATATTTTGAGAGTGCTGCTATGCTAGTTATCATCATTTGTATTTGCATTCGTCTCATTTCCATAACGTTATCATGTGCATACCATTATATGGTCACTTGCATATGCTGTTAGCTGCTCTGTTTTCCCAGGTGGTGAGATCATGCTGCTTATGTGTCTGTATTGGGCCCACCTTACATATCAATACCTGACACTGCTCATAACACTATTTTGTGTAATTAGCCCAACCCTCCATGTCACTCCTTATCACATTATTTTGTGCAATGCAGCACAATATTTTTTTCTATATCTTGGGTAAGAATTCAAGTCTATCATTGGTAAATGTGTTCACATGTATGCAATGTTTAATTTCTTTGTACTATTAGTGTTACATTTAATATGTCCGATCACAATGTACACTAACTGTTTTTAAACTGTCAGTTTTGTTTTGTCTTTGGCAGAGGCTGTGTCTGAAAAGGGTCTCTGGACCAGCCCACCAACCTGGTTAACAAATTTAAAATAAATAAAAAAATGAAATAAATAAAGACCACAACAGACTGCAGATTAACATTTTAATAATAGCTGCACTGACCACTGTGTATGTATACATCACCTGTACCTTCTTGGCAAGTTATTATGTTTTCACCTATGAACCTATACCCCGGGGATCACTCCAGTGGCTCTACTCGACAGATGCACTGGGAACTAAGGTCGGGTGGCATGATGTCAGGGTAATCCTATGGGCTAGGCATGTAAAGGCTCCAGGGCCATTAGCCTAGTACACACCTATGAACCTATGTGGATGGTAACAAATCCTTAAGGAGTGTCACTAAATATACCACTGCAAAGGTAGCTGATACTGCCATAGATAGGTAACAGAGTTGAAATTAGCTAATGGAGTATTAGGGCTCCATGGCTAACCTGTCACTTTTGTAGTCATGTGTGTACAGGCATGGTCAAAGGTGATTCACAGATATTAATTTGCATATATTGAAAATTAATGGAAAGGATGATGGTATTGTCAGTGGGTTGTGGAAATGACAAAGTGTGGTTGCAGTTCTATGTTTTTGTGTACAGGGTATGTGATACATATTTGCATTATTTTATTTTTAGAACAGTTTGGGGCCAGTTTCTCCTTTGTAGACATTCTAGTGTGCTTTACAAGAAAATCAAAGTTTCTTATGTACACTGTAGCTCAAGATATGCACATATTACCGTGGGCATCACAAGTATGTGAATCATGGCCTTTTGCTGCAGAACCTCATTAGCATATCTACTGCATGTCTGGACTCTCCCAGAGTTAAATAGTGGTTTGCTCTACAGTGATGCCCTGTGACAAACATTGCAACCAATTGTAAGTCAGTCGTAATCACTGCAAAGCAGAATGGATCTTGTTTTAATTGTATTTTGGACCAAATAGGATTCCTTACAGCAGTGTTAAAGTTTAGAGAAACTTCCTTACAGTTTTTCTTGGAGGAACCCATCTCTCTAGGAGGGATATATTACAATGAGTTCTAAGCAATGACATATGGGACTACTTAACAGTAAGTTATTTTTGATTACCAAGCCATAAAAGTTAACGTTTGTATGTAGTGTAAATACTTAGCATTTGCTGTAGAATATGTTAAAGATAACAGTTTAGATTCCTATACTGTTACTAAATGTCGACATTCTTGTCATACTTCTTACTTCACTTATTTATGCCTCTGTCTTTTGGTCTGGGTCATGACTGGAAAGGGTTCTTGGACCAGCTCACTCACCTGTTTAACAAAGATACAATGAATATAAATGAATGAAATAAAATGCAATAAAAGATGGGCTTAGCTTGCAGATTGAAGAGTAAATGGCTCAAGAATGATTCCTGTCAGATACCTGGGTCTATATTATAAGCATGAAAGACCTTTGCAGTGAATTCAAAAACAGCGACACATATTGCGCGAACCGCGAAAACACTGAACGCCCTAAACCGCAAAATTCAAAATCTCGAATCCTCATAGTTGGCCCTTCTGCGGTATAGCTCCTTAAAGTACGTGTGCGATAGTTACGGACCTTAGGGTTAAGGTGCGGGTTAAGGTAAGTGCATAGATAGTAATGTATGCAAGGTTTAGTGTAGGGTTAGAACTAGGGTTTTGTTTAGTGTATATATGCGGTTTATTTATTTTGTTTGGGTAGGTAGTATGTAGTGGGCGGTGGGGTTGGCTAACTATGATGATTAATTCGAGATTTTGAATTTCATGGTTTAGGGCGTTCGGTGTTTTCGCAGTTCGTGCAATATGTGTAGCTTTTTTCATATTCACTAAAAAGGTCTTTCGTGCTTATAATATAGACCCAGAATACCTTCATCTGCAGTGTATCCAGTAGAATATGTGAATAACTAACATACTATGTTTGTAGTTTTAAAAATAACTGTAGCTCAGCCTACAAATGCTGCTGTAGCCCAGCCTGTAAATGAAGTGCTTTGTACACTATAGGTGGGGAGCTTTGTGGGTTCAAATCCCCTCAGGATTGTATGCTTTGACTATCAGCAATTAGGCTTAAGGCTATGAGCTGTAATCTGCTTCTTCCTGTTGTACAGGGTTTGATTCCCTCATACTTAATTTACCTAGTCTGTAACCTTGAGCTAGTCATTTCACCTGGCAGGCTTTGGGACAATTGGAAATATGGGCTAGAATCTTCAGTGGTCTCCAGGACTGTATATCTAGCAATGAACATACTTTTCTTCTCTCCCCTCCCGTTTCTTTTTCTCCTGCTTCCTTAACAATTACCCCCCATATCTTATGAACAACACTACTAAATAGTTTTGCTAATGTTCTAATGCTTTAGATTTTGATTGACTTCACATGAACCCTACTAAAGCATTAAGACTTGTTTATTTCTTACTTCTACTCTAATGAAACCTTACATTGTTCACAATTTATTAATTTTTTCTTATCATGTCTTATTATGTAATGTGAAACTAGTCATTTTTAGAATATTTTGAATGTATTAATTCACTCATGTTGGAGCTTTTCTCCTCAGGCCTCTACTGAAAAGGGATATGTATCCAGCTAGACTAGCCCGGTCAACAAATGTAAATAAATAAATAAAAATAAAATAAACTACTGGACCACTCTAGAGTATTTCACTAAATCTGTGCTATATTAGGCATGTAATTAGACAATTATGGCTTATGGTGCCAAATGCCATGAAGAGTTCAAAGAATAAAGCTGGTACCACTTCCCCATTATTTAGGCCTGTACAGATGGACTGATTGATAGTAAGTAGGTCAGTGCTGACATTAAAATCTTTGTAAAACTGATGTGGGGAATTATTGACTATAATGTTTACTTCTATATATTTGAAGAGCTTTACATGGACCACCAATTCCATAACCTTTGGTAAGAGAATGTACAAGGGCTATCAGACTGAAATTACTGGTTTCAACGTACATTTCACTTTTGCAAAGTGAAATTGTTTTGTTTATTTATTTTATTTACATTTTTCCCAGGATTGTTGGCAATATCCATTGGTTCTGTATATTTAGTGCCATTGTGCTGCAACTCAGAGCAGATCTGAGTGCTGCCATTGAGATTCTTGACATAGCTATAGAATGCTTTGTGGTTGTCTTTAGAGTCAGTGTCGATTTTGTTTTCATTACTAGCTTTGGAGGATTTTATGAGGGATCTCAGCTTCTCACTGAAGCTGACCAGGGAGTTTCTCCAATCATGGGATTTTACTCTTTTTTACAACAGTTTCTTTCTTCTGTTGTAGAGTTTGTTTATGGCAGGGGACCACCAGATTGGCTTCCTTTTTTTGGAGGATAGCATCTTGGTTCTGTTAGGAATTGCACGATCCATGCACTCATGTAAGTGCTTATAAAGTGCATTTGTGTAGGATTCAGCAGTCATACCTCTATTGTCCATCAGCATGGGTGTCGTGAAGATTGCCACTTCTGTCTTAAGAAGCGTGAAGTTGGCTCTGGAGAAGTTTTTTATTGTGGTTTCCCTAATGGGGGGTGGGGGAGGGATGTGGATGTCTAGGGTGATTAGCTTATGGTCAGATCTGACCAATGAGGAATTGACCTCTGGTGTGGAGCACCGGTTGCCCATGTTGGTAATAACCAGGTCTAGGATATTGCTGCCCCTGGTGGGGGTGTGTATAAATTGATCCATGTCATTGGAATTTATGAATTCCAGAAAACGTTGCGCACAAGAGTTGGTACATGAGTAGTTTTCCCAGTTAATGGTAGGGTAGTTGAAATCGCCCATTATTAGGGTGTTAGGTTGTACCCTAATATTTTCCAGTGTATTAAGAAATGAGGAGTGGGAATCCTGGGGCATGGTGGGGGATCTGTAGCAAGCTACAATTTGGATTGCGGTCTTGCCCAGAGTTAGCTGCACTTGGATAATCTCGGATGCATTATGCTGAGCAACTAGCCTGGAGGTGTGGATATCCTTAATGAATATGGACACGCCTCCGCCTTTAGTGTTTCGGTCCAGGTTAGGTGGCCGAGAGGTGTGGTATGAATTATAGCCTGGTAATGCAGGGGTACTCTCTGGAGCCTTGAACCAGGTCTCTGTCACTGCACAGATGTTGATGTTCTCCATTTTAAGGAGTGCCTCGAGAGAGTGCATTTTGAGGTTTAGACTTCTAGCATTGAGTAGCAATACCCTCAGATTCTTCTTGCCTGTAACTGTTAGGGTGGTGAATTTGTCATTTGAACCTTGCCTAAGAAAGGCACTATAGGGGTGGCTAGAGCCTTAGCCAGTATCCGGAATCCCAGGGGCAACAGGTGCAGGCCATCTCTGGCAAAGCATCGGGGCTTGTCGATCATATCATCCCAGGCAGACAGATACTGGATCCCCTATATGGGCCATGCTTCCACTCATCTGCTACTTATATATATATATATATATATATATATATATATATATATATATATATATATATATATATATATATATATATATATATATATATATACAATAACTTGAAGATCGCCATACCTCCAAAACAGGGAATGCTCCAAGAAATGGTAATCTCAGAACTTATGCCTCTATTTCTGTACAGTCTTGATAATCTGAGACTCGTACTTATGAGTCTCAGAATCAAAAACTCTTATCTAGAACATGCCTACCTGTATTCCAAAAGAGTCTTAACCCTACCTCATCACATATGTAAACTCTTGCAATATATCCCTACTTCTTTTCTTCTTAAACAGCACTCAGACATAGAAGCCAGGGCCATTCTTTGTAAAAGTAACTATCAGGGCCCTGATCTGTTTAATAGATGCAAGGCTTTCAACTTGTCCATGCAACTTTCCCATTCCCTGCCCTGATTATCTTTGTTGTTATATTGTATTCTATTCAGAAGACCATCATACTTCTTCAACAAGGCCTCTAGAATTATTTAGTATCATCTAGAAAAACGTGATGTTTTCCTTCCTCCTGTATCCCTTTATAAGACAGCTCCGCATCTCATTTGCCCTCTTAAAACTGGCCTGGCTACTCTGTTCTTTCTGTCATTTATCCAACTATAAGACAGACCACCCACAAATAATAATCATCTTACATTGGAGATATTTGACTTTAGGAACATTATACACAATTTGCATCACTGTGCAATTACGCAGGAGCAGTTAGTTATTGAAAAGTAAATCATGTGTCACAGTCAACTGCGCTCTGACACGTTAACATATCTGTGCATCTTCAGCTATGTGAACACAGACAGAAACAAATCATGGAAATGTAACACGACTGCTGTATTTCTGATTCATTTAAACATAAATGCTACATGCTGTGCTACACTCTGCTTTGTGGTTTGTTATGCAACTGGCAGTCTGCAACTCTTTCATTAGTAAGTGCTGACCGCCTTTTGTTGTTCCCAGGGGCATAACATTGTACTTAAATGAGACCTTCTGGGGAGACACTTCTATGCAACCGTTAGCATGAATTGTGAGTGTTTGCAACATGATCTAGTAAAGAGCCAATGAAATTAAATACCAAAAATTGTAAAGTCATGGAAATTTATAAGACTCCACTGAGGAAATATGGAATAAATGGAGTACAAAACACAACTCAGGGAAAACAAAGATAAATAACACGTATACAACACATCGTCTTAGTGTAGAACAATTATGTCAAAAAGCAAACAAGAAAATTTGGTTTTAAATGCATGCGTGTCATTAGTTGTAGCAAAAATGTAATTTTTTTTACTTCAAAACAGGGTATAAGTTTAGGCATACTTACAGTAGCGTGTGACTGTGAAACTTATATCTGTGACATGACTAGATTAATGATAACAGTAAAAGCACCTTGATACAGAGTTCTTGTTGTTCTCACCTTGGCTGCAAAAGTATAAGAAACAAAAGAGAAACCCAGCCACCATGTTAGTACAAGGCAGCAACTACAGGCAGCCAGCAGCTCTGCAATGTTGGCCTTTTCTTCAGTATTTATACAGATATTTGTCAATCTACCATATACAGTAAGGTGCAACTATAGTACACATAAGCTCAAAAGATCTGACCTTTTTTTTCAAATATTCAGCTATATCTCCTGAGACAGTTAACTGTACCATTTGCTGAATTTCCTGTCATAATTCTCATTGGATTTTATTAACTGCAGGCAATGAAGCATGCATTTAATCTGTATATAAAACTTGTAACAGTTCAACTCAGCTGTACTGTGGAGATAATGAATAATACAGCACAGCTGGCAACAAGCAGAACCTGTATTCTTCCATGACTAGATGGGTTATTGTAAAATCAAGTTTTTTTTCAAAGTTGCAGATCACTGAAAAGTAAAAAAGGCATAAGATGATGATTGTTTTAACCAGTGTGCCGTTCTCTGGAGTCTGGACCTGCTGATATGCCACCTAAGTCAAGTTAGTTAATCAAGCCTACATTAACAAATTATTGTATGTTTGGATGTAAAGTGTAGTCTTTCTACAATTTTGTTTTATAGGTAGTCTGAAGAAGTCCAGTGATACTTGTGAATGAAGGCTGTTAGCTTAATAAAATAAAAGTTCCTTGGTTTAGACCAGTTTTGTTGTGTTATCAGAGATTGTTAGTACAGACACAAAGACTGTAATTTCCTAATGCTGCTGTAGACTACAATGAAAAAGTGACTGTGTACAAGCAGTGGATAGAGAGGTCATAATGTAAACTGTCAAACACGACCAGTGGAAAGGGTTAGACTTAATATTAGATGTGATTCAGTGCACACTCATAAGTTCATAGGCTCATAGGTGTTTACTAAGCTAACGACCACAAGAGCCTTTTTAAGCCTAGCCATGCATCCCAAATGTCTGACAAGTTCTGATACCCTTGATAAGTGTAAGCAAGAGCTTGGGAGATGAAAACTTTACAAGCAGGGGCATGGGAGCTGAACTATTTACAGGTTGTCTGTGTCCATTAGAGATATAGATGGCAAACCAGGGATGAATATTCTGTTCCCTTTCCAATTGTCCAAGCTGCACTTGAATTGGGCACGTGATCCAGAGTAAATTGTGCTGTAATAAAACTAACACCTGTATTTTTAGGAAGGGGTACTGTTTTTCTTACTACCAAGAAATATAGGACCATAGACAGATGGGTACAATGTAGTGACCAAGTTGTACATCAGCAAATTCATGTCATACAATCCAATCTGCAAAAACTGATTCTGCTAAAATCAAGCTTAATACATCAAAGTGCAGCTAACATATTTTAAAAAAAAACTTTTCATATCTTATGAACTGGAAGTATTCCCACAAGTACACAGCTTAACTATGGATGATGTATCATTTTTTTATTTGCTGTTTTTAGACTAATTCCATTAATTGGGAAAGCATCTTTGTATATATTGTAATTAGGTATGTTGTATGACCTATATGTTTCTACTTTATCCACAATGAATAACATGCAAATATGGTCATTTTGTAAATATGGAATGGTTATGATTTTTGCAAATGTAAAACAAAAATAAAAATTATTGAAGAAAAAAAAAACTTTTGCAGGGGACAAGCCTCCATGTCCCAATATATGGGGGTTTCACTCCCATACCACTGTTATATTAATATAACAACATATATCTATCTATATCTATATAGCTATAGAGACATAGACATGCACACACACACACACACATATATATATATATATATATATATATATATATATATATATATATATATATATATATGTGTGTGTGTGTGTGTGTATATATATATATATATATATATTTATATAAAATATATATATATATATATATATATATATATATATATATATATATATATATATATATATATATATATATAAAAAATATATATATATATATATATATATATATATATATATATATATATATATATATATATATATATATGTAATGTGTATATATATATATATATATATATATATATATATATATATATATATTATTTATTTATTTTTAAACTCCAGGTTTACACAGCTATGAAGTATGTAAAAACACTAGTCATTGGGTACGGTTGAAGCAGCAAAAGTGAATTTGAGCTGAAGTTGCCATTCAAAAAGGTAAAACATAAACCCAGATCCACACAATAAAATGTATTATTATTAATATTCCTTCACAGAAAAAAATAAAATGCTCAAAATACACACATACTAAAAATTTCAAAGATGTACTTTAGCCATGCACAGCATATAAATATAACTTCAAAACTGGTATTTTAATTTACCAGCTTAATGACACTGGATATATTTCTGGACTTGGCATATTGTCATGCTCCCCCGCAAAGTTATTTACCAAAATATGAAAAAAAAACATAATTTCCATAACCTAAGTCCTAAACAAACTATGATATCTGTACATGTGTACAGCAAACAGACACAATTCTTTTACCATGGTGTAACTATTAATACTGTCTTCAAAATTAGGTTTTACTTGGCACATTGATATCTTTCTTCGCAAAGTTAGTTACCAAAATATGAAAAAAAATCATAATTTCCATAACCTAATCTTTAAACTGTGATATTTGTGCATGTGTACAGCACATGGGCACAGTTCTTTTACCATGTGTTACAGAGTAATACTGTCTTAAAATTGAGGTCTTACTTAGCATGTTGATATATTTCCCTAGCAAAGTTATTTACCAAAATATGAAATAAATCATAATTTTCATAGCCTAAGCCCTAAACAAACTGTGATATCTGTACATGTGTACAGAATACATACACAGTTCTTTTTCCATGTTGTACGTACTAATACTGTCTTCAAAATGAGGTTTTACTTAGCATGTTGACTTGTTCCCTAGCAAAGTTATTTACCAAAATATGAAAAAAAATTATAATTTTCATAACTTAAGTCCTAAGCAAACTGTGATATATGTACATTTGTACAGCCCACAGGCATAGTTCTTTTGCTGTGCTGTAAGGACTAACACTGTCTTCAAAATGAGGTACTAATTCTTCCACATTAATTCCTCCACATTTCAAAGTCAACCAGGACAAATGAGATACAACAACAACATGAAACACCAACTTAGAGGTTTTAATATCCAAAAATGTATAAGGCACACCTAAGATAAACTAAAAATACCAATAAAGTGACTTTCTTTAGGGATGTAAAACATAACTCATAGCATAATTAGTGCACTGGCACTACCTTCATGGTTAACTAATTAAAACAGCAGCATGCTTATAAAAACTCA
Source organism: Protopterus annectens (assembly GCF_019279795.1). Taxonomy (NCBI): domain Eukaryota; kingdom Metazoa; phylum Chordata; order Ceratodontiformes; family Protopteridae; genus Protopterus; species Protopterus annectens. The sequence continues at coordinate 697,543,574 of NC_056741.1, forward strand.
ACCAGTTATCTAATTGTTGTTGTTTTTCTTTCGGCTTTTCCGGGTTAGGGGTCGTCACAGCGGAACTCCGGTCCGCTAATGATTGGCAGTCGATTTTTATGGTGCCGACATGCCAGCCCGACACCCAACCTTTAATGAAGGCATGCCCATTCACGCATGTCTTTCGAACGCCACTCGACCACAGGGAGGACATGCAGACTCCACACAGAAGGCACTTCAGCCGAGAATTGAATGGGAGAATCTCTTCTGTGAGGCAACAACACTACCGCTGCACCACCGCAGCTTACTCAACCAATTAATATGTTTTTATTTGTTTTGCTGGTCATTTCAAAGAAACTTAATCGAATGTTATTAGGTCAACCAGTTATCTAATAACATTCAATTAAGTTTCTTTGAAATGACCAGCAAAACAAATAAAAACATATTACAAAAAATATAAGTAGTAAGATTGTAATAACAGTGATGGTCTCAAAAGGGAAATAAAGGACAGTTAAACTAATAAGCTGTAAGACTACAATGAACACTATGTTACTAATACACAATCTTTCTTACTTCATCATCAATAATACTACATTTTAAATGACCAAATACCACATTAAAAATTTGTTATACATAGCTTTAGGTTGTAATGGGTCATACTTAAAAATCCTTGCCTCTTTATGCAAACAGAAGAGCCCGCCAGACCTAGTTCAGTTTCTTTTTTTAATCCTGTATTTGTTAGACAACATAACTGCAGTGGTGGTGCTGCGGTAGCATTGTCGCCTCACAGTAAGACATTGTCCTGTTCGATTCTCAGTTAAAGCGTCTTCTGTGTGGAGACATGCGTGAATGGGCGTACCTTCATTGAAGGTTGTGCGTCAGGGCTGGCAACTTGGTATGTAAAAATCTACTGCCAATCATTAGCGGACCTGAGTTCCGCTGTGGCGACCCCTAACCGGGAAAAGCCGAAAGATACAATTTGTTAGACAACATGCTGCATTACTAAGAAAACAGAACGGATGCTGAAGACTGCAATTTAATTAGATTTGACACAGTCCTGTGCATTGTCATTTCAGACTCAAAAATAGAAGTTACCGTTACCGAGTGCACAAAGGATTATGGGATGCAATTGTTACTAAAGTGCACTACCAGTTAAAATGCCGGTATTCTAGTTGTGGTTATGAATTAAGTTGGTTAGTGCCTAATGTGTGGTGAAAACTCTAGGAATCTGATTGCTATGAATGTAACAAGCAGATTTCTACAGTTCTTTTTTTTTTAAAGAAAGTTTAACTCTCAGCGGGTTAAGAATTAGAGTGTCAGTGAACACTACCTAACTGTACCTTGCTACACCTAGCAATAAGGAAATCTTTTTACCGAGGAATTTATTAAATGGTAATCTAATCCCTAAACAACAAAAACAAAAAAAGTGTGTTTTTTATACTATGCCAGACTTGCTTACCTGAATTGTCCCTTGCAGTACTGTCACTTTGTGTTATTCAGAACTTGAGTGATGAATCCTCTTGCAGCAATCTGACTGCTACTGCTTGCATCACTTAGTTGGGTCAGTGAAAGAATACGAGCTAAACAATAGTGTTTGCTAGTGATTTCTTGTGCTCATAAATAAAGTTATTGCTTTTAGAAGGTTATTTTTACACTGCCTTATATATTTTTTTTATTTTGATTTAATGCAGGTAAAGGAGGAATGCTAGTGTTTGTGCTTACTAGAACTGGTAAAGCAGAGAAAATTATCTGCGCTCTTAGACGACCTCAGATGTAATGTATCAAGATAGTAAACATCTCAGGGAGCGCTCGGATATAACATTAAATGCACCCTGTGACAGTACTCAGGGTTAATGAGTTAATAGAGCAATAGTAGTTAAGTCCTGGTTTTCTGAATGCATTTAATTTCAACTGTCACCATAGTTCTTTTTCTCCAACACAAAATTGACATCCCCAACCTCATCCATCTCCACACAGTCCAGAATGATAAATTTAAAACCAGAATGTGTGGGGTGTTTTAATAAGTGTTTGGATAAGGCGTTCCTCTGGCATTTAGATCTGATATCAGAAAGATGACCTGAAATCCTCCTTTTCAGTTTATTTATAATCTTACCCACATAAAATGTAGAGCGGTCATTACACTTGGCCCTATATACAACTTTTTCAGTATTACAGTTACTACCTGCTGAAGATTTCACCATCTTTTTAAAATAAAGGCACTCAAATGAGTCACACTCCATCAAGTATTGACAGAAGGTGCAGTTAGGTGGCCCACAGATGTTAGTGCTCATGTCATCCTGGTGTTCCTTATTGTTCTTTTCCACAGAGCTACGTGTGTTTCTGCTCTTGTTATATACAAACGTAGAGTGCTCTCCTAAAACACTTAAAAGCTGATGATTGTCAGTGAGGATAGATCAGCTCTCCTTAATAATGCCTTTAACTGTATTGAAATCCCAGGTGTAAGTTAGAATGCAACCATCATTACTTTTCTCTTCTTGCTTTTGGGGCTGTAAACATGAAAACTGTCATGACAGTTTCTTTTTTTTGTTTGTTTTTTTTTTTTTTTGCAAAGCACTGGTATTTTTTCTGAGCTGTTAACTTTGTTTTTACGTACACTAATACACATGGATGGATATTTACTAGATATTATTAGACAGATGTATTTTGATATTTATAATGTTCTAGTTTAATTATGTTTATGGTTAGATAGCTATGTGTTTTTCCTGATTTTAGTTCTTGTCACACATCTGATGAAAGCTTTATTGCACTAGTTAGCTTTTTAGCTGAAAGGAATTTTAGTTAAAACTCCTTTTACGTATATGTTATGCTTTTCTTAATACCTGATCTTGGAATGTGGGTTGTAAATAGATAGGTAGTGTTTTCCTTAGCTAGCATTTTGTTTGATCTAGTCAGTAGTATTGTGTGTAGATAGGTACTTGCTGTTCTAAAATGCACTTTTAAGGCTCAGTGTATATTCTTTGCCATGAACAGGCTGGTATAAAATTAAACAATATGCATATTTTCCACACCTACTTCTAAGTATATAAAAGCTAATATGCTCAATACTGTTAAAATATTTCTGATTTTTTGTTACTGTGGATCGCTTGTCTGTGACAAATAAAAGCTTGTTGCTTTGGAACACTCATCCATGAAGTTTTAAGACTAGTTCCTAGGTTTTTTATATTAGTATGACAACTAACAAACACCAAGCCATGGATAATGGTGATGTCAATCAAGTGAAAAAGCAGTCCAAGAAAGTGAGCTCAAATCACCACAGAGAGGTAAAAACAAACATGCAAAACATTTATTCTGAATGTAGTAACTTCTTTTGAGCAGCATCTTATAGCTACCAAAAAACACAAGCTGAACAGATATATTAATTATTTAAAAAAAATACATGGTGTTCTTATGGTTAAATCTGGCTCTCAAGATTTTAACACAATGAATGGCTTGGTAACTAATGATGCTCCCATTCAACAGCAACAGGAACTGGAAGTGACCTCATACGGCAAAGGTTTAAAATGCCCAGAACTTGTTCCTGCTTTCATTGTTGATGCCACAGTTATTTCTGCTTTAGACCCTGCAACAACCTCTGCCAACATGTCAGCTGAGAGGCAAAATCAGGGGAAGACAAAAATCTAAGAGGAAGAGGGCCTCTTGGACCAACCAGACACATTCACTGCAATCATGAAGTGAAGTAGTACATAACATTTTGAGTTATGTACTCTCTGACTATGAAGTTGCAGTTTTAAGTAGATGTATGACTTTTATTCTTGCTACAGATGGACTTCTTTCTGACCATTTAATAGTTAAAACTGTTCACTCATCAGTTAAATTTGAAACTACTGTTTCCTGATAAATCGCAAAGTTCTGATATACCATATAAAAAAGCTAGCAGTTTTATTCAAGTTAGTCATCCTATAGTGCAAGCCTTTCAAAATGCTTGCAAACAAGACACTTGTGATTCCTTTGATAATGGTAAAAGGTCTAGAACTAACTTTTTAACTTAACTAGAGATGAGAATGAAGCTCTCAACAAGCTTGTCAATAGTATTGATATAATAATCAAATGTGCCAATAATGGCGGAGCTGTAGTAGTAATGGACAAGCAATTTTATTTGAATGGTGTTTTCAGTATGTTTTCCGATATTGAAACTTATACACCCGTTACTCATGCCCAGGTGCAAAAATATAAGAAACTTTGTCAATGAAACTTATATTTTACATCTTAATGAAAAAATATCACTCGATTTATAAACTTATTTTCATGTATCTCACCCCGGTTATACCTGCCTTCTATGGACTTCCCAAAATACATAAAGATGAACATATGCCTACAATGAGACCCACTGTCTCATCTAAAGGGTGAGTCATGCAACTAGTTTTATCCTACTTAGAAAATGCGTTGCATTACTTTTTATGTTATTCTAACAGCTACTTAAAAGATTGCCAAGATTTCTTACAACAACTGGACACACACATATTTTTAACAGTGAAGATTTCAAGATTGCTTACTTTTTTACAAAAGATTTGGGGATGGTATTTTTATCTTGTGGGAATCCAACTGTTGTGACCTACATGAATTTGTTAGTTACTTAACTGAAAAAATAAAAATGTTCGTATGGAGTAAATGCTCTGTTGCAAAAGCCCAAACTGAAATAAACGAAAAATATAACCACAGAGCAAAGCAATGAAGGGGCTCAAAACGCTCAAACAAAGTCCCGTGTAATAAATAGCATCAATCCTGCAGGCAAGAAATAATCCAACGTTGTCCAAAGATAAAAGCAAATTTTATTTGTAGGAAAGGGTAGCGCTTTCGCTAAATAGCTTCTTCAGCCCTCTATACAGATAAACCATCACATAGCCTAACTTAAATACATAAAAAGGCGGCAAAATGGCAAATGCACCTTAAAGGCATACATGCCCTTATTAAAACCCAAAACCCAGCAAAGCCAAGGCTTGTATAATCAATATCCAAAACACATAAAAAATAAAAATATAAAAATATGTAATAGGATGTATATAATAAAACATATGTATATGTATAATAGAAGTTATTACAAAATTATTATGTACCAAAGATTTATTGTACAATAACAACTATACAATTAAAAAGCATAAGCCAAATCCTATATATGAGCAGACACATAAACAGTGCCCAATATATTATTAGGCAAGCATCTCTGACACTCCTATAAGTCATCATCAGTGTCTAAGTCTCCTCATCTTTAAAAGAGGGCGTAGTGGGACCTTACCATTAAGTCCCGGTGGTAAGGTCCCACTACGCCCTCTTTTAAAGATGAGGAGACTTAGACACTGATGATGACTTATAGGAGTGTCAGAGATGCTTGCCTAATAATATATTGGGCACTGTTTATGTGTCTGCTCATATATAGGATTTGGCTTATGCTTTTTAATTGTATAGTTGTTATTGTACAATAAATCTTTGGTACATAATAATTTTGTAATAACTTCTATTATACATATACATATGTTTTATTATATACATCCTATTACATATTTTTATATTTTTATTTTTTATGTGTTTTGGATATTGATTATACAAGCCTTGGCTTTGCTGGGTTTTGGGTTTTAATAAGGGCATGTATGCCTTTAAGGTGCATTTGCCATTTTGGCGCCTTTTTATGTATTTAAGTTAGGCTATGTGATGGTTTATCTGTATAGAGGGCTGAAGAAGCTATTTAGCGAAAGCGCTACCCTTTCCTACAAATAAAATTTGCTTTTATCTTTGGACAACGTTGGATTATTTCTTGCCTGCAGGATTGATGCTATTTATTACATGGGACTTTGTTTGAGCGTTTTGAGCCCCTTCATTGCTTTGCTCTGTGGTTATATTTTTCGTTTATTTCAGTTACTTAACTGACACTACACATTTTTTAAAATATTTTCTTCCTCCAGCTGCATTAATTTTTTTGTACATTAAAATAGAAGTGATGAGTAATGGTAAAATAGAAACTAGTGTACATAGAAAGGCTACTGGTAGAAATACGTATTTACATCAGACCAGTATGCATTCCTCTCATATTTTTCACAATATTGTTAAAGGACAGGTACTGCAAAACTACATGCTGACTAACAATGAGAAATGAGCATCAACGGCTAGATTCACTAGTTCAGTGGCGGCTGGTGACTTCAAATCACAGGGGGGCTGCAGGAGACGCTGAATGGGCGGGGTCAAAGGGAAGGGGTGTGGTCAACCATAAAGGGGAGGAGCTATGCACAAAACCACAAAAAAACTAACTTTAATTAAATACGCTGCCCTGGGTGGCAAACCATCATTATGAAAGTCCAATCAAGACAAAAATAAGTGTAGAAGAATAAAAATATTTCAATACATTGGCTGCATGACAGCTTACTTAATATCTAGATGGAAACAAAAGGTTGTGAGGCATGAAAAAATAAATTACTTAAATACATTACTGGAATGCCAGTCAAAATCAAGTATAAGAAAAACCAGAAGCACTCAACTCAAACCACTTCTCCTTGCACTGCAGTTCTAATTATAATATATTCAGCTTTATTAAAGTACCAAGCAACATGCTGAAAGTAGAAATCTATGTGATGCCCCCACTTGTAATAATGTTTCTTATCCAAAAAAGACCTGCTGCCTGACAACTTGTTTCATGGGGAAAACATGATAAAAGTAAAAAATGAAAAGCAAACAAGAAACAAGCTCAAGATACATTGCTTAAAGGATTACTGTACAGGTTATGGACCACACATGATTGGCATTCTGTTTAGTTTACGGGTAAAGCCTGTAGAGATGACTGGAAGTCTCCAACAAGTGTAATGAGCTTTTTAAAATAATGGAATCCTGTCCTTTAATACCCAAGGCTTATACATTATCTAGTCAAGTATTCTCTGCATGGCAACAACAGAAAGGCTTTCAATGTTGGCAATTCTTTAACAGTATGCTTATTAAAGCTTACTTGCATCTTACGATGTCAGACAAGCTTACCTTATGGTCATTAAAGCATTGCTACTTAAACACAGAGCAACAGGCACTTTGAGTAATAAGCATAAATCAACAGTACAAAAATATGACAGAAACCAGACCATTCTGCAAAATCAAGGACAGATGAAAAGCCACTGTAGTACTTATGCAGTGTGTCCTCCCCATCCAAGGTAGATACAACTACTCCTTGCCTTGCTTGGACACATCCAGAGTCACTACATCGGGGAGTGGGGTGCAACAAGCATGTCACAATTTGAAATCTCTCTGGCTGACTGTGATGGCCCTGACACATTTGTCATACCTCTCAACTTCAAGAGCAAGAAATCTGGACAAAGCCATACACAGAAGTGGGACAAAGGCACAACAATAAGGACAATTTTTAAATATTGCTCTAATAAACTTAGAAAGATAATAGAATAGGTCTTGCATTAGTATGAATTTTCTGAAGGGTATAAAATCTGAAACTCAAATGTCTGTCATTTTCTAACTTCAGTCTTTAGTGATTTGTCACTAATTTGCCTTAAATCACAATTTTATGAAAAATGGACCAAAATGTGATGCAAAAATATAAAATAGACACACAATACAGCTTCTACCTGTCAAAGAAGGGACACTTTAATATTAGTACTGCTACCTTGAGCAGCTGACAAAATAAAAGAATCTACATGCATTTCAAGTAATCTATAACTTTGATTATTACAGTTATTTCTTAATTGTAAACCCTCCATGTTTTCTTCCAAAATTGCTATTTTATGGAGGGATTATTAGGGAAGAGCAACATTTTGAGCCAAAAATTGGGGACAGTTGAGAGGTTGGCTATGCCTAATTCTATAAAGCAATTTATTTGCATGTACCTCTCAACCTGTTAATGCAGTAAATCTGAACAAGGCCAAATATATTGGGGCACATATAAACAGTACTAAAATTGCTCTTGTATAAATTGAGACAGTTGATAGAACGGCTCTTACTTTAACATGCATTTTTATGAAGGTTATGAAGTCTGAAACTTATTATTTAGTGACTTCTGGCAAATCATTTAGGAATTAAAACTACAAATTTTATGAACAACAAACCAAAAATAAGAAGCAAAAATCTATTCATTCTTTGAAAATCTGGACAGTTGGGAGGTATAGTTCAGCTGGGCCTGTCTGAGTTTGCTGCCCTTTACCCCCCCTGACAAAATAATGGTTGAACTGGAGCCTCTGCAGCCATTCCAATTAACCATTACTTGGCTATTTCACTCCATTTACCATAAACACTAATGTGCATACTGCTTTACTTCAATGATTGGACTTCATTTGAAAGTTTTATTTTGTATTTTACAGCACAAACATTAAGTCATCTGTTAAACAAAGCAATGCAGTCTCACAATGAAAACTTAGCATTAAAACTTCTCTGCCCTTGAAACTCACATTCATTGAAACAGCATTGAAACCCACATTCAAAGAAAATACATTTTGCCAGTGGCAGATAAAGATTAATTTTGGGCTGTTTTGAATCATAGGCCCCTTGCATATGAAACATACATGTGCTCTTTGATACACCTTCCTCATTGTACTAAAATTATATTCCTTGTACAATACAGTACACTTGTTAGAGGGTGTTTTAAATTTGTTTTGAACATTTTTCCAGTAAGCAATGAAACAAAACATATACACCCATAATGGCAAAACTGCCCAGTTGAGAACATTTATCATAAAAAAGTCTACTCAGACTTCCACAGTCCACCATTATTAGTAAATATACACAATTCTACAGTCCACCATTATTAGTAAATATGCACAATTCCACAGTCCACCATTATTAGTAAATATGCACAATTCTACAGTCCATCATTATCAGTAAATATGCACAATTCTACAGTGCATCTTTATCAGTAAATATGCACAATTCTACAGTCCATATTCAGTGAATTCAGTTCTTGCCATAGCTGTCAACCTTAGCACAAAAACCTGGAAAGCCAATAATGGGGAATACAGTCCCAAAAATAGGGACAAATTTAAAATATTCATCTTATAAACTTAGAAAATTGCTAGAAAAAAGGTTGTGCTACTATGTATTCTGAAGAACATGAAGTTTGAAATTCAAATGCCGGTCAATTTTACTGCGGACAGAACAAAAACAATTTTCAGCAGAGACGCAGGGATTAATACTGCAGACACGTCTTTGTAAAATGGCAGGGCATCAGAGCAAATCCACACAAACACAGAGAGGAGATGCAGACTCCACACAGAAGCCACCCCAACCAAGAATCAAACCAGAAAACCTATAGCTGTGAGGCAACAATACTACCACTGCACCATCAAATCTGCAAGGAATTAAGCATTCAGAAACCTGAAGTCTGAAATTCAAATGCCGGTCAATTTTACTGCGGACAGAACAAAACAATTTTCAGCAGAGATGCAGGAATTAATACTGCAGACACGTCTTTGTAAAATGGCAGGGCACCAGAGGAAATCCACACAAACACAGAGAGGAGATGCAGACTCCACACAGAAACCACCCCAACCAAGAATCAAACCAGAAAACCTACAGCTGTGAGGCAACAATACTACCACTGCACCATCAAATCTGCAAGGAATTAAACATTCAGAAACCTGAAGTCTGAAATTCAAATGCCTGTCAATTTTACTGCGGACAGAACAAAACAATTTTCAGCAGAGACGCAGGGATTAATACTGCAGACACGTCTTTGTAAAATGGCAGGGCACCAGAGCAAATCCACACAAATACAGGGAGGAGATGCAGACAGAAGTCACCCCAACCAAGAATCAAACCAGAAAACCTATAGTTGTGAGGTAACAATACTATCACTGCACCATCAATTATACAAGGAATTAAACATTCAGAAACCTGAAGTCTGAAATTCAAATGCCTGTCAATTTTACTGCGGACAGAACAAAACAATTTTCAGCAGAGACGAGGGATTAAAACTGCAGACACATCTTTGTAAAATGGCAGGGCACCAGAACAAATCCACACAAACACAGGCAGGAGATGCAGACTCCAAACAGAAGCCACCCCAACCAAAAATCAAACCAGAAAACCTATAGCTGTGAGGCAACAATACTACCACCGCACCATCAATTATGCAAGGAATTAAGCATTCAGAAACCTGAAGTCTGAAATTCAAATGCCTGTCAATTTTACTGCGGACAGAACAAAACCAATTTTCAGCAGGGATTAAAACTGCAGACACGTCTTTGTAAAATGGCAGAGCACCAGAGCAAATCCACACAAACACATGGAGGAGATGCAGACTCCACACAGAAGCCACCCCAACCAAGAATCAAACCAGAAAACCTATAGCTGTGAGGCAACAATACTACCACTGCACCATCAAATACGCAAGGAATTAAACATTCAGAAACCCTTAAGTCTGAAATTCAAATGCCTGTCAATTTTATTTAACATTTTTAATCAGGACAGTCTGACTTGGAACAAATAAACAATTTTCAGCAGAGACCCAGGAAGAAATAATGCAGACATGTCTTTGTAACATGGGAGGACACAAAAGCAAACCCACACAAACACAGGGAGAAGATACAGACCCCACAAAGAAGGAACCCCAGCCAAGAATCAAACCCAAGAACCTGCAGCTGTGAGGCAACAATGCTACTACTACACCATCAAATATCAAGCATTGCAACATTTACAAACCACAGATATTATGAGGAACAGATCAGATCGAATATGAGGCAAAAATCAGAAATTTTTTTACAAATGGTGGTGGGTAGGGAACTCAAGTCTTTAACACCTGCATACAGGGTACAGGGTTCAAGCCTGAGGCATTCCTTACCACGCCGCACCATACACACACAAATAAACATTGTAAATTAAAAGGCACCTTACCTGAATACATCCAGCTAACGTACATCCTTCCAGCGGACGCGACCCATAATCCTGGCGGGTCTGTGCACTGTAAAAGTGCACAGACGTCTCCTTGTGTCCCCCTATGGGGACGGCCGGACTGCCTTGAGCATGCGCATAGACCGACAGTAGTCGGGACTCGGTCTATGCGCATGCGCGAAGTCCGCGAATTTTGAAAAAATAATTTTTTTTATTTTTCATTTTTCTTTCTTTCTTTCTTTTTTTATTTTTGAGGGGGCTGCAGTCCGGCAGCCCTATGCCACGAGCCGCCCCTGCACTAGTTTGTGATTTTATTAGCAGAAGCTATGAACATTCTAGAAATTAATGCCTTCAACTTTAGAGGCATGTACATCTGAACCTAAACCATTTTTTTTACATCTGAGACTAATGTATCCAAATGAAATAAAGATTTTAGATCACAATTTACTATTATACTCAACATACATGCTCTTTGTTTAATTATTTCTGATCAATGGCTCATTTTACATGTATTAAATTTACCAAAGGGAGTTGTTGATAGTCAACCTAATTCTGGATATAAAAGAAGTTCTTTGCTATAAGGAGTAAGACTTTTATGCTAATAATAGACACAGTCAAAGGAAAGGAACTTATGCTTGCAATAAATGTAATTTTTGTAAACATCTAACTTGTATGAACCAATTTTGTCCCCCACTCACTTGTTGTTGTATCTTTTGGCTTTTCCTGGTTATGGGTCACCACAGCGGAACTCCGGTCCGCTAATGATTGGCAGTAGATTTTTACGTACCGAGTTGCCAGCTCTGATGCACAACCTTCAACAAAGGTACGCCCATTCACGTATGTCTCCACACAGAAGACGCTTTAGCTGAGAATCGAACAGGACAACGTCTTACTGTGAGGCGACAACGCTACCGCAGCACCACCACAGTCCCCCAATCACTACTAAGTCTTATTGGTGCAACAATAATGTAAACTGACTGTACTAATCTAGTTTTATTTATTTATTTATTTATTTATTTATTTATTTATTTATTTATTTATTTATTGCATTTGTTAACTGGGAAAGTCTACTAGGCCTAGGTGAGCCCATTTTCAGTAGAGGCCTGGGGAGAAAAGCTCCACATAACATTAGTAGTACATACAAGAAAAAGCACAATATACAGTGTATATACAGTCTCAATGCATGCAAATAAATATTAAACACAATGGTACAGGTTATTTACAAACATTTGTGTACAACTTGATCATTGAGGTTGGAGTTAGTCAGGTAGAGTAGCAGTTTTGATTGTTACTTGCTGGAGCTTTGTAGACATAAGCAGTTGAATTCAGCAAGTCTGAGAGAGCTCCTAAGAAGTGATATTGTACTTTATGTAGCTACATTCCAAAGATATACAGCATTTTATGTTGGAAAAACAAACAGATAATGTAAAGAGCATATTTGTGAACAACTTTCTGACATAAAACACTAGAAAAATACTGTTGGTCTATATAAACATATAGCAGAAACAAGCTTGGACCATGTATTTAAGTTTCTGGCACTTGAATTAATCTTAGTAAGTAAAAGACGTGATATGTGCAATAGAACAGAGCAAATAGAATATAAATGGATTCTATCTTTAAGAGATGAATCGTATCCAGGGCTAAATTATGCAGTAAGTCTAAAACTGTTTTTAAAGCATAAACAGCTAGTTGGATTATAAATGACTAAATAATTTATTCAGACTATTACTGTTATTAGTTTTTATTTCTATTCACTTGTATTTAATTAATACAAAGTAAATAAAACAAAATCCACTTCAGCAGAACCATCAGCAAAGAGTCCAATATTAAGTGTTTTATTAACATCCACTTTTCGTTCAAGAAAACTGAACTTCTTCAGACAAACATCAAAAAGTAACAAATGTAAAAAACTCTTTAAATACACAGTTAACAACGCATGGTACATTTGAATGGACCAACCAACTGGTTAAAACTCGCTGACATCAATGTGTGGGAAAAAGCTGATCTCAAAGCTTCTTAAAGTGCTACTGCATACAAAAATCAGGTCTTTACAAATTGTGTTTTGAAATCAAACAACTGACCAAAATAAAATGAAAAATTGTCAATGAAAATGTGTCTGAACATAAAATGTTTAAAACCAAGAAAAACAAAACATGATGAATGGAACCGATTTGCTGACAAAAAATAATAAGAAGTAAAACATAAAAAATAATGAGTCATAAATGAAGAATAAAAATGAAAAATAATAAAATTACCTCTGCATACTTCTGAGTTTCAAAATGCAAGCTAAACTTACTCTGTCGTTGAGACCCGGAGGTCTATATGAACAGTGTTTCAGCTGCCAAATCACTTCTAGGCGCTCTAATAATAGTTGAAAAGGACCCCCCCCCCGATGTCAAAGGGAACCTGTCCTAACACCCTGAAAGTAAAACTGTGCTGAGGGTGGTCATTAACATGTTTCGCCAAAGCGTTTTCACACTTGTTTTTCCTAATACAATATAAATGCTCATAGATTCTTTCGTTAAAACCTCTGTCAGTCTTGCCCACATAAAACGCTGGGCAAGACTGGCAGCAAGCTAAATAAACAACTGATCGAGATTTACAGTTGAATCTACCAACAGTGGAGAAAGAAGACCCAGCAATATTGAATCTCGAACCAGTGGCAATATGCCTGCACATGTTACAACTCTCACATTTGAAAGTGCCCTCTACTCTAACATGAGTGTCCTTTTTTGTTTCTAATATCCATTTGAGGTTATCACCCCTCCTATATATAAAACTAGGCAAAGTACCAAACCTGGCTTGTAAGGCATCGTCACACCAGAAAATACTCCAGTTCCTGACAAACACCTCCTTGATTAAATAAAGCTCTGCACTATAATTAGTGATGAAAGAAATAGAAGTGTCTACTTTCTTGTTGTCTACAAAGACTTCAGGCATAACTGGAGTTGAATGTTCTAGTGGACAACTTGTGAACAAACTGCATTGTAAAATAGGTTTATAAACACCCCCAAACCTTTCAGTCTGGACCTCAGTAACCAGGTAGTGAATAAACTTGTCTGGGTAACCTCTGTGTAGAAACAATCCCTTAATAAACTCACATTCTTCTAAAAAGGGTTCATCGTCAGTTACCATTCCAGCAGCGCGCACAAGTTGCCCCTTGACTACCCCTCTTTTTTGGTGCTCAGGGTGGGCACTAGTAAAGTGTAACATGGTGTTAGAATAGGAACTCTTACGGTATATTTTGGCCTTGAAGCTACCAGCAGAAATATCTTTGTATAAGTCTACATCAAGATAAGAAATTCTAGAATCAGACTCTACAAATGTAAAATTCAAAAAAGACGTGCTGGAATTGAGATGGTCCATGAAGGTCCCCACATCATTAGTTGAACCTTCTGTCAATATAAAGATGTCGTCCAAAAATCTGGTGTAAAAATCGATTTTGAACTGACCGTTGGGATTACCAAACACATATCTGTGTTCCCATTCAGCCATTACGATGTTAGCAAAACTGGCCCCTACTGGTGAGCCCATGGCTACACCAGTCTTCTGTAAATATATCTCTCCCCCAAATGTTACAAAGTTGCACTTCAAGATGACGTCTAACAGTTCCTGCACCAATCTGATTTCTACACTGCTAGTGTTATGATGCAATAAGCGGTCAGTGACCCAGTCAATCCCTGTAGCATGAGGAATAGACGTATAAAGGTCTTTTACGTCTATTGTCAAAAATCTATGACCTCTCTTGAATTCTAAAGCACCCATGGCTTTTAAAAAAGCCCAAGAGTCTTTACAAATGTGTGTTTCCTTTTCAACGTATTTTTTCAATATATTGTCCATGTATTTGTCTATCGGGTAAGTGATTGAACCCCTAGCATTAACCAATAGCCTCATGGGAGGGTTGTACACATCTTTATGGATCTTGGGTAGTCCGAAAACTATTGGAATCTTGGGGAACTAAACAGTCAAATATTTCAACACATCTTGTTCTATAACGTTTTCTAAAAACAAATCATTCAAGAAAACATGGATGCACCTATACGCTGCATTCAATTCGTTAATGCTAGACAGTGTATAAGCATCCTGCAATAACATGTGGGTAAGACAGTTTTCACAGTGACAAGTGTCCATTAGTATTAAACCACCCCCCCCTTGTCAGGTTTGAGAATCCTGACAGATAAACTTTTTAAAGTGCCCAACAAGTCAACTTCGTCATCAGTCAAGTTTTTGTTCGGAAGTGTCCTACAACAGTTAGTTTATAATTTCGGTTTCACACAAATGTTTTTATTTATTATTTATTTATTTAACATTTGTTGACCGGGAATGTCCGACTAGGTTCCACAGAGCCTGTTTTCAGCGGAGGCCCGGGGAGAAATGCTCCAGATGCATGTCTTTGGAATGTGGGAGGTAACCGGAGTACCCGGAGGAAACCCACGCGAACACAGGGAGAACATGCAAACTCCACACAGAAGGCACCCCAGCCGAGAATCGAACCAGAGAACCTCTTGCTGTGAGGTGACAATGTTAACCACTGCACCACTGTGCTGCCCAAATAAATAAAAAAATAAAAAATCAAATAAAAAAAGTAAAGGGTGAATAGGGGGGTTAAATGTACTTGGAACTCTCAAAGTTTTTTTGTCTAAAACAGTGTTACCAAAAATTAACAATAAATTCAACTTGTGTATAAACAACTTTAAATCAAGCAATGTGTGTGCTAGATTAAAATGTCTCCATGGAACAAAAGTGAGACCTTTTGAAAATAAATCAGACATCTCCACAGTGATTGTAAAACTCGAATAGTTGTAAACAAAAAAATCTCCAAAACTGTTACTAATAATGTCAGGTTTTGTCCTTCTCATTACTTCTGAAAAGGCTTCTTCCTGTTGTTCCTGTGATAGCTCCTCGTGTTGTAAAACCTTTGATGGTTCTGTCCCCGGTTCGAGGAAAAAGACGGTGTAGAACTAGAAACCTCCTCATTCCTGCCACCATCAGTTACAAAGTTTTCTGTAGGAACAACATCCTCCACATCCTCTCCAGTGGCTGGCCTACTGGGTCTAGCTGTCTGCCTCATAACCCCATGAGTCAGGTTGACAGGAGCACCTAGACTGTCGCCAACACTCTGAGAATGGGGGGGGGATATGCAGTTTGTTTATTGTATGCATCTATGTCTCTTTTCAGTTTTTTCATTTTCATCTCCATATTACGAGATATCTGTTGGTCTATGGTCGAAAAAATTTGTTTATTCTCATAATTATACCTGTTAAAGTCTACGTGTGACTTGATGTTAGTATCCAAAATTTCAATTTCAGCACTCAAGTTGTCTATAAATTTCTGATAAAATTTGGCCATTAAGTCCATTAACTCATGTCCATGTCTATCAAACAAACTAATCAGCTCACTATGGAACTCTAAACCAGCTATCAGTCCAGTGGGGTACTGCCAAGAGCGTAAGCCCTTTGGCACAACCCCCACTTTTTTACATTCATTAAAATAGGAAATCTCTAACTGAAGCTTCTTTACCTTTAAAGATTTGTGGTCCAAGGTCTTCAAAAAGTCCACTAAAGGAGCTTCTGATGTCCCTGTGTCAATAGACACAAACACGTTCCTGTTCTCGACCTGGTTACTGAGGTCCAGACTAAAAGGTTTGGGGGTGTTTATAAACCTATTTTACAAAGCAGTTTGTTCACAAGTTGTCCACTAGAACATTCAACTCCAGTTATGCCTGAAGTCTTTGTAGACAACAAGAAAGTAGACACTTCTATTTCTTTCATCACTAATTATAGTGCAGAGATTTATTTAATCAAGGAGGTGTTTGTCAGGAACTGGAGTATTTTCTGGTGTGACAATGCCTTACAAGCCAGGTTTGGTACTTTGCCTAGTTTTATATATAGGAGGGGTGATAACCTCAAATGGATACTAGAAACAAAAAAGGACACTCATGTTAGAGTAGAGGGCACTTTCAAATGTGAGAGTTGTAACATGTGCAGGCATATTGCCACTGGTTCAAGATTCAAAATTGCTGGGTCTTCTTTCTCCACTGTTGGTAGATTCAACTGTAAATCTTGATCAGTTGTTTATTTAGCTTGCTGTCAGTCTTGCCCAGCGTTTTATGTGGGCAAGACTGACAGAGGTTTTAACGAAATAATCTATGAGCATTTATAGTGTATTAGGAAAAACAAGTGTGAAAACGCTTTGGCGAAACATGTTAATGACCACCCTCAGCACAGTTTTACTTTCAGGGTGTTAGGACAGGTTCCCTTTGACATCGGGGGGGGGGTCCTTTTCAACTATTATTAGAGCGCCTAGAAGTGATTTGGCAGCTGAAACTCTGTTCATATAGACCTCCGGGTCTCAACGACAGAGTAAGTTTAGCTTGCATTTTGAAACTCAGAAGTATGCAGAGGTAATTTTATTATTTTTCATTTTTATTCTTCATTTATGACTCGTTATTTTTTATGTTTTACTTCTTATTATTTTTTGTCAGCAAATCGGTTCCATTCATCATGTTTTGTTTTTCTTGGTTTTAAACATTTTATGTTCAGACACATTTTCATTGACAATTTTTCATTTTATTTTGGTCAGTTGTTTGATTTCAAAACACAATTTGTAAAGACCTGATTTTTGTATGCAGTAGCACTTTAAGAAGCTTTGAGATCAGCTTTTTCCAACACATTGATGTCAGCGAGTTTTAACCAGTTGGTTGGTCCATTCAAATGTACCATGTGTTGTTAATTGTGTATTTAAGGAGTTTTTTTACATTTGTTACCTTTTGATGTTTGTCTGAAGAAGTTCAGTTTTCTTGAACGAAAAGTGGATGTTAATAAAACACTTAATATTGGACTCTTTGCTGCTGGTTCTGCTGACGTGGATTTTGTTTTATTTTAGTTTGTTTCAACTTCTGTTGCTTTAATTAATACAAAGTGTTATTGCATATGTTTAAATGTTAACTGGTGTCTTATTTATGGCTAATGAACTATTAATGAGTTTTAATTACATTTAACAATTTTGGAACCTGACTTAAAATTATTTTTATCTCTATTTAAATATGAATATGAATGCATTTACTTGTAAACCTGATGAAAGTTTTGCAAAAGCCTACTGTGCTGATTACTACATTCAGACTAAACATTTTGAAAGTATATTTCCCTCTCCATGGTAATTTGAGCTCATCATTTGGGACTGGATATTACTGTGAAACAGTTTTCTCTACAAGATCAGACTGTAAAGGATGTCTGCAGTTAGTTAAAAATTATTACTCTGGCAGTATAGATAACTAAAGCTCCAACTTGTTACTGAGTTGCTTCCTGTGGCAGGAGTGCAGGGTTTGAATCTTTCCACCTTCATTTAATTACCGTGTGACATTGAGCAAGTCACTTAACCAAACAGTGCTTTTGAGCAATTGGGAATCCGGAGTCATGGGATTCTTGACTGCATCCCTAGTACTTATGAACTTGCCATTGTTTGCCAGGCATCCCCTATTGCATAGCTGATCTAGTCCAGGATATGTTATGGCAGTATCACTAGCACATCAATATGTAATGCAACATAATCAGTTTATTCTTCAAGGGCTGCAGGTAGGTGAAGCATTGAAATGCAAATGCCTGCAGCAACCTCTGCATTGGTATTATTTCTCTTTAGTGTGGAATTATTCAGATTGTGTATATTGAGTTAGCATATTTTATCAGGTGGTTAATATTTCCTATGTCCTCATAAATACTTTTCTACTTAAATGGTGCTACACCTGGCTGGATCTTATGGTATGATGCTAGGGATCATTATACAGTTTCATGCAGTTCATCTAAAGTTACCAATAATAAAGTTACCAATAAAGTACATGCAATTTATTTCTTCATATGAATAAGGGATGTAGACCATCAACAAAGTGTCTACAACTGCTAATGGGGTAGTGTGGGGGACTTTCTGTGGATGAAAACAACTTATGCTTTCATCTGGTAATTTTTAAAGTCTAATCTGGCTTTGTAGGATGTGTGTGTGTGTGTGTGTGTGTGTGTGTGTGTGTGTGTGTGTGTGTGTGTGTGTGTGTGTGTGTGTGTGTGTGTGTGTGTGCATGTGTGCGTGCGTGTGTGTATGTGTGTGTGTGTGTGTGTGTGTGTGTGTGTTTGTGATATGTTGCTTTGGTCATTATTAGTGTTATTAGTGTTATTTTTTTGACACAGACATCTGATATGGATGCAGTCAATGACATCACTATAATTGCTAGGTCTGGGGAATGTCTGTGAATAAAAATAACCCTGCTTAGTTAATAAAATTTTAAAATTCATTAGTTTGCCTTTGCAGGACTAATGTACATTTGTGTAAAGCAAATTAAAATACCTCACTGTAGCCATTTTCATCAGAAAAAAGGTGATATGTACACAGCTGATTTGGTTGCCAAAACTGAGTACAGATATTAATGGGTTATAATAACACCAGTTTGTGTGGCCTTTTATGGTTGAAATGTTCTGAAATTAGTATTTTTTTTTCATTATTGCTTCATACATTTTGCTTCACTGCTTATGGGAGAAATGTTCAAAACTACGAATTTAAAATGCACTCTAACAAATGTTGCTGTATAAAACAAGAAATACAATTTAAAACAATCAGTAAGGTGAATCAAAGAACACATGTATTTATACATGACCCTGAAAATGTGTGCAGGGGACCCATGGTTTGAAAACAGCCCATGGACCAAGGTACACTTAATTTGCCACTGGACAGATGCATTTTTCAATGAATGTGAGTTTCAATACATTTTTCAATTAATGGGAAGGGAATTTACTCTTGCTTATGCTAAGTCCATTTTTAATGTGTGACCATTTTGTTTGGTTTAGCAAATGGCCATCAATGTCAGTGCTACAAAATTTTTAGCAAAAGTTTTAAATTCAAATCTCTGTAATCATTATGGAAGTAAAGAAGAAAGTAGTACATAGAAAGGTTTGAACGGTGTTTACGGTAAATGGGGAGAGATAGGCAAGTGAAGGGATACTGGAAAGACTATGGGGGGGGGCTGGTCCATTACCCTACCTAGGGCCCCATTTGACCATGATCAGGCTTTCATAATCACTGCATGATAATGATATATCAGACAAGAAAAAGAACACAATATAGTTAATGTATGAAACACACACCGAAGTAATCTGAAAACGGTAAAGTTCCAGAACACTCAGTACTGAGGGAACACCTCTTATATGCACTAGATGCATGAAGAATTTGCAAATTAAGTAAAATAAAAAATGTGCTTAGAGGTCAGCTACCATTGGCTAATATCTGAAAACATAATTTAACTTACACATGTATATACCCAGTTGAGTCAATTTTTGATGATAGAGGAGCTTTTTTCACATCTCTGCTTTCTGCTTCTCAGATCTTACAGTATCCCTTTTTTAATACAGTTACTTTTAAAAATATGATGTGGACTTTTTGAAGGCAGATTCAGTTGTTCAAATACTGGATCAGAAGTACAAACCTATCCATCAATCTGAATGCCCATCGCTTGCAAAGTATTCAGTAGTAAGGATCTCAAAATATGCTGTCATAGTCACAGACAGCTAGCAAAGGACCACCTTGCAAAGAAAAACATTGGGCTCCCAGAGTAATAAAACAAGATGCTGGCATAAGTGGGGCTCCACAGTGGTGTTGCAATAGTGAGGTACAGCTACAAGCTTATCATGTCTAGCAGGCAGCTTAGGCCTGGAGATACAGGGGTAAAGTACTTTTGTGGTCTATTGCAGCTTCTTTTGAGACTGAGTTGCAGCCCGCTGGCTCATGAAGAGGTTGGGAATGTGATTCTGAAGAGAGACTATTGTTTACTGACAGAGGTAAAAGGGTTCTGTGCATCTTTCCATTTTAACTTTAAAAATGCTGGAGGCATAAATGTAAATAAATCATTTCTATAAAATAGTGAGTGAACATGTACAAAAACTTTATATTTCCTTATTAAATTTGTGAATAAATCTCGGGAAAGTTATAGTTGTTTCCCAACAAATATTCCCTTTCCTCTCTTTGTGTACAATTTTCCCTTTATTTATTTATTTAACATTTTTTACCGGGAAAGTCTGATTGGGCATGGATCCCATTTTCAGCGGAGGCCCAGGGAAAAAGGCTCTACAAAGATAGTACAGCAAATACAGTAAATACAACAGACATGTTAATAAAGTACAGTACAGAGTCTAAACGTTAATAAGGTACAGTTTCAAGGCCAAGAAAGGAACAAAAAGTAATATAGTATAAGGAGCACAGTGTGTTACAATAAACAATACATTTGAAAGGACATTTTGTTCAGTCATTTACTTATGTTCATCAGTGGCTAGTATAGTACACACACATTGATTAAGAGTATAGAAAGAAGTTGTTGCAAGCTTTCATAGACAGTTAAAGTATGATATGATCTAATTAAATGAAGTTACCCAGGGTCAGAACAATTAAATAACCAAGAATTATGTAAATGGGACCAGAGTAGTTTTTTTTATTTATTTTTGTTTTTAGTGGTCTGAAGATCTTCAGGGATGGTATTCCATGCTTTTGCAACAGAAATGGAAAACAAGGAATCCCCAGAGCTACTGTTGCTTTTGCCTGTGTCAGCCACTGCTTTATTAGTGGGTCCTAATAGGCATTTGTTAGAGTAGATATTAAGTAGACCTTGAAGAGTAGGAACTCTATAGAATCTGGTGGGCTGTTGTAAGCTGGTTATATGTGAGCAGGTTGGGTAATTCTAGCCAGGATAGTTGCTTAATTGCTGTGCAGTGATGTGTCCTGAAGGGTGACTCAGTAGCAAACCTAGCTATTTTATTGTAGCAGGTGTTTAGTTTGTTAAAGTCTGCTTTGTTTAGGTTGATGAGTGTTGATAGTAGGTGGGTTCTTGCAATGGTGGCTTTACTGTCATTGGTGAGATACTTTTTGCATCTATATAGTGTTCCAAGTTTTTTATGGACGTCCTTTATTGTCTGTGCAATGTGCATATCGAATTTCATGTTGTGATCTTTGATAACACCTAGAAGTTTGGTGTGTTGGGCAGGTGTGATAGAGGTGTTATTAGCTGAGAATATTGTGAATGTTGGTATGGAAGTCTAAGGCTCTAGTGGGATAGAATATCATTAGCTGTATTTTTATTGGGGTTAAGTATTAGTTGAGAGTTGGCTAATCAGGTTTCAACAGCAGTAAAGGACTCTTGTGTAAATTCCTGGAGTTGAGGGAGTGATGGGGCAGAGAGCAGATTAGAGTGGAGTCATCAGCATACTGGACTAGAGTTGTGTGCTGAATAGCTTTGTGGAGTTGGTTGGGAAATATGTTGAAAAGAAGAGGCCCAAAAATGGATCTTTGGGGAGCCCTAGGGTGACAGGTAGGAGGGGAGATAAGGAGTTTTGCCATTCGTGGTGGATGGTTAGATAGTCTTGAAACCACACTAGTGTGGAGTGGCTGAGATTAATATCAAGGAAAGCAGAAAGGAGTTTGGGATGGGAGACAGTACTGAAGCCCCTGGAAAGATCTAGGAATACAGTGGATACTAGGTTACCATTCTTTCGATGTTGGTTTACTGTGTTGGTAAAGCTAATAAGGGCTGTGGTAATTCTGTGATTGGAGTGGAATCCATGCTGGGTGTTGGTTAGCAGTTTATTAGTGAGGAGATGGTGCTTTAAAGAAGGGAAATATAAATCACATGAACAAATGAATCTGAAAACTGTAGGCACTTTTCCATGCACAAGATGTAATATGTGTCGATATATATGCAAAGAACAAGTATATGAACATCCAAAAATGCAATATACTTTTAAACCCAGATTCTATGCAAGTTGTAATTCCATGAATCTGGTGTACTTAGCGACATGCACAGGATGTGAAGTGTTTTATGTTGGTCTGACTAAACGAAAGTTTAAACAAAGGATTTATAACCACATTTATGAAATAAGAAAGAAGAGTGATAAGAATGCCTTAGCCAGACATATAAATGAACATACAGAACACAGTTTTAGATTTCGAGTGTTGCAACTAGTAGGTCTGAATAAAAGGTGGGGAAATGATGCAAACACCCTAGCAAATATTGAGCTATCATGGATTTTGAAGCTAGGTGCTCATACATATCCTGGCTTGAATCAGACTATTTGTATTAAACCTGTATTAGATAGCAGACTATACAAATAGAATCTGGGTTATTCACTTGAATTCATTCATATTTAACTATACATATTTATATATATACATATTTATATCCATTTTCACGTTATAATAATATACAACATAATACAGTTGCTCTACATCCCTTCTTTTGCACATGATGATATTTTTGTTATAGCATACACTCTATCCTTATTATTTAAATAAATATATAAGTATATAAGTATATGAGTTTTTATGAACATATATATATAAAATTTTACGCTTATATTTCTATTCTATTTTTTGTATATATCAATTTGAACTTGACATATCATGCCTAATGCATGAATTAGATTTACCTATATATTTATGCTTGCAGTCCCATACAATTTTATTTAGTTTAAATCTCATATGTTTCATGCTTATTTATATTTATATTTAAATATTTATGTTTAAATATTTATTTATATTTATTGACATATACCTATATTTATATTTGCATTTATATTATATTATATTATATATACAAATAAATTTATTATGATATTGATGCGTTTAAATATGAGCAAGAATTTTACATTATAATATAAAATAATATATATTTATATATATATATATATATTTACTATATTCATTATTACACTATTTTTGCATGTAAATTTAAGAAATGTACTGCTTGTATATTAACGCACAGGAGGTTACTTATCCTTTAGATGACTATAAATGATTTTTAAGGATGTCATTCTTTCAGGATGTAATTTTAAATGAGTTTTAAGGTTTGCTTTCAGCATTTTAAAAGGCTTTTAGAATATTGTCATATCACATTTGACATAAGCATATAAATGAATTGTAGCATACAAGTTTTTGTATATGAATATGTGTACTATTTATAATTAATTATTCCGGAGTGATTGAAATACATTTTAAAGCAGAGAAGTAATGTTTTTCACGCAAGATGTTCAATCATACATATGAATGTGAACACTACTCTGTGTTTTTAAATCTGGTTGACTAAGCAAACTGATTAATTGAATGCACTTATTGATTCTAATTGTGGTTTTACTGACTATATAAACCATCTGTTTTAATTCATTAAATGTGAAGATCTGATGAAGCGCACTACAAGTGCGTGAAAGCGCTTATCTGTTTATTTTCTGTGAATAAAGAGTGTTCGTTCCAGTAATTTTGAAGAAGCATCATTTTTTCGGTTGGTGGATCCTTCAGTGTGTTTTTTACTGCATTTATCTTCCTATTTTGACTGGGGATTCTATCGGCTTCATCCGGTTTTTTCAACAGTTTTATTTCTCTTCCAATTACCGGAGAAACCGCAACCGTACATATGGAAGAAGCAGCAATTGAACTTGATTATAACCCAGCTCCGAGAGGGAGCCAACAACAGAGATGGGAACATCTTATTCAACCGAATGAAAATCCGCTGTTACAGCTGGATTTACAGGTACCTCCTGAATCAATTAATTCAAACATAGAAAGCAACAATAATAATATGACTGAGTTCAATACACTGCTACGGCAGTTGGAAAATGATATGTATAAACTACAAAGATACTCCTGGCAGCGTAAGCACCTGGAGGCTTGTATACATTTCAAAATAATACCAAGAGGCATGCGAGTACTTTGCATGCCTACCTATGGCGAGCAACATCCTGTGCTGTTGAAGAAATGGCAAGACCTGAATATTAACTTGGGCTTCAAATACATCAATTTGATCTTAGAATATTTCCTGCCGATAGAGACAGAGTTACAAACAAAGGTAGAAGCGCTCAGAAAAGACATCTATGAGCGCTTCATATCCAACAATTTCTGTAGCAGGAAAATAGACAATTTGTATTCCCAATTAAACATCTATAGTGAAAAACTCAAATTGATTAAACAGAGGAAATTATGCCGTGACCACAGCGACTTCGCAAATGGTAATATTTTTGTATGGCCGAGGATACACACTCAGGCGCCATCAGGGGCAGCTGCAATACTGGATAGAGGAGCCGATGACATCACGACGTACAGATCGAATGCAAACAGTCGAATGGATTATTCAACTGGGTTAGCTGAAGTACCAACGATTACTGGCAGTATATCAGGTGAAATTAATGTCAACAACACCTCGAGTGGTGTTACTTCAACAAACACTGTTCTAAATAGTATGGTTACTGACATATCAACGCCACCACCTAATCAACTGGCTTTAGGGGCATCTGGCAATAATGAAAGTGAACAAGTCGTCCGTCGGAAGACCAATACTCCAGATGACACACGTTTTTTACCATATCCTATAAGACAAACATATCGCACAAGAGGCCGCTCGTTGAGCAAGGGCCCAAGAAAGAGGAAGTTTTCCGAGGAGAGATACACACAAAGGAAGAACGTAAGAAATTAAATGACTTAGTATATGACTTTTCTAATAGAGAGATTAATGAAGCTGATATAATGTTGCTGAATAAAGGGCTGGGTTTTATACCCTCGCAATGCAGCAAGCTTAATACTACGCTGACTGATTTAAGATTATTTGGTAGGTCGGTAGCCTTAAAAATATATTTTTTTACAGCTACAGGAACACATGATGCTACCCCAGGTGTGTCCACTAAAAAGAAAAGTAGTTTTATCCCTCCTGTACCGCATCAAGTAGAATGTTTTACCAGAATGTGTGAAGACGATTTTTATAGATATTATACACATAATGACAGAATTAAAAAGAAAAATAGATTTTATAATATGGATAGATCTGAATTGAATTCACTTTCTAAATTAAAAGAGGATGATAAGCTAACTATAAAGCTAGCTGACAAAGGGGGCAGCATAGTCTTTATGGACACAGAAAGTTATAATGATAGCATGTACATATTATTGAATGATATTAAAACATATAGAGTCATATCAGGAATTGATGTATCTAAGATTATACGAAATGTGCATGACAATATATATGACCTATTAATGTGTAGACAAGTAGACAGAGAATTGTATGACTTTTTATACATTGACTTGCCTTTGATACCCTCCATGAAAGGACTCCCTAAGGTACACAAAGGAATAGTTCCTCTCCCAATGCGCCCCATTGTTTCAGGCCGAGGATGGGTAACCTCGAATATATCTGTATATTTAGAAACCATTTTAAGACCAATAGTTGATTCCATCCCAACCATTTTAAAAGATACATACCAACTATTAGATGTTATTAAAGAGTTCAACGCATACCATAAAAAATCATTAGATGAATGCATTTTAATAACATTAGATGTCAAGAATCTCTTCACTAGCATTCCCAATGATGAGGGTCTGCAAGCTATGATGGAAGTTCTTAATTCAGATACAGATTTTGATACAGATGAGAAAATTTTGATACACTTTCTCCTTCAAATGATCCTTGAGAATAATGTATTCATGTTTAATGATAAACATTATTTGCAGCAATGGGGAGTGGCCATGGGCACTCCGTTAACTTATGCAAATTTGGTAGTATTTAACTGGGAGAGAAACAATTTGTTTGATGATGAAAGATACAAGGAGAATATCAGAATGTACAGAAGATTTGTGGATGACATTCTGATTTTATGGGAGGGTACATTGGATGATTTTAGAAAATTTTTAACACACTTAGATTCAACCACCCATTATTTGAAATTTACAATGGAGTGGTCCTACACTTGTATTAGTTTTCTAGATATTAATGTAATGATCAATGGGAACATGTTGGAAACCAGTTTATACAGGAAGACATGCTGGGTGAATAATCTTTTGCACTATAATAGTATGCACCCCAGGCATGTGTTCCCAGGTATAGTTAAAAGTCAGTACATAAGAATAAGTAAGATTTGTGACAAAGATCAAGTGCTCACCCAAGAAATAGAAAGGATGGAGAAATTGTTTATAGATAGAGGCTACAATAAAAAAATGTTAAATGAGGTTAAAAATGAAGTTTTTTCAATAGAGGACTGTAGAGATAAATCAAAATTGGAATATAAGAATGGACCTAATCAATCTACAACAAATAGGAGAATTTGCAACATTAAGGATAGAGTAGCATACTTAATGCAATATACTAATGATACTTATGATTTGAAGGATATAATTAAACAAAATTGGAAGCTATTAACTATAGACGAAGGAATTAAACATATAGTAGGTGAGCAACCTAAGTTTATCTTTAGAAACTCACCTAGTCTTAAACGACTATTGTGCTTTAAAGAAGGGAAATATAAATCACATGAACAAATGAATCTGAAAACTGTAGGCACTTTTCCATGCACAAGATGTAATATGTGTCGATATATATGCAAAGAACAAGTATATGAACATCCAAGAATGCAATATACTTTTAAACCCAGATTCTATGCAAGTTGCAATTCCATGAATCTGGTGTACTTAGCGACATGCACAGGATGTGAAGTGTTTTATGTTGGTCTGACTAAACGAAAGTTTAAACAAAGGATTTATAACCACATTTATGAAATAAGAAAGAAGAGTGATAAGAATGCCTTAGCCAGACATATAAATGAACATACAGAACACAGTTTTAGATTTCGAGTGTTGCAACTAGTAGGTCTGAATAAAAGGTGGGGAAATGATGCAAACACCCGAGCAAATATTGAGCTATCATGGATTTTGAAGCTAGGTGCTCATATATATCCTGGCTTGAATCAGACTATTTGTATTAAACCTGTATTAGATAGCAGACTATACAAATAGAATCTGGGTTATTCACTTGAATTCATTCATATTTAACTATACATATTTATATATATACATATTTATATCCATTTTCACGTTATAATAATAATATACAACATAATACAGTTGCTCTACATCCCTTCTTTTGCACATGATGATATTTTTGTTATAGCATACACTCTATCCTTATTATTTAAATAAATATATAAGTATATAAGTATATGAGTTTTTATGAACATATATATATAAAATTTTACGCTTATATTTCTATTCTATTTTTTGTATATATCAATTTGAACTTGACATATCATGCCTAATGCATGAATTAGATTTATCTATATATTTATGCTTGCAGTCCCATACAATTTTATTTAGTTTAAATCTCATATGTTTCATGCTTATTTATATTTATATTTAAATATTTATGTTTAAATATTTATTTATATTTATTGACATATACCTATATTTATATTTGCATTTATATTATATTATATTATATATACAAATAAATTTATTATGATATTGATGCGTTTAAATATGAGCAAGAATTTTACATTATAATATAAAACAATATATATTTATATATATATATATATATTTACTATATTCATTATTACACTATTTTTACATGTAAATTTAAGAAATGTACTGCTTGTATATTAACGCACAGGAGGTTACTTATGCTTTAGATGACTATAAATGATTTTTAAGGATGTCATTCTTTCAGGATGTAATTTTAAATGAGTTTTAAGGTTTGCTTTCAGCATTTTAAAAGGCTTTTAGAATATTGTCATATCACATTTGACATAAGCATATAAATGAATTGTAGCATACAAGTTTTTGTATATGAATATGTGTACTATTTATAATTAATTATTCCGGAGTGATTGAAATACATTTTAAAGCAGAGAAGTAATGTTTTTCACGCAAGATGTTCAATCATACATATGAATGTGAGCACTACTCTGTGTTTTTAAATCTGGTTGACTAAGCAAATTGATTAACTGAATGCACTTATTGATTCTAATTGTGGTTTTACTGACTATATAAACCATCTGTTTTAATTCATTAAATGTGAAGATCTGATGAAGCGCACTACAAGTGCGTGAAAGCGCTTATCTGTTTATTTTCTGTGAATAAAGAGTGTTCGTTCCAGTAATTTTGAAGAAGCATCATTTTTTCGGTTGGTGGATCCTTCAGTGTGTTTTTTACTGCATTTGTTAGAGTAGATATTAAGTAGACCTTGAAGAGTAGGAACTCTATAGAATCTGGTGGGCTGTTGTAAGCTGGTTATATGTGAGCAGGTTGGGTAATTCTAGCCAGGATAGTTGCTTAATTGCTGTGCAGTGATGTGTCCTGAAGGGTGACTCACTACCAAACCTAGCTATTGTATTGTAGCAGGTGTTTAGTTTGTTAAAGTCTGCTTTGTTTAGGTTGATGAGTGTTGATAGTAGGTGGGTTCTTGCAATGGTGGCTTTACTGTCATTGGTGAGATACTTTTTGCATCTATATAGTGTTCCAAGTTTTTTATGGACGTCCTTTATTGTCTGTGCAATGTGCATATCGAATTTCATGTTGTGATCTTTGATAACACCTAGAAGTTTGGTGTGTTGGGCAGGTGTGATAGAGGTGTTATTAGCTGAGAATATTGTGAATGTTGGTATGGAAGTCTAAGGCTCTAGTGGGATAGAATATCATTAGCTGTATTTTTATTGGGGTTAAGTATTAGTTGAGAGTTGGCTAATCAGGTTTCAACAGCAGTAAAGGACTCTTGTGTAAATTCCTGGAGTTGAGGGAGTGATGGGGCAGAGAGCAGATTAGAGTGGAGTCATCAGCATACTGGACTAGAGTTGTGTGCTGAATAGCTTTGTGGAGTTGGTTGGGAAATATGTTGAAAAGAAGAGGCCCAAAAATGGATCCTTGGGGACCCCTAGGGTGACAGGTAGGAGGGGAGATAAGGAGTTTTGCCATTCGTGGTGGTTGGTTGGATAGTCTTGAAACCACGCTAGTGTGGAGTGGCTGAGATTAATATCAAGGAAAGCAGAAAGGAGCTTGGGATGGGAGACAGTACTGAAGCCCCTGGAAAGATCTAGGAATACAGTGGATACTAGGTTACCATTCTTTCGATGTTGGTTTACTGTGTTGGTAAAGCTAATAAGGGCTGTGGTAATTCTGTGATTGGAGTGGAATCCATGCTGGGTGTTGGTTAGCAGTTTATTAGTGAGGAGATGGTGCATTATTTGGGAAAGTATACATTTTTCGAGGATGTTAGATAAGGGGGATAGAATGGCAATTGGATGGTAATTAGTTCCATAGAGTTACCTCCTTTTTAGAGTGGTATTATATGCAAAATATTCCACAGAGAAGGAATGTGTTATTTTGATAAAGAGCAATTAATGTGCATGGAGACTGGATGTGGGATGGCTTTGGCTGTGATCTTTACATAATCTGCAGGTAATGGGTCAGCAGCCAGGGATGTGGATTTAAGCCTATTGAGGTATTTATAAAGTGTGCTAGTTGAGACAGGCTGTAAGGAGAAGAGGTTTTTGTCTGCTGGTATAGAAGACAGGTTTGGATGTGAAGTGGGAGAACTACTATTGGTGAGGGCTAGGATGGATTTGGTGAAATGTTCGTTGAGCTGGGTGGCAATTTTATTGGTAGTGGTGTCAATGTTAGGGGTGGACTACTGGTCTTTCCTGGTTGTAGGATTTTATTAATGGCAGCCCAGAATTTTTATGGGTTATTTTTGTGTTTGGTTTGAATGCCTATATAGTGGTTTCTTTTGTCTGTCCTAATTTGTTTTTTGGCTTTGTTCCTTAGTTCCTAGTATGCCTGTCTATTAGTTTTAGTTTTATTTCATCCATGTAATTAAAGAGATGAAATGTTACTTGGGGTAGTAGACAGGAATCATGTGTTGCAGGCATTATGGTGAGATATGCTTTTAAGGACAACTTAATTTTCATGAGGTGAGTTTGCAGGCACTCTGTAGCTCTGGATCATTCTATTCCCTCCTTCAGTCTCACAAGCCTTAGGTTGTTGTACCTCTGTCTATTCTACAAGCAGTCTAGTTTTGTTTGAAGTTACTGCAGCATGAGATAGTGTTCCTGGATGATGACCTAAGCCTATTTCAGCTGGGTTGCATGGAAACAGGCTGAACACTTACTGAATCATGTTTTAGCAATACGAGACAAGATATCCATTTTGTTTCTGGTAGCCAGGGATTTAAGACCTGTGGTATATTGCAGAACTTGACTTTAACATCTTAACGATTTTTATCCATTCTGTTTTTTCATTTAACAGCTGAAAGTATACTGCACATCGGCATCTGGCACATCCTGCCCAGCATCTTAGATAAGGATGCATGCTAAGAAGTATGTAATATGTTCAGATGATCACAACCAGGAGTCACTAGAGTACACAGATGTGGTGCTAGTGTTTGTGTTACCTTTAGAAAGGTCCAATATTTCAAAGAACTTAGTGGATGGTTCAGCTATCTCCCTTAGTTTTAACACCCCCATCCACGAGCTTTAGGATTAATTATCAATTCTGACATTGTATCAGTGTTTCTCATTTCATTAATCCAGAAGCAAAGGTCATTTTACTCTCTTAACATACTGCCTAGCCACTGTTATGGCTGCTTTAACTTCAGACAATTCCATACTACACGTGCTGTTAATCAAAACTTGCAGATATGGTCTTCTCTTTACCCTGCTGAGCAATACCGTTAAAATTTGGCAGGGCCAACTGGGTAGCAAGAAAGTAGCAGACATAACTGCCTTCGGTCTTTCCTAGGAAAACTGTTTACCAGTGTTTCTGCCTCCACCCACACTCAGAAAATTATCTATCAAATAGTATGTCCCCCCTCCTTCTCACACACAGGCACCAGTGTTCACAAATATAGTTTTCCATCTTGCCTACAGTTAGTGTTGGAGAAGTTGAAACTCTCCAGCCATCTGTCACCAACTGCAAATTTACAGGCCGAGCCTTTTCCTCCCATTGACATTTTCATTGGGAATCTGTACTTCCTGGTTTCAGAAACATTACATAGGCACTCAAATTTAAGAATGGTTTAGTTACTGTAGAATGCCCAGTGGAAATGTAACAGATGAAATACATCCTATCCTCCTCCATAACTCTTCACCTCTAATAATTTCTGATTTGTTCCTGTAACTTCTCCACTCCTGTTCTATTCCCTTTGTCCCCTGGTACTACATTTATTTAGTTATTTATTTACTGGCATTTGTTTACCGGGGTAGTCCACTGGGCCAAAAAGAGCCCATTTTCAGTGGAGGACTGTGGAGAAAAGCTCCACAATAAACAGAGACTAGTCTTAATCTATTAGTTACAAGCAAATAAATAAAAAAACAACTTAATTTATAAAGTGAGGCAAAACATAAGTAAAAAAGGCTGACATTATACAAAATTCTGCAAACAGAAAAAAATAGGTTATTACAAGATGCATTTGCCGGATGATGTTAATTTGGAATTAATAGAAGTTATAAGAAAAGGAGTATGGTAGACTTAGACACAAGTTTCTTTTGTAGAAAATACTGTAAGAAGCATGAAAACTGAAAGGAAATATACAATATGTTCAGGAAATAGAAGAAATCAGGTTTTAAAGGGAGGGGGTTTGGCGCAGGGGCAGATCCAGGACAAAGAGAGGTATTCTTTTAAAGAAGTTTTGAATGTAGCAATGATTTGGTTAGCTCTGATTATTAAGGGAAGAGAATTCCAGGTTCTGGCCACAGCACAAGTGTATAGAAGTTGACCAGACAACATGTTAGGTTTATGCACAAGTTGTTTATTTCCAGATCTGAGGGATCTTTTGGGTAGATAGTTGTTAAATAATGAATTAAGGGCAGGGCAAGCCAAAGGCTTGTGGGTTATCTTATGGGCAGTTATAAGTTGGAGATAGGTGAGGTAGTGTGAGAGTTCAAGCCAATTAAGAGAATGCAGAGCTATACAATGATGGGAGGTATAGTTAGCATTTGTAGCAAATTTGGTGATTTTGTTATAGCAAACTTCAAGCTTAAATTTTAGGGAAGTTTGTAAGTTAATAAGTATTGGGTCACCATATACCAGAGAGGTGAGTACGTAGATGGTAGCAAGGGTATGTTTTGTGGAAGAGTTAAGAAAGTGTTTGTCTTGATAGAGAATACCAAGTTTCTGATGTGTTTTGTTAATATTATGTTGTATGTGTAGATCAAGTTTTAGATGTTTATTTTTATTTATTTATTACATTTTTTGACAGGGTAGTGTCCGATTAGGCTAAGAGCCCATTTTCAGCAGAGACCCAGCGAGAAAAGCTCCACAACAGTGCAGCACAAACTTACATACAAACCATAGTAATTTATATTACTGAACAAATTAAAATAACAGAGAATTTAAATATCCTGAGAAAAAGATAGCTTTAAACCGAGAGACATATTGCCAGAACTGGCATAGTTACAAGCATACAACATATAAATACATGAAAGTGTAGCAGAAAAAAAATAAGTTATTCAGAAAAAAAATTCTAAGCTTGTTTCTTGCTTTTCCTGTAACTAGTCTAGTCCAGATACAGATTTGCTGTATCCAGGACTGTTTGTAAGCTTCTGAGCCTCCCAATCCTTTCTGTGTTGGAGGGAAGCCTTCTAGCTGATCAGTGGGAGTGGTAAGCACTAGGTAGCCTATCTACCACAAGAGTGGTTTCTGACCCAGAAATTGTAATTTATTGGCCGTTTGGGCAGTTTTTCCATCTCTTTCAACTTTCTGGTCTAAAAGCCCACATTTGCACTTGTTTCCTGCCTTTCCTGTAGCTAGTCTAGTCCAGATTCAGTTTTGCTGTATCCAGGACTGTTTGTAAGCTTCTGAGAGGTGCCAAAGTCTGCTCTTCAATTTTTCCCTTAGATCAAGTTCTCTCCTCTCCTGCACTTTTACTAGCTTATTAGTCTAGCACTTTACCATACCAGACTTCTTGTAGCAATTATTGTAGCACACAAAAGTGCTACCAGCACTAAACATTCTACAATGAAACAGCTCCAGTACTTATTATTAATGCCCGCCCCTCCAGGCATGTCTAAAGGTCAGTTCCCTGTGATTTCTCCTATTAACCTGGTGAACTTGGGCATCCCGAGGCAATGCAGTAACTGACTCATGTACACCAACAACCCTCTCTTCTTACTTCCCAACACTCAGACTTGTGAGAGATGCACTTATATATCCAAACTGGAAGCCACTCACCCTCCAGCCAAGACCAGAATAGCTGGTCAAGAGGAGAAGGTCAACCCTTGCACCATACTACATGGAACACTTAGCCCTCCAGAACACACACCAGCACTGCCATCACATAAAAACACAAACCACACACTCACCTTTTACAGAGGCTCTCAATAAAAATCTACCCAAACAGCAGTGACCTCCAAGGCAGAAATGCACTCGACCACCACAATACAAGACTAATCACGACACGCATAACTCTCCTAAACAGTGTGCCACTCAACCAAAGCCCCTAAGTCAAAACAGCATGCCCAGCACACTAGTCATAGGTGACTCGATAGTGAGGCACACTGATATCCCACTCACTAGGTTGAATAAGGAGAAAGTAACAGTCAGCTGCCTGCCAGGTGCCAGGATCTGCCACATAACGCATGCACTCAGGTCCCTCAACAACAGGTACAACTATGACTGTCATTGTACATGTAGATGTGAATGAACTGAGAAGTACCTTTCTGGACTACATGAAAAGAGACATGGAGGAGCTCTCGGATTATGTAGCCCAGGCGAGTATGACCCCAGCCCTGAGTAGCATCCTACCATCAGCCAGAATGAACAGTACAAGCAGAAAATGATTGATTCCAACAATTGGTTAGGTTTCTGGTGTCATTCTAAGGGGATCCAGTATCTGTCTGCCTGAGATGACATGACTGTCAGACCTCGATGCTTTGCCAGAGATGGCCTGCATCCGTCACCCCGGGCTTCCGGATACTGGCCAAGGCTCTTGTCACCTCTATAGTGCCTTTCTTAGGTGGTTTTCTAAAGACCAAATTACCACCATAACAGCTACAAACAAATGCAATCTGAGGGTCATGCTGCTCAACATTAGAAGTCTAAATCTCAAAATGCACTCGCTCAAAGCACTCCTTGAAATGGAGAACATCGACATTTGTACTGTAACAGAGACATTGTTCAAGGCAGCAGAAAGCACCCCTGCACTACCAGGCTATAACTCATTCCACATCTTTTGGCCCCAGAACTTGGACTGAAGCTCCAAAGGCAGTGATGTTTCCATATTCATAAAGGATGTGCACATCTCCAGACCGATAGCCCAACATAATGCATCAGAGATACTTCAGGTGCAGCTAAAATTGGGTAGGTCAACAATTTAGGCCATACGCCTGTTGTAGGTCCCCAACCATGTCTGAAGACTCACACTCCACATTCCTAAGCACTCTGGAGAATATTAGGGTCCAACCTAACACTCTCATACTGGGTGACTTCAACTACCCCTCCATTAACTGGGAAAACTACTCATGTACCAATACACCTGCCCTAACTTTCCTGGAATTCATTAATTCCAATGCCCTGGACCAGCTGGTTCTTACCCCCACCAGAGGCAGCAACATCCTTGACCTGGTCGTTACTAGCACAGGCAACCATTGCTCTACAGAAATAGTCAACTCCTCCCTGGTTAGATCCAACCTTGGAAATCCACATCCCTTTCACCCCCACCCCCACAAAGGTAACCACCATGAAAAACTTCTCCAAAGCTAACTTTGGGCTCCTAAAACAGAGGTGGCTGACTTGATGGCATCCTTGCAAATGGAGAATAGTTGCATGACCTCCAAATCATACACCAATGCACTGTACGAACACGTACACAAATACATGGATCTCACCATATCCAATAGAACCAAGATGCTCTCCTCCAAAAAAAGAAGCCAATCTGGTGGTCCCCTGCCATAAACAAACTCTACAACAGAAGGAGGAAACTGATGCGAAATAAGTTGAAGTTCCAAGATTGGAAAAACTCCCTTATCAGCCTCAACAAAAAGTTGAGATCCCACATCAAATCCTCTAAAGCTAGCTATGAAAACAGAATTGCAGCAAATAGTAAAGACAACCACATGCCCTTCTATAGTTATGCTGTTTTTTGTGGAGTTTCTATAGTTATGTAAAGAATCTCCATGACAATACCCAGATTTGCTCTGAGCTACTGCACAATGGTACCTCCTATACTAAGCCAACTGATATTGCCAATATACTGATCGACAGATTCAGTGCCAGCTTTACCCCTCTTTCCACCCACAAAGGACCAATCACAATACCAGTAGATTGCCAGGCACCCAATATTACTGCTGCACAGGTTAAAACAGCACTGTCCAAGGCCAAGAATACAGCTTCTATGGGACCTGACAATATCCCTGGCTGTGTTCTACATGAACTACAGAGTGAACTGGCACCTCACCTGTGTGCGCTGTTCAATCACAGCCTCACCTCCACAAAGGAGGAGTGACTACAGATCCTGGGAACTATTGCCCCATTAGCCTGACAAGTCTGATATGCAAAGCTATGGAATGCATCATCATGGACCTAATAAACAAAGATATAGGGAATCTCCAAACTCTGGATCCCATACAGTTTGGTTTTGTGAAGGGTAGATCATGCCTGCTCAACTTGGTCCACTCTTTTGGTCAGTCACCAGAGCTGTGGATAAAGGAAAGGTGGTTCATAAAGCCTACCTGGATCTGGCCAAAGCCTTTGATACCATTCACCACTAAGGAATCATAGAAAAACTCACTAAGCTAGGCATCAACCCCTATATCACTAGGTGGGTTGCAAACTGGCTCACAGATAGAACCCACAGTGTGAAAGTAGATGACTCCAAGTCAGACTGCAGACTAGTCATGAGTGGAGTCCCACAGGGTTCAATCTTGGGTCCTCTCCTGTTTGGTATCTACTTCTCAGAAGTCCAGGTCAACACGAAGGGACTGCAAGTTGGGAGCCATTATTAACTCCCCAAGTGATGTTGACATCCTACAGAAAGGCCTCACTGAGACCAATGACTGGTGTCAGAACCATGGCCTTAAGCTCAATGCCAAAAAAATGTGTCACCATCCCCTTTAGGAAAAACCCAGTTCCCATGAATTACCACATTGATGGTAGTCCACTGAAGACAGAAGGCATTATAAGAGATCTGGGAACACAGCTTGACAGCAACCTCTCTTTTGACCACCACATTGCCACTATGGTCAGAAAGTCCTCCTATGTGGTCATCTCATTACTAAGGGTTTTGCATTAAGGAAGAAGGAGGTCATTGTTTCTCTCTACTCTTCCCTCATTAGGCCAATCATTGAGTACAATGCCCCATTTGGCATGTACCTCACTAGACACCTGCAACAACTGAAGAGGCAGCAAAAGTACCTCACAAAGAGGATCCTAGGCCTTAAACACTTGTCCTATATGGACAGACTCAAAAAACTCCAACTATTCTCTGTCTCATATCACCTACTTAGAGGTGATCTCTGCTTGACTTACAAAGCCATGTCTGACCCAGCTCTGTTAGAAATGCTACATCTAAAGAAATCCCAATCCCTCCATACCACACGCTCCAGAGACCTCAACCTCATTACCACAATCAACAGAATGTGCTGGGGGGACAGGTTCATAACCCAGAGACTGCCCATGCTATGGAATGAACTTTCCATACATGTCAAACCAAGCACCTCACTGGCCTTCGTCAAGAGAAATCTTGATGAGTGGATGGGAAATAGAAAATTTACCCAGGGATCACTCCAGTGGCTCTACTCGACAGATGCACTGGGAACTAAGGTCGGGTGGCACTATGCCAGGATAATCCTATGGGCTAGGCTTGTAAAGGCTCCAGGGCCATTAGCCTAGTACAAACCTATGAACCTAAGTGAGTGGACAGGGATGAGAAATTCTGTATAGAGAAGAAAAATAAGAAATTCAGTTGGAGATGAAGTGGTAACAGGGTTGCAGAAGTATCAGAAATATGGTAAGGTAAGGTGGGAGAGGTGGGTAAAGTAATGGAAATGGGAAATATTTAGCCTGGAGAATGGCAAGAGCACAGCCAATGAGTAGCAAGGTGATTCTTCAGGAGCAGTTTGAATACGTGGTGGTTAGGGTTTTTTGCTATGGTCTCAGGAAGGGTGTTCCAGAGTTTGGCTATTTTGTGAGAATAGAGGGAGTCACCTTGAAAGTTGTGGGAGGGGATAACCTTTAGCATAAGTTTATTAGAAGATCCAGGAGATCTGAGATTAGTACTAGGTTGGACTAAGTTGGAAATGGCAGGGCAGTTGCTAGGTTGATGGACTAATTTATGGACTAAAGTAAGTTGATTGAGTGATAAAAGGTTGGGGAGCTCTAGCCAGTTTAGCTGTGAGAGAGCTGAGCAGTGGTGAGATCTGTGAGGATGGTTTGTGGCATATTTGGCTATTTTATTGTAACATGATTCAAGGTTTTTGAGGTCTGTCTTTCTCAGATTTGTGAATATGAGGGAACCGTACAGGAGGGTGGATAGGAGGTGTGAACAGGCAGTGGCTAGTTTGGCATTTGGGGTTAGGTATGGCTTGGCCCTGTATATGGTGCCACATTTTATATGGACTTTTTTGATTATCAGAGCAATATATTTATCGAATTTTAGATTGTCAATAGTGACTCCTGAAAGTTTACTGTGGTTAGTAGGTACTATCTCGGTTCCATTTGAGGAGAAGATTGTGATGGGGGACAGAGAAAGTTTGTGTTTTTTGTTTCTGAATACAATTAGTTGTGTTGGGGTTTAGGATTAGTTGGTGTTCAGATAGGTATTTTTCAATGTCCATAAAAGAAGTTTGCATTTTTAGTTGAAGTTCCTGGGGTGAGGCGGCTGAACAGATAAGAGTAGAATCATCGACATACTGTATTATGGAGGCTTGTTGAGTTTCAGAACTAAGTCTGTTTGTGAATATGATAAAGAGAAGTGGGCTGAGTATAGAACCCTGGGGTACACCCACGAAGATGGGAAGTAGGGGGCAAAGAGAATTGTCCCATTTGGTAGTCTGTTGGTGACTGGTAAGATAGCTGTGGAATCAAGTTAGGGATGATGAACTAAGGCCATAGGAAGACAGTTTATTTAGTAGTGGCTGATGGGATACAATGTTAAAGGCTTTGGACATATCAAGAAAGATGGATGAAACAAGCTGGCCTTTGTTCATGTGGTGATGAATGGTGTTACTGAATGTTAGAGCAGTGCTGGTACTATATTTAGGTCTAAAGCCGTGTTGAGAATTGGAAAGTAGATTACTAAGGAAATAGTTATTGAGTTGATAGTGTATGCATTTTTCTAAGATTTTTGCAAGGGTGTAAAGGATGGCTATAAGATGAAAGTTAGTTTTTTGGAGTGTCTGCCTTTGTGGAGGAGTATGCTGTGAGATATTTTCCATAGGAGTGGGACATATTGTTCTGTTATAGAATAATTGATTAAAATAGATATGGGGTAGCAATTGAAGGACTCGCAAGTTTTAGAAATTCATTGGGAAGTTTGTCAGATGCAGTACAGCAGGGTTTAAGTTTGATTAAGAGTGACTTTATGTAGTTAGTTTGGATGGGTGAGAAAGAGAAGGTGTTGGGATGTGCTGGGGCAAGAGTGGGGACTGTAAGTGGCTGAGTTGATTGGTGGTCTAGCAGGGTGGCGATGGTATTTATAAAGTGGGATTTGAACTGAATTGCAATAGCATCTGAGTTATTTGGGGAGATTGGGGGTGGGGTAGTGGTATGACCTGGGCTTAGGAGATAGTAGATGGATTGCCAGAATTTTGGGGGTTTATTTTGGTGTTTCTGTTCACACGATTGAAAATATGTTATTTTGTCTTTCTTGATTTGTTTCTTTGATAGGTTTCTAGGTTGCCGATAACTTAAGACGTCAACTTTGCCTTTGGATCTATGGTTAGCTGACCGACCTCTATCTCTGCACTTCAGTAGATGTTTGGTGTCAGTTGTTAGCCAAGGTAGAGGCTTAGCTTTTGTGTGCACTTTCCTAGTAGTAGCAAGGTTATTCAGTCTATTGAGGAATGTGTTGTTGAAGTACTGAACAGCTGAGTCTAAATGGAGATGTTTAAGTGGTGTCCAGTCATATTGTTAGAGTAGCAGGTTAAAAGTAGTGAGGGAGAAGTTTTTCTTGTTAAAAATATATTTATAAGAGATGTTGCCATAGGTTTGCATGCATTTTCTGTATAGAAAGGTTGGAGAATGGTCACTGAGGGAGTCTGGGAAGCAACCGGCTAGGTAACTTAGGTTAGGTTTGTTGGCTAATATCCAGTTTAATGTTGAGTGTTTGTTGGAGTATTTGCCTGTATGAGTTGGACAGTGTATGGTTTGGGTGAAATTGAAGAGATGTAGGAAGTTGGTGGGGTTATTGGATGAGCAGGTGTGCCAATCCAGATTAAAGTCACCAAGCACAATAATTTGTTGGTTGAATGTGGTAGAAGCCCAGGAAAGTAGACTTTCAATGATGCACTGGTTATTGCCAGGAAGAAGATAGGTGGCTATGATAATTATTGCTTTATTAGGGTTAATTTCTAGATGAGTAGTTAGAATTTCAGTGTTGGATAGTTCAGGAGGGGTACAGTTAAACTGCACAACTTTGAGGGAGTCTTTAAACATAACAGAGATGCCACCACCTTGTTTTCCTAATCTTTCTAGTCTAATGATGTTGTAGCCTGTTATGATAATTTCTCTGTCATTAATGTGAGGCTTTAGCCAGGTTTCAGTTATAACAGGTATATCAGGTGAGTAGGAGGCTAAGGCAGCATGGATTTCACTGGTGTTATTTATGATGCTATAGAGATTAAAATTTTCTATGAGCAGGTCAGTGTTGGAGATTTTTGGAAGGGGGATAGAGGTGTGTGGTCTGATTGACAGAATAGGGGTAGTGGAAGTGGGACAAGAAGAAGTCTGATGGCACTAAGAGCAGTAATCAGTTATTAGTGGGACCTGGGTTGGGATGGATGTCAGCTTGGAGTTTAATTCAAGTAATAGAGTGTAGTAGAAGAAGTTTAAGCTTGTTAATTCATTTTTGCTATTTGGAAGCTGAGGAGATGGGATGGTCAGTGCGTAAGGGTTTGAGATGTGAGAGAAGAGTGGTAGTGTGGTTACAGAGTTGTAAATTAATGTTACTATAAGTGTGGGATTATGAGTAGAGAGTGGATAGTGGTAGTGCTGGTGATTGCAAATGTCTGACTTGATATGAGTTGGAGGGAGGTGGAGTTGTAGCTGAGGTCAAGAAATTGGAGCTCACAGAGAGGCTACCCTTTGGAGCTAATTTCAGGACTGATCTTGGAAGTGAGCAACAAACGTACTAAAGGAATGTATAAACCTATTTTGTCAATGAAAAAGATAGTTACCATGCAAGAGATCACATCAGGAAATATGGGAAATTCTGTAGTAACAGAATTGAGTGTCCTTGCCACACCTGACTCACCAGAAACAAAGTTCATTACAACCTATAATACATTCAGTTACCACTGTATAGGGATACTACGTAAAAACTGGGTTATTTTTGCAAGTAACCCTAGTATATTAAACAAATTGGGTGAATACCCGGGCACTATATTTAGGAAGGGTAGGAATTTGAAGGTACTATATGAACAACGCCGGAAAAAAACAACCAAAAATAACTGGTATGTACAAATGCCAAAATTGCAATTATTGCAAATTAGTAACTGAATCCAACAGATTTGAAATAAATAATGTTCAATATAGTGTACCTGGCTAAATGCCAGGGATGCCAGGCATTTTACATCGGTAAGACGGAGAGGAGACTCCATGACCATATGTATGAACACGCATATGCCATTAGCAGGAACAAACAAGACAATGCCCTAGCTAAACATGTGGCAGAATTTTCTGGACATCAGTTCAGATTTTTAGTTATAGACCAGCCAGAGCTCAATGTTAGAGGTGGTCCTGCACCATTGCAACTCCAAGAGCTGGAACTATTCTGGCAGATTAGACTTAATACATATAATCTACCAGGTATAAATGAGACCTGTAGTTTGAGCAGTGTGTTAAAGCTTAAAAGTCTAAAAAGATGAATTTAGGAAAATATATTAATATAGAATGTCAGAATATTCTAATTAATTATTATTCATTTTTATATACATCTGGTTTTAACATGAATTAGATATAAACATATTTTAGATAGGAGAAGCTGTAAAGTGAATTGTTGATATATGTTTGATTTATTTATACTGAATGTTCAGTTCACACTGAAATCTACTCTAGTATGGTTTTACTTATAAATAAGAAATGTTCCATACACAAAAAAGACACATATCGATACATGTTATTTAGTATATATAAATAATATATATAGATATATAGTTTTTCTTACATCTACTATTTTTTATATCAACTATTACCATAACTATTAGTATTATTAGAATTTCCTTTATTCTTAGATTTATTACTACCACTATTTGGTTGTGAATGCTGTTTAGTATTTTTGCATAAGTATTTTACTATTGTCAGTGGATGGCTCTGTAATTAGAGAAGTTGGTTGCCTCTGTAAGTTAATTGGTTAATCAACTAATTAACCCAGAGCAAAATGTATATATACTCACAATGTGATTACTTTTGTTGTCTGAAGAAGTTTGCTGACAGAGCAAACGAAAAGCGCTTAATCTTATTAAATCTTTTTGGCTTTTACTGGTCTGCATTGGTTTTGCTGCTACCCGACTTGTTTACTAGTTTAGTTTTGTGTTTATATTTTTTTTGGGTGAGTGATTGTGATTAGATAGACTAGAATTGGTGGAAAAGACAGAATAATAAAAAGACTTATGTGAGCCGAGAAGACAGTAAGATATCTGATACTGGGGATCAAGCAGTAAAAATAGAGAAGTAAAAAATCAAAATAAAAGACTAAACATATAGGTTCATAAGTTCATACTAGGCTATCTGCCCTAGGGCATTTATAAGCCTAGCCTGAGTGTGTTTGGCTTTCGCCACCCATTTTAAATTAATTTTGCTATGCCCTTTTTCGAGGTTTGTATACTGTGCCTCTGTCTAACAGTGACACAGAAGTGATTGGGTAAACCTATGATCTCCCATCCACTCATCAAGATTCCTCTTGAAGAGAGTCAATGAGGGACTCTGCCT
Source organism: Protopterus annectens (assembly GCF_019279795.1). Taxonomy (NCBI): domain Eukaryota; kingdom Metazoa; phylum Chordata; order Ceratodontiformes; family Protopteridae; genus Protopterus; species Protopterus annectens. The sequence goes on from NC_056741.1 coordinate 697,586,291, forward strand.
AACCTGGACTGGGATTTTATTCCAGAGTGAAGGGAGCCTCTGGGTTATGAATCTGTCCCTCCTGCATGTCCTATTTATTTCAGTGCTGAGGTTCAAGTCTCGATGTAGCTCAATGGGATTTGATTTTCTGAGGTGCAGCATGTCCATTAATTCCAGGTTGACATGGCTTTATACTTCAGGCACAGATCGCCTCTGAGCAGGCGGTATGCCACTGAGTAGAGCTGGAGTTTCTTTAACCGGGCAGCATATGGCATCTGTTTGAGCCCTTTGATCCTCTTGGTGAGGTACTTTTGGGGTCTATCCAGTTGCTGCAGGTGTCTGGTAAGGTACATCCCAAAAGGGGCATTGTACTCAATTATGGGCCTGATGAGGGATGAGTAAAGAGGCATGATGACCTCCCCTGATCTAGATGTGAATCCCTTCATGATTAGGTGAAGGGTAAGTGAAGGGATTAGGTGTATATAAAAGGGTAGGTGAAGGGATTAGGTATATAAAAGGGTAGGTGAAGGGATTAGGTATATAAAAAATAAGGGATAACAAGAAACCCTGACTGCAACACAGTAAAAGATGGAACACTCTACAACAAACCAATAGAAGCCTAAGAATGGGGGCACATATTTGAAGGTACCTTGTCTGCATAGAAATGAGGTAAATTAAAAGAGTACAGCTTCACAATGGGGGATTAGATGCTAGAAACTGAAGAGAGACAGAGAATGAAAGCTAGATCAAAACAATATAGGAGGCAAGTAACCACCTACTGGAAAAAAAGAAGGAAAGAATAAATTAAACTTGGCAATAGGAGCAACAGAGGTACTAGACACTTCACTCAAAGTCTAGAGGTGGGATGATATAATTAGAGGAGACTGTGCAAACATCAGGGGTTAGTTGGGAGAAAGTTACTTATTACTTTGAAATAGGAGACTATAAATAGAAGGGATGTGGTTAATAATGCCAGTCCATCACAAGGTACTAAAGCGAGCAGTGCTTGTAGAGGAAGTAAGTGATGAGAGCTAGAAACAGGTATCAGAATCTAATAGGTACAATACTCAATCAGTGATCCATGTAGTTTGCTCTAGATTTCGAACACTAAAAAAGAAACTGAGAGCACAGAAGCTAGATTCTATTGGGTTAACCAGAAGCGAGGTTACTGCTCATTTAATATGACAATGCAAATACATATGGCTAGCAGTTAAATCAGTAAAGTTAGATCAAGTTTAGCGACTTACTAGCAGAGGTAAAAACACACAAATACAGAAATTCTGGTAGGATAGCTAGAAGATACAGCTCAGTAAAGGAACAAAATGAAAAAAAAATACAAATGTACACAACAGAACAATGAATAAAACACAAAAACTTACATATGGGGAATAGAGCACTAGGGACAAGCTGGGGGCGCCAGTAGACAGGATGGAGAGGCATAATGGCACGAATCTGGTAGGAGGCTGTTTTTGAATAGTGAAAAGGATGATGGCACAGCTGAGTTTAGAGTAAAATCCTAATTACATCACACAACTCTGTGTGCACCAGGTCTGTGAGACTTGTGACTGGAGAAGAAAAAAAAAATACCATCTTAACAGCCCATCACTCAATCTGATTATCACTAGGATGATCATCCTAATGACTGCTGTTTTCTACCCAAAGGCTTGATGTTTTAAATAGGCACGCTTCTCGACCTCTTATCTTCAGAGTCCATAATAAAGCCAAAAATAGTAACAGGATGTACCAAAACCCACCACCATTATAAACCAACGAAGTTGCCTGAATAAGAGAGCTTGAATTAGCATGCATTTCTAGAAGTAAAAGAAAGATGGAACTGTAAAGATCATGTATTATTAGTTATTTACTATAATTAACTTTTGTCACAAAAAGAGAATAATAGAGATATTATCCTAAAAACATTTTATTAGTTTATGTAGAATATTTAATTAATTAATTAATTAATGGTCCCCCCACTTTCCCAACATCACCATCAAGCCAGCATCATCTATTGTGCCATTTATTTCTTCTGCCCTTCAGTATCCTAGTAGACATGGGTGGGGGTAGGTGGCAGGAGAGAGAAAAGTCAGGCTCATGATCTGGTAGGTGTGAGGAGATTTTGCTTCAGTATTACTGATTCATTCTAGCTCCTGCCCAGAGAAACTTTCTACAAGTTGTGTTTCAACACTTTAGGACAGGTTAATTTGGACAGGACTGTCATAATTCAGCTTTCATTTCATGGATTGTTATTTTGTCAGATGTCAAACCATTAGTTCATCAAACTAAGCCTTTTGGCGATGTATAACACTGTGTGACATCTTGTATACTGAAAATAGTCTCTAGTTCTGAGCTTAAGATCCATTTGGGATCTTCTTTACTCATACATGTGCAGCTGTAGCTCATCTTGGTAGCAATGTTTCTATTAGATAGTTGTAATATTGACTTAACAGAACTTTTTATTAGTTTAAACAGCTGTCATACTTTGTTGTTGCATTGTTTCACTGGCTGTTTGGTTTTTATTTATTCATTTATATTTGTTGACCAGGAGTGTCCAACTGGACGTAGGTCCATTTTCAGTGGAGGCCCGGGGAGAAAAGCTCCACAGTTAAAATAAACAGACAGTAGTTACATTGGATTACATAGTGATTAACAATTTAACATAGCAATTAATTACAAACATATTTACAGATGAAGAACATAGTACATCAGTAGACAACTAGAATCTTTATCTGTGAAGTACATAACAGACATTAACAAATGTTACAATAATAAGTTCCTGCTGTACAGTGGCGGCTGGTGACTTCAAATTAAAGGGGGGCTGCAAGAGACAGCTGAATGGGTGGGGCCAATGGGAAGGGGTGTGACTAACTAGAAAGGGGTAGAGCTATGCTCAAAACCACAACAACTGGAACTTTAATTAAATACGCTGCCCTGGGTGCCAAATCGTCATTACGAGAGTCCAATCAAGACAAAATGAAGTGTAGAAGAAAAAAATATTTCAATGCATTGGCTACATGACAACTTACTTAATATCTAGATGGAAACACAAAGGTTGTGAGGCATGAAAAAATAAATTGCTTCTTAAATACATTACTGGAATACCAGTCAAAATCAAGTATAAAAAAAAACAAGCAGCCCTCAGCTCAAACCACTTCTCCTTGTACTGCAGTTCTAATTACAATTTATATTCAGCTTTATAAAATTACCAAGTAACATGCTGAAAGTAGCAATCTCTGTGATACCCCCACTTGTAAAAATGTTTCTTATCCAAAAAAGACCTGCTGCCCGACAACAACTATCTACTTGTTTCATGGAGAACACATGATCAAAGTAAAAAATGAACAGTGAACAAGAAACAAGCTCAAGATATGCTTAAAGGATTACTGCACAGGTTATGGACCACACATGATAGATTGGCATTCTGTTTAGTTTACAGTTACAGGTAAAGCCTGCAAAGATAACTGCAAGTCTCCAACAAATGTAATGAGCTTCTGAAAATACTGTAATCCTGTCCTTTATTACAAATACTGTCATATGCATTTCAATACCTAAGGCTTATTCGTTATCTAGTTATGTAAATATTCTCTACATGGCAACAATAAAAAGGCATTAAAAGTTGGTAATTCTTTAACAGTATTCTTATTAAAGCTTACTTGCATCTTACAACTCCGCCAAGCTTACCTGATGGTCATTAAATCATTGCTACTTTAATACAGAGCAACAGGGCATCGTAACAGCATGCATTTTCTGAATAATAAAAAGCATAAATCAACAGTATAAAAATATGACAGAAAACTAGAACATTCTGCAAAATCAAGGACAGATGAAAAGCCACAGTCATACTTGTGGTCTCCCTTGGATGGGGGAATACTCTGCACACTTACGCTGCATAACTGCTCCTTGCCTTGCTTGGACACATCCAGAGCCACTACAATGGGGAGTGGAGTGCAACAAGTAGGTCACAGTTTGAAATGTCTCTGGCTAACGGTGATGGCTCTGACACTCATACCTCTCAACCTCAGAGCAAGAAATCTGGACAAAGCCATAGATAGAAGTGGGACACAGGGCCAAAAATAAAGACAATTTTTAAATATTGCTCTTATAAACTTAGAAAGATAATAGAATAGTAGTAGGTATTGCATTAGTATGAATTTTTGAAGGGTATGAAGTCTGAAACCCAAATGTCTGCCATTACTTTCTAACTTCAGTCTTTAATGATTTGCTACTAATCTGCCAGAAAACCACAATTTTTATGAAAAACAGACCAAATATGTTATGCAAAAATATAAAATTGCGACACAATACAGCTGTGAACCTATCAAAGAAGGGACACCTTTTTAAAATTAATACTGTTCATAGGTTCATAGGTTGGTACTAGGCTATCAGCCCTAGGGCCTATACAAGCCTAGCCATAACAATTCCCTGGCTATTTCTTCCCACACTATTTAATTAATGTTAACTTGAGCAGCTGACAAAGTAAGAGCATCTAAATGCATTTTTGAAATAAAAGTAATCTATAACTCTGATCATTACAGTTATTTATAATTGTAAACCCTCCACGTTTTCTTCCAAAATTGCCATTTTGCAGAGGGATTATTAAGGGGAAAGCAACATTTTGAGCCAAAATTGGAGACAGTTGAGAGGTATGGATATTCCTAATTCTATAAAGTGATTTATTTACACATATCTCTCAACCTCTTAATGCAGGAAATCTGGATATGGCCAAATATATTGGGGGAACATACAAACAGTACTAAAGAGACAGTTGATAGAATAACAGGTCTTGCTTTAGCATGCATTTTTCTGAAGGTTATGACGTCTGAAACTCAATGTCTGCCATTATTTAGTGACTTCATTCCTAAATGATTTGGCAGAAAACCACAAATTCTATGAGGAACAAATCAAAAATAAGAAGCAAAAATCTATTCATTCTGCAAATTTCTAGACAGTTGAGAGGTATAGTTCAGCCGGGGCTGTCTGAGTTTGCTGCCCTTCTCCCCCCTCACAAAATCATGGTCGAATGGAGCACCCCCCCCCCCCCCCCCCAGCCATTCCAATGTCCCATTCCTTGGTTATTTCATCCCATTTGCCATAAACATTGTACTGTGCATACAGCTTTACTTCTGCAATGATATGGATTTAATTTGAAAGTTTTATTTTCTATTTTACAGCATAAACCCTAATAGGTATCTGCTAAACAAAGCAATGCAGTCTCACAATGAAAATAGACTTAGCATTAAAACTTCTCTGCCCTTGAAACTCACATTCATTTAAACAGCATTGAAACCCACATTCAAAGAAAATAGATTTTGCCAGTGGCAGATTAATTTTGGGCTGTTTTCAAATCATAGGCCCCTTGAACACAAAACATGCACATGCTCTTTGATACACCTTCCTGACTGTATTAAATTATATTCCTTGTACAATACAGTACAATTGAACTGCCCAATTCAGAACATTTCCATCATAAAAGTCTACTCAAACTTCAACAGTCCACCAGTATCAGTAAATATGCATGATCTCTGAAGAAATAAAAGCCATCTAAATAATTCCACATTAAAGAAATCTGTTAACTAATGAAGAGGTTACTGCTAGCAAACAACTTTATATGTCATTGTTTCATCTACAAATAAAGTGCCTGTTGCCCTTGAGGAATAAATTGCTTATGTTGCATTAAAAAAATTATAATGCTAGTAATATCGCAATAGGGAATGGATGGCAAACTGATAACAGGTTCATAGTTACTAGGTATCTTCGCCAAAGAGGACTGCAGCATCCATCCCTTTAAAACAGAGTACAATATCAGCAATGGATCTACCTACTGTGGGAATAGAACCACAGCCTTCTGCATCAAAAGCAAGTGCTATTTACAATGTAAGCAGACTCAGCATAAGCAGCACTAAACTTTTGTTCCCCTGCAGCTCTCAACTCCTTGTAAAATCTACTTGACACTCAGTTGTATCTCTGAACTTTGCAGCACAAGAAATCTGGACAGAGCCAAAATGTATTTTGGGGGGGGGGGGACAAAAGCCCAAAAACCAGGGACACATTTTAAACATTGCTTGTATAATGTTGGAAAGTTGCTAGAATAAAATGCTGTGTTACCACCATACATTTCACTGCCAAGTATAGAACCCAGGTCACTGTGCTAAACAGCCAGAGCAACATACCACTATGCCAAATCATCTATTTTTATGAAAGAAAAGAAGACTGAAACTTAAATGGCTACCATTTAGTGAATTCAGTTCTCACCATAGCTGTCAAAATCATCTTAGCACAAAACACCTGAACAAAGCCAATAATGGGGGAATACAGCCCCCCAAACATATTCAGTGAGTTCAGTTATCACCATAGCTCTCAACCTTGGCCCAAAAAAACCTGGACAAAGCCAATAATGGGGGAATACAGTCCAAACAATAGGGACAAATATCCACTGAGGACACCAGAGCAAACCCACACAAACACAGAGAGGACATGCAGACTCCACACAGAAGGGACACCAGCCAAGAATCAAACCAGACAACCCATAGCTGTCAGGCAACATTGCTACCACTGCACCACTGCACTACTGTCTGTTTTAAGTAAAAAATAATACAGAAACCTCAGATATGAGGAACAGAACAAATATGAGGCAAAAATCTGTAAATGTTTTAGAAATGGTGGTGGGTAGGGAATTCAGGCTCTTGTCACTTGGGTCCAAGGTGCAGCGTTCAAGCCTTATTCTCTACCCACCACCATGAAGCAACTGGGACATTTTACACACACACACACACACAGTGAAATCTTCTCCTGCACAAAAGCAGCTGCATGTTCATTTTAGAAATGTTTAGCTTTTACTGGCAAACTAAGTCTCATCACTGCTCCTAAGTTATGTGAATGAAACTAATTTTTTTATTTTTGGAAAAAAATTTTTCTGGGTTTAATAGTTTAATGCTTGAGGATGGCAATTTGGAGCTGAGGTTCTGCCAATTAATACTGACATTGCCCAGTATGATGGTTTCATTTTTTTAATGTATTAGAGATCCAGGACAGGATATCTTCCAGAACAGGTATATTATGACCTGAGGGGTATGCATAAAACTGTGATACTGTGATGCATATTCTTTTAGTTTTATTTTTAGAAATAAAATGAGAATTTCAGCATTAGAGAACCAAGGAATATAATAAGAGTCAGGGCCCGAGGTTATGTTGTAAGCGTTTCAGAAACAGAGTACAACACCACCTTCTTTTTTGTGAAGTATATCTGACCTTACAGCATTGTAGCCTGGAGGGAGAAATTCAGAATATTTTATGTTGGGTTTGAGTCAGGTTTCTGTAGCAGAAACAATATTAGGTTGATTGTAAGATCCATGCATGAAAGTCAGCCATTTTGTTATGAATACTCTGGAAGTTCAGCATAAATATATTTAAGGATTTGTTGGAGTTAGAGGGATTAGGTAAAGTTGATAGGTTAACAGTAGAAGTGCGTACTGGATTAGGGTGAATATCACCACACAGAGGTATGTTTGAGAATCTGAGAGAGTTTAGGGTCACTGTTCTGTGTCTTTCTGATCTGCTAAGGTGATACTGAAAGTGGAAGATAGTATGTTTTCATTTAAGTATTTTCAGTTCAGGAAAGAGCAGTGGTATGTTTGAAATAAACCAGGAGATATGTTAGAGTAGCTATTTGATGGGTTAAGTTGGAAAATGTAGCAAAAGTAGTTTTAGGGAAAAAAGGAGATGGGGTTGAGGGCTGTGCAATTAAGTAATAGAAAGAAAAATAGGAACAAAAGGAAAAGCAGTACATTTATACATATGAGAGCCATTAGGGAAAGGAGGTGTAAAGTGACTCTGGAGAAAAGACTGGATTAAGGTTAGAGAGATTCAGAGGATAGAGTGTGATAGGAGGAAAAGGGAAGTACAATTAAGTATTAATGGAGTATGTAGGAGAAAAATAAAATACAGCTGGAGAATTAAATTGTAGCTAGGAGGAATAGGAGAGGAGAGACTGACTGACAGGAGATATAAAATAAGGTTAGCAGGAGTTTATGTACAGAGTGAGATAGGAGAAGGGGGGGTGAGGTTAAGGACAAGAAATGTATGCGAAGAAATAAATAAGTTACAACTGGACAGTCAGGAGTGATTAGAGAGTAGGAGAGGTGGAAGAGATTAAAGTACATGATTAGAGATAAATTAGAATGGGTGAGCTCATGCTAAGAATAATGACCAGAATTGTGATTGGAATCACTGGGAATAGTGGGCAGAGTGAAAGGATTTAAATTCAGGTATAGTGAAGGTGCATGGGCATTGGGGGTGGGATAGGGTAGGGAAGTGGAGTGAGCCCGAGAACAGCAAGGGAGAATGGAGAGGGTAGCACCAGGCATGTGAGACTTGCAACTGGAGAGAAAAAGCTATCAGTAATGTGGCTCATTCACAATACTTCTATTTAGAAAATATGACCAAAAATGCTGGGATGTTGCAATGTAGAGGTCTATGTTAATGTATTACTAAGTGAAGAGCTAATTTATAGAGCAAAAGATAAATAAAAGGCTGATATGGGAGTTAAAAGTTAAAGTGTAAACATTAAGGGGCTTATTATGTTGAAATAGTTCCAATAATTCTTTAAAAGTAGTGAAGCAGAGGTTAGTTGCTTACTGTGTGTAAATAGATGATTCACGGATAAAATGAATGAAAGAAAGAACCAAACTGTAGGGGAGTTTAAACAATTAAAAGCACTGAGGTTAAAGAAATGAGGTAATGAGTTACTAAAGAAGTGAGATGGTAAGGAATGCAATGTCTGAAGAACTCAGGTATGCTGTCCCTAACAGAAAACTGGTGAAGTTGCTGCTGTTAACACTGAGTGTAATGTACTGATATATTCCCTAAGGGAATTAGTACATAACAATATTCAACATTTTAACGGTGCCTAGGGAAACCGCACAAGGCTATTTTGGTTTAATCCCCCCCTTGAGAAGAGATAGGTATGAGGACTTGATTTGGGTTAAGTCACAGTGTCGCTGACTTCATATAAGGAGAACAGGAACTGGCTTTCTACTGGGAAGAGGGTCCTTTTGTTATATACAAATAATTTTAAAAGCAAAAGGATTAAGACAATAGAATATGTATAGTACAAATAAAACAGTAAAGGTACAGAGATGTTTAAGACTTTAAAATAAGTAAAATCAAAAAACAACTAATAGCAATTTAGATGACAAGTGTAAGTAATTTGTAAGATAAAGAATGCTGTCCCTGTACCTGGCAGAAAGGCAAAATAACTGAAAGGCACAATAGTTGAAAGTATGCAGCTACTAAGCACTGGTCAGGGGAGTATTTAATTAGTGAGTAGGATATAGTATACTTAGTAGAAAGGAAGCACTAATAAAGATAAGTAGCACTTGGATGGATAAGTGAGTTTGCAAGTGGTTGATCTAAGTATAACTCAGTCTCTAGTGAAGGTTTGAGTAAAAGAGATATTCATGTATCAAGCTGAGTGGGTGAGTGATTGTGATTAGATAGACTAGAATTGGTGGAGAAGACAGAATAATAAAAAGACTTATGTGAGCCGAGAAGACAGTAAGATATCTGATACTGGGGATCAAGCAGTAAAAATAGAGAAGTAAAAAATAAAAATAAAAGACTAAACATATAAAAAATAAGGGATAACAAGAAACCCTGACTGCAACACAGTAAAAGATGGAACACTCTACAACAAATCAATAGAAGCCTAAGAATGGGGGCACATATTTGAAGGTACCTTGTCTGCATAGAAATGAGGTAAATTAAAAGAGTACAGCTTCAGAATGGGGGATTAGATGCTAGAAACTGAAGAGAGACAGAGAATGAAAGCTAGATCAAAACAATATAGGAGGCAAGTAACCACCTACTGGAAAAAAAAGAAGGAAAGAATAAATTAAACTTGGCAATAGGAGCAACAGAGGCACTAGACACTTCGCTCAAAGTCTAGAGGTGGGATGATATAATTAAAGGAGACTGTGCAAACATCAGGGGTTAGTTGGGAGAAAGTTACTTATTACTCTGAAACAGGAGACTATAAATACAAGGGATGTGGTTAATAATGCCAGTCCATCACAAGGTACTAAAGCGAGCAGTGCTTGTAGAGGAAGTAAGTGATGAGAACTAGAAACAGGTATCAGAATCTAATAGGTACAATACTCAATGATCCATGTAGTTTGCTCTAGATTTAGAACACTAAAAAAGAAACTGAGAGGCACAGAAGCTAGATTCTATCGGGTTAACTAGAAGTGAGGTTACTGCTCATTTAATATGACAGTGCAAATACATATGGCTAGCAGTTAAATCAGTAAAGTTAGATCAAGTTTAGCAACTTACTAGCAGAGGTAAAAACACACAAATACAGAAATTCTGGTAGGATAGCTAGAAGATACAGCTCAGTAAAGGAACAAAATGCAAAAAAATACAAATGTACACAACAGAACAATGAATAAAACACAAAAACTTACATATGGGGAATACAGCATTAGGGACGAGCTGGGGGTGCTAGTAGACAGGATGGAGAGGCATAATGGCACGAATCTGGTAGGAGGCTGTTTTTGAATAGTGAAAAGGATGATGGGAGAGCTGAGTTTAGAGTAAAATCCTAATTACATCACACAACTCTGTGTGCACCAGGTCTGTGAGACTTGTGACTGGAGAAGAAGAAAAAAAATACCATCTTAACAGCCCATCACTCAGTCTGATTATCACTAGGATGATCATCCTAATGACTGCTGTTTTCTACCCAAAGCCTTGATGTTTTAAATAGGCATGCTCCTTGACCTCTTATCTTCAGAGTCCATAATAAAGCCAAAAATAATAACAGGATGTACCAAAACCCACCACCATTATAAACCAACGAAGTTGCCTGAATAAGAGAGCTTGAATTAGCATGCATTTCTAGAAGTAAAAGAAATGTGGAACTGTAAAGATCATGTATTATTAGTTATTTACTATAATTAACTTTTGTCACAAAAAGAGAATAATAGAGATATTATCCTAAAAACATTTTATTAGTTTATGTAGAATAATTAATTAATTAATTAAATTAATTAATGGTCCCCCCCCCACTTTCCCAACATCACCATCAAGCCAGCATCATCTATTGTGCCATTTATTTCTTCTGCCCTTCAGTATCCTAGTAGACATGGGTGGGGGTAGGTGGCAGGAGAGAGAAAACTCAGGCTCATGATCTGGTAGGTGTGAGGAGATTTTGCTTCAGTATTACTGATTCATTCTGGCTCCTGTCCAGAGAAACTTTCTACAAGTTGTTTCAACACGTTAGGACAGGCTAATTTGGACAGGACTGTCATAATTCAGCTTTCATTTCATGGATTGTTATTTTGTCAGATGTCAAACCATTAGTTCATCAAACTAAGCCTTTTGGTGATGTATAACAGTGTGTGACATCTTGTATACTAAAAGTAGTCTCTAGTTCTGAGCTTAATATCCATTTGGGATCTTCTCTACTCATACATGTGCAGCTGTAGCTCATCTTGGTAGCAATGTTTCTATTAGATAGTTGTAATATTGACTTAGCAGAACTTTTGATTAGTTTAAACAGCTGTCATACTTTGTTGTTGCATTGTTTCACTGGCTGTTTGTTTTTTATTTATTTATTTATATTTGTTGACCAGGAGTGTCTGACTGGACGTAGGTCAATTTTCAGCGGAGGCCCGGGGAGAAAAGCTCCACAGTTAAAATAAACAGACAGTAGTTACATTGGATTACATAGTGATTAACAATTTAACATAGCAATTAATTACAAACATATTTACAGATGAACATAGTACATCAGTAGACAACTAGAATCTTTATCTGTGAAGTACATAACAGACATTAACAAATGTTACAATAATAAGTTCCTGCTGTATAATAAGTACTAGGCTTATGAGCATCTGAGCTTGCTATAATCAAGGTAGTTAGTGGGGTGGAAAAAAAGGTAGTGGGTGATATTAGAGTGAGAGTTGCAAGGGCATAGCCAGCATGTTTTTAGGTGCGCTTTTAGTAAAGTTTTGAAATGGGTGCATGATAGTATGGATGTAATTGTGGGTGGGAGGGAGTTCCATAATTTGGCTATGGCGCAAGAGAATAGTGCTTTACCAGTAGAGTTATTGGCTTTAGTGATCTGCAAGTGATTTTTGTTGCTGGATCTTAGTGGTCTGATTTTTGATACATGAAGAGCTAATCCTACCAGAAAAGAGTTTTCAGAAACACATTGGGAAGCTTCTCTGAGATCCCTGTCTGTGCCTGCTGTGTCATTCTTCATTCCTGGTTCAAATTATTTTGTGTCACTTTTGCGATTTGTTTTAAGTTGCCTCATAAATTTCATCTTGATCTTCTCATGTGAGGATGATGAATGTGGAACTTTTGCCATTTCACTGGTCAGATTATTTAAAAATCTGATGACTGCCTTATGATTCTAAAATATGTTATTGGTGTTTCTTCTTTAATTATATTTACCAACCATTTCTTTTCTTAGCATTAGAGCTATGTTTTGCTGTATATTAAAATCTAATGTCATGTAATTTTTTTCTGAATTTATCTTACTACTCCTTTAATGTACTTTTCCTTTAATTTAGTGCAGTCTCATCCAGACATTTACTTTGAATATTGTAATGATTTATTTCTCTAGTATACTGTTTAGATATATGCAATTTTTGATAAAAAGTGGTTCTGAAATTACTCTTCTGCAGTGAACAACAGTTGGGATCTTTAATCTGGTATACACATCTCAGCATATTTGAATTTTCTGTCATTACCATGTGCAGGGTTGCAAAGAAAGCATTCACTGCTCTAGAAGGGCATGCTTAGCCACCAGGCTACTCAGTTCAAAGTCTAGCCACTGACAAATAGCAAGACAAGTAGCAAAACAATTAAAAATATATATATATCTATATATATATATATATATATATATATACTTTCCCAAATACAGAAAAAGCCATCTAGAACTACAGGGTGGAAAAGCCTTCCAGCTGAAGGAAGATTACATCATAACACTCTATGCCGAAAGCTTCCTCATAGACTTAAGGATAACATGTGAACCTAGCCACTACAGCTGACTTTGGAGGCCTTCTGCAGTAAATAACTTTTAAAAAGAATCACAAGCAGTGAAAAATCAAATCTCCTAGGAAGCTGGAGTAGGAGTAAGACCTAAAACCACTGGAATTAAAATGCCAAGTCCTGACACAGAAAGTGTCCATGAAAACCAATTTATAAAATTATAATGACTAAGTGGCTGCCACATAAGTATGTATGACTAAGGCGCTTCTTGAGTGGAATGACTTCAACATCAGTAGTTTCCACAGGATTTTATCACTGCCAGGGGTGTAGCCAGGATTTTTAGATTTATACTCACAGGTCCCAGACTGCTGCCCAACAAGCCACACCCCCTTCATATTGCTGATCTCTGAACATATCATTGCAAGGATAAGCCAGGCTAGTAATTACTTACATGATGAAGCAGCATTATCATTTCATTCCAAAAGTGCATCTTCCCTGAGTCAAAAAAACAAAATACCTTTCCATTTACACTTGGGTAGATCAACCAATTTGCACTCCAAGATTATTCTTCCCCACTGCAGCTCCCAAATCCCATAGTAACTCAATAGAGTTCCAATAATGCTACCAAATAAAGGACTGGCAGTCTCTAGGTAGCACATGCTCCACAGTGTTGTGGTCTGTGCTCCCCCTAGGTAACACCCAAGCTGTGAGCCATAACTACCTCTCTTCACCCCGCATGGGTCACCTGGCAATGGCTGCTCACTCCTAAAGCCTACACTCACACTAAGCATTTTGGAATGGTAAACCTTACATTTCAAACCACCAATACACTTTGGCTGGGCTCAGTCATCCTATCATTGACAGTAAATGAAGATGTGTACCCATGGGAGTCAGTCATTCAAAAACGAAAGCTTTTGAAAGTTACACCCTTACTACCTTACTTACATTCTGTGACTCTCAAGTCTTTGCTTGAAAGGAAATTGGTTAAAGCAAGATCTCAGAATCAATGGGACTGTACATGCCCTAAGGTGCTTTTTTTGAGCTTCTTCCAGTATTATGATTCAGTGATAGTCTGAACAAAATTATTGGAAAGGAAAGAAAAGAAATGCAGTCTTATACTTTTACAAGGAAAAAATAAGTTTTGCCCTAGGATTAATGTTGAAAGCTGACATGGGACTAGCCACTATACAGAGAAGACAACTGCTTGTAAAGACAAAGCACATCTGTAAATGCAGCCTGCCTCCCTACCCTCCCATAAAATGAAAACATAGTCACCTTATGTATACTCCTATGCTGTTACATGCTGAAAGAACAAATGACACACACAGATTTGATTGTGAAAAATGTTAAAGAAATAATTACCACACTTTTTTCAGTCTCCTTGTAAGCTAGTGTAAGTGATCTTTTGTGCACATATCTGAGTAGTGTTTGTTTCTGACTATGCTGGGTACAGGGAATTGATTGGAGATGTGCTTCCTCTAATAAGCCTGTTTAAAACATCTACTGTACAGAATAATGTACTGCCAAACTCTATGCATATGTAAATAGTCGCACAGACACATTTGCCTCCTTCAGAAATAAATACAACCCCAAATTCAAAAATAACTCCCGATGGGCAGCATAATAAAAGAAAAAAAATACTCATTGCATGCAAAAATAAATCTAACTCTCAAAAAGCCATAAACAATCTTGTTAAACTAAACAAAGAACTTTGGATTGTGACTAAATCAGCCAAAGCTGCATATGAGGTAAAAATATAACCCCAGGTGAAAGATAACCAAAAAGCATTTTTAACTGTGTTAGAAATCTCAGAAACAATGACTGGCACTACAGTGAGCTAGTAATAAATTATATCACATACTTGGACCAGAGGACAGCCAATCCAATGGCCAACTAATTCAGCTGAAACTTCACCCCCCCCCCCCCAATCATCCAATATTCTCAGATCAAATACCTGCGTCTATAACTCCTTCAAATCTCTCAGCAATTTCTCAAGTCACGACCTATGGCCAAGAACATAATGTCTGTTGGGACTGGATAACACACCAGCCTGCCTACTGGTTAGTCCAAAACATGACTTGATGAACCCTGCACAAAGGCTATTCAATACTAATTTCAAAATAGATTTGCGCTGGATGAATGAAAGACTGCAACAGACATTTTCTTGCTTGAAAGTGGGACTTCAATGGGCTCAGGCAATTACATAGACACACAAGCCTAACCAGTCTCATCTGGGAACCTATGTCAACTATAGACTGTCCCTTGATCACCACATATTCACTACTGTAAAGAAATCCTTTTTCATTGTATAACTTATAGTTAAAGGTATAGCATCCAAATTCAGGCACAAACGTTCCACTCTACATAGGCCAGTCACCGAGTATAATGCCCCTTTTGGTATGTACCTATCTAAACACTTGTCACAAGTGGATGCCGATTAACCCTAAAACATTTAGGAATTTCTCCACAGCAAACTTCCTCCTACTGAGTTATACCATGGTAAAATTTCCATCCCCCCAAACTGTGTGGTCTGCTACCAATATAGAGTTGTTCACAGAAACCCTATACCATTATGTAAACAGCTGCATTGAGGCAACTATTCCTTATGGGTACAGCTCCTGTACCCACAAGGAATAAGCAGATAACTAACTCCAACAACAAGTCACCCTGGTGGAATCCCAATATCAACAAGTTCTATAACAAAAGGAAGAAAATCATGGCTAAAGCTGTGGAGTACAATACCCAGCAATAAGTAACTCAGAAAACTTATCACGTCCAGTAAAGCCAAATATGAGGTAAAAATAGCCTCAAAGGCAAGGGATAACCACAAGGCCTTCATCAGCTTCATCCGTAACCTCAAGGGTAACACACAACAGTGTGCTGAACTAATTGTAAATGGAACCAGCTGGAAAGAATCAGGGGATATAGCAAACCTACTGGCTGATAAATTTAGTCCCAGTTTTACCCCTTCTTCCCCTCAACACCTTTCAAGAGATACCCTTGACCGTAACTCCCTTGGCTATCGCTGGTAAACAAGTCTTCAATGTACTCTTCACCTCAAAGAATACTGCATCAATGGGCGCTGATAATAACCTGGGATGCCTCTTGAATAGCATGAAACATGAGCTATCAAGCCCTCTAAAACAAGAAGTTATGTACTCACCATAACGTTTGATGGGAGGGTGGCCTAATGGTTAAGGTGTTTGCCTTACAAACACAAGGTGCAGGGTTTGAGTCTCACAAGGGATAACTGGCTAGGCTTAAAATGGCTTGCAAGGGCAGTTAGCTTAGTACTAACCTATGAACTTATGTATGTAGTCCATCTCGCCTCACATTCTTACCCTTGGGGTCGGAGCAGAAACTCGGCCATACTCTAGCTCGAAGTCTTCAATTGGCTTGTGGCTAAGAGGTATCCCATAGTGCAATGCACCCATCCCAGATCTTGTTTGCTGCAAGCTCACATACACACACACAAACACGCTGAAAGGAAGAACCAACCCAACAAAAAAGAATACTAAAAGCAGAGACTAAACCTCTAGGTCCTCCAGGAGGGGGTAGGTGGGTGGGTTAGTAAGAATGCCAGGTGAGATGGACTGCATACATCGAACGTTACGGTGAGTACATAACTTCTTGATGTTATGTAGTCCAGTCTCGCCTACATTCTTACCCTTGGGACAGTGGCCCTAGCACCTAAACCTTGGGTGGCTCATTGAAAAATACTCCTGAGTACTGTGGAACCAAAGAAAGATCTGCCTCAAGATATCAGATTCAATTTGTAGTGACTAATAAAGGTGTGAGGCAATGCCCATGTAGCTGCAGCACAGATATCATCCATAGACATCCTAGCCTGAAAAGCAGTAGAGGTAGACACCGATCGTGTAGAATGAGCCTTCACTTTAAAGGGTAATTCCTTGCCATTTGAAGTATAAATGAAGGAAATGCAACTAGAATTCCATCCGGACAGAGTTACTTTAGAAACTGGAGCCCCGAGTCTATTGTCTGAGAATGACACAAAGAGTTGATCTGATTTCCTAATATCTTTAGTTCTATGTAAATAGAAACGCAACTGTCTGTGAACATCTAGCTGATGAAACTTAAATTCTGCCCTATTAGAGAATTCAGGGAAAACCACAGGCAGCTCAATGGACTGGTTGAGGTTGACAACCGAAGCAACCTTTGGCATAAAGGAAGGATTAGGTCTTAGAGAAACTCTATCCTTGTGAAATACCAAGTAAGGGGGCCGAACCGATAAAGCCTGGAGCTCAGAGAAATCTGCTCCACCACTTGTTCGTTCAGGGACCACTCATGAGGCATCAGAATAGCTCTGCTCAGCCTGTTGGCAATCACATTGGACTTCCCTGGTGCATTGCCACTAGAAAGCGTTGGAAAGAAACTGCCCACTGCCACACTCAAAGTGCCTCTGCAAAGGGGATATGACCTGGTTCCTCCCTGTTTGTTCAGATGCCATACCACTGACATGTTGTCTGAGTGGACTGCAATTGTCCCATGAGTAAGAAAGCCCTGAAGTGCTTGCAACGCTAATAGCACTGCTCTCATCTCCAAGACATTGATATGCAAATGGGTCTCATCTTCTTGCCACGTGCCTTGGACTGTTCTGCCAAGATAATGCTCCCCACCCGATCTGGGAGGCATCCGTGGTCACCGGGGCAACTGGAAAGAAGAACAAAAGGCATGCCTGCATTGAGATTGCTGGTCTGAAGCCACCAGCGCAGATACTGCTTGCACTTGTCTGTAATCAGAATAAGATAGGAGAGCGGGAGATGCTGTAGAGACCATTGGGCAAAAAGCAGCCACTGAAGAAGCCTCATGTGTAGTCTCACAAGAGGAACTAGCATAATCGTGGCAGCCATGGTCCCTAATAACTTGAGGACCACTTTGCCTTGACCTTCTTCAATGGTAGCAAAGCTTAGACCTGTTGCTGTAAAACCTGAATTCTCTCTTCTGGTAGGAGGGCACTCATGAGCACCATGTCTAATTCGGTGCTGATAAAGGTAACACGTTGCAAGGGCAACAAGGCAGACTTTTTCCAATTCAAAGTAATTCCCAGACTTTGCACAGCACAATAGCGTCATCCTTGGTCTGTAGCAGTAGATGCCTGGTGGTGGCAGACAGGAGCCAGTCATCCAGGTATGGAAACACTTGGAATCCCTGACATCTCAAGCGAGCCATTACCACTGCCATGCATTTGGTGAACACTCTGGGGGCTGTGGTGAGACCAAAGGGCAGTGCGCAAAACTGAAAATGATTGGCTCCCAGCCAGAAGCGTAAGTGACTTCTGGATGCCCTGTCCATCTTGATATGGTAGTAAGCATCCTTGAGGTTGATGGAGCACATCCACACATCTTTCCCTAATAATGGGAGAACTGACTGTAACGTGACCATGCGGAACTTAGACTTGTCTACATGAAGGTTCAAACGGCTGAGATCCAAGATGGGTCTCAGGTCCCCTGTTCTTTTTGGCACCAAAAAGAATCTGGAGTAATCCCCTAATCCTACTTGGTCTGTGGGGACAGGCTGGATGGCTCCCTTTGACAGCAACTTTTGTACTTCTAAAGTTGTGGAATCTCTGTGACTGGGTGGAATGTCTGGGATTATTTTGTTTGGAGGGGGATAAGAAAGAAGGGGACTATGATAACCTCTGGAAATGATCTCTAATACCCACTCATCTTGGGTGATATCTCGACAGGCTTCTGGGTAAAAAGAAATGTGATCCCCGACTGACTCCAGAGATGCACAGTCAGGCTTCTCCTCAGGAGCACTGGTAGGGAGAACCACGAAAGGAATTGTGGTCCCCCTGGTTACAGGGGCCTCCTCTGCCTCTAGGGTGGCATCTACCTGAATTTCCACCCCCTCCCCTGCCTCTGGAGGGGGAATCACTCTGTGCATCGTGAAAAAACCTCTGCAACTTTCTGAACCACATTTTTCTACCCTTCTGGCCCTTGGGGTAAGGTCTAGAAGGCATGGAAAAATGGACTCCCATGGCAGACAGGGTTTGTCCTTCCTGCTCGCACCTAGTGAGAGTGTTCTTCACCTTGGTTCCAAATAAGGATGAACCGTCAAAGAGGATATTGGTGAAAGTAGACTTGAAAGCCTCCACGAAGTTGCACAGGTGCATCCAGGAGTGTCTCCTAAGAGAGACTCCGGAACCCGCAGCCCTGCTTGCTGCTTGATCCATAACTGCATATGAGATCAGCCTCATGGAGGAGTTGGCAATGGAATTTAGGGTAGACATCTGAGCATTGACCTTTTGAACCACAGCATCAGAAACGTTACCCTGTAGAGAATCTCCCAGCTCTTTTAGGAGATCTCTCTGGAGCCGTGTAAAATGCGACAAATAGTTCAGCGACCACAGTGTAAAGGCCACTGAGGAAAACACACACTTCCCATACCTGTCCATGGCCCTAGACTCCTTGTTAGGGCGATGAATGGTAGATGAAGTTTCAGCAAGTTCTTTCTTGGTGGCTGATGCCACCACCATGGCATCTACTGGAATTCCTTTCATAAGAAAATCCTTGTCTGGAGGAGCGGACAAAAACTTGGGTCTCCTAGGGACTGGTTCCACAGTGTCTGGAGTTTCCCACACCTTCTGACAAATGAGATCCAGTAGCTTGTCGAACAGGGGAGAAACCCAAGAGGCAGAGGGTTAAGACCTGAAGGTCTTCTGGAACACAGACTCCTCCTCAGAAGGAGATTTGGAGGGCCAGTCGTCTCTCTGCCTCAAGATTTCCAGGATATCTTTGAAAGAGATATCTTCAGAAGAAGACTTGGGGGACCCTTCTGACTCCTCGAGGTCGGTGTCAGACATGAGAGACTCATCTTGGGAGTCAAGGTGCTTCCTCTTGCACACTCTCTTTCTGGGGGGCTCCTCAAGCAAAAACTCCGGAGAGACCTCAGAAAGTTGGGGGCCACTCATGGAGGTATCCTGAGGCCTTGGGTCTCTGCTGTCCATTGATAGAGAGTGATCCGAGACTGATACCAGTGCTGGAGGGCCAAAGTGCTGGTGCCGTAAGATGCAGCTGATGACCTGACCAGCACGCTCCTCATGACCTTGAAAGCTGAACCTCCCCAGCTCCGAAAGTCGACTGACCATGGAAGATACGGTAGTAGCCCTCGGAGCCGAAGAGATGATGTCCGATGCCGATGTCGGACCCAAGCTCATCCGAGCCAAAGCACCGACAGGAAGGCTAGGAGACGAAGAAGATTGATCCGAGACCTCCCTCTTGGGTCTGACTGGTGAACCAAGAATCCTATACCCTGTGGACAGCGCCGATGGGATCAGAGCAGAGATCATAGCTGAGAGGCCAGAGGGGGCTACTGGAACCGACCTCACAGCATCTGACAGAGCTGACAGCTCTGGCTCTGAAAGCTGAAAAAGGCTCGGAGGAGGAACAGCCAAAGAGGAGGGGAGTATGGGCTCCGGGGCTGACTGGGCCAGAACCGAAAACAATTTAGCCAGCACCGATGACTGGACCAGTTTCTGCACCACTCTATCAACATCGTCATCAGAGAGGGTCCTAGACGACCTAGAGGATAAGGTTGGCAATCTGGATCCCCCTACATAGGGAGACCTATAAGATGAAGAAACCGGTCAAGGAACTGGAGACTGGCTCTGAACTAAAATATCTGTCACCGTCTCCAAGATACTGGGAGCCGATGTAGACATAGATGGTGTACTGCCTTCTGTCAGCACTGAAGCCAATGGAGCCAAGGAAGTATTAGTAGTTTTAGCAATTTTCTCTGGTGGCTCTGAGGAAACTGACGGAGCCGGAGAGCGCTTTTTTGTGGATTCTTTCCCTGATTTCTTGTCCAGTTTGGAAGGAGAGGATCTGGAACTAGAAGACCTCTCCAAGTCTTCTTCAGAGGAAGGTTTCAGTAGTCCTTTTAAGATAAGCTTGTTCTTCCTCTCTTGCAGTACACAGGGACTAAAAGCATGGCAGAACAAGCAGGTTTCTTGGAGATGAATAGCCCCCAAGCAGTACATGCACAGAGTGCCCATCAGTTAATGCCATCTTGTTACTACATTCTACACACTTTTTAAAGCCCGAAGGCCTGTGTTCTTTGGGATCCTTAGACATGCTGACAAGAAAACTCCAGACACCACACAGGGGAACACAGGAACACCCTTGCACCAAAACCAAACACAGAAGGGCGCGGGAAACTACAGCCTCAAACTGAAATGGCCTAGACCACGGACAACCACAAGGAGGACTAGGTCCTCCAATTTAAATGGGCCTAGCCCAGGAAACAAGAGACTAACACCACAGAAACAACAAAACACCAACAAATAGGAAAAACTACAACTGGACAGTAGGGTGAACAAGGTCCTCTGACTGAAAAACGGGCCTAGCCCATGGAGACAAGGGGCAAATGGGATACCACAAGGCCAACAGAACTGGCCACACAACCAGCAGAAACAATACACACAAGGTAGCTATAAAAATAGCTTTTTGGTCAACAATTTGTTTAAATTTAGAAGAAAAAATTATACTTAGCCACGGCCAAGAGCGAGACCACGTCTGAGCATAACAAGCGGCAAACGAGATCTGGGATGGGCACGTTGCAGTATGGGATACCTCTTAGCCATGAGCCAATTGAAGACTTCGAGCTAGAGTATGGCCGGGTTGGAGCTGAGGTTCGGCTCTGAACCCAAGGGTAAGAATGTAGGTGAGACTGGACTACATAACATTCACTGTTCAGCATTAGCCTCTTAACTGGCTTCATGCCTAGTGAATGAAGAACTGCAAAAGTTAATCCTTAGCACAAATACTGACCTGGATAAATACAGACCCATAAGTCTGACTAGTCTTGTATGTAAAGCCATGGAAAGAATTATATTATCATGGATATTTTAAATAAAGATCCAGCATGATTTGGTTTCATCAAAGACAAATTGTGCGTAATCAACCTGGTAGATTTTTTTTTTTTTTAAGAAAGCGACAAAAGCTATGGACAAAGGCAAAATGGTACACACTGCCTATCTTTACCTGGTCAAATTATTAAGCACTATTCTCTATTTAGGAATTATAAACAAAATCATAAAATCAGAAGTAAATCTATATGGATAAGTATTTATCACAGGGAATACCATTCCTACTGAGCAGTCTTTCACGCCATGTAAAGCACAGTACTTCTTTTATTCTATTCAAATGCAATCTGTATGTATGGATGAGTATCTGCAAATTCACCACCAGTTTAGCACCACTGGCCCTCATGGATATGAGAAATATGCAATTACCCCAACATACACTTGTTGCCATCTTTAAATATTCCTACCCAATAATTATAATTGGAATGCATGGCTAAGCTTCTTAAGATCATCAGAGATCGGTAACTTAGTAAATCTCTGATGACCATGTTGCAACAATGATCATGAAATCCCTCTGTCTGGTACAGCTGATTGCACATACTATTTCCTTTACATCCAAGGAAGTCCTTACCCCTTAACCCCTCTATATTTTGCACTAATCAGACCCTAAAAGTTCCTGACAAAAAAGGTCATTGGCCTAAAGGACCTGAGCTAGCAAGACAGATGAGCCAGTTATCTTAAATTATGGCTTAAAATGTAAAAAACATGGGTAGGTTTTTAATACAGATCTTATACATTTAAAAAGTTGATAAAACCACACACACAAGGCTGCAGAGATTCCAACAAACCAGCTACAGCAATCCAAAATTTACTTTTAAGTGGTTTGTTTAATTCAATAATAAAACTTCATCAGATAAACATAAAATGGCCTGACAGCATTTAAATATAGACAATTTTATGTTTATCTGATGAAGTTTTATTATTGAATAAAATGAAAGCACTTATCAATATGTTTTGGATTGCTGAAGCTGGTTTGTTGGAATCTCTGCAGCCTTGTGTGTACGGTTTTATCAGTGTTTTCTTTTTGCATTTGGTATATTTAGAAAGTTACTGGAATAGCAGACTTTGTGAAGTATATGACATCTGAAATTCAAATATGCCTTTATTTATTGACTGTAATCTACAATGTTTCCAGAAAACCATGAAGATTAAGAAAAAAAAATACCAGAAATTTAATGCAGTGACATTCTGCAAGTTCAGTTTCTGTGGAGAGATACGGGACAAAGCAAAAAAAAAAAAAATGGAGTACAAATGTGCAGTATCAAGCATAGATGTTAAATAGGGACCTTATGTACTACACTTGGTAGGAAAACAGACTTTGCATTTGCATGTTTTCTGAAGAATATGAACTCGGATACTCTCTTGTCTGTCATTGTTTAGTCCTGAACACTTTGCCAGAAAACACTGCGTTTTACAAACATACCAGAATATGAGGCAAAATCTTGGACAGTTGAAAGCCATACGGCAAAGCCCAAAAGGTACTGTTGACAAAGTTTCAGAATCAGAGACATTTGAAATGTGTTCTTATCTTATGTAACAAAGTTCCATGTTGAATAAGTTTTGCATCACAATACATTTTCTGAAGGTTGTGAACTCTGAAACTCAAATAAGCACCTGAGTATTACTATACCCAACAGCTTGACATAAAGTCATAAAATTTTACAAGAAACAGAGCCAAAACATGATGCAAAACTATGCACATTGCCCCTCCTGCAGCAACCCCCTACCCTCCCAGCAGCACTCCCCTCACCTGCCATTCAAGTGTTCCATTACTTTGCTATTTCTCTGCAGTTACCATAAACACTGTTCAAAGCTGTCAGTGTGTATACTGTTTTCACATTTACTTCTTCAATGATTACACATTGAAATGAAATAGCACAAACACTGATAGCCATTTGCTAAATAAACAATACAGTCTCACAATGAAAACAAACTTAGCATGCAAAGTACATTTCTCTGTCATTGAAACTCGCATTCATTGAAACAGCATGAAAACCCACATTCAAAGAAAATACATTTGGCCAGTGGAGGATTACATTTGCCTTTGGGCTGTTTTCAAACAATAGGCTCCTTGCACACATTTATAGGGCCGTGCATAGATGTATGTGCTCTTTGATTCACCTTCCTGATTGTATTACATTTTAATAAAACATCACTTGTTAGAATAGTGTTTTAAATTTGTAGTTATGAACATTCTTCTAGTAAGCAATGAAACAAAATGTATGAACCAATAATGACAAAACTACCTATTTCAGAAAATTTCAACCATAAAGGGCCACTCAAACCGCTGTCATTACAATCCAACAATATCACTCAATAAGCACAATCTCTGCAGAAGTAGAAGTCATCTGAACAATTCCACATTAAGGAGAAAAGTAACTAATGAAGAGGTTGCTACTGTCAAACAACTTTACATTTCACTGTTTCACCTACAAATTCAGTGTCTGCTGCCCTTGAAGAATTAATTATCTACATTACATTAAAAAAATGGTAAACTGGTAATATTGCAATAGGGAATGACTGACAGACCAACAAGTTCATAGTTACTATGATGGACGGTGCAGTGGTAACACTGTCACCTCACAGCAAGAGGTTCTCCAGTCCGATTCTCAGCTGGAGTGTCTTCTGTGTGGAGTCTTTATGTCCACCCTGTATTTGTGTGGGTTTTCTCCCATGTTAGAAAGACATGAGTCTGGAATGTTTTTCTCCAGGCCTCCTCTGAAAATTGGCCTCATTCCAAGTCAGACTTTCCCAGTAAACAAATGCTAAATAAAAATAAAATAAAATACTAGGCATCTCATACAAAGGACACACACAGGAGTGTAAAAGCTCTACCCCCCCCCTTAAAATGCACCAAATAATTGGCAACTAAAATGGCACTGCAATATCAGCACTCCATCTACATGATTTGGGAGTAGAATCCACAGCCTTCTGCACCAAAGGCATTATGCTACTAACACTGGTTTCAAATTCTACAACACAAACCGTAGCTGCCATTTGATAAACAAAACAGTTAGCTGCACATTGAAAACAGACATATCATGAGCAACAGTGAACTTACGTTCCCTTAAAACTCACAATTCAATGGAAATGAAATGAAACTCAATCCCTTGAAAATACACTGAAACTCATAATTCCCTGAAAATGGACTGAGACTCAATCTCATAATTTCCTTGGCAAACTGGTAGTTGGTGTAGAGGATTTAGGCTCTTATCTCCACTGGAACTCAAAATTCCTTCAGCAGTTTGGTAGTTGGTGTGCACTACTTAGGCTCATGTATCCAATGAAGCTCACAATTTATTCAGCAGTCTGGTAGTTGGTATAGAGGATTCAGGCTCTTATCTCCACTGGAACTCAAAATTCCTTCAGCAGTTTGGTAGTTGGTGTGCACTACTTAGGCTCATGTCTCCAATGAAGCTCACAATTTATTCAGCAGTCTGGTAGTTGGTATAGAGGATTCAGGCTCTTGTCTGCTGTAACCAAATCACAGAGTCAAGCCTGATCAAGTTAACTGACTAATCTGCTAACCCCCCACCCCCAACTAGGGTATTGCTTACCAAACTTACCTCTCAACCTCTTAGCCTAAGAAATCTGGACAAAGCCTAAAATAATGAGGGGACAAAGGCCCCAAAATAGGTATAGACTTTAAATGTTGCTCTTACAAACTTAGAAAGTTACTAGAATAACAGCATTTGTCTTAGCATGAATTTTTTCTAAAGGAAATGGTCTGAAACTCAAATGTATGACACCATTTAGTTATTTCAGTCCTCAGTGATTTGCCAGATAACCAGAAATATTGAGGAATAGGCCAAAAATATGAGGCAAAAATCTGGACAGTTGAGAGGTACGCATACCTCTCAATCACTCAGTGCAAGAAATCTAGACAAAGCCTGAAATAATGGAGCTACAATGGTTCAAAATAGGGAAAGATTTAAATATTGCTCTTTTTTAACTTAGAAAGTTGCTAGAATAACAGGATTTGTGTTAGTGTGTATATTCTGAAGGATATGAAGGCTGAAACTCATATATGTTATTATTTAGTGAATTTAGTCCTCTGTGATTTGCCAGAAAACCACAAATTTTAGGAGAAACAAACCAAAATTATGAGGCTAAATTGGACAGTTGAGAGGTACATTAAATGCGACATAGCAACACACACATCCTCTCTTTCATACATCGACAAATGGCTAGTTTAAATTCCATACACACACCTACTCTCTCACCCAGCAATATACACACACACAACCCTTCTCTTTCATACAGCAATGAATGGTTAGTTTAAATTCCACACACCTACTCTCTCATACAGTAACTAACATGCACACATGTACTTTATCTCTCATAAAAACAGAATGGCTAGATACACGCACACACAGTTACAATTCACTTTGTTGGTTGCTCATTTTGCAACACAACACTTACTTACCTTCTCTCTCAGTGTAACAGATATTTTAAATTCTGTGCACAAGTGCAAAGTAGGTTTGCATCCGCATTAGCGTGCATGTGATGCATGCATGGTCCTCCTTACAGGAGAAGATGCTGCTACCACAGAGAGAAATGTTTTTTTTCAAATTGTTGGCCAAGTTGCAGCTGTAAAAGTGGGAGGTTGCTCACCCACTTCCCTTCACCCTATGGGTCTGGCACCCTTGCTTTTAGCTTTCTCCCTTGGATCCTAGTGCCTGCCCTGTGCTACCACTCCACACAACTACTGTATTGAAGTGCACACAGTATGTCTCCTGATGTCCTTAATCACTGCTTGATGACAACACAATTTAGCTAGCAATCCACTTAAAAGTGATTGCTGGGTTAGTGACAGCTCCTCTCTCCCAAACTAAATTGACTGTTCAGTCTTTGTGAATTCACACACCCTCTTCGGATGAAACTTAGGCTGGTAGGAAATATCCAGGGTGTGGAGTGTTTAATGTAGAGTGAATTTGGCTCCCTACTGCAATGTGGGCATTTGAAATGTTGCGTGCTGACAAGCCAAAAAAAAAAAAAAGAAAGACCAGCAATCTGTAAAAATGCTATTCTTCTTTAGACTTCTTTTTGCAGGTGAGCCTTTCACACGCCTCGAACCTGAGATCATCATACCTTGGAGAAAAGGGAATATTCCTAGAAATGGCATCTCGGACTTAGAATATGTAACTCTGATCTTCCAGACATTCAGTCTTCACACTTCAGGACTCACTCTAGCATGTCCCAACATTTTAAATGGTTACAGTGAATTCTACCCAAACATGGAAAGCACAGAAAAGTATGGACTGGTGTAAGAACAACCCTAAAAACATTACTGTAAAAAAATATCTGAGCCCAAGGACATCTGGTTTTGGAAAATATGGTTCCCAACAGATAAAAGCCTGCAGCTAGAGGATCAGGTATGCAGGAATATCAAAAAAAAAAAAAAAAAAATTCCAAAGAGATGATTTTTACTGCATCAGCTGGGATAAATGAGAATGGCAAGCCTTCTGGTCATAAAGGTCAAGTCTCAAAGTGAAGTAAAAATGCAGAACCCTTTACAGAACTGCTTAACCAGTCACTACCATACAACATTCTGCCTTTCTCTAGGCTGTGATATCAAGAAATGGCGAAAAACATGCCACCTGACTTAGAAAAAAAACTGAAACACATGACCAAGTATCCACTCTTTAAAGGTAAGTGAAGATGCAGAATATCTTCTAAGAAACTTTTTAACTAGCTAGTGATGGGCAACATTTCTGTCCTCAACAATCTCAGGATGTACAGAGATACCTGAAATGTCCATTATGTGTATGAAATAGAGATCCATGTGAAACAGGACCAACTACAGGCCAATCAGCCTGGTGTGGCAATAATCAACTTTCCAACCAAATGATGAAAGTATGGTTGTGTACACTTACCATAAATGTAGATGTTCGAGTGTATTCACTGCTGCAGTCATTACATTTGGGTTATCCTGTTGGCAGGTTGCCCTCAGTCAGCCTGAATTCCAAAGTCTTGGGTCCTGCGTCGGTTGCTGTCACCTCTTCCCTGATGTCAGGTCATCAGGGGTATAAAAGATGCAGCCAATGCCATTTTATTTAGTTTTTCTTGCCCCAGATGTCAGGTGCCCCCAAAAGGGTAGGCTAAAATTATGTAAATAAAACATACATGCACCAAAATAAGCTTTACCTTCATCTGTAAGCAAATACACCACCAGGTTGTATAGATTAGAGAAGTAAAGATAAGTTCCAGCAAAAATAAGGGGGGTGGCGGGGGTAACCTGGACTGCAACAGTGAATACACTCGAACATCTACATTTATGGTAAGTGTACACAACTGTGCTATGTTCTTCGTGTTTCACTCTTGCAGTCATTACATTTGGGTTGAGTCCCAAAGCTATGGTTGGGTGGCTGGAGTTAAACAGCATTAGGAGCGGCTATGAGGCCCTGCAGAACTGCAGTGGCAAAGCCTGCCCTGGATTTAGAGTAAAGAGGCAGATTGTAATGTTTTGTAAAGGTATGCACTGAACTCCAAGTAGCAGCCTCTAAAATGTCTTTGGTTGGTACTCCCCTGAGAAAGGCTGCAGAAGTGGCTGCAGCTCTGGTTGAATGTGGCCTTATGCCCTTAGGCACTGGTTTGCCATGCTGTGAGTAGCAGAATCTAATGCAGTGACCTATCCATTTTGAAATAGTCTGCTTGGAGATAGCCTTTCCTTGTGATGCTTTGGCATATGCCACTAGTAATTGTTCTGTCTTTCTGAAAACTTTAGTTTTGTCCAAGAAGAAGTTGTCTGTGTACGTCCAAAGAATGCAGAATTTTCTCCCCCTTGTTCTGTGGATTTGGATAAAAAGTCGGCAAATGAATTGTTTGGTTAAGGGCTACACTGGATACCACCTTAGGCATAAATGTAGGGTTTGTTCTCAGAGAGACCCTATCTGGATAAAAAATGATAAAGGGTTCCACAGCCACAAGAGCCTGTAGCTCTGAAACTCGTCTTGCAGAAGTTATTGCTAGAAGCAGAGCTGTTTTCCAAGATAAAAACTTTACATCCGTAGTAGCAGCTGGCTCAAAAGGAGGTAAGGTGAGTCTTTCCAAGACATAATTGAGGTCCCATGCAGGTATTGGTGTTCTCCTTGGAGGCCTTAAGTTTTTGGCTCCTCTGAGGTACTGCCTTAATAAAGGGTGAGAAAAGAGTGGTGGCTCTGTATTGTAATAAGCTGAAATGGCAGAGGCATGGATTTTAATTGATGAGAAAGATACGCCTTTGTCCAGCATCTCAGTTAAGTATTGTAAAATCTGAGGAATATTTGGGACAGTTGTATCAGTTCTTTGAGCTTGGTTCCAAGTGCGAAATCTTTTCCATTTCCCAGCATAGGATTTTCTAGTACTAGGCCTTCTGGCTTCTAAAATGACATCCATCACAGCTTTACTGAGAGGTGTGGTTTGTATGGCTACATTATCCGCCATGCTGCCAGGTTTAGGGTTCTGAGTTGGCTGTGCAGAATCTGATTGTTTTGTTGGGACAGGAGATGAGGTATTTGAGGCAAGGTCCAGGCTGTGCATTGGGACAAGTTTCTTAAGATTGGATACCAGTACTGGCATGGCCAGTCTGGGGCAATCAGAATCATTTTTGGTTTTCTCCTGCCTGACCTTTAGGAGTACCTTGGGGAGGAAAGGCATATACTGATAGGTTTGTCCAGTTGAAAGATAAGGCGTCCACTTTCCATGCTTGTCTGTGATAAGTCCTTCTGCAGAATTTCTTTAGTTGATTGTTTTGGGGGGAGGCAAATAGGTCTATGTCCGGGCATTCCCATTTCTTTATCATACTGAAGACTTGTGGATCCAGATGCCACTCATGGGGATCCATGAGGTTTCTGCTTAGTTCATCTGTCAAGAGTATTGTCCTTTCCTGGCAGGAACTGTGCCTGCAGATGAAATTGGTAAGTCAGTGCTGTGCCCCATAAAGTCATGGCTTGCTGCACAGAGGATAAGAGTGAGTGCCCCCCTGCTTGTTTATGTACCACATGACCGTGGTGATGTCTGTCTTTATTAGTAATTGTCCCGGATGAAGTAGGTCCTTGAAAGCTGTCAGGGCATTTTAAACAGCTAGCATCTCTTTTTGATTGATATGTAGATGCTTTTGGTTTGAGGACCAGGTGCCCTGAATGCCACTTCCTGCCATGTGTGCCCCCCAGGCATATTCTGAAGCATCCGTCGTTAGGCTCTGCCTGGCTGGTGGTAGTGAGAATGGCTGTCCCTTGTTTTGGTGACAAGCCTTTATCCACCATTGTAATTCCTGTTGAAGGCAGGGAATTAGAGTAATCATTGTTTCCAGACTGTGGCAATGTTGTGTCCAGACACTTTTTAGGTACCACTGAATTTTCCTCATATGCAGTCTTGCATATGGAATTAGTAAGATGCAGGATGCCATGAAGCCCAAAGCCTGCAGAATTTTTCTTGCAGATAACTGGGCCTTTGTTGCCATTTCCTTGAAATAGGTAGTCAGTTGTCTTTGTTTGTCTGGAGTGAGATAAGCCATCTGGGCAGTTGTATTTAAGCTTACACCCAGGAATATTATCTCTTGAGAGGGTACTAGTTTGGATTTCTTTTTGTTGACTGTGTACCCTAGGCATGTTAAAAGTCTTATCACAAACGTCAGATGCTGACGTCCTTGTTCTCTGCTTGTATGAGACAGTCGTCCAAGTAAGGATATATCTGTATTCCTCTTTGTCTGCAACAAGCAATTACTGGTGCCAGGCACTTTGTGAAGACCCTGGGTGCAGTAGATAAGCCATAGGGCAGTGTAGAGAATTGGTAATGCTTTGAGCCAGCCTTGAATCTGAGTAATGTTCTGCATGACTGCCTGATTGGGACATGCAGGTATGCCTCTTTTAGGTCTAAAGTCACAAGCCAAGCCTTGCTGCCCAGCATGGGCAGAAGCCGTTATAAGGTCAACATCTTGAATTTTGGTAGATCCAGGAAAGTGTTGAGAATAGATAGGTCCAGTATTGGTCTCCATGCTTTGTCCTTTCTGGGTACCAAGAACAGTCTTGAGTAAAATCCTTGTCCCTGCTCTTGCTGTGGCACTTGTTGAATAGCCCTCATGTCCATGAGAGCTGCGACTTGTTTTTGAGCCTCTGCCCATTGATTTTTTGGCAGGTCTGGCCAACCGTTTTCCCTTGGCAGGGTATGGAAATGAAACTTGTAGCCTTGTGACACTATGTCTAGAACCCATTTGTCCTAGGTTATAATGTGCCAATTTTGAGAAAAAAGTGCTAGTTTTCCCCCTAAGGGTGCTGCCAGAAGATAAGTGCTTGGTGCAGGCAGGGGGAAGTCATTGGGACTGTTTCCTGTATGATTGTGCTTTGTCTTCTCCACATTTGGAGGTAGAAGCACTCCACTGCTTAGGCCTGTAGGATCCTTGTGGCTGTGATCTGCCTCTAGGACATCTGGATCTGCCCCTTTGAGGTCTATCTGAGACTGGAAAGGACCAATTCTTTGTAGACCAGTGTCTGCTAAATCTAGGTGGCTGTACCTGTAAAAAAATCCTTGACTGTTTGTATAGATTTAGCTTTGTCCTCCATTTTCTTTAACACCTCTTCTGCCTTAACACCAAACAAGGTATCATGTTGTAAAGGAGCATCTAATAATTTTGCTTTAACATGGTCGGGCAGAGTTTGTTCCTTTAACCAAGCATGCCTCCTAATGACAGAACCCGTAACAGCGGCCCTGCAGGAGGCCTCCAGAGAATCAAACTTTTAGTTATGTACTCACCATAACTTCAGATGTTTGGGATCCATCTCGCCTACATTCTGACTGATGGGTTCGGAGCCGATCCCTCGGCTCCGACTCGGCACGCTTATGCCAAAGAGCGAAGTCTCTTATTGGCTGAGCTTACTATATCCCAGGATGCACCACTACCAGTCCCCTAGATCTAGTTTGTCCGCATACATGCACACATGCACGCTCTGATTATATAACATCGTCAGATGAAACAAGATAAAAACAGTAGAACTCAAACCGTTCAATCTCTTCTGATCTCCAAGGCAGGGGGAAGGAGGGTGGGTATTAGGAATGTAGGCGAGATGGATCCCAAACATCTGAAGTTATGGTGAGTACATAACTAAAAGATGTTATGTGATCCTATCTCGCCTACATTCTGACTGATGGGACAGCGTCCCTAGCACCTGAATCCTGGGTGGCTCACTGGAAAACACTCCTGAGTACCGTGGAACCAAATGATGCTCGCCCTTTAGATGCCACATCCAATTTATAGTGGGAAATGAAAGTGTGCGGATTGGACCAAGTAGACGCAGCACAAATCTCCGATATAGCGAGTTTGGAATGAAAAGCTATGGAAGTCACCATAGCTCTGGTAGAGTGAGCTTTGATAGATGTTGTAAGTTGCTTATTCGAAGAAGAATAAGCCTGAGTTATACAATCTCTAATCCATTTGGAGATAGTAGCTTTTGTGATGGTTTTACCCAATTTATTGTCTGAGAAGGACACAAACAACTGGTCTGACTTACGAAATTGCTGAGTCCTGTCTAAATAGAAGCAATTGCCTGTGAACATCCAATTTATGGAGAGTGTATTCTGCTTCATTGGAGAATTTTGGGAAGAAAACTGGTAGCTCTAGAGATTGTTGGAGACAGAGATTAGAACAGACCTTTGGGACAAAGGATGGGTTAGGCCTAAGTGATACTCTATCCTTGTGGAAAATCAAGTACGGTGGTTTAATAGACAGAGCTTGAAGCTCTGAAACTCTTCTTGCAGAAGTAATTGCAACTAAGAAGGCAGTTTTCCAAGACAGATATTTTAACTCACATGTAGCAGCCGGTTGAAAGGGGAAGATGTTAATGCACTAAGCACCAAATCAAGATCCCACGGAGGCAGGATGAAAACTGGGGGTCTTAATAGGCCCACCTTTAATGAAAGTTTTGCATAGTCTGCTGCTCATCAATGGAGGATCCATGGATTCGTGGAATTTAGAGATAGCCGCCAGTTGGACTTTAATAGTAGAGACAGAAGATCCTTGATTAAACAGAGATGTTAAGAATTTCAAAACTTCCGGGATTGGAGCAGTGATAGGGTCTAAGCCCTGAGTTGAGCCCAGATAGCAAACCTCTTCCACTTACTGAGGTACAATTTCTTAGTGGTGGGTTTGTGGGCTGAAGATAAAATGTGAATAACTTCCGGGTCTAATGTGTGACTTCTGACTAAAGTCGGAAGTGGAGGAGCCAAGCTGTCAACTTCAAGGTGTAGGGACTGATGCTGTCGCCCGACTGATGAATTAGCAGATCCGAGTTAGATCTAAAGTCCAAGGATCGTCCACGCATGTTTCTTCAGGTAGGAAACCAAACCTGACGAGGCCAGTATGGAGCAATCATTATCATTGTGGACCCCAATTGAGAAGCTTTTGAATGACTTTGGAGAAGTGGAATCGGAGGAAAGGCATAAAGTAGCCCTGTTGGCCAAGGTTGTGCTAGAGCATCCATAGCTGCTTCCCTGATGTGGAGTCAAGGAGAAGAACCTTTGCACTTGGTGTTTAGTGGTGTTGCAAATAGGTGCAGCACGCGTCCCCATCTCCTGAAAACCTGAGCTGCTACTGTTTGTTTAGGGACCACTCGTGAGGAGAGAGAATTGTCCTGCTCAATCTGTCTGCCAATATATTTGATTTCCCGGAATGTGGGTCGCTACCAAGAAGCGGATGGTAGCAACAGGCCATTCCGACACCCTGATGGCCTCTGTGCAAGGGGGGAAAGATCTGGTCCCACCTTGATTGTTTAGATACCAGACCAGCGACATGTTGTCTGTGTGGATGGCGATTATGCCCTGAGGAGAAACTTGTGTAAGGCCTGTAGGGACAGAAGTACAGCCCTCATCTCCAATACATTGATGTGGAGAAGAGCTTGTCTGGAAGCCAGGAGCCCTGAACTAACCTGCCCAGACAATGCCCCCACCCTATCTGGGAGGCATCTGTCGTCAGGGTAACCACTGGAGAGGGAATAACAAAGGGGCTTCCTTGATTTAGATTGGATGTCTGAAGCCACCAGCGAAGGTCCCGTTTGCATGTTTCTGTAATCATAATGGGATGATTGAGAGGAAGGTTCTGAAAGGACCATTGAGTTGACAATAGCCACTGAAGAATCCTCATGTGCAGTCTTGCCAGAGGAACTAGAAGGACCGTGGCAGACATCGAACCTAAAACTTGTAGGACCATCCTGGCTGGGGCTTTGGATCTTGAAATCAGGGCTTGAACTTGGCCTTGTAAAGTTTGGATCCTTTCGGTAGGAAGACAAACACGCAGCAATTTTGAATCTATCTCTGCTCCTATGAACCTTATGCTCTGAGAGGGCAGCAAGACAGACTTTGACCAATTGAATGTAATTCCCAGGGTAGCACCCAGGAGATGGTGGCTTTGAGGTTGTCCATTAGTAGATGCCTGGTGGTGGCAGTCAGGAGCCAGTCGTCCAGATAGGGAAACACTTGGAATCCAAGACTCCTCAGGTGAGCAGTCACTACTGCCAAACACTTGGTGCACACCCTGTGGGCTGAGGTGAGTCCATACGCCAGTGCACAAAATTGGAAATGACTGACTCCCAGGCTGAAGCGCAGATACCTCCTGGGCGCCTGATGTATCGGTATGTGATAATAGGCGTCCTTGAGGTCTATGGAGCACATCCAAACATCCTTCTCCAACAACGGGAGAATGGATTGTAACGTGACCATTCAGAATTTGGATTTCGTGACGGATTGGTTTAGTCTGCTGAGATCCAATATTGGTCTCAGGTCCCCTGTCTTTTTTGGCACTAAAAAGAACCTCGAGTAATTTCCGGATCCGATCTGGTCTGTGGGGACCGGTTGGATGACTCCTTTTTCTAGCAGCTTTAAAGCTTCTGTGGCTGCGATTTCCCTTTGACTGGGTGGTGGGTCCGGGATTTTTTTGGACGGTGGGGGTGAGCATGTGAATGGGATGGTGTAACCTCCGGCAATGATCCGAAGCACCCATCTGTCCTGAGTGACTGATTCCCAGGCTTTTAGGTGCTTGGCAAAACGGCACCCGACTGGCTCCGGAGCAGCACAGCCGGGCAATCCCTCATGAGGTGTGGGAGGCTGAAGAGCCACGAAAGGACTCGCGGTCTCCAGAATTGCAGGGCCCTCTGCCGCCTCTGGGACGGCGTCTCCCAGAAAAATTTCCCGTCCTCTGCCTCTGGAAGGAATCTTCCTGCTGTTGAGGAAAAAACTTACGTGATTTACGGAACCACATCTTCCCTCCTCCTTTAGCCTTGGGATAAGGCCGAAAGGGAGTGGAATAATGGGCACCTACGGCAGATAAAGTTTTTCCCTCTTGCTCACAGCGGTAAGGGTGTCTTTAACCTTAGGTCCAAACAAAGAGGACCCATCAAAGGGAGCGTCGTGAAGGAAGACTTGAAGGCCTCCATGAACTGACACAACGGAGCCAGGCTTGTCTCCGTGAGCCACGCCTGTGCCTGCGCTCTACCGCCCCTTGGCCACATATGAAATGAGCCTCATGGACGAGTTAGAAATTGATGTAAGGATAGCCAACTGAGAGCTAACCGACTGGGCTAGCTGCTCAGGTAGGTTACCGAGAGGGAATCTGACAGCTCCTTGACCAGATCCCTCTGAAGTCTGGTAAAATGTGCCAAATAATTCAGGGACCTTAAAGTAAAGGCCGCTGAAGTCAGGGTGCGCTTCCCGTGCAGTCCATGCTCCTAGACTCCTTATTAGGAGGATGGACGGACGTTGAAGCCTCTGCCACGTCCTGTTGTGTAGCAGATGCCACCACCATGGCATCTACAGCCACGCCTTTAGTCAGGAACTCCTTCTCGGGTGGGGCAGACAAAATTTGTTAGGACGAGAAGGGACTGGTTCCACGGTATCTGGATGTTCCCACGCCCTCCGACAAACTAAATCCAGGAGCTCGTCAAGGGCGGAGGCGGAGACACCCAGGAGGCGGAGGGCTGAGCCCCAAAGGCCTTGAGGAGCACTGACTCATCAGCAGAGGGGGGTTTGGATATCCAGCCGCCTCGTTGTTTGAGGATCTCTAAGATGTCTGCAAATGAGACATCTTCCGAGGACGACTTCGGGGACCCCTCCGCATCATCAAGATCAGTGTCAGATGTAATAGACTCGGGGGAGTCCACGTGCTTCCTCTTGCACGATCTCTTCCTTGGGGGTTCCTCTGAAGACAACTCCGAAGAACCCTCAGGAGGAGGGGAACCCCCAATGGGCCCCTGGGCTCCGCTGCCTACGGACAGGGGAACTGCCAAAGACCCAGTCTCCACGCCCAGGGAAGGTGCTGGTAAAGCCGGGGAGATGGCCGAAGAAGACTTGGCCAAGGCACTCCTCATAGCTCTGAAAGCCGGACCCCAGAATCCTGGGAGTGTCGGTCCCGAGCCATGATAGCAGACGGAAGTCCCGCAGCCGAAGCACCGAGAGGGAGGCTCGGAACCGATA
Source organism: Protopterus annectens (assembly GCF_019279795.1). Taxonomy (NCBI): domain Eukaryota; kingdom Metazoa; phylum Chordata; order Ceratodontiformes; family Protopteridae; genus Protopterus; species Protopterus annectens. The sequence goes on from NC_056741.1 coordinate 697,622,592, forward strand.
GCATAGGTCCCGAAACATCACCCCCAGGTCCAGCCGAAGAAGTCCGTGTACCAAACTCGGACCCGAAGGCCGGGGTTGGAAGTAAGGGTGAGCCGACCCTAAGATCTCCACCGGCTCCAACAGCACCTGCTCCGGAGCCGAAGCGGTCGGAGGAGGAATAGCAATAACATGGGCATGGGCCATCGGCTCGAAGCCAACTGGGTCGGAGCCGAAACAAATTTTGAAAGACTGGGGACTGGAACAGTCTTTGGAGCACCCTGTCTATATCCGAATCCGACATCCTCGATGACCGAGAGGATACTGAACGGGTTCGAGATGGCCTCTCCAACGGCCCCAAAGGGCTAGGGGACCGGCTCGAGGCGACCCGATGACTATCGGCGCGAAGGATTACCACACTAGTTTCCATCGGTGTCGAGGAGGACTTGGCCGAGGAGGAAGTGTCTGAGCGGGCAACCTTTGTCGGCTCCGAGACCAGTGGAGCCGGCGAAGGTGACCCGCCTCTTGATGCCCCAGCCATCGGCTCCGAAGCCATAGGAGTCGAGACTGGTGGCATCGAGGCAGACCATTCGCCCTCGGCTCCGAAGTCCTTGGAGCCAGGAGAAGCCTGCCTATGTCTTTTGGCGGTCGGATCCGACGGACTGGTCGGAGCCGGCCCTTTTCTTTAGCTGGAGAAGGAGAGGATGCCAAAGCTTCTTCAAAGGAGGGTTTTATTAAACCTTTAAGAAAGAGTTTATTTTTCCTCTCCTGGAGGACCTTTGAGGAAAAAGCGTGACACACACTGCATGACTCTTGTAAATGTTTTGCACCCAAACAATAAACACAGAGAGAGTGATCGTCTGTGATTGACATCTTAAAATTACATTTGGTGCATTTTTAAAGCCGAAGGCCTAGGATTCTGAGACATTATAGCAAAAAATGGTAATCCCTGACAGAAAAACAACACTATCCACTTGACTTTCTGATTTAACTGACACTACCTAAAAATCGGTTTACAGCTGCCGATTAGGTAAACAATCGTAACAATTAACTCAAGGGTACTTTGAAACCCTCTAAGGTTTAAGGGGTTGACTGACCGGAAGGCCCTAAGATGAAGGAGGCCTGAAATCAAAATCAACGCCCAATCACACTACAAAGTTTCTCACAAAACTCCAATCACACACAAAAGTGAAGATTAGCCATTAAAACAGCTTTTTATGACAAGAACAGCAAAATTCTGACAGAAAAAAGTTAGTAAAAATACTACTCAGCTCAGCCAGCTCGAGACCACGTCTTCGCAAGTTAGCGGCAAACGAGATCTGGGGGACTGGTAGTGGTGCATCCTGGGATATAGTAAGCTCAGCCAATAAGAGACTTCGCTCTTTGGCATAAGCGTGCCGAGTCGGAGCCGAGGGATCGGCTCCGAACCCATCAGTCAGAATGTAGGCGAGATAGGATCACATAACATCCCAAGTTGCAAGGTATGCTTTCCAACTTGTTCAGCTGCATGCAATAACTCCTGCATTTCTTTGTTTTCTGCACAATCAGAATTTGCCATAATTTTCTATTTAAGCAGTGACATGATATATTGCTGATATTTGAGTATATGAAACTCGCAATTTAAGGCCCTTATAGCCACAGTAGCAGATGTGTAAATCTTCTTTCCCCATTTATCCAGTGCCCTAGAATCCCTGCCAGAGGGGGTACGTTTTTTGCAGTAGAAGCCTTGACCCCTTTTGGACCCTGAGAAATAGTTTCTGGGTCTGCAGTAGGGTTTTTGAAAATGAATTTATGAGAGTCAGGGACCCTGTAGTATCTGTCCTGCTTAACAGGAGCTGGAGGTAAAGAGTCAGGGGTCAGACTAGACTCCGAGAACACATCATCTACAATGTCCAACACAGGTGGAATAGCTAGAGGCCAGTGTTGAGGTAGTAAAAGGAAGTCTCTGAGCCTTTTCTTAGATTCTGAAAAATCTTGGCTCTCCCAGTGGAAGTGCTCCCTCATAGTATGCAAGGTTTCCCCAAAAGAGTAGTCCTCAGGAGGAGAAGCTGAAGGAATTGATTCTTCAGCATCAGAATCCTCATAGGGGGGAAGGGAATATTCCTGATCAGAAGAAATGGAAACCTGATCTGAAGATTCATAGTCTGTCTCTTGCCTAGGCCTCTTATCAGGAGGGGGATGGGAACCCCTGATCAAGGTAATTAAGTCTTCGGCCATTTTGAGCATCTGTTTTTTGGGCATGGAGGCCTGTCCTTGTGGCTGATGAACTTGTTTCTTTGCCTTTAAAGGTGTTTTAGTCTTTGAAGTCAGTTTTATATGTAATTGTTTAGGTCTGAATACACCCTCAGAAGCCGATGCCTGCTCAGTGGCTCCAGACTCATCTGAGGGACTAATCTCCGAGGCTCCAATACCTTGAGTTTCCAGTGGCATGGCCAACTCCACGTGGGAGTCGGTAGCGGCCTGCGACTCTAAAGTGGTGGGTGTCAGGGGCTGCGAAAGTGCCTCACTGAGAACCAGTGAACCGGCGACTTGCTTAGGAGAAGCTTTGTCGTCGGTTTTGGACCTCAGTTGCCTGTCTTTTTCTTTTTCTTTGTGTTTTTTGTGAACTCCGGTAGTCGGATGACTATCCGACGACATTGTATAATTAAATCTACGCCCAAAATAACTTAATGCAAAATTGTACCAATGCTTAATAGTGCATTGGTTAAATCTAGCACAAAACCGACAACTAGCAACGTCGTGGTCAGGGCCTAGGCAAGGAATACAGTAAGAATGAAAGTCCTTATGAGGTATTTGCTTCCCACAAGAAATACAATTATTAACTTTTTCTGACATCGGTCTGGAGCAAGAAAAGTTTCCCCAACGGGGTACTTAGCTTTTAATGAAGACTTTGGATCTGAAACTCGAACACGAAAATCTCAGGAGTCGGCCGACCGGCACTTGTGAACTGCTTCTGCTTCGGGCACCGCGTGGCAAGAAAGACTGAATAAAATGGCGTTGGCTGCATCTTTTATACCCCTGACATCAGGGAAGAGGCGACAGCAACCAACGCAGGACCCAAGACTTTGGAATTCAGGCTGACTGAGGGCAACCTGCCAGCAGGATAACCCAAATGTAATGACTGCAACAGTGAAACACGGAGAACATCCTCTTCCACTTAGATTGCCTGATGAGTGGAAGGCTTTCAGACACCTTTTCTCATCTCTGAAAGCCCTTCTGGTATATATCGCAATAGCAAGGTCGCAAAGGATCAGCCAGACTCTGGGATAGAGTTGATCACCATCTCAATTAAAGAATTTTTCTTTGGCATTTCATTTCTAGGATATTTTGCTGTACTAACTATGGCCTTAGAGCCTGAAACCACACTCTTTTCATCCACTATGTATCAAGAAGACTATAACCCATTCTTTGTTTCTAAATTTTGGAATGACACACTAAAACACAGTGGCTGGCTGAATGGGATGCAGGAACCACTTCTGCAATCTGTGAAAATCAACCATTACCCCCCTCTAACTCTTGAGGACCAAGGGAAAAAAGCTACAGTCTTTATGCTGAACAAATCTGTCTCCATTGCCTCCATTCCTGAAAAGCATGACCGTACAAATGTTTTGATTCCATAATACCAGGACAGGAATGAAACTGCAATTTATAGAGTCTGACAAAACATTCAATTATCCAAGGTTGTGACTGACCATTATGGTGATATCCTGGCCAGCTGCACATACACTACATCACTACAAAGTAAATACAAACACTTGTTGCCCTATTTGATCATATGTTACACATGGCTACACTGTGTTACTGAGCCATTGAGACCTTTGTTTTGACTCTATTTCCATAAACTTTAGACTGAGGAACAATACCCATTATTCAAGCTAATTTATGTGGATCCCTTTCCTGGGTTGAACTTTTCCTGCATGCAGGATGTAAAGTCAGTTCCCCAGATTTCATCTTATGCGTCTACTTCCAAGATTTGAGATAATGAGAGAATACCACACTTAACATTATTAGTGATCTTACAGCACTCTAAAGCATAACAAGGGTCTAACAAAAACCCAAACAGTATCCATGAGGATGTGATGGTTTCCCAATCAGTGAGATTTTACTGTTCACCGCAATTTCTCTTTTATTTGGGCAATGCCTGCTTTTTCAAACATATGAGTGGTGCACTGAAGGCTAGTAAAAGTGACCAAGATGTTTAGGAGGGTCAGTGCTCAACTCTCCACTGCATCCTCACATATTTTTAAAAGGTTATGTCTTCCTTGACTGAACCTCTCCTACTGACCCAGTGAAGGTGATCCAATGAGTCAGTATAAGAAATGGCTTTTCTCAGTTCATGTAGACTCCAGTATCTGTTACCATAGCAATGGCTATGCCAGGGCTAATATCAGTAAGTCCTTTGATAGGCTACTGGGATATAGTTGCTGATACCTCCACGAAAATGGTTATCAATCCCAGTAAACACTATATGGCAATATTTTCTACTTACAGTGGTGTTTACTCAAAGTGAAACAACAGCAGGAACATGACCCCAAGAGATACACCATCTTTAATAAGAAGTACATAGTGTGTACTTCTTTTGGCTTCCCTGGGGAAAAGATAGCAGAAGATGGCTGTCACTGAAGGCTCTGCTATGACTTCTGTAGCAATCACACTTGTTACTTTACTGATTGTATTAGCTTTTGCTTGTTTTATGCTGGGTGTTTGTTGGCTTTAGTGAAGCTTGTATATGTAAACCTTCAGCACATCAAATGATATTTAGTGTCTGAGTCAGTGTACTGCACTACTTACTCTAGCTTTTTATGCTGTACAATGGGTTGTCTAAAATATTATTAGCCATCTTACTCATGAATACCTTGTTGACTGGAACACATCAAAGAGACACTGAGTGTATATATTTAGGGGAATGCATGCACATGCTGGTCTAAAGTGAAGTAGTCTGCATTGTCTCATACAGAAGTATTTCTTATTACAAAAAGAAAGTTTCTAGATCTACTGTAGCAATGTGATTGTGAGTTTGGAACATTGTCAAGTATTTGTGCAGGTAAGCAATGTGTGTATATGTATGTGTGTGTAAACACGTCAATGAGTATGTTGGATAATGCATCATGTATATATTTTTTGGATGGGAATGTATGCTGGATGCATGATTGAGTGCATGGTGTTATACAGGTTTTGTCTGTTATAGTAAGTGGTTGAAGTGTTAGGTGTGTGTGTTATTTATGCTGATGAGTGACTGTTCCAAGTATATTGTGTTTTTTGTTAGACTGTGTGTTCAGATACAATCAATGTGTATGTATATGGTGATGTAGTGAGTCAAATGTGAACAGAAATATGTTTTGGTATGTGCTGGTTACAGTAATGTGTGTGGTTGGGACACAGTTTAATGGTGTGAAGTGCAGGATGAGTGTATGGCCAGCACTGTGTCCTAAACCAAAGTGAAATCAAAGAGTTGGTTCTTTGAAGTCTGGAAGTAGCCCCCCCCCCCAAAAAAAAAAAATATATATATACATTTGTGTGGTTTGTGTCTGTGTACAGTAGTTGTGTGTGTATGTACTTGCAATGAGTTGAGATCTTGATTAGCAGACTGATTCATGATTATACTACATCGACGAACACCTCTCTCTCTCTCTCTCCCAACTATCTTGTATTTGACTAGTTTACTGTCCTGATAGGGCCACATACCCCGTTCCATACCCTGTGATGCTACTCTGTAACCCAAAATCAGTAAATTAGCTGGCCTGATCCCAGTGGATGAAGCAGTTTATCTTGGGAGTGTCCTCAACTGATTTCACATGGTGAAGTAGTAATCCTCCTGGGGAATGTGCTTGCTTGCTTACTGTGTGCTAATCAAAATAATTGTTCATGGTGAAGTAGTAATCCTCCTGGGGAATGTGCTTGCTTGTTTACTGTGTGGTAATCAAAATAATTGTTTGACAGATCTTGAAGGAGTTCTGTGCATCTGTTTCAGGTTTGTCTAAGATTTGATGATATTAGAAAAGTGTGCGTTTAATCATTATTCAAATGCCTGTTTAAGCCAGTACCCTGGCACTCGGTTGGCACAGTGCATACAGGCTATCCTGAATGGGGCAACAACCTACTGCAGAAAGTGGACGTGCGTGTCTGTGTGTGTATATATATATATATATATATATATATATATATATATATATATATATATACACACACACATGCACATACATTTGTATGTATGCATATATATATATATATATATATATATATATATATATATATATATATATATATATATATATACACACACACACACGTTAAAGGACCCTGGTCTGCCTACAGCATGTATAAGTTCAAAGATGTTTACTAGGCTAATGACCACAAGGGCCTATTTAAGCCTAGCCATGCATCACAAACCTCTAACAAGTTCTAGTACCTTTGATAAGTGTAAGCAGGGTGCTAGGGAGATGAAAGATTTACAAGCAGGGTCCTGGAGGGTTACAGGCTGGGACCATTAGTGACACAGGTGCCAAACCAGGGATCAATTTCCTATTCCCCATTCAATTGTGCAAGTTACACTTGAATTGGGTTAGGGAGGAATTCTGATTCACATGGATGGGGAGCCAGTTCCAGAGAAGGGATAGTCTCTGGGATACATACCCGTATCTCAAGCAGGTCCTATTTATATAACAGACACGATCTAAATCTTTAGAATGGGTAATTCTGATGCTGTTTGCTTTGTGGATATGCAGGAGGTCCATTAGATTGGGGTCTGATAAGGCCTTGTATGCCAAGCATAGATCTCCCCTCTATAGCCTGTAGGTGACAGAATACAGGGATAGGGCCTTGACAGTCTCTACAGGACGCAGTATTTATGCCCTGTATTCTTTTAGTGACGAACCTCTGTGGATGTTCTGATTCTTGGATATGCTTGGTTAGGTGCATACCAAAGGGAGCATTGTACTCAATGATAGGTCTGATGAATGCCAAATACAATGGAAGTGACTTCCTTGGACCTAGATGCCATACCTTTGTTTACAAATAGCACAACATTGAATGATTTCCTCACTACTGTAGATGTGGTGATCAATGGGTAGATTACTGTCTGTGTGTGCCCTCAAGTCCCTGACTACTGGGTCAACTCTTAGAGGTCTGCTGTCAATGTGATCGTTACCAGAGGTGGATGACTTTCCGTAGGATACTATTATGCATTTCTTAGCACTTAGTTTTAGTCCATAGCTCTGAAATAATTTATTTGTCTGTGTCAGCCCTTCCTGGAGAATATTTGTGTCAGTGGGAAATTCAATGACAGCTCCTAATTTGCAATCCCCTGTAAATTTTGTCAGCCAGAGGCCACTGACATTGACTTCAAAGTCATGCCAAAACAGAGCAGTCCCACAACAGATTCCTGAGGGACTCTGCTCATGACTGGCCCTTAGTAGAGGTGAGCTCCCCAATTCTAAATTCCTGGGTCCTGTCTGTGAGCCCGCTGGGTATCCACTGAGTGACATAAGGGTTTGTACCTAATCTCTTAAGTTTGTCAACAATGCCCAAGTGGGATATTGTGTGAAAATGCCTTGGCCAGGTCAAGGTAGGCAGTGTGAACCACTTTACCACTTTACCAGAAAGGCTCATCCAGACTCTGCTACACTTTGCTGTGAAGGAAAGGTTAGTTTGCTGTTATTTTTTGTATTTCTGCATTGCCTTTCTATATTTTGAATACTGTAGTTTGTTTTCTTTACCTTGTGTTTTGCTTGCATTCTGTTTAACAGCATATTAAAACTTCAAAAGAGACCACAGCTCTCTCTGTTCTGAGTCAGGCAGAATTTTTCCCCTCCCTCCCACCCATTTAAGTTGTCTTGTTAAATACCACTGTCTTTCTAGTTGCCCGCCTCTTATGTTAATCTGACCATATATCTCATTTCTCTCTACTTTCACTGGCTTATGTGAGTAATCACAAAACCATCACTTTTGAAATCCCACCCTTCAATTATTTAAATTTATTGGCCATCCTACAGTATTTCATAGTACCAAAATACAAAAGTAACCACCCCTTTCAGTCCATCTTGTTGTTTTAAAATAGTAACTCTCCACTAAACCTGAAACTTTTGAACAGGTAAAACTCAAGTTACCTACTTTCATATCTAACTTCTCTAGTGCACACTGCAGAGTGCATTCTTTTCAATCTTACCTTTAAGCATCCCTGTTACTAGCACTTTCTCTAATACCTAAAAGATCATCTCTACTTGACTCCAAGTAGACTTTTCTCTATCTGTTAAACCTAGCACTTGCTCCTACAGTACTTACTACCTTGATACGGCACTCTTATAGATAGCACCCCAAAAAGGCAAACCCCCCATTTCTCGGTCACCCACGTCCCCGGAATCTCTTTTAAAGTTTTTGTCTAGTCCTTCTAGCATGTCGAGGGATCAGTTGCTAGTGTCCTCTCCTGCTCAGCTGGTGAACCTGGGAATATTGAGGCAATGTTACAATTGCCTCATGTACACAGACAACCCTCTCCTCCTCCCACAAAACACAAATACATGCGAGAGATGCAACTATACGGCCAAACTGGAGGCTGAGCTCTCTCAACATAGGACTGGCAAGACCAGTCAGGAGGAGAAGGTTACCACACACACTATAGACCCAGTCTCACATAGTACCATCACAACCTCAAATCATACACATAAACACACAAAGACATACTCGGCGGCTCTGATCAAAAATCTACCAAAACAGCAGAGGCCACCAAAGCAGACACCCAAACAACCACCACCTCAGAACACAACCTGCAACACATAGACCTCACAGTCAGAGTATCAAACAGTCACAGCCCTTAAGGCCAAACACAATGCCAGACACACTAGTCATTGGTGACTCCATAGTCAGACACACTGACGTCCCGCTCACCAGACTGAGTAAGGAGAAGGTCACAGTAAGCTGCTGTCGGGCGCTAGAATCCGCCACATAACGCAAGCACTCAGGTCTCTCAACAGCAGGTACAAATATGACTCAGTCATTGTCCACGCTGGTGTAAACGACCTGAGACGTACCTCCTTGGACTACATGAAAAGAGACATTGAGGAGCTCTCTGATTATGTAGCCCAGGCAGGTATGACCCTGACCTTGAGCAGTATCCTACCTTCACCAAGAATGATGCCACAATACAGAGATAAGATGATCAGCTTTAACAATTGGCTTAAACTCTGGTGTCATTCAAAGGGGATCCAATGTCTGTCTGCCTGGGATGACATGCTGGACAAGCCACGCTGCTTCAAGGGACGGCTTGCACCTGTCACCCTGGGATTCCGGATATTGGCAAAGGCTCTTGCCACCCCATAGTGCCTTTTTAGGCAAGGCTCAAATTCTAAACCTGCCACCCTAGAACACAAAAAGGAAAAAACTAAGGGTAATGCTGCTCAATGCCAGAAGTCTAAATCTCAAAATGCACGCACTCGAGGCCCTTCTCAGTATGGAGAACATCGATGTCTGTGCAGTGACAGAAACCTGGTTCAAGGCTCCTGAGAGCACCCCAGCACTATCAGGTTTTACCTCTTATCATGCGTTCCGGCCCCTAAATCCGGACAATACCAACAAAGGAGGGGGGGTATCCATATTCATCAAAGACACCCACACCTCAAGACTGGTGGCAACGCACGATGCATCGGAGACCATCCAGGTGCAATTAACCATAGGCAAGACTGCTCTGCAAATTGTAGCATGTTACAGGCCACCCTCACAAACTCAGGAACCTCACATGGCCTTCCTGAAAACACTAGAGGGGATAAATGTATCACCAAACACCATCATACTAGGTGACTTCAATTACCCTAATATAGACTGGGAACACTACTCAAGCCCAAACACCCTAGCCCAAAAGTTCCTGGAATTCATAAACTCAAATGCCATGGAACAACTAGTCACCATCCCCACAAGAGGAGAAAACATACTTGATCTCATCATCACGAACATGGGAGCACAATGTTCAACACCGGAAGTATACCCCTCACTGGTGAGATCAGATCACAAACTAATCTCGCTGGAGGTCCTCATCCCACCCCACCTGAAATAAAAAGACCACAGTAAAGAACTTCTCGAAAGCCGACTTCACACTTCTAAAGACTAGTGTGGTCTCCTTTAAGGCCCCGAGCCGACGGAAAACAGTACTCAAGCCGCTGAATCACTTATAAATGCCTTCTACCAGCACCTGCAGGACTGCATGGATAAGGCAATCCCAAGCAAAACAAAGACTCTTTGTACCAAAGGCAAGCGTCCACTCTGGTGGACCCCAGCCATAAACAAACTCTACAACAAAAGGAGGAAGCTACTACAAGATAGAGCAAAATCCTTAAAAGGTAAGACACCCTTGATCACTATAAGTAAAAAACTAAGAGCTCTCATAAAATCATCCAAAGCAAATTTTGAGAGAAAAATAGCTAAAGACTCAAAAGACAATCATAAGGCCTTCTTTAGCTATGTTAGAAACCTGGGAGGAAACTCCCAGATATGCTCAGAACTAGTTCAAAATGATGTGAAGATTACTGATCCTACAGACATTGCCAACATACTGGCTGACAGGTTCAGTGCAAACTTCTCCCCCCCCAAAAGGAGAGATATCTATACCAAGCGATTGCAGCCCCCCAAACATCTCCAACGCCCAAGTGAGAACTGCTCTCTCTCCAAAGCAAAAAACACAGCATCCATGGGACCTGAACTCAACGAGGAATTAAACCCACAGCTAAGACAGCTGTTTAATCATAGTCTTACCTCTGGATACGTACCCAGGGAGTGGTGCACTGCAACTGTGGTCCCACTTCACAAAGGCGGTGCCTCCACCGACCCTGGAAATTACCGGCCCATTAGCTTGACAAGCCTTATCTGCAAAGCCATGGAGAGGATCATAATGGACCTCATAAATAAAGACATAGGGAATTTGCAGACTTTGGATCCATCCCAGTTTGGCTTTGTCAAAGGCAGATCATGCCTTCTAAACTTGGTTGACTTTTTTGAAACAGTCACCAAAGCCATTGATGAGGGAAAGGCAGTCCATACAGCCTACCTCGATCTGGCGAAGGCCTTTGATACAATACCCCACTCGGGTATCATTGAAAAACTCATCAGCTTAAATGTTAACCCATACATCACAAGATGGGTTGCAAACTGGCTGAGTGACAGAACCCACAGGGTCAGAGTTGCTGGTGCCATGTCAGACTCAAAGCCTGTCACAAGTGGTGTACCACAGGGCTCAGTCCTGGGCCCACTCTTGTTTGGCATCTACTTTTCAAGTACAAGCAAACACAGGAGGGTTATGGCTGACAAAGTTTGCAGATGACTGCAAACTGGCCATAGTAGAAAACACATCTGACACAGATATCCTTCAGAAGGGTCTCACAGAAGCGGATAACTGGTGCCAGAGCCATGGCCTAAAGTTAAATGCCAAAAATGCATAGTCATACCCTTCGGGAAAAACAAGGTTACCCTAGCTACCAAATAGGTGGCAATCCACTGAGTACAGAAGAAGTTATCAGGGACCTGGGGACCCAGATTGATAGTAGTCTGTCATTCGACACCCATGTAGCTAAAGTAGTTAGGAAGACCTTCTACATTGCCCACCTTATCATGAAGGGATTCTCATCTAGATCAAGGGAGGTCATAGTCTCCCTATACTCATCACTCATCAGACCAATGATTGAGTACAATGCCCCATTCGAATGTATCTGACCCGACACTTGCAGCAGCTGGAGAGGCCACAAAAGTTCCTCACCAAAAGGATAAAGGGTCTCAAACATCTGTCCTATGCTGCCCGACTGAAAGAACTCCAGCTCTATTCAGTCGCACCGCTTGCTCAGAGGTGACCTTTGCCTAACATACAAGGCCATGTCAAACCCAGATTTGATGAATATGCTTCACCTCAAAAATCTAGATCCGTCAGAGCCACAAGGCGGGAGACTTAAACCTCGACACGGCTATTAATAGGACGTGCTGGAGGGATAGATTCATCACCCAAAGACTCCCTATGCTGTGGAATAAAATCCCGGTATATGTGAGGCAGAGCACCTCGCTGGCCTTGTTCAAGAGAAATCTTGACCAATGGATGGGAGATCGCAGATATACCCCAGGGATTACCTCAGTGTCACTGCTCAACAGAGGCACAGCAAAATAATGGGTATAGTTCCCCATACTAAAGGGGTGGCGTAAGCTACAAAACTATGGGCTAGGCTTGTAAATGCCCTTGGGCAGATAGCCTAGTATGAACCTATGAACCACTTTGCCCTCATCCATTTCTTTTATAACCTTCTCAAAGTCTACCAGGTACAGTAGGTATGACCTACCCTTGACAAAACCAAATTAGGGTAGGTCCAGTGTCTGGAGGTTTCCTATGTCATTATTGAACATTTCCATGGCTTTGCACATGAAACTAATGAGACCTATGGGTCTGTAGATGGCCCACTTTTGTGCAGAAGGTTGACTGTTGCTGTTATCCATTCATGAGACACAAAGCCTGTTTGGGGCTACAGTTAAATAGCAATTTCAGAAGCCCTGATTGGCCAATATTTTATGCTATTTAGAAGACATCCTGGGATAGTGTCTGGGCCCATTGATGCAGGGTTCTTGGCCTTACAGAGAGCATTAAGGACTGGTTTCCTAGTAATAGAATAGGAAGTTATATTTAATAGCATTTCCTTACCGAAGGTTGAGGGGAGAGAGGTAAAGTTGGAGCTGAACTGCTGAATTTGTTAGCCAGTAGGTTTGTTAGATTTTCTGGCTCAGTATAGGTGGCTCCATTAACAATGAACTGTGTATTACCTTTGAGGTTGCGGTCATAGCTAAAGAAAACCTTGCGGTTGTCTTTCACCTGGGAGGCCAAATTTGGCTATAACTTTATTTGTCCTCTGAGTTGTTTGGTTTGATGAGACTGCTTTTATTCTGCTGGGAGATGCACCTCCTAATTTTTGCCATGATTTTCTTCCTTCTGTTACGTGGGATGTAGAGGAAACTAGAGCACTTGTTAAAATTTGAAAAAGACACATGGAGTGTGTGCCAACTCTACAAAGACATTACCCAACCAAGGACAGAATTGGGGAAGCAAGGATTATCAAGCAGCAGCACTTACCCCCTCCCCCCCATATGCTTTATTTAATTCTGAGGTAAAGAGCACTTGTAACCATAAAGCTATTCAGGATGTTGTCAGCTCCCTTCCTGGTTCTGGAAGTGGAAGTTTAAATTCACTGAAGGAAACATCTTATAAATTGGAATAGGACAGGGTGTTTCCCCTTGCTTATGAATTTGATTAAGCCGCCACTCTCTTGAGACTGTATCAGCTACTTCAAAGGGACAGCAGCCTTGCAGTTGATCAGCAGCTATAGCCATCAGTACTACTGACTTGAACACAGGAATCCTAGCAAGTGTGATCTTTCAAAGTCATGTTTGGTCCAAATGTTACAATCGTTCAGCCACAAGTGACTGTTAACAGATTTACAAAATGTGTCACTGATATAGTGGTCTAATACAGTGAATTCAGAGACACATTTGTATTTTATCAATTGATTTATAAGTAGACCCTCCTTAATGCATCCTAGAATTGGTATTCATTCTCTATCATTTGAAATTCAACATCGTTTCATTAGTAAATTCCTACATATGGGAACATCTATAAGCCTAGCCCCTGAAAGAAATGCAGCACACTGGAAAAACTTGTCCCTAGGACTCTGTTTCTGTCAACACTAAGCACCCACCTTCAAATCAAACCTGACATCATGGTGCTAAGTAAAATTCATGCATACATGAACCTCAGCAGCAGCAGCTGCTAGAATCACTTACCTGATTGACAGGGAAGTTCAACAGCAAAGAACCACCAATCTGCAAGTAGCTGAATAAAGGGTGTTTCTCACCCATTAAGTATGGTCCTTGATGTTAAACTAACTACATCAGTTAATCTACAATAAAACCCACTGATATGTCCTTGTTTAGGCTAAATGCCAAATAGTATAAACAGGATGAAAGGAGTAGAAGATCATTGTAGTCTTGGAAAACAGACTTCCCAAATGTAACCTGACTCAAAGTAACAGCTGAGGTGACAATACTTACTGAAGGTGTGCAGGAAGGACTAAGTGGCTACAGCACAAATGCTTGAAACACATTATTGAAGTAAGCAACATAGGAAGCCCCTCTACCAATGGATTCACTCTGAGCAGAATGATGGCAAAAAAATGATTCAAGCAGGATGTCTGAGGCAGAGGGTTCCACCATCTTGCTTTGTGAGAGGCACTTCAGACGTTGGGTCTATAAATAAATATTTATGGAGGAAATTCTGGTTGGGATGGTTTTTCGGATGAATGACTGGCATAATTTAAAGTTTCTGTACTTGTGCTCAGACCCTAAACAGACACTGGGGGTGGAGGTATTTATATGGGATCCAACTAACACTGTGGCACTTCTCCCTCTTAGCTGACATGAACAAATCTTAAATAAAAACACAGGGAAAAAAAAAAAGGTTTCCAATTGGGGTACTTACCTAAGTCTAGGCAGTGGTAGCAGCAATTACAGCATATTCTTCAGACTGAAGGGAGTGAAGATTCTGCTGTGGACAGGTGACAAGAAAGTCTGAGAATCTTGCAGTCATAATTCTGTGCATACCTGAAGTCTGCTATATGCTGGATGCACAGTACATCAGGATAACTTGTCAGTATTTGAATACTGCAACAGTGATCCAAAAAAGAACATCTATATACTTATTTTAATAATTAATATGGGCTTTTTGTCATGACACTGATGTCTGTTTGGCTTCTCACAGTCCTTTCTCTGTTCTGGTGGGCCCTAGAGGATGACTCTCTTGTTTAGCAGCTTTAAGAGCTCTAGAGCTTCTGCCCTTCATTGTGGGTCTGGGGAGTCCAGAAAGGAATTGAAATAGCATCTGTTTATGATTCTCAGCACTCATGACTCAAGTGGCGGCTATCCAGGCATGTGGGTGCACAGACAAGCATCACCGACTGCCTTCAGAGTAGGACATTTGAGCAAACATTCAGGAATGTTGAGAGCATTTGTCAGTGAATGCTGGATGCACAGTACATCAGGATAACTTGTCAGTATTTGAATACTGCAACAGTGATCCAAAAAAGAACATCTATATACTTATTTTAATAATTAATATGGGCTTTTTGTCATGACACTGATGTCTGTTTGGCTTCTCACAGTCCTTTCTCTGTTCTGGTGGGCCCTAGAGGATGACTCTCTTGTTTAGCAGCTTTAAGAGCTCTAGAGCTTCTGCCCTTCATTGTGAGTCTGGGGAGTCCAGAAAGGAATTTAAATTTGAAAAAGGCAATGAAATAGCATCTGTTTATGATTCTCAGCACTCATGACTCAAGTGGCGGCTATCCAGGCATGTGGGTGCACAGACAAGCATCACCGACTGCCTTCAGAGTAGGACATTTGAGCAAACATTCAGGAATGCTGAGAGCAGTTGTCAGTGAATGGACCTTGAAACCCTTGGTGTTGCAGACCACCTCTGCCTATAGGGCAATGCGCATTAGCATGCCTCTCTCTTCCCTGGGGGGAACCAATTAAAAGGGGCATTCAGAAAAGATGTTTTGAAACTCTCCGCAAAGTCTCACACACACTCATCTATGGATGTAGCTGGATAACAATGCTGGCACCTGCTGCTGTCAATATGCCATCCACAGCACTGTATAACAGGCTTATGGGCATATTTGAAATGGACTGCATTGTAGCCAACCATGATTCCAGCATTTTCTTGGACTCTACTGTCATGGCACCAGAAAGACTTGTTGATGTCCTTAGTAAAGTCCTTCTGCAGACAAGTCAGGTTGGCAATGTAGTTCAGCCTACATACAGCAAACATAGCTGAAGCGTACACTTGCTTCCCAAGTCTGTTTTGATGCCTGAGACTTCATGTTTGGAGGATGGACAAAGAGCTTTCCTCACTTAGTTCCTTCTTAGTGGCCACCATCACCACCACCAAGACAGAATACACAGGAAGACCCTTTTGTGCATTGTCCTTTGGGAAGACTAAAATTTTGTCTGGCTTATATGGTATCAGTTCTATCATGTCTGTTTCATTCCAAGCCTTCTTTGACACAAGGTCAACTAAGTCATCTGCAGAGGGAGCCACCTATGATGTAGAAAGTACCACACTCAAAGGCATCAAGTAACAATGATTCTTCTTGGGAAGGGGCATCAATTGACCAATCTAACTTTTATCTGAGCAATTCAAGGAGACATCTTCCAAAGGAGATCTTGTAGAGACTTACCCCTCATTGAGATCCGTGTCTTCCATGAGGGACTTATGAGGGGAGTCCAAATGCCTCCTTCTCATTGACATTTCTTGTGGTCCTCCACAACAGGGGTGTGCATGGAGGAACACGAAGCAAAAAGGGAGATCAAAAGTTGGGACTGCCTGAGACCTGTTGGGTCTGGCTGTCTCAAGAATGCAGAATGAATGAGAAGCACAGCACTTGAAGCAGCAAGGATTCTGTACATATCCTGAATGGAAGATAATCTTTTCAAAGTCCTCAAAAGCTACAGTACAGGCTGGCTCAGAAGGCCTCCTTGAGTACAAAGAACCCCAACAGGAGATCCTTCCAGTATGTGGTCCAGCTCGGATTCAATTCTTTTGCCTAGCTGTTGAGGGCTGAGGATCTGAGAGGCAAATACTGTTCCGACAGTCTCAGAGTTGACCTGGACCCCTCAGCTCTGGAACATGTCAAAATCAGACATAGTTCAGAGTGGAAGACATCCAGACTGTTGCTTTTGATGGGTTTATCATAGGGGTTTGTGTGATCTTGGGACCCAATGCTACCTAATCTGAAGTTTGGATTAGAGAAGGCAACACCAAATGTGAAGTGGCAGGTACAGGTCCTGCAATACTCAGAATAGAGGAAGCGGGAAGAAACCCCAGCTGAATCAGAGTCTTCAGGATGTTCCTCATCATCCTATCCACATCTGCTTCTGCATGGCTCCTTTAGGACCACATAGATCTAAAAGAAGATGCCATTGAGAGGAGTCATGAGCTCCAATAGCTGTGCTTCTCCAAAGGACTGGATATGTGGGGAGGACTGCTCTGGGGAGAAAGTTGTTTTCAAGGCACCCAACAAATGTTTGGGTCAGGATCCAAGTTCAATCTGAGCCCAGACTAGAAGTAGGAGCAGTCAGGTCTGCAGGTTGCGAACCCTACTGAACCAGGCCCAAAACAGTCATAGGATCCGGAAAAAACTCTTTTGTGACTTAACACCTTCAAACTCCTCTTTTTCCTTTGTTTTCTTTTTCCTGTGCTTCTCTGATAGTCTGACAATCTTTTTGACTGAAAAGATTGGAAAGGGCCTGAGACCTGAAGGAAGAGCAATGCTCACAGGCCTCTTCTAAGTGAGCTATCCTGAAATAATAGACACACTTGACATGTGGGTCATGGGGTTGTATCTTGGTGCCCGGATATGAAGCACCTCTTAAAACCAGAGGCCTTGGACATCTTGTAAAGAAGAAACACTATAGCAACAAGCAACAATAAGCAATAACAACTCCCACAAGAAGCACCCAAGCACTAACCACTGACTTTCCTGACTGTATTAATGAAAAGTTTAGCCAGATAATGAAATGTAAAGTTTAAGTTTTTTTTCAGCTACTCAGTATAGAATAAAAAGGGGAAGAGGGAGGAAAAAATCGCAGGAAGCATTGGTATGTCCAAAAGATGGAGTGTTCTTTGGTTGTATGCACCTTTCATCAGCCCCAGGAACTGGTATCTGGCAATGTGCAGCTGAAACATACATAATGGCCTGGAAAGAAATCAAAGTCACCATTCCACTGCCAACATCCAAATTGCCAATAACAGGCAGAAAAATTAGGTGTAAAGACATACAGTCACGTAAAGCTGCACTTTACCAGGACTGGTGCCCTCAGTCCCTCACAGATTCAAAGGAGTGTTCTTTGCTAGAGACAACTAAAGCCTTTTTAAGCCTATCCACACATCACTGTAGCGGTATTCTTTATAATGGGACAGTACAAAAGCTCAAGAGGAAACATGGGTGGAGGAAGGCACAGAGGAGCCCTCTAGAAACTGATGCAGGATAGCAATGGCAAAGCCAGCTCTTGCTTTGGAAACAACATCCAATTTGTAATGCTTATTGAAAGTATGAATTGAAGTCCAAGTAGTAGCCTCAAGGATGGAATTGGTATCCAATCCTTGAAAAAAGCACCAGAATAAGCAATAGCTCTATTAAAATGAGCCCCTACTTAGGTAGAAAGCCATTGTCCATGAAGAGAGTAACAAAAAGAAATGGCCTGAGAGATCCAGGAGGATATGGTTTCCTTAGAAACAGCCAAACCTAGAGATCTGGGATTAAAAGAAACAAAACATTGTTCAGATTAATGAATAGACATAGTCTTATCCAAATATGCAAATCCAAAGTGTGAAGAACCTTCTCACTAGCTGTCTGCGGAGAAGGTAAAAAGGAGAGCAAATTAAGAGACAACTCATCAACTACATTAGGCATAACAGAAGGATTAATACAAAGAGACACCCTGTCCCTATGGAAAAACTAAGAAAGGAGGAAAACCCATAAGAGCCTGGAATTCAGAGACTTCTTAGCTGAAGTAATGGCCAAATGAAGAACAATCTTTCAAAGTACAATGTTGCAAGGAAGCTGAAGCTGCAGGCATAAAAGAAGTGCAAGTCAGTTAAGTACAAAATTGAGGTTCCAGGAAGGTGCTTCCTGGAAGGCTTGATATGAAGAACACCTTTAATATGACCTCAAACCTAGAGCCAAGAGGAGGAGACAATCACAGACAAGCAGAAATAGCTGAAAGGTGAGCTTTAACAGAATAAACTAACCCAGCACTTAGTAATTCACACAAATAAGAGAGAACTATGGAGATCCCCACATAAAATGGATCCTAGTTATGAGAAAGGTATCAGAGATAAAATCTCTTTCATTTGGACAAATATGATTTCTTGGCAGTGGGTTTCCTGGCCTCCTGCAGAACCCTAAGGATGTCCTCAGAAAAAAGGTGCCTAAAAGGGATCAAAACCATATCACCCACAGTGTAAGCTGAAAAGTGGACAAGGGGATGGATCAGAGACCCCTTGTCTTGTGTGAGAAGATCCACCCTGTGAGGTAACTTGTGGTGATTTTCCCTGGCTAGGTGAAGAAAGGGAAACCAATGCTGTCTATGCCAAAAGTGAGGCACCATCAACATTTGGGGGGAGTCCTGCTTTATTTTGAGCAGGAACCTGAAACTGAGAGGAAAGAGAGGGGGGTGTAAGGTGGACAGAAACATCCACTTTCCAAGTCAGAGGACCTGGGACTCTGGTGCAAAAAAGAGAAAATGGTCTGTTCAAAAGAGAGGCAAAAATATCCACCCAAGGAGCACTCCATTAATGGACAATGCCCAGAAGCACATCTCTGTGAAGCATCCATTTATGAGACTGTGAACTGGACCTGCACAAAGAGTCTGTCACTATATTTTTCTCTGAAGGAATGTATACAGTCTGAAAAGTTACTTAGTACTAAACAGCCACATCCCAGACTTGAACAGACAGTCTGCAAATAAGGTAGGACCATGCCTCCCTTATTTGTTGATATACCACATCACTGTAGTATTGTCTGTGAAGATTTTGAGGTGTCCTGTACGAAAAAGGGAATGGAAAGTCGAAGAGCAAAAAAGACAGCACTTATCTCTTTGATGGTGATGTGATCTCATCTCTGATAAGGAGGTCAGGGACTCTGGACCTTGAGGAAACCAATGGAAGCTCCTCACTTCCGTCCAAGGAATCCATAAAAGTTCCTGAGAAAGGACTGGGGATTGAAAGAGAAGTCCCAAGTTGAGAGAAAGCTGATGAATCCACCACTGAAGCTTAAGACATGGAAGGAGAGGAACCAAAAAATCAAGTGGATGACAATGTTGAAGCCATACTGACTGTAGGAACCACTGTAACTTTCTTATCTGGAGTCTGGCCAGAAGGAGCATAGGAATGGTGGAGGCCATGAATCCTAGAACCAGAAGAAAATCCCTGGCTGTGACTTAAGCCACAGGAAGAAGAGACTGAAAAAAAAAAGGTGATTAGAGAGACAGCCTTGAGTGCAGATAGGGATGCCAGCATGGGAATAGTCTGGACCTTGCAACTGAGAAACACATGATCCTTAATAACCAGGACTGACTTCTAAAAGTTTCTGGTAAGTCTAAGGCACTGTAAGAGATAAACCATAAACTGGAGGTGCTGAAGCAAGACCTCACAGGATAAAGGCTGAATGAGCAGGTTGTCCAGATAAGGAAAGATTTGAACTCATCTCATCCTGCAAAAGGCAATGACAGGAGTGAGGCATTTTGTGAATACTCCTGGGGCAGTAGAGAGGCCAAAGGGCAAATCAGAGAAATGAAAAAGCAGGGAAGAAACACAAATGCAAAAGCTTCCTGAAACGGGTGGATTGGGATGTGGAGATAAGTATCCTTGAGGTCCATGGATACTAAGAAAGCCTGAGGAAGAAAAAGAGGAAACAGGCAGTGAAAGGACAACATCCAAAAGGAAAAGACCTTCAGAAAGGCGTGGAGCTGAGAAAAATCCAGAATGGATCTCAAGATGCCCTCTTTCCTGGGGATCAGAAACATCCTAGAATAAAACCTCTTCTTTCCTGGGTAGGAAGCATGGCTTGAATACTGCCCTGTGCCAAAAGGCCCTGAAGAAATTCTGGAAAGAAAGAAAGCTCTTCCTGAGGAGTTTGAAGAATGCCCAGGAACAGATTTCCGCAGCATAAAGTATCCCCGGCGAATGATGTGCAGAAGTCAAGAATCTTGAGTGACCTATAACCAGTTGGGAAAGGACAGGGAAACATGAAGGGATAAGTGAACCTGACCCAAGAAAAGGGGATGCAAACTACCTGATAGAACATGGTTTGTTTTGAAAAGGAGGCTTCTGAGCAGTAGGAGTCTGAGTAGACTTAGCAAGAGGTACACACCTATTATGCCTCTTACCTTTAGGAGGAGAGCAAGGCCATCTGCATACAAAAGCAGATTTAGAAGGATAATTCAGCTGAAACTTAGGGATAGGTGACACAAACATATATTTCAGATCCTGCAAGGTCTTGTTTTTATCCTGGATGGACTTAAAAGATTCAGTAGCAGCAGAACCTAAAATGTTCTTATTATCAAGTAGGGCATCTAACAATTTAGCCTTGATATCATTAAGTAAGGGCTGGAGGCGAAGCCAAAAATAACTTCTCTGTGACGATAGGTGGTATTCCCAGCCATGCCAGGAGAAATAGGGCAGTAGATTAGTAACATATGAAAGCACAGCTAGCTGGAATTTTGTAAATAATTACGTCATTTATCAAACTGATTTGTACAGATGGTTGTGTTGAAAATGTACAGTATTTGTGAGGTTTGCTTGTGTTAAAATATATCAACAGTGTGCCCTGTTGGAAGGGAACGTGATTTGTATGCTTCATTTTAACTGTTTAAATGTATACAGTGCAACAGCATACACTGGAAATGAAGAGATTAATCTTAATCCACTTGACTTTGCAAAATATTCTTGAAATTAAATTACTTTATGGGTTAAGCCATAAAAATGTTAACACCACAGTTCTGAATGGAGCCAGAGATGCAATGTCTGTACTAGAGAATAGTGGGTAGCTCCTGTATGAAGAATGAGATTGTTTCACAATTTTATGACTTCCAGCAGCTGCACCACATCTGAGTAAAGATGTGTGTGTATTGTAGCACATATGTGCTAAAAACTGGTAGCTTCTAGTAATGGGGATAATGCAGGAAAGAGTCAGATGACCAGACATATGAGATATCATTCGGTACAGAAATAATGTTTTAATATTTGAGGAGACCGAAGTCTCAGGAGCATTCTGTACTGGATCTGACAAGGACCACTTACCCATCTTGCCTTGCACTATTCAGTAAGTAGGAACAGTAATTATTTTAGTCAATCAGGAATAGATAGTGACACTAGCTAAATACTGTTTTTCTATAACTGTGAGAAACTTTCAACCAGTATTATTTTTAATACTTCCTGTGACTGAAACTCTGGTGTTTACTGTAAATATTTAGTATTTTCATGTTCTTTTATTTATTAGAAAATACATTCACACTTTTCATTGTGGCTGGCCCTTTTTAGAAAATATTTAAGCTTTGAGAGTATTTGCATATATTTATTTGGTGATAAATGTGGCCACTCCTGAAAGCCTGGCTGTTTGGTCAACATTACCATTTGTATTAATATTAATTTCACTCAGTATAATTGGATACCATTGTAAGAGCCTTAAAGTAGCTGGCAGAGGTCCTAGTGGCAGTGATAACTACCTTATAGTCTGAGCAGAAGGGGGAATAGCAGGTGAATCAAATCTCAGAGAGTGTGTGTGTGTGTGTCAGCTGCTTGGAGCAGGGACACAAAGCATTGGTTACATAGAGAGGGTGTGGGAGGACTTCACTTGGAACTCCAGCTAAGGACTCAACTCTAGGCTGTGCAGGTGGGGAGTCTTATTAGGGGACTGGAGAGAGAGGAACCAGTCACCAGATTAAGCGTGTTTCCCTCAGTGGTCTTAAGGGAAATGGTGCTTGATGCAGCGAGGTTTGCATCTGCAAATACTAAGTGTATCAATTTGTATTCCAAGTGAACATTCCTCTCCACTGTCAGTGGTGAAGATTCAGGCTCCTTGATTAATGTCCCAGGGTGGGGATGTCACAGTCTCAAAACAGAACCAAAGGCAGCAGCCTTAGAGGAGGCATCAACCACATCATAGTTACATTTGACTGGCTTGATTAATAGTCCAGGGTGGGGGGTCACAGTCTCAAAACAGAACCAAAGGCAGTAGCCCTAGAGGAAGCATCAACTGCATCACAACTACATTTTAATGAGTGGAAGGCCTCTTGAGAGGTAGAACCCAGTGGAGAAAGGGCCAAGACCTTCCCTTCTGAATCAAAGAGCTCAGACATAGCATGAGAAGCTTAAGAAAGAACAGCTAAAACATCCTTTGTCATATACGTTTGGTAATTAATAGCCGAAAAACCAGGATGGCAGTAGTGTACACCTTTCTGCCTAAATGTTCTAGCTCTACTATCGTTTGAAGGAAGTAGTTTAGTAAAAGGCAGAAGTTTAGAAAGTTCATCAGATGAGACAGATACTACAGGAGGACCAGCAGAAAGACATTTGTAAAAGAACTTACACTCATCAGGTACCTTGTAAAAATCAATAAGGTTCCTTGGTAGCTGGGGTTGAGAATCATGGACCACAGAGGCTGCTGAAAAGGTATCTAAAAGGGCAGCCAAGACTGAAGGTACAACAGAGGGCTTACCGGAGATTCCATCTGTAGGAGTTCATAATACCTATTTTTTAATATTAGAAACCTGAGAACAGTCCCATTTGTAATATTCCATCATGTGAGTGAGTGTTCCCAAAGGACAGTTTTTCTAAGCGAGTGTGCGGACTAATAGAATCTTCCTCCTCAAATCCATAATCCAAAGGAAAAGGAATTTCAGAGGAATATGCTAATAACTCTTTGTCGGCATCCAAATCCTCTTCAGAGGATTCTGCTCTCTGGGTCTCTTAGGGCAAGTAGGAGCAGGCACAGAAACTCCTTGGGGAGGCTTTAAGGTCATTAAGGCATTAAGCAACTCCTGAGTAAAGACTTGCCATTCATGATGGGGATCTTTAGTAGTATGGGAAACACGTTTAGTTTTACATTTTTTTTTTCTTTTTAGGGATGTCTGCCCTAAAAAAAACTCTAGGAGGTTTGGACCCTTGCTTGCACTCAACCAACATAGTATGAAACTCGTCCCGAACTATGAATTGCAGTATTCCCCTCAGTCCTTCAGAAATAAATCAACTGAGGTCCCCCCTAAACATCTGGAGCAGATGTTTGCAGAGACTCTGAGGACAAGAAATAAGTCCGATCCATGCCAGTCCCCGACAGGGTCACGGAGGAGGAATCTGAAACAACTGAGCATTCCTCTGGGCTTTCACCAGCCTCAAGAGAGAAATCTGGGGGAGGTGGGTTAGCAGCTAAATCAGACCAGAGTTTTTTGGAATTTTACCTGGCTGATCTTCAGGATGGGATGATCCCACCATAGAACCTTGTGCTAACAATTTAAGATGTTGGCTGTCCAGATAAATCAACAAGGAAGAGAGATGACTACATCAGGGACTGTGAAGATATGTGAAAGCTGCCAGCCTAGCTAGATGGAAATTTGTAGAAAATTCTGTCATTTATAAACATTAACATAAGCCACAGGCTTGTTCTCTTAAATGTGAAAAGACTGTATTGGATGTTGAACTGCAAAAATATTAAAGTGCACTCTGTTGTAAGAAAGCTAAGTCAAGCATTTTATGACTGTTTTTGATCTCAGGGTTTGGAGCTGTGGTGTATGAAACAGTAGATTATTTCTTTTGTTTTGGGACTTTGTATTTGTCTTCAGAACATCCAACATCACCAGCACTGTTTTGCTCTGTATGGAAGTTTATTTTAGAGCTGTGTTTGCTCTTAGATATGGCTAGGAAACAGGAACATTTCTACTGTATTATTTTAAGCATTTCTCTGTGATCTCTGAACTCTTGACTAGCACTGCGTAGTAAGAAGTATTGCCTTATGTTCTTATTAATTATTATTAAATATTTTTAAACCTTTCAACTGTGGCTGTTTTATGTAGAGATAATTTAAGCTCTAGAGTGCATTGCATGTATAATGTGATACTGTCCAAGCCACCCCAAATAAGCCTTTCTGTTCATCACACTTACCATTTGGATAATAATATTGCACAGTAATAATTGGACACTCTTTAGTAAGGGCATTTTTGTAGCTAATAAGTAGTGATTACTACCTTATAGCCTGGACAGAAGGGGCACAGCTAGTGAACCTGTGCCAGCCTTCCCCAGGAATGTCTGTGTGGTTGTATATAAATCATATCTCAAAGTGCGTATGTTTGCATCAACTACTTGGGTAGGGACACTAAGCACTGGTTGGACAGTGTGTGTGCTAGGAAGATTTGGCTTGGGACCCTGACTAAGGACCCTACTCTATAGATGTGCCAGTGGGGAGTCCTATTGGGGATCTGGAGAGAAAAGGAGAAACCAACCTCCAGACGACTGTGATCTCTGTGTGCTCTTAAGGGAAATTGTACTTTACTGTGTGTGTATTTATCCTTCCCAATGTGGACGCCCCTCACTTGTGTTAGTGGTAAGGACTGAGCCTCCTTGATTGCTGGGCCAGTGCATGGGCATCACAGGAACATACAGTTGGCAGATAGAATACTGCATATGGTCATGAGAAGCACCCAAACAGAAGAGACACTACTTGTGATTATCTTTATGTGGAATCGGTCTCCCAAACTGACATTTTCCCTTTCTCGATGGCAAGTAAACAATGGCTATGTCCATGTCTAAACCCCGATTAAACTAAACAAAAATGACACTGAGCCAGTAAAATTAGTTGTGCTCCCATCAAAACCCCAACTAACCCAAAAATATAGTAACTAACTTATTAATCCTATCAAAACCCCAACCAACCCAAGAACATAATAACTATTAGTCTTAACTCACAGATGTTTCTACCAACTCCTCCCTCTACAACCCATTTTTTCAGCCCACACTAAACAAATCCCACCCTAAATACCCTTTTCTTTCTTATCTTCCTTGCTTTCTATCTGAATATGCTTAACTATCAGACACACCCCTACTAAAAGAAAGTCTTCTCTGAATTCATTGCTTCAAAGAAATTTTCTATGCCTCACCTATTAGTAACCTACAGATGGCTTTTATCTTTGACCTATTGTTAACTTCCTAAACACGTTACAAACTGCATTTTCCTCTCCTTAATTTGTTAACTAAAACTTTAAACAGCTGTATTGCTACATTTTAAACATCTTGTAACCTACATTATTATTTGTTACTAAATATCAACACTGTTATGTTGTTGTTACTAAATGCTTTGATAACATGGAGCTTTTCTTCCCGGGCCTCCGCTGAAAATGGACATGTATCCAGTTGGACTTTCCCGGTTAACAAATGTAAAATTAAATAAATAAAAATAAAATTGAGAAAAGATAAGGAGGAACCCCCAGTGAGGCACTTATCTGAAACATGGCTCAGTAACCAGCACAGAAGAAGAAACATTCAGACTGATGATCAATGATGGAGTTCGGACTGAAGTCAAAGTTGTTCTGAGGTATGTATACCAGTGCATTACTTTTATGCCCTATTTGAGTGGGGATCTCACATGTGATGTAGTATATCTATAAAGTCTAAGGCTTTAGTACAGTGGCCAGATGTAGGAGCTACCCTTGGCAGGGGATTCAGTTTGTAAAGAATACTACAACCAGTAATATGAAAGGACATTCCAATTGTTGGACATGCCTAGTTAGATGTATACTGTACCAAATGAAGCATTGTACTCCATGATCAGTCTGATGAATGCTGAATACAGGGAAACAATGACCTCCATGGAGATAGATGCGATATTTTTGTTTACAAGATGCACAACACAGAATGAGTTCTGCCCTACTGTAGGCATGTGGTGGTCAAAGGCTAGATTACTGTCTGTGTGTCCCCAAGTCCCTGATTACTGGGTAAACTCTTAGGTGTGTGTTATCAATACGATAGCATCCTTCGGGAAGTTGTCCACCCTTTTTAATTGTTATTAATTTCTTGACATTTAGTTTTACCCCATAACTTTGACACACGTTACTTCTCTGTGTCAGTCCTTCCCGGAGAATATTGGTGCGAGGGATTCTATGCCATGCTCCTAATTTGCAATCATCTGCAAATCTGGTCAGCCAGAGACCCATGACATTGGCCTTGACTTCAGAGAAATCTTCTCCTTCTTCTTTCTGCTTTTCCTGGTTATGGGTCGCCACAGCAGATCACCTGTCTGCTCATGAATGCCAAAAAGTAGTTGTCCCAAGACCAATCCCTGAGGGACTCCACTTGTGACTGGCCTCTTTGCAGAGTCTTTTGTAGAATCCTTGATTGGTGACATAAGGGTTTATACCTAACCTCATAAGATTGTCAACAATGCCTGAATAGGTATTGTGTCAAATGCCTTGGCCAGATCAAGGCAGGCAGTGTGAACTGCTCTACCCTTATCCCTTGCTTTGGTGACTTTCTCAAAGTCGACCAGGCTGAAAAGACATGACCTGCCTTTAGCAAAACTTTAAAATGGGCTGGGTCCAGTGTCTGGTGTTTCTTATGTCATTATTGATCATTTCCATAATGGGTCTCTAGTTGTCAGGATCTACATATGATTCGTCATTGTGTAGAGGGATGACTGTTGCTATACTCCATTCATTATGCATGAAGCCTGTTTGGAGGCTAGATTAAACAGTGATTCCAGAGGGCCTGATAGGTCATGCTTCGTGCTACTTTGCTACTTGCAAAGCATCCTGGGAAACTGGGCCTATCAATGCAGTGTTCCTGGCCTTTCCTGAGGGGAAGTTATGGAGTAAGAGGGGTAAATTTAGAGCTGAATCCATCTGCCAGTAGGTTTGCTGTATCTTCTGGCTCATTATTGGTGGTTACATTAACTATGAGCACTGTACACAATTGTGTATTGCCATTGAGACTGTAGACATAGCAAGAATGCCTTGTGGTTGTCCTTGGCTTGGGATGCCAACTTTACCTCAAATTTGGCTTTGGAATACTTTATTTTTCCTCAGCATTTTTTTTTTGTACTTTGATGAGAGTGCTTTATCTTGCTTGGTGCTACACCTCCTAATTTTTTACTTCTGTTATACAGACTGCTGATGTTATGAATTCACCAGGGTGGCTTGATTTTTGAGATTGTTCTTTACTTTTTCCTGGTGAGTGCAGCTGCCTCTATGCAGCTATTAACATGCTTGTATGGGGTTTCTGTGAGCAGGTCCACATAACTGAGTTTTCAGGGTTTATGGGAGGTTGAAATTTTGCAAGGTTATCACTTAATAGTATGAAGTTAGCCTTAAGAGTAGTTTCTGAACATTCCAGGGTTAAATGGCATTCTGAGTTGTATTTTCACTTCAAAACAGACTATTTTGTGGTCTGACCTTACCAGAGAGGATGCACAGCACTCTCCCAAATTAATGAGGACCAGATTCAGTATGTTTGCTCCCCCTGGTCAGTATATTGTCAATCTGGTCCAGGGTGTTTGTGTTTACAAAATCCAGCAATCTCTGTGCCTGCATGTTTGGTGTCACAGATGACTCCCAGTTAATAGTGGGATAATTAAAGTCACCCATGAATATGGTACTGGGTTGGACAGTGAGCATTTCCGATAATCTTAAATGCATGTTATGGGTTTCCTGGGTCATAAAGTGGGACCTACAGCTTGCAAGGAAGTGGTATCGGATTTTGCCTATGATTTCAACATGGAGAAGCGCAAGTGCATTGTCCTGTCAAGGAGAAGCTCAAGTCCATCATCCTAACTGATCCCTGAGGAGTATTTATTTTTGACGTAACTCGAGACACATCCACCTTAAGTCCCTGTCTGTATAGGAGGTGGTCTAAATGTGTGGAAGGAATTACAGCCTTGCACTGCAGTGTAATCTCCACAGCTTTAAATCATGTCTCAGTGACTGCACAGATGTCAGAATTCTTTAGGGGGAGGAGAGCTTGTAGGTGGTGGAGTTTCTTGTTTAGACTCCTAGCACTGAGCAGTAACACCTTTAGATTTTCTTGGTTTTGATTTGCTAAGTCGGAATTACTTTCAGTTTGGCATTGCCTAAAAAAGGCACTATGGAGAAGGACAATGTTTTTTGGCTAATATTCAAAATCCTAGAGAGAAGAGGTGCAGACCATCCCTGGAAAAGCAGCGTGGTCTGTGACCAACTCCTTTTATGCGAACAAATATGGCACCACCTTAGAATGACACCAGAAACTAAGCCAATTATTAAAGTCAGTCATCTCCTTTTATTATTGTGGGATCTTCCTTGGAGATGGTAAAATGCTGCTCAATACTAGGTTCACACCAGCCTGGAACAAATATTCTGAGAACTCCGTGATGTCTTTCTTCATATCGTATAAGGAGTTACGTCTCAGGTCATTTACCCCCACCATGGAATACAACTGAATCATGTTGGTACTGGTGGTCCAATGACCTAGGTGCATGCTTAAATGTGGCGGTTGCTGGTCTCTGATAATCAACTGACTGTGACTTTCTCCTTACTCAGCCTGGCGAGAGGGACATCAGTGTGTCTCACAGTGGAGCCTCCAATGACCAGAATGTTGGATTGTGTGATGATGGGTTTAGAAATACAGGCTCCACGTGATGTAGCTGTTATGTGTTGATATTGGTGTTTGTGGCTATATGTGTTGATGTAGGTGCCGTTTTGTAAGACTGCATTCGGGGCTGATGAGGGTACTTGTTAGGTGTACTTCATCTAGGAGGTCTTTGGGGTTTAGGAGGTGATATTTAAGAGTCTCAGCATATTTGGTCTACATGTCTGCTTTGTAGTGTGTGTGATGAATGTGACATGTATACTACTGACAACCTCATTTATGTTAGGAGTGCTTTTATGTGATAGCTTTGTCTCCAGTGGCATTGTGCAAATAGATCTCTCGCATACCTTAACATTTTGAGAATTTGCTGGTTGTCAGTATACAAGAGACAAATTCTAAATTGTCTCAGGATACCCATAGTGACCAAGCCGGTAACAGAGATAGTGAGAAAGTTCATATCCACGGTAACAGGTCCTTTTTTATACTGATTAGACAGTTAACGTGAGAATATAAAGTAATGTCCGAGTATCTGGTTTGCAACCCTGGGGGGGCAGTGCTTGTCACTGCAAATTAGTTGCCCTGTGTTCATCTAGGTATTGGT
Organism: Protopterus annectens; assembly: GCF_019279795.1. Classification (NCBI taxonomy): domain Eukaryota; kingdom Metazoa; phylum Chordata; order Ceratodontiformes; family Protopteridae; genus Protopterus; species Protopterus annectens. The sequence goes on from NC_056741.1 coordinate 697,652,339, forward strand.
GAAATTTCAAGGGTGATTTTAAAGTAATGATGTCAACTCAATTTGCCTGTGTCTGTACAGGGCACTGTCAAACAAATGAGGGGAAACTATCTAAGTTAACATTGATGATTTACAGATGAAATATTTAGGGAGATATTCTGAAGTTAGGTTAGACAACTGCTATCAAGCAGTTCTTGCTGAAAAGAAAGAATAGCTTTGTCAAAAATAATGACAAGAGGAGATTCACCTGACTGGCTAGTATCTGCCTATTACTAGAGCTGGCTTCACCATAACTTCATTGTGCTAGGATACAATGGTCCTTTGCTTCTACTCTCACCAGAAGCAAAACAGGAGCACAAATCCCAAGATGAGAAGCAGGCCACAGGCACTTTGGTAATAACAGTCTTGTCCCAAATGGTGCAAGGGTCTTGGAGGCTTGTTGTAACTTTTTCCTGGTAGATGCCTTGAATAGCAACCAGACCAATCAAGAAGATCCCACACAGATACTCGCCGCCCAACCAGAGACAGTAAAGAATCAATTCTCTTTGCTCCTTCTCTCACCCGGAGCAAAATATAGGCACAGATTCCACACTGGCAACTATGAGACAGTTATCAAGCTATCTAGTGATCAGCAGTCTCCAGGAAATAATGTTCCTATGCTCCTTCTCTCACCAGGAGAGAAAGAGAAGCACTAATCACAAGATGACTACTGAGAGGCATGTAGGCTCTCCAGTAATTGGTGGTCTTGGCTTAGATGTTGCAAATTTTAAAGGTCAGATGGAAAAATAGGTTAATATCCTAAGAGCTGCAGTTAGCACTACGTGGTTAGATATGAAAGGGGGGAAACTCAAGCTTTAGCAACTTAAAAGGAGAGCCACTAATTTTAAAAGAGCAAGGCAGATTGGAAGGTTTTGAGCACTTAGTATTCTGGCTCTATGGATTACAGTGGGATGATCAATAAATTTAAATAGCTGAAGGGGACTGACTTCAAAAAATGACAGTTTTGTGCTTACTGATAATAGCCAATGAAAGAGTAAAAGGAAAAAAATATGTGGTCAAATTAACATAAGGTATGGGGTACAACAGAGACTTGAGTTTAAAAGCACAACAGGATCATGATGGGAGTTTGGGGAACATGTAATTTTTTTGAGACTCACAAGAGACACAGTTCTGGTCTTTTTCCTAGTTTTAATGTGCAAGTGAAAAAAGAATACAATTAAAACACAATGTAGGGTTGGGAGGGTGGCCTAATGGTTAAGGTGTTTGCCTTACAAACACAAAGTCCAGGGTTTGAGTCTCACAAGGGATAATTGGCTAGGCTTAAAATTGCTGGCAAGGGCAGTTAGCCTAGTACTAATCCATAAACCATATGCTCCATGTCTAGAATTGCTATATATCTTACATATTTTTAGGGTTGGGTGGGTGGCCTAATGGTTAAGGTGTTTGCCTTACAAACACAAGGTGCAGAGTTTGAGTCTCACAAGGGATAATTGGCTAAGCTTAAAATGGCTCACTAGGGCAGTTAGCTTAGTACTAACCTATGAACCTATGAACCTACAGAATATATACCCCTATATAACAATAGAAGGCAATTAAAATAATACTAATTACAAGAAAACAAAAACAATCCAACCTTGCCCTCACTGCAGTCATTGGCAGAGTCTGAGTAAGCTTTTCCAGTAAGGCTGACAAAGAATGAAGCTACTCATGCTCTACAAAGACCCCAATGTTTCTAGCTCTGTGCAGCAAACTTTACTAAAATGTGCACAATGTTCACAAGATGAGAGCAGATGATCCTCAACACGATAAAAAAATCTAATAAAGGTAACAGCACTCTGATGGAATCTGCTTAAAAGCACACCTACTAGAAATCTATTCCAAGGACATCTGCTTCAGAAAGAACCTCCAAAGATCAATATTAAAAAGGCTAAAGTTAGTGGAAAAAAACACAATGAATACAACACACTGGAAGTAGAAAGCAACTAAAAAAAGAAAAAGAATTCTCAAATGAATATACGTCTTGGAATTCCGAGGGATGACATTGAAGAAGAGAATACCATATGCTCTGATGTGACAGAAAAAAGAAAGATAAAATGCGATGCTATTCCTTTTCTGCTCAGTGTCCTCCTGATGTTATCGGCACAAGAAGGCCATTCCTGCTCCTGGGGTGTCCAAAGTTCTGGAAATATGGCTAGATGGGCAGATATCTGCCTGTGGCTAATTCCCATTAATGATTAATCATTCTGAAGCAGTCATCCTTATGAAAAACATCTACAATTACTTTTCATATATACAAACCAGGATCACCGGCATGCCCAGTGTAACATGACCACCCTCAAAACACAGACTTCCCAGTTACTATCTACTGCATTCCCTCACTTGCATGAATGGTCTATCAAGTCACAGTGTTTCTTGAATTACCTATCAGCAATATCTCTATGAATGTAAATACTAAACATAATCCAGACAACACTGCTTTATTGTGCAGCAGGAAACAAAACTACATTTAGGTTTAGAAAATGCAGTAGAGTACAGAAAGGCAAAAACTTTCTTGTGCATCTGGCCTTGTACATAGCTAAAAGTCAAACACTCTACCTTTCAACTAGTGTTACTTTACTTTCTGGCACACACAGTGCAGTTGCTAAATGTGGCAGCACTTAAGTCACATGAAGTATTGTGCAGTACTGCAGCTTTGAATATGAATACGTTTGAAAAATATCTTGCATCCCTCTCATAAACCCAAAATGGAACTGCTGTTTTCCAGAATTGAAATATGACATAAATGAACAACCATAACTCTAACACTAGAAAATGTTCTATGAAAGATGTACATGATCATGTGACAACACAAAGAGTGAAATGCACTTAAGGTACACTATTTAAACCATAATTCACTTTCTATACTATCACTGATGAAAAGTCTTAAGAGAAAGCACAGTTGTGTTAGGATTTACAATAACAGTAGATGTCAGAAAGATTATTGCTGCAGTATTACTGAAGATTGGGATATCCTGCCAGGCAGAGGTGGGTAAGCCAGTAAGCTCAAGACTGGCTTGAGCCCAAGTATAAGCTTGGCTTGGACTTACGATCCAGCAAGTTAAAGAGCTAAGAACAAGCCGTGCCACAATCACAATTTATTTTTTTCTCGAGTAACTGCTGACTGTTAATTCAGACCTGATCTGCAGGCTGAAAATACTTTCTATTAGATCCATTCTGTGTATGTAAGCATTGTGATTGTCTGGAATGCCAGACAGGGTGCTGCCACGGTTCTGAAATGGAAGAGGATTTAAACATTTTACATGGGAGAAGACTACTGCTAGATGTTGTAGTTATGTTATGTAGTTAGGGGTTGGGAGGGTGGCTTAATGGCTAAGGTGTTTGCCTTACAAACACAAAGTGCAGGGTTTGAGTCTCACAAAAGGATAATTGGCTAGGCTTAAAACGACTCGCAAAGGCAGTTAGCTTAGTACTAAACTATGAACCTATGCAATTCTTTTATAAAAGCAATTTGCAGCTCATGTTTAGAATGAGGGGTGCATTACTTCCTTTACTCAAGTGTTTGCTTGCTTCCACAGAGGGATAGGAGTCTTATTTCAGCAAAAGAAAGATAGATCAGGAGAGGATGGAAAGCACTACCAATGCCAAGGATAGCATGGACAGAATTTTTTTGTTTCTTTATTTTCATTGATGTAAGCTCCATTCTCTCGACTGTGATACATTTAAATGAAATGCAGTGACTCTCTGTGAGGTGCTTAGAGGATGCTTAGGTTTGAGTAAGTGTGTTCAAGAGTAACATGTTGAAATTACTATATTATTTTAGTAGTTTTTTTTTTCTTTTTTTTCTTTCGCCTTCCTCACCAAGCATCAGAAATGTGCACAGAAATTAGCTGCCTTTTTGGGGGAGGGGGAAATGCATTTTGTACATGAAAGCACAAAGGCATCATATGACTACTACTAGCAAATAAAAGTGTTATGACTTGCTGAGGGCAGTGAATGTGTTAGCAATAATAAGCTGAAAAAGCAAACTGTTACTGCAGTTCTTACATTTTTCATTCTTTTATCGGTAAGACATTATTGTACAAAAAGGGCTATGATTTTGGAGGACATACAATACATGAAAACAAACAGCAGCTATGGTTGATATAGTGTGTAGGAGGGACAGTATCTATCAAACAGAAAAGTTTGCCATTATTAATAAGTTTTGTAGCAACTTCCTACAGAGAAGTAGTGTATCTTCACAGAAGTTGCACAGTCCACTGGGATAGTGTGTGTATTTTGTACTACAGGTTAATAATATTTTTTTTATAATTAATACTGTGAGCTGCCTTTATTATTCCAGTGGGCTGCCTAAATGGAACTGAAACATGGTTTCATACATAAAGTTAAAAAATCCATCATTTCACAATACCTTTGCTGTTCCATTTCGGCAGTGTATTGAGTTTTTACCTTGGGGCCGTTTGACCACTTCTAAGTGCAGTAAATCATCTTTTGACCAGAAGGGAAAATGTTTCCCACTACTAGCCAAGGCAATACTTCTTTTACTGTATACAGAGTGGAGTACTTACATGTTGCGCTTATTATAATTCTTTCCAATTTTTCATTGTCAACAGACCTGAAGCTTGGGCACAGAGAAGGGATGGCTGGGTACACACACTGTTAGGAAGTGTAGTGTAGGTACTGTCAGCATTCACTCATTTGAGTGACTGCTGACAATGTCAAGGTGTGTTTGGTTGTAACTAAATTTTTTTGCTTGCTTAAATAACCTCCTGGACTTCCAGACTTAGGTATTTTTAACCTAGCTACAGCTGTGACTATCTGCTCTGGCTCAGCTCTTAGTGGGCTCTAAGAGCCAATAGAGACCCTTGGCTCGACTCTGGCTCAGCTCTTCAAAAATCCCAGGACTGCCCACCTTTACTGCCAGGGATAGCTGTACATCTGGCTAGGATACCAAAGACTAGACATCTTCCTGCCGTGCCATATATGTCTGAAGTATGACCTAAGTGGAAGTAAGGGCACAAATCCTCACAGGACTATCTTGACTCATACACTCTTGGGTTTTGAGATATCTGAATGATCCACCGATAGTTACTTCTGATGAATGGCAAGAGACAGATGACAATGCTATGTCCAGATTGATTTAAGATGCAACCAAATCTTCTTCATGTACAGTTTGGCCCAAGGAATCATTAGAATAGTGGAAGCCATAAACCCCAGGGCTCTCAATATCTTTCTTACTGAAATCACATCCAAGGAAAGAAGGGACAAAGTATTCCTTTAGTTAAGTCACTTTTTCCTGAGGAAGAAAGACAGCAATTGACAAGAAATTGAGCCTGTAACCCAGAAACACCAGATCTTGGGAGTGAACCAAACTTTTTTTTTTTTTTTTTTATGGTAAATTCCACAGAGAGAGTTGATATCTAGAAGGAGCTTCTCACTTGTAGGAGCCTGAAGGAACAAGTCATCCAAGTAAGGGAAAATCTGAATTCCCTGTGCTGGTTGAGTGTGTGATGGACTGCAGCTGTGATGTTCGTTATCTTGCTGACTTTTATGCTTTGTTGGGAAACGTTGGACTGATTGTGGAAGCTTGGGCCTACAGTGTCAAGTTTGAACTGAACAAACATGGAGGGTGGAAGCCAGATTTTTGTCTGCCATGTTCGGTTGTAAGGACCAGATTGAATTTGAAAGTCGAAGGGAATCGCCTGGATTTCAGCTGCTGGTGGTGGCAGAGATGCAACCAGTGACTTTGCGGTATGGATGTGAGGATGGTGGAAGGATTGTTGGATTGGTTGTGGCTGTTCGGGCTTTCGGGTAATGGCAGTTGCACTGTATGCAGGTAGTGAGGTCCTGACTTTGTATGCCAGTTGTTCTGAATCAGTTTTTGGTCTGTGGTGTTGGAAGGACTGGACCAGATTTGAGATGTTGCTGAAGTCGGAGAAGGCGATGGCAGCTGAGTGGTTGGAGGGGATGCTATAATCCTTAGAATCGTGCATGGTTGAGGAAGCTTTGATGCACTCTGTGCCTTAGTTTGCTCGGTCACTGTTGTTGTCAATATGTGCTTGTTTTTGTGTTTCTGTTGTACACGAGCTTGAAGAAACCTAATTTCATTCAGCTGTGCATTCCTATGTATGGTCTGAATGACAATAAAGTTACTTACTACTTATTTACTTACTTAATGTCAAATACTGAATGCTTGAAAGAGAGAATGAAATGAAGGCTATCTTTTTAGAATGAATCTAAAAAGATTTAAAAAAATTATTTATTTGCAAGGGGCAAGCTTGCCTGTGCCATCCATAGCCCCACTCACACTGCTAATTATGTATGCCAACTACATGATCACACAACAGTGGGGAAATGGCAAATTCCCAGACCCCACTGTACTGCAATCCCACATGAAATTACAGACTGAAAAACAAGGGGGAAAAAAAAAAAAAGAGTTCACTCTCATAAACTGCAACTGTTCTTATATATATATTTATGCATGTAATGCTACAAAAGTGGACATGATCATTCACTTTTCTTATATAGTGGTACTCTAAAATTTAATGAAGAGAGACAGTTCAAGTTTACCACCCTTCTGAAAGTTTGAGGCATGCTTTCAATTTTGTGGCATAATGCTGTGAGTATATTTTCAAGCTACCATGCAACAAGAATCATGATCCCGATGTTCGTCTTTAACAGCTGCAGCAGTCATAATAATCTTATACTTTTAACAATCTAGACTGGTACACAAATCACACATCTAACTTTCCTAGCTCTCACAATCTTCAGTTTCATGTCACACTATAACCACAAAATCAAGATCGTTTTAATGCACAGTACTGCTGCGTGGCTACAAATCACTAAAGAGTTCAAAAATTTGAGGGAAAAACAGAAGCATCAAAATTATGCTTCATCTGTATACTGAGAAAGAGAAAAATCCAAGCAAAAACTGGAAAAGGCTCTCACAACTAGCCCAAGAGGTTACAGATTAAGATAAGAAGTGGAAAGCTAGAATAATATCATCTCTTCTATGAAGTGTACTGCATTACTTGGAAAGTAGTAAGAACAGAAACAGATCAGATGTTACCAGCCAGAAAGCCATTATTCAACTTAAATAGCTTACTTAAATAATTACTTACTTAATAATACTTAAATGCCTGGTACTCACTTTATTGCAACCGAATGACGGCTTAGCCTCAGCTCAGGTTTTTAATCTGCATATGCCCTAGGTGTAAAAGAAAGCCTAAAAAAGAAATGTACTAACAAAAGCATACCAGGAAGACCTAAACTTGGCAATTTCTGATTACCTTTTGTAGGGGATGAGAAGGGAAATGTACTCATATACTAAACCAATTTTAAAGTTCAGTAAAGCGATGTAGTGCAAAAAAAAAAAAAAAAAACATATTTGCACATGAACATGTTCCATTATGAGGATATATGAACACAAAGGAACAGACATGACCTACTTACTCACTATGTCATTAACCGTTCAACGGTATTATGCAATTGAAAATGGAGTTCAACATTCATAGCACTTACATATCTGCAAACCCCACAAACCAATGCATCAGGTGTCTTTTTTTTTAATAATAAATCTCATATGGCGCTGTGAAACTGCAATATTTGGAATGTAAACATTTCTGTAAAAAAAAACAAAAAAAACAAAAATTGTCTCCTCTTCAGCTTTTCATAAGCAATAATCACAGTTAATTTCTTCTCTTTGTCTTTCCAGAAGGTTTGACTGGTGTTGCAACAGAGGCAGTGCTCTGGTATAGACTTGCAGAAATCTTATTGATGTAGTAAATGGCAAACATTGAAAAAATAAAGCTGGAAAACAAAGTAAAACCAAAACTGTTAACATACTTCTTGATGCACTGTTTTTAACATGTAACCCATGCACACTGGTATTGTTAATGACATGGCATTTTATCAAAAAATAATAAACACGAGTATGGCTTGCTTTGCAATTACACAAGAATAATGCATGCAAGAAATTACAAATGCAAGACTTTGTTTATTCTTTAGCATGTGTTTAATATGCTATTCAAAAAGTACAGTTGTGTACACTTACCATACATGTAGATGCTCGAGTGTATTCACTGTTGCAGTCATCACACTTGGGTTATCTGCCTGCAGGTAGCCCTCAGTTGGCCCGAATACCAGAGACTTAGTATTTCTGCGTCGGTTGCTGTCGCTCCAGGACTGACGTCAGGTCATCAGGGGTATACAAATAGGCAGCCGACACCATTACATCAGTTTTTCTTGCCCCAAATTTTAGGAGCCCCCCAAATAGGGAGCTAGGTTATGGTGGGGGAAAACACCACCAGTAAAACATAAATACCAATACCAAAACCCCTGAAAGGGGTGAGTAGAAGGCATAGAGAGGAGAGAGAGAGAGAGCTAGAGAGAGCTGGGGGCTGGAGGGAGGGAAACCAGGACTGCAACAGTGAATACACTCGAACATTTACATTTATGGTAAGTGTACACAACTGTACTATGTTCTTCGTGTTTCACTGTTGCAGTCATCACACTTGGGTAGATTCCCAAAGCTGAAGAAGGGTGGAGGCAGTCGAGAAGACTTAGGGATAGCTAGAATGCCTTGCAGGACTGCTGTTGCAAAACCTGCCCTGGATTTTGAAAAGATGGGCAGGTGATAATGCTTGGCGAAGGTGTGTACAGAACTCCAGGTAGCAGTTTCCAGGATGCCCCTGGTTGGGACTCCCCTGAGAAATGCTGTAGAGGCAGATGTTGCCCTAGTGGAATGTGTTCTGACCCCTTGAGGGGTTGGTTTCCAATGGTAATTGTAGCAGAAATGGATGGAGTGTGCTATCCATTTGGAGATTGTTTGTTTTGAAAAGGCCTTGCCCTCTGCCCCTGTTGCAAAGCTGACTTGTAACTGGTCAGATTTTCTGAAAGGCTTAGTCCTATCAAGACAGATTCTAAGCTGTCTGTGCATGTCCAAGGAGTGCAGGATCCTTTCCCCTTTGTTTTGAGGATTAGAGAAGAAGGTTGGCAAATGAATGGATTGGTTGAGAGCCACACTGGACACCGCTTTTGGCATAAAAGAAGGGTTAGTAGTCCTGAGTGAAACCCTGACAGCATGGAAAATAATGAAGGGTTCCACAGCCATGAGTGCTTGTAGCTCAGACACTATTCTAGCTGAAATGATGGCCAGAAGCAAGGCTGTCTTCCATGAGAGAAATTTTAACTCTGCTGACGCTGCAGGTTCTAAGTGGGGGAAGTGTGAGCTTTTCCAGTACAAAGTTAACGTCCCAAGCAGGGGTGGGTGCTCTCCTTGGCAGCCTTAAGTTGTTTGCTCCTCTGAGGAATTGTTTGATAAGAGGGTGTTAAAAGAGAGGTGGCCCAGTGCTGTATTGAGCCAAACTGCCTGAGGCATGTATCTTAATGGATGAAAAAGACAGTCCTTTGTGGAGTAGATCTGCTAAGTAATCCAAGATTAGAGGCAGGGAGGGCAGTGTTGCGTCCTCTCCTTTGGCTTGAATCCAGTACCTTTTCCACTTATCAGCATAGGATTTCCTTGTACTGGGTCTTCTGGCTTCAAGAATGACGTCCAGAACCTGCATGCTTAGGGATGCTGGGGGAGAATTCTAGGAATAAGCCAGGCTGCAAGATTTAGGGTTTGCAGTTGCGGATGCAAAATCTGTCCCTCCTGCTGAGAGAGCAGGGATGGGTTCTGTTGTAGGTGCCATGGTGGCACCGGTGACAGGCTGCGCAGGAGTGGGTACCAGTGCTGGCATGGCCATTCTGGGGCAATCAGAATTGTCCTTGGTCTGTCCTGTCTTACTTTGAGTAATACTCTTGGGAGAAGGGGCAGAGGAGGAAAGGCATAGATTGAGAGATTTATCCACTGAAAGGCTAGGGCATCCACTTTCCAGGCCCCGCTGTGAGGGTTCCTGGTGCAGAATGTGCTGAGCTGGTGGTTGCTGGGGGAGGCAAAGAGAACTACCTCTAGGGTCCTCCATTTCTGAAGTGAGGAATGCCATCTGGGATGCTGTGTCCAAGCTTGTTCCCAGGAATACAATCTTTTGACTGGGCACTAGTTTTGATTTTTCATTGATGGTGTACCGCTGGGATGTGAGAAGGTTCTTTACAAATGTCAGGTGCTGCAACAGCAATGCCCGACTGTTCGCCTGTATCAGGCAGTCGTCCAAGTATGGGTAAATTTGAATATTTCTCTGCCTGCAGAAGGCAATGGCTGGAGCCAGGCATTTTGTGAATGCTCTGGGAGCAATGGATAAGCCAAAGGGAAGTGCAGAGAACTGATAATGCATAGATCCGGCCCTGAAACGTAGATATTTCCTGCAAGACTCCCTTATAGGGATGTGCAGATAGGCTTCTTTTAAGTCTAGTGTGACTAACCAGGCATCCTTGGCTAGCATAGGTAGAAGCTGTTGCAGGGTGAGCATTTTGAATTTTGGTACCACCAGGAAGTAGTTGAGGATAGAAAGATCCAGGATAGGGCGACAAGAGCCCTCTTTTCTGGGTACCAGGAAAAGTCTGGAATAGAATCCTTGACCTATCTGTTCCTCCGGAACCGGTTGAATAGCCCTGATAGAGAACAGGGATAGGACTTGGTTTTGTGCCTCTGCCCACTGGTTTGGAAGAAGATTTGGTAACCCTTTTGGGGTTGGCAGGGAGTGGAAGTAGAATTTGTACCCCTGGGATACAATGTTGAGGACCCATCGGTCTTTGGTGATGGACATCCAGTTTTTTGCATGAAGGGCAAGTTTTCCTCCTAGGGGCGCAAGCGGCTGGGCAGAGGTGGGGAGTGTAGTAGAGAAGTCATTGTGAGGTCTTACTGTAGGGAGGTGGCTTAGCACTCCCTGCTTTGGGGGTGGGGACACACCATTACTTAGATCTCTGCATACCCTGAGACTGTAGTCTGGGTGGTCTGTTTCCCCTGGGTCTAGTTTGGGATGGGCTGGAAAGGACCAGTGTTTCGAGGGGCAATGCCTACTGAATCTAGAAGGCTGCACTTGTAAGAATTCTTTAACTGTCTGCATAGATTTAGCTTTTTCTTCCATTTCTTTAAGAACCTCTCCTGCTTTGGTGCCTAACAGATTGTCCTTGTTCAAAGGAGCATCTAATAACTTTGATTTGACATTGTCTGGCAAGGTCTGCTCCTTAAGTCAAGCGTGTCTTCTCAGTACAGAACCAGTGACTGCTACCCTGCAAGATGCTTCTAGGGCGTCAAAGCCACACTGCAATGTATGCTTGCTGACTTGGCTTGCAGAATGCATAAGTTCCTGCAATTCTTTATTTTCTGCACAGTCTGTAAAGGTAGCTACTTTTTGCTTAATAAGTTCCATAATATGTTGCTGATATTTCAGCATGTGAAACTGACAATTCAAGGCCCTAATGGCGAGAGTTGCAGAAGTATATACTTTCTTACCCCATCTGTCCAAAGCTCTGGAATCCCTGTCCGAAGGGGTGGGATTCTTAGCTGTAGTTGCCTTGATACCTTTAGGCCCCTGGGAAATGATCTCTGTGTTAGCAGTAGGATTTTTGAAAATGAATTTATGAGAGTCAGGTACTATGTAGTACCTGTCAGGTTTCCTAGGGGCAGGGGGTAAAGTATCAGGAGTAAGACTGGATTCCATAAAGACATCATCAACAACTTCCAGGACTGGGGGTATTGCTAAAGACCTATGTTGTGGCAAGTCTAGAAATTCTGAGTCTCTTTTTGGACTGAGGATATTCTTGGCATTCCCAATGGAAATGCTCTCAAAGCATGTAAGGTTTCACCAAAAGAAAAATCTTCTGGAGGACAGGCAGAGGGAATGGATTCCTCTGCATCTGAATCCTCACAAGCAGATAAGGGCATGTCTTCATAATCAGAAACCTCAGTCATCGGACTCTTGGTCTGTTGAAGCTGCTGGGGACTGATCTCTTTTTCTCTTAGCAGGTGAAGGCTGACTTTCCCTAATCAGCATAATAAGGTCTTCTGCCATTCTAAGCATTTCATGTTGTGGTAAGGGAGCATGCGCTTTAATAGTCAGTTTTCTAGGCGTAGCGAGTACTCTTGGACTTAGAAACTCAGTAGTTTTAGACAGAACTGAAGTCGTCGGTTTGCGTCGAACATCAGTAGTGCGTAGAACTTCCTCAGAAGCTGGTGCCTGCTCTGCAGCTCATGACCCATCCAAGGTAGAGACATCCGCAGGTTCCATAGTCGAAGAAGAATCTTGTAACATACTGGACTCCGAAGGGTCTCGGTAGAGGCCTGCGAGTCCATAGAAGCAGGCATCGGGGGCTGCGAAAGCACCTCACTGAGTACTGGTGAACTGGTGACTAGCTTAACGGAAGCATTGTTGGCAGCTTTGGACCTGTACGGTCTGTCTCTGTCTTTATCCTTACTTTTTTTGGAAAATCGGTAGTCGGATGGCTTACCGAAGACATTTTGGAATACGGAGATCGAGAATGAAAATATTTAGCGACAATAAGAGCCCGACGACAAATGGTTCGGGCATTGAACAAGGCACAAAACCGACAGCGAGGTATGTCGTGGTCTGGGCCTAAACAGGTGACTCAGTAAGAATGAAAATCTCAGTGTGGTATTTGCTTTCCACAAGCAAGACAATTGTTAACTTCTTCTGACATTGGTTAGAGCAAAAAAAAAGGATCCCCAACAGGGTATTTAGCTTTAGAAGACTTCAGGATGATTCAATTTGTAAACGAAAACTCAGGCAGTGGCCGACTGGCACTCGTGCAAACTGCTTTGGGCTCCTCAGCAAGAAAGACCGATGTAATGGCGTCGGCTGCCTGTTTTTATAACCCTGACAACCTGACGTCAGTCCTGCAGCAACAGCAACCGATGCAGAAATACTAAGTCTCTGGTATTGGTGCCGACTGAGTACTACTTGCAGGCAGATAACCCAAGTGTGATGACTGTGACAGTGAAACACGGAGAACATCACTACTTTCTTTTCAAGCACAACACTCTTTTTGGGTACGGCCTCCCAAACAACAGGTTAGATAATGGAATTTCACTTATTCAGATGCATGCCCTTGACTAAAACGGAAATGAAAGACTGAAAAAAACTGGAGGAGACAACAGAAGGATAAGCTGTTGCAGTGTCTATAAATGAAAACCTAGGAAAGAGAAAAAAATACTGCCTGTGCACCATTTTTCATGGTATATTTTAACATTATATAGGAGTATTAAGATTTTCTATTATTTTCTCACACAGTTGAAATTTAAAATTATTTATAAACAGTCACACACTAGCATTTCAAAATGTACTTTAATCTCCAAGGTGAAAATCACAATAGAATGACTGATTGTGATATTAAAGTTTCAAAATGAAAATTCTAATAAAAATATTGGGGAAAAAAAGAAAATCACTGTAGAATGACTGTAACAGTTGGTCTGATGAATAAATGAAGAATAATACTGACACCATGTGGACTTTTCTCATAGCTGCAAGTAACTCAGCAAAACTGAGCCTGCAGCAGTCACAAAATCCGTACCTGTCAGCATCAAATTCTGACATGCAAATGAAGACAGGTGGTTTTGAGTAGTTTGTGAGGATCTCTCTTCTCTGAAGGAATACGGGTTTTCTAAATAGTAGGTAGTACAGTAACCATGAAAAGAGTAGTACTTACAAAAAAAAATGAAAAAGCAACAAAGTAATGATTTGTAACAGAAAAGCATACCTCTCAACCTTCAGACATTGAAAATTGGAACAAAGACACAAAATAGGAACATCCAGCTAAGAATCACATAACATTTGAATACCAAACAGTACATAACTCTTCCCGTTTCCAGTAGGAATGTAGGATACTACCAGAAACACGTTTAAAAAACAAAGAACTACAAAAATGATGGACAAACACAAGCACATCATCAAAAATACTGTGTAAAATCTGTAAACTTTAATGAACTGTATTATAAAAATCTACCACACAAGGTAATTTACTTTTACTTCAGAAAAAGAGAAATGTTAAGACGTATGGCTTTTTTATTAAGTTACTGTGGCCACTAGCATGTTGGTCATGTAGTGTGGTTTTCTGTTTACTAGACAGCTTTAAAAATCACTTGTGATGAGGGGATACAGAAAACTGTGTGATGGAACAAGTTAGGCCTGAAAATCGGGACATAACTTCAAAACTAGGAGCATTCTGTGCATGAATACATTAGGCCTGGAAATAGGAACCTTCCTCCAAAACAGAGCAATAGAGAGGTCAGAGAATGATTAGGTGCAGATGCATTTGCTTGTGTGCATATGTTTTATTAACAGTGTTGTTTACGTACAGCCAACAAAAGAAGTGTTTTGAAAAAGGTCAAAATATACAGTTGTGTGAAATCTTAACCATAACAGTAGATGTCTTCTCTTCACTGTTGCAGTATTTTCACCTCAGGGATCTTCTGCCAAGGATAGCCGAATGTCCAGCCAGTGGTCAATTACTGTGACTATAGTGTACAGGGTCCTAGCTTCAAGCCCTGCAAAGGCTGTTTCTTTGGGGTGGGAGGATGGCATAATGGTTAAAGTGTTTACCTTACAGACACAAGGTGCAGGGTTTGATTCTCACATGGGGTAACTGGCTAGGCTTGAAATGGTTCACAAGGGCAGTTAGCCTAGTTCTAACCTATGAACCTATAAGCCTTTAGATTTTGTATGCGCCTTACACCACATGTATGCTCCCCTCTCTGGACATAGTGCATAAAGGCAATGTAAGGATGCAGGTACCAAGAACTGAATTGCCCCAGTAGAGAAAGTACAGTTGTGTACACTTACCATAAATGTAGATGTTCGAGTGTATTCACTGTTGCAGTGATCACATTTGGGGTATTCCTGCCAGGGTAGCCTTCAGTCAGCCCAAATACCAGAGGCTTAGTATTTCTGCATCGGTTGCTGTCTCTTCAGGACTGGCATCAGATCGTCAGTTATATAAAGTAAGGCAGCCAATCCCATTACATCTGTTTCTCCTCCACTAACTGTCAGAAGCCCCCAAGTGGGAGCCAGGTTATGGTGGAAGAACCACACCAGTAGAAAGTAAATACCAAAATGTCCCTTCTAAGGAAAGAGAGAAAGAAGAAGGGGATGGAGGGAGGGAAACTAGGACTGCAACAGTGAATACACTCGAACACCTACATTTATGATAAGTGTACACAACTGTACTATGTTCTTCGTGTTTCGCTGCTGCAGTTATCACATTTGGGTTGATTTCCAAAGCTGAGGAAAAGGGTGGAGGCAGTCAAGGAGACTAGGGGCTGGCTAGGATGCCCTGTAAGACTGCAGTGGCAAAGCTTGCCCTGGATTTGGAGAAGATAGGCAGGTGGTAATGTTTGGTGAAAGTGTGAACAGATGTCCAGGTGGCAGCCTCCAGGATGTCCCTGGTGGGGACTCCTCTGAGGAAAGCTGCAGAGGTGGAGGCTGCTCTGGTGGAGTGAGTCCTGACCCCCCCTTAGGGGGAGGCTTTCCATGTTGCTTGTAACAGAAATGGATGCAGTGTGCTATCCATTTGGAAATTGTTTGTTTGGAAATGGCTTTGCCCTCTGTCTCTGCAGCAAAGCTAACCAGCAATTGATCAGACTTTCTGAATGATTTAGTCTTGCCTAGACAGAATCAGAGCTGTCTGTGCACATCTAGAGAGTGCAGGATCCTTTCCCCCTTGTTTTGTGGGTTAGGGAAAAAGGTGGGCAAATGAATGGACTGGTTGAGAGCCACACTGGACACCACTTTGGGCATGAAGGATGGGTTAGTCCTGAGGGAAACCCTTTCAGCATGGAAGATGATGAAGGGCTCCACAGCCATGAGTGCTTGTAGCTCGGAGACTCTTCTGGCTGAAGTGATGGCCAGAAGAAATGCTGACTTCCAGGAGTGAAATTTTAACTCTACTGAAGATGCTGGTTCGAAGAGGGGCAGGGTGAGCTTTTCCAACACAACGTTAAGGTTCCACACTGGGGTAGGTGCTCTTCTGGGTAGCCTCAGGTTGCTAGCCCCTCTTAGGAATTGTTTGATCAGAGGGTATGAGAAAAGGGGCTGCTCAGTGGGGAAATGAGCAGAGACAGCAGAGGCATGAATTTTAATAGAGGAAAAAGAGAGACCACTGTGTAGCAGGTCAGCTAGGTAATCCAGGATGACAGGTAGGGAGGGATGTGGCTTATCGGCTCCCTTAGCCTGAATCCAGGTGCAGAACCTTTTCCATTTGTCAGCATAAGACTTTCTAGTACTAGGGCGTCTGGCCTCACATATAATATCTAGAACCTGTTTAATGAGGTTGGCAGATAGTGGTCAGGGAATAAGCCAAGCTGCCAAACTGAGGGTCTGCAATTGGGGATGTATAAATTCTCATTCCCTCTGGGTCAGGAGGGTTGGGGTCTGAGTGAGATGCCATGGTGGCAGTGGGGACAGGCTGCACAGCAGTGGGTACCAGTGCTGGTGAGGCCAGTCTGGAGCAATAATAATTGTCCTTGGTTTTTCCTTCCTTATTTTGAGCAGTATCCTGGAGATGAGAGGTAGTTGAAGAAAGGCACAGACCGATAGACTGATCCAGGGGAAGGACAGGGCATCCACTTTCCAAGTCATGCAGTGATTATCCCTGGTACAGAACTTGCTGAGCTGATGGTTGGTGTTAGAGGCAAAGAGGTTGACCTTCACAGTGCCCCATTTCTGAGTTATTAGGGTGAAGGTTCTTTTGTCTAGCTGCCACTCGTGTGGGTTCAGAAGATTTCTGTTTAAGTGGTCTGCCAGAGAGTTTAGAGAACCTGGCAGGAATTGTGCTAACAGGAGGAGTTGCATGGCAGAGGCTGTGTGCCAAAGTGTCATGACCAGCCTGCATAGAGGGTAGGAGTGAGTCCCTCCCTGCTTGTTGATATACCACATCACAGTGGTGTTGCCTGTTTTGATCAGGAGAGCCCCTGGGGAGAGAAGGGGCCTGAAAGCTGTCTATGTGTGCTGGACAGCTAACATCTCTTTTTGGTTGATGTGCAGGTGGATTTGCTGTGGGCTCCATTGGCCCTATTATGCACCTGTTGTCCAGGTGTGCACCCCAGGCATACTCTGATGTGTCTGTGGTGAGGGTCTGGGCGGCGGGGGGTGGTGGTGAGAAATGTAGTCCCTTGTTGTGGGAGCATGCTGCTGCCCACCAAAGAAAATCTTTCCTGAGGCAAGGTATCATTGGTATAAGAGTTTCCAGGTCTTGAGAGTGTTGACACCAAAGGCTTTTTAGGCACCACTGAAGTTTTCTCATATGCAGTCTGTCAAATGGAATGAGTAGAATGCAAGATGCCATGAACCCCAGAGCTTGCAGGATTATCATTGCAGATAACTGGTGCCTGGTGGCTAGTTGAGATAAGTAGGTTTTCAGGTAAGTTTGCTTTGTGTAAGGAATGCCATCAGGGATGCTGTGTCTAGGCTTGCTCCCAGGAATATAATCCTTTAGGTGGGTACTAGTTTGGATTTCTTTTCGTTGATAGTGTACCATAGGGAGGTCAGTGGGGACTTTACAAAGGCTAGTTGCTTGAGCAGCTTTTCCTGACTGTCTACCTGAATTAGGCAGTCATCTAAATATGGGTAAATTTGAATATTCCTTTGTCTGCAAAAGGCAATGGCGGGGACAGTCATTTTGTGAAAACTCTGGGAGCAGTAGATAAGCCAAAGGGAAGTGCAGAGAAAGTACAGTTGTGTACACTTACCATAAATGTAGATGTTCGACTGTATTCACATCACATTTGGGTTATCTGCCTGCAGGTAGCCCTCAGTCGGCCTGAATACCAGAGTCTTGGGATTTCTGCGTCAGATGCTGTCGCTTCTTCCAAGACGCCAGGTCGTCATGGGTATAAAACATGCAGCCGATGCCATTACATCAGTTTTTCTTGTCCCAGTTGTCAAGAGCCCCCACAATAGGAAGCAATTACATGGTGTGGAACATCCCCAGTAGAAAGTAAATATCAAAGTTATAAGATATGGCCAAACAAAAAAGAATAGGCAGAAGTATAGAAAAGTCAGGGGGCTGGAGGGAGGGTAACCAGGACTGCAACAGTGAATACACTCGAACATCTACAGTTATGGTAAGTGTACACAACTGTACTATGTTTTTCATGTTTCACTGTTGCAGTCATCAAATTTGGGTTAATTCCCAAAGCTAAGGATGGATGGAGGCAGTCAAGAAGCATTAGGGCTGGCAAGCAGGCCCTGTAAGACTGCTGTGGCAAATCTAGCTCTGGATTTAGAAAAGATAGGTAAGTGGTAATGCTTGGTGAAGGTGTGTACAGAGCTCCAGGTTGCAGCTTCCAGGATGTCCCTGGTAGGGACTCCCCTGAGAAATGCTGGAGAGGTGGATATAGCCCTAGTGGAATGTTTTCTGATACCCTGAGGGGTAGGTTTCCCATGGTGTTTGTAGCAGAAATGGATGCAGTGTGCTATCCATTTAGAAATGGTTTTCTTTGAAATGGCCTTGCCCTCTGTCCCTGTAGCAAAGCTGCCTAGCAGCTGGTCAGATGTTCTGAAAGGTTTAGTCCTGTCCAGATAGAACCTAAGCTCCCTGTGCACGTCCACGGAGTGCAGGATCCTGTCCCCTTTATTCTGAGGATTAGGGAAAAAGGTTGGCAAATGAATGGATTGGTTTAAAGCCACACTAGACACCACCTTGGGCATAAATGATGGGTTAGTCCTGAGGGAAACCCTGTCCGCATGGAAGAAAATGAAGGGTTTCACGGCCAATAAGGGCCTGGAATTCAGACACTCTTCTTGCTGAAGTGATGGCTAGAAGTAAAGCCGTTTTCCAGGAGAGGAATTGTAACTCTGCTGAGGCAGCAGGTTCAGGGTGGAAGCATGAGTTTTTCCAATACAAAGTTAAGGTCCCAGGCTGGAGTGGGAGCTCTCCGGGGGGGGGTTAAATTTTTGGCTCCTCTCAGGGACTGTTTGATCAGAGGATGCGAGAATAGGGCTGGCTCAGTATTATAATGAGCCGAGATGGCAGAGGCATGAATCTTAATTGAAGAGAAGGATAGGCCTTTGTGCAGAATTTCTGTTAAGTAATCTAGTATATACGGTAAGCTGGGCACAGTTGTGTCCATTCCTTGAGACTGGCACCAAGAACAGCATCTTTTCCACTTTTCTGAATAGAATTTTCTAGTACTAGACCTCCTTGCCTCAAGGATGACATCCAGCACCTGTTTACTGAGGGTTGCTGGCCATGAGTTCAGGGGATGAGCCAGGCTGCTAGGTTCAGGGTTTGTAGCTGAGGATGCAAAATCTGGCCCTCCTACTGGTTCAGCAGGGAGGGGGTTCTGAGGCAGGTGCCATGGTGGCAGTACTGTCAGACTGCGCAAAAGTGGGTACCAGTGCTGGCATGGCCAGTCTGGTGCAATCAGAATTGTCCTTGGCTTGTCCTGTTTGATCTTTAGCAGAACCTTCAAGAAGAGGGGCAGAGGGGGAAAGGCATAGATTGAGAGGTTTTTCCATGTAAAGGACAGGACATCCAGTTTCCATGCTTGGCTGTGGGGTGGTCTAGTGCAATATTTGCTCAATCGATAGTTCTGAAGGGGAAGCAAAGAGGTCCACCTCTGGTGCCCCCCCACCTGTGGATCAGTAGCTTGAATGATTTGAGTTCCAGTTTCCACTCGTGTGGGTCCATTAGATTTCTGCTTAAGTCATCTGCCAGAAAAGTTTGTTTGCCTGGCAGGAATTGAGCTTGCAGGTGCACCTGATTGCTCAAGGCTGCATTCCACAGAGCCATGGCTAACCTGCAGAGTGGGTAGGAATGGGTTCCCCCCTGCTTGTTTATGTACCACATAACTGTGGTGTTGTCTGTCTTTATCAATAGCTGGCCTGGAAGAATAAGGCATTTGAAGGCTGTCAGAGCATTCTGTACAGCTAACATTTCTTTATGACTGATATACAGGTGCATTTGCTTTGAGCTCCATTTGCCTTGAATGCATTGTCTTGCCATGTGAGCCCCCCATGCATAGTCTGATGCGTCTGTTGTTAGGGTTTGGGCGGCAGGGGGTTGAGTGAAAGGGAGTCCTTTGTTGTGGTAGCAGGCCTCTGCCCACGAAAGAAACTCTGCCCTTAGGCAAGGAATGATAGGAATCATTGTTTCCAGGTCCTAAGAATGTTGACACCAGAAACTTTTTAAGTACCATTGAAGTTTCCTCACATGCAGTCTTGCATATGGAATTAGTAGAATGTGAGAGGCCATGAAACCTAGGGCTTGCAGTATTTATCTTGCAAATAGCTGGGTTTGGTGGCCAGTAGATTGAAGCAGCTTGTCAAATAAATTTGTTTTTCTGGAGTGAGGAATGCCATCTGGGAAGTTGTGTTCAAGCTTGCTCCCAGGAATACAATCCGTTGGCTGGGTCCCAGATGTGATTTTTTTTCATTGATTGTGTACCCCAGTGAAGTTAGAAGTTTCTTTACAAATGTCAGGTGCTGGAGCAGCAATTCCCGACTGTCCGCCTGAATTAGGTAATCGTCCAAGTATGGGTAAATTTTAATTTTTCTCTGCCTGCAATATGCAAACGCTGGAGCTAGGCATTTTGTGAACACCCTGGGCGCAGTAGATAAGCCAAGGGGAAGTGCAGAGAACTGATAGTGCATAGAGCCTGCCCTGAAACACAGATATTTCCTGCAAGATTCCCTTATGGAGATGTGCAGATAAGCTTCTTTTAAGTCCAAGGTGGCTAGCCTGGAGTCCTTGGCTAGCATAGGAAGCAGCTGTTGGAGAGTAAGCATTTTGAACCTTGGAACCACCAGGAAGGTGTTGAGAATAGACAGATCAAGGACAGGGCGCCAAATGTTTTCTTTTCTGGGTACCAGAAACAGTCTGGAATAAAAAACTTGCCCCCTTTGCTCTGCTGGGACAGGTTGAACAGCCTTGATATGGAGAAGAGAAAGTACTTGCTTTTGGGCCTCTGCCCACTGGTTTGGGAGGAGGTCTGGCCATCTGCTTGGAGTTGGCAATGAGTGGAAGTAGAATCTGAATCCCTGGGATACAATGTTCAAGACCCATCTGTCCTGCGTGATGTACTCCCAGTTTTTTTGCTTGCAGGGCGAGTTTTTCTCCTAAGGGTGCAAGTATTTGGGCAAGGCTTGGAAGAGTTAAGGATAAGTCATTGTGAGATTTTACCATAGGAAGGTGGCTTACTACTCCCTGTTTTAGAGGTGTAAGCACTCCATTGCTTAGATCTGTGCATACCCTGAGACTGTAATCTTGGTGGTCTGCTGCTCCTGGGCTTGGACTGAGAAGGTCTGGGAGGGACTGGAAAGGACCAGTTTTTAGAAGGCTATTGCCTACTGAATCTAGGTGGCTGTACCTGTAGGAAATCTTTAACAGTCTGCATAGATTTAGCTTTTTCCCCCCATCTTTTTGAGGACGACTTCTGCTTTATTGTCAAACAGGCGTTGTTGGTTTAATGGTGCATCTAGTAATTTTGCTTTGACATGGTCTGGCAAGATTTGTTCCTCAAGCCAAGCATGCCTTCTAAGAACAGAATCAGTGACAGCAGCACTGCAAGATTCTTCTAAGGCATCAAAACCACATTGCAAATTGTTTTCCAACTTGGTTAGCAGAATGCATTAACACTTGTAAATCTTTATGTTCTGCACTATCAGGAATCAACATTATTTTCTGTTTAATTAGCTCCATAATATGCTGCTGATACTTTAACATATGAAACTGGCAATTTAAAGCCCTGATGGCAAGGGTAGCAGAGGTGTATAGATTCTTACCTCCATCTATTTAAAGCCCCAGAGTCCCTGTCCGAAGGGGTAGGGTGTTTGGCTGTTGTAGCCTTAATGCCTTTAGATCTCTGGATCTGCAGTAGGATTCGTAAAGAGGAATTTGTGGGTGTCAGGTACTCTGTAATACTTGTCAGGTTTCCTGGGAGCTGGAGGCAAAGTATCAGGGGTAAGGCTGGATTCCAAAAAGACATCAACTACAATTTCCAGAAAGTACAGTTTTGTACCTACCATAAATGTAGATGTCCGATAGGTATGCATCTGCAGTCCTTACATATGGGGTTGTCCTGCCTCAGGCAGCCCTTCGGTCGGCCGGATTCCAAAGTCTGGGTCCGGCTGATGTCGCCTTTTCCCGGCGTCCAGAGCGCCTGGGGTATAAAAGCGTCAGCCGACGCCATCTTCCTCAGTTTTTCTTGCCCCAGACGCCAGGTGCCCTCTAAAGAAGGCTAAATTTTGGAGAAATGAATAAATTCCAAACATGCACAGCAATAAAAAAACAAATACACCATAAAAGATAACCCCAGCTAGCTAAAATGAGGGATAGGAACCCAAAGAATACCACAGAGGGGTAGGAGGAGAAAACCTGACTGCAGATGCATACCTATCGGACATCTACATTTATGGTAGGTACAAAACTGTACTATGTCCTTCAAGGAGGCATCTGCAGTCCTTACATATGGGTAGAACACCATAGCCAAGCTGGGGGTGGTAGGACCTAAGAAAAAGATGGTGTACCTAACATGCCCTGCAGGACTGCAGTAGCAAAGCCTGCTCTGGATCTGGAATATAAAGGCAAGTTGTAATGCTTGGAAAATGTATGCACAGAGCTCCATGTAGCAGCTTCTAAAATGTCCTTTGTAGCCACCCCTCTTAAGAAGGCTGTGGAGGTGGCTGTTGCTCTGTTGGAATGAGGTCTGATGTTAGCTGGCACAGCTTTTCCATGAAAAGAGTAACAGAATCAAATGCAATTTCCTATCCATTTTGAAATTGTTTGTTTGGAAATTGCTTTTCCTTGTACACCAGCAGCATATGCTACAAACAGTTGGTCAGTTTTTCTGTAAGTCTTAGTTCTGTCCAAGTAGTAGCGTAACTGTCTGTGAATGTCCAGGGTATGCAGACGTTTCTCTCCTTTATTTTGTGGATTTGGAAAGAAAGTAGGCAGGTGGATAGCTTGGTTCAGTGAGACCCTGGATACCACCTTTGGCATGAATGAAGGATTGGTTCTCAAAGAGACTCTGTCCTGATGGAAAATTAGAAATGGTTGAACTGCCATGAGGGCCTGTAACTCAGATACTCTTCTTGCTGAGGTTATGGCCAGAAGGAAGGCAGTCTTCCTGGACAGGAATTGTAATTCTGAAGATGCTGCTGGTTCAAAGGGAGGTAGAGTTAATTTTTCCAACATGAAGTTAAGGTCCCATGAAGGCACTGGTGGTTTCCTTGGAGGGTTGATGTTTTTTATCCCTCTTAGAAACTGCCTTAGCAGAGGATGAGAAAATACAGGTGGATAAGTGTTGTACTCTGCTGAAGCATGAATTTTTATGGATGAATAAGAAAGGCCATTATGGAGCATTTCAGCCAAGTATTCAAGGATATGTGGAATGCTCATCACTGTCGGATCCTGACCCTTTGCGGTGCTCCAGGTTCGAAATCTTTTCCATTTTGCTGAATATGCCTTTCTTGTGGAAGGCCGCCGAGCTTCCATGATGATATCCTTTTCCCTCTTAGATAGTTTATCCTGGCAGGGAGTCAAGGTATTTTCCAGGCTGTCAGCTGCAAGGTTTTTAGGCTGGAGTGCAGAGTTTTGTAATTGTGCTGTGTCAGAAGAAGTGGCCATTGTGGTAGAGGCCACGGTTTCGTGCGTGACATGCTCTTTAACAGTGGGTACCAGTGTTGTCTTGGCCAGTCCGGAGCTATCAGAATCACTTTTGGTTGCTCTGTCCTGATCTTCAGTAAGACCTTGGTCATTAACGAAGAGGTGGGAAAGCATATACTGTTAGAGCATTCCAGCTGAAGGAGAGGGCGTCCACTTTCCATGCTTGAGGATGGTATGTCCTTGTGCAGAATTTCTTCAGTTGAGGTTGTGGGGGGAGGCAAATAGATCTATGTCCGGCCTTCCCCATGATTGTGCTATCTGAAGAAAAATGTCTGGATGCAACATCCATTCGTGTGGATTCATGGTGTTTCTGCTTAGGCTGTCTGCCAGTATATTGTCCTTTCCTGGTACGAACTGGGAATGCAGCTCTATATTGAGTTTTAGGGAAAGATCCCAAAGATTCATTGCCAGCCTGCAAAGAGGGTAGGAATGGGTACCTCCTTGCTTGTTTATGTACCACATAACTGTGGTATTGTTTGTCTTTATTAACAGGTGACCTTGATGCAGGAAATGTTCGAAGGCCTCTATTGAATGTATCACTGCCAGCATTTCCTTTTGGTTGATGTGCAGGCGCAATTCCTTTTGTGTCCATTGCCCTTGAATACATCTGTCCTTCATGTGTGCTCCCCATCCATGGTCTGAGGCGTCCGTTGTAATGGTTTGGCTGATATGTGGCTTGCTGAAAGGCAGGCCCATGTTTGACTGGCTTGCTTGTGCCCACCACATAAATTCCTTTTGAAGGCATGGAATGAGGGGATCAAAGTTTCTAGGCTGTGACTGTGTTGAGACCATAGACTCCTTAGGTACCATTGTAGTTTCCTCATATGCAGCCTTGCTTGTGGAATCAGAAGAATGCAAGATGCCATGAAACCCAGGGCCTGCAGGATTTTCCTTGCAGTCAGCTGGGTTTGTGTTGCCAGATTTCTGAAATAATCTGGTAATTGTTCTTGTTTTTCTTCTGTGAGAAAAGCCATTTGGGTGTTTGTATCCAGCTTTGCACCCAGAAAAATTATTCGCTGGGATGGAACAAGTCTTGATTTCTGAATGTTGACTGTGTATCCCAAGGCCTGTAGTAGGCGGATGGCATAGTCCAAGTGTTTTACCAATGTTTGTTGGCTGTCCGCTTGTATAAGGCAGTCGTCCAGGTATGGGTATATTTGAATCCCCTGAAGTCTGCAATGTGCAATTACTGATGCCAGGCATTTTGTGAATACTCTGGGCGCAGTAGATAAGCCAAAGGGCAATGCTGAGAATTGATAATGCTCTGAACCTCCAAGAAATCTGAGGTGTCTTCTGCAACTTTGTCTGATAGGAACATGCAGGTATGCCTCCTTGAGGTCTAGAGTTACCAGCCAGGACCCCTTGCCCAGCATGGGAAGGAGTTGCTGTAAGGTCAGCATTTTGAATTTTGGCACGATGAGATAAGTATTCAGTGCGGACAAGTCCAGAATAGGCCTCCATTGCTTTTCTTTTCTTGGAAGAAGGAATAGTCTGGAATAAAAACCTTGGCCTTGTTCTGTGCAAGGAACCTTCTCTATTGCCTTCATTTGTAGTAGTTTGGAAATTTGCTTGAAAGCCTCTGCCCTTTGATTTAGTGGCAGGTTTGGCATGCCTTGTCTATTTGGTAATGTATGAAAATGGAATCTGTATCCTTTGTCTATTATTTGCAGTATCCATTTGTCCTTTGTAATACTGTGCCAATTTTCTGAGAATAAAGATAGCTTTCCGCCCAAAGGTGCTTCCAATTGAGCCCTGGTTGGCAGAGTCAAAGTCAAGTCATTGAGTTTGTCCTTGGTCCTGCACTACCTCTCTGGTTAGGAGGCTGCCATTGACGTCCTCTGTAGGAGCCTCGAGCTTGCCCCCTACCTCTGGCACGCCTGTTTTTGCCTCTTTGAAATCTGTCTGTGTCTGGAAAGGACCAATTCTTAGAAGGCCAATTTCTGCTGAATCTTGGTGGTTGGACCTGGAGAAAATCTTTGACTGTTTGTACTGATTTAGCCTTTTCCTCAAATTTCTTTAAGACCTCTTGAGCCGTGGAACCAAATAACTTTTGTTTTTCCAGTGGTGCATCCAGAAGCTTTGCTTTAACATGATCTGGCAGTGTTTGTTCCTTCAGCCAAGCATATCTACGTATGACTGCACCTGTCATTGCTGACCTACATGAAGTTTCCAATGCATCATAACCACACTGTAAGAAATGGTTGCTAACCTGCTGAGAGTTATGCACCAGATCCTGAAGCTTTATGTCTAGGGGTTCAGGCGAGGTTATTTTTTTATGCAATTCATCTAACAGATACTCTTGATACTGTATCATGTGGAATTGACAATTTAATGCTCTCATAGAAAGTGTGGAAGAGGTATACACTTTTACCCCATCTCTAAAGCCCTGGATTCCCTTTCAGAAGGAAGTGGATTCTTGGCAGTGGTGGTTGTAACCTTTAGGGCCCTGGGAAATAGTTTTGGGTCAGCAGAGTGGCCCTTGTAAAGGTATAGATGTGAGTCCGGGACCCTGTAGTACCTGTCAGGTTTGACAGGAGCCGGAGGAAGGAGTCAGGAAATACTAGACTCAGAGTACACATCTTCTATAACATTTAAAACAGGAGGAATAGCCAAAGGTCTATGCTGAGGTAAATGTAAAAAAGTCCTTAACCTCTTCCTGGAATCAGAGAATTCCTGGCCTTGCCATTTGAAATGCTCTCTCATGGAGTGTAGGGTCTCCGCAAAGGAAAACACTTCGGGGGGGAGGCTGAGGGAATAGATTCCTCTGCATCAGAATCCTCGTAGGCTGGAAGGGCCTCCTCCTGGTAGTCTGAAAGGGCAGAGTTATCTGAGGCCTTATCAGAAGACTGGGGATCTGTCTGCTCAACCCTGGGCCTTTTGCTTGTAGGTGGTTGAGAGCCCCTGTCTGGATGTGGTTGAGAGCCCCTGATTAAGGAAATAAGGTCTTCAGCCAAACTTAAAATTTGTGAACCGGTAGTGGATCCCTGAGGTATAGCCTTGGGAGGGAGAGGTTTTGGCTGTTTAGCAGCTTTAGCCCGTGTAAAGGCCTTAATGGACATGGATACAGGAGGCCTGGCCGCCCCACGTGCTGGAGTAGTTTTATCAACAGAAATGGTGTCGGATATTTCCTGAGCACCGGTTTCAGACGGAAATTCTATGACTGACTCAGTGATGGCCTCTGGTACCGAAGTTACCGGCTGTGCGGTGTCGTCGGTCGGAAGCGGTAGAGATTCGGCTTCAGTAGAGACCGAAACAGTCGCAGTAGGCCTAGGCATGGAGTCGGCCAAAACCGCGGACCGCGTGTGTCGGTCCTTATCCTTACGGTTTTTGGGTAAATGGGCTGTCGGAAGCTCCGACAGCATGATATAACTGAAATTTTCCCCAAAAAATTCCTCTGCAAACTCTGCCCAACGCCTAAGAGTGCGTTTATTGAAGGAAGCACAGGCTGAACAGGCGCGTGCGTGGTCGTCGTGGTCTGGGCCTAGGCAGGGTAAGCAGTAAGAGTGGAAATCCTTATGAGGTATTTGTTTCCCACAAGATAAACAATTATTAACTTTAACCGTTTGATCTGACATCGGCTGAGGCAAGAAAGAGTCCCCAACGGGGTACTTAGCTTTTTTGAAGACTTCGGTAGCTGAAATCACAGGAGCTGGCCGACCCGCACTTGCGAACTGCTTCTGCTTCGGGCACCGTGCGGCAAGAAAGACTGAAGAAGATGGCGTCGGCTGACGCTTTTATACCCCAGGCTCGATGTCGGGAAAGGCGACATCACGCGGCCGACGCCGGACCCAGACTTTGGAATCCGGCCGACTGAAGGGCTGCCTGAGGCAGGACAACCCCATATGTAAGGACTGCAAATGCATCCTTGAAGGACATCAGGAGGGATAGCAAGAGGCCTGTGCTGTGTCAAGTTAAAAAATTCCCTGAGTCTCTTTTTGGACTGTGGGTAGTCCTGGCACTCTCAGCGGAAATGCTCTCTAAGGGTATGTAGGGTTTCACCAAAAAAAAAATCTTCTGGTGGGCAAGCAGAGGGAATGGAATCCCCTGCATCAGAATCCTCATAGGTAGATAAGAGTATGTACTGGTAATCAGAAGGATCAGAGTCAACAGACTCATGATCTGAAGAATCAGAAGGAAAATCAGTTCTTGGTCTTTTTGAGGGGGAAGACTGGCTTTCCCTAATTAAAGTTATAAGATCTTCAGCCATTCTAAGCATTTGTTTCTGAGGCATGTGGGCCTGAGAATGCACTTTGGTCATCGGTTTCCTAGGCATAGTGCAAACTCTGGGCCTGAGAAATTCGGTATTTTTGGTTTGAAATTAAGTCGTTGGTTTAATATGAAAATCAGAAGGACTTAATACACCCTCAGAAGCCAGTGCCTGCACAGTGGCTCCGGACCCATCCAAGGTTGAGACATTCGCAGGTTCCATAGTCGAAGAAGCATCTCGCGGCATACCAGACTCCGAATGGGTCTCAGTAGAGGCCTGCAAATCTGTAGAAGCGGGTATTAGGGCCTGCAAAAGCACCTCACTGAGTACCGACAGACTGGTGACTAGTTTAACGGAAGCCTCGTCGGCAGTTTTGGACCTATGCGGTTTGTCTCTGTCTTTATCCTTATGTTTTTTCAGAAGATCGGTAGTCTGATGGCTTATCGAAGCCATTTTGGAATACGGAGAATAAGAGCAAAAGAATTTAGTGACAAAAATATCCTGACAAATAGTTTGGGTGTTGAACAAGGCACAAAACCGACAGCGAGGAACTTCGTGGTTTGGGCCTAAATAGGTGATGCAGTTAAGAATGAAAATCTCTGTGAGGTATTTGCTTTCCACAGGTAAGACAATTATTAACTTTTTCTGACATCGATTAGAGCAAGAAAAAAGGATCTCCAACGGAGTACTTATCTTTTAGAAGATTTCAGGTCTGAAACGCGAAAAATGAAAATTTCAGGAGGCGGCCGACTGGTACTTGTGAACTGCTTTTGCTTTGGACACTGCATGGCAAGAAAAGCTGATATAATGGCATCGGCTGCATGTTTTATAGCCATGACAACCTGACGTCATGGAAGAAGCGACAGCATCTGACACAGAAATCCCAAGACTCTGGTATTCAGGCCGACTGAGGGCTACCTGCAGGCAGATAACCCAAATGTGATGACTGCAACAGTGAAACACGAAGAACATCTGAAAGTGCAGAGATCATGCCCTGAAATGTAGATATTACCTGCATGATTCCCTGATAAGAATGTGGAGGTAGGCCTCTTTTAGGTCTAGGGTGGCTAGCCAAGCATCCTTGGAGAGCATGGGTAGCAGTTGCTGGAGGGTGAGCATTTTGAATTTTGGTATCACCAGGAAGGTGTTTAGAATGGATAGATTGAGGATGGGGCACCAGGCGCCCTCTTTTCTGGGTACCAGATAAAGTCTGGAGTAGAAAGCTTGGCTTTTCTGTTCTGCACAACATGCTCTATTGCCTCATAGAGAGCAGGGAAAGGACTTGCTTTTGCACCTCTGCCCACTGGTTTGGAGGTAGATCTGGGAACCCTTTTGGGGTTGGAAGAGTGTGGAAAGAAAATCTGTATCCTTGGGACACTATGTTGAGGACCCAGCAGTCGCTGGTAATGTTGGCCCAGGTGCTTGCATGAAAGGAGAGTTTTCCTCCTAGGGGTAAGTGAAGGTGGTCAGAGGGTGGGGGTGGTGGAGGAGAGTCATTGTGAGTTCTTACCATGAGGGGATGTCTTAGAACTTCCTGGTTTTGAAGTGGAGGAATTCCACTGTTTTGATCTCTGCATTCTCTGTGGCTGATGTCTAGGGGGTCTGCTTCCCTGGGGTCTGGGCTGAACTGACCTGGAGGGAGCAGGAAAGGACCAGTGCTTGGAGGGGCAATGCCTGCTGAACCTGGGTGGCTGGACCTGTAAGAAATTCTTAACTGTCTGCATAGATTTAGCTTTTTCTTCCATATTTTTTAAGAACTCCTCTGCCTTACTGCCAAATATGTTGCCTTTGTGCAAGGGTGCATCCAATAATTTAGATTTAAGCTGGTCTGGCAAGGGCTGCTCCTTAAGCCATGCAAGCCTTCTAAGGACAGAACCGGTGACTGCTGCCCTGCAAGAAGCTTCTAGGGCATCAAAAACCACAGTGTAACATCTGCTTAGTTATCTGACTTGCAGATTGCATTAACTCTTGTAACTCTTTGGATTCTGCGCAAGCAGGAAAGGAAGACACTTTGTTTGAGGAGTTCCATGGTATGTTGCTGAAATTTAGCATATGGAACTGGCAATTTAGTGCTCTGACAGCAAGAGTAGCAGAGATGTATACTTTTTTACCCCATCTGTCTAGTGCTTGGGAATCCCTATCTGAAGGTGTGGGATTCTTAGCAGAGGTTGCTTTAATTCCTTTAGGCCCTTGAGAAATTACCTCAGGGTCAGCAGTAGGACTTTTGAAAAGAAATTTGTGTGAGTCAGGGACTCTGTAATACTGGTCAGGTTTTCTGGGTGCAGGAGGGAGGGTGTCGGGAGTCAAACTGGATTCCAGGAAAACATCATCAGGAACATCCAGGACTGGGGAAATGCCCAGGGGTATGTGCTGTGGAAGATCTAAGAATTCCCTGAGTCAAATTTTTAGACTGAGGGTAGTCCTAACATTCCCATTGGAAATGCTCCCTTAAGATAATGAAGGTTTTCCCCAAAGGAAAAGTCCTCGGGTGGAGAAGCTGAAGGAATGGAATCCTCTGCATCAGAATCCTCAAAAGCAGAGAGGGGTTGCATAAGAATCATCAGATTCCTGTTCAGACAAAATTACTGGGGACAGATCTCTTTCTTTTGGAAGGGGTAGCGTGGCTTCCCCTGATCAGCATGATAAGGTCTTCCACCATTTCAAGCATTTGAGACTGAGGCAAGGAAGCAGGTGCTTGAGATTGGGTTGTCAGTTTCTTGGGTGTGGTTCGTACCCTGGGCCTTAGAAACTTGGGAGTTTTCGAAAGAACGGTAGATGTGAAAGAAGTCGTCGGTTTGTATTGAGAATCGGTAGTGCAAAGTACTTCCTCAGAAGATGGTGCCTGCTCAGCGGCTCTGGACCCATCCGAGGCACAGACAACCGCAGGATCCTTATTCGAAGACGAGTTTTGTGGCATACTGTACTCTGAAAGGGTCTCAGTAGCGACCTGTGAATCCACAGAAGCTAGCATCAGGGGATGTGAAAGCACCTCACTGGGGACTGCAGAACTGATGATTAGCTTAATGGAAATGTCGTCGGTAGGTTTGGACCTATGTGGTCTGTCTCTGTCTTTATCTTTACATTTTTTCGGAAGATCTGCTGTCGGATGGCTTACCGAAGCCATATCGGAATTTGAGGACTGTAAGCAAAAATATCTAGCTACAATAAGGGCCCAACGGCAGATAATTATGTTGTTAAACAAAGCACAGAAGGGACAATGGGGGATGTCGTGGTCCGGACCTAAACAAGTGACGCAGTAAGAATGAAAGCCTTGGTGTGGTATTTGCTTTCTACAGGCGAGACAATTATTAACTTTTTCTGACATCGGTTAGTGCAAGAAAAAAGGATCCCCAACGGGGTACTTAGCTTTAGAAGACTTCAATTTCAATTCGGTAGAAGAAACTCAGGTAGTGGCCGACCGGCACTCATGCGAACTGCTTCTGCTTTGGGCTCCGCTGCAAGAAAGACTGATGTAATGGCATCAGCTGCCTTACTTTATACTACTGACAACCTGAGGTCAGTCCTCAAGTGACAGCAACCGACGCAGAAATACTAAGCCTCTTGTATTCGGGTCGGCCGAGGGCTACCCTGGCAAGGATAACCCAAATGTGATGACTGCAACAGTGAAACATGAAGAATATCAGTCTCAACAGGACAAAAGGAGGCTATACACATCCGAAAAGGAGAAAATGCAGATGGAAAGAGGAGACTCTCAGCCAGGAGAGTAACCAAAATCAAAACCCAAAAGGAAAAGGGGGGATGGATGGAGGGACTGAATACTTCAACAGTGAAGAAACTGCTATGGTAAGACTTTATAAAACTGTTCTATATCCTTCTATATCATTGTTGCAGCATTCTTCACCTTAGGGAGAGTACAAAAGATCAAGAAAAGTAGTGTGAGGTGGAAGGCTGGAAGAGCCCTCAACAAACCCATGCAGGATGGTCCTAGCAAAAACTGCTCTGTGCCTAGGAACCATATCCAATTTATAATGCTTAGTAAAGATATGCACTGAGGACCAAGTAGCAGCTCCAAGGGTAAAATTACTGTCCAAACCCTTGAAGAAAGCACCAGAAGCTGCAACAGCCCTAGTGGAATGAGCTCTGACTGAAGTAGACAGACACTTGCCATGAAAAACTTAACAAAAGGAAATGCCCTTAGATATCTAGGAGGAGATGGTT
This sequence comes from Protopterus annectens, assembly GCF_019279795.1. Classification (NCBI taxonomy): domain Eukaryota; kingdom Metazoa; phylum Chordata; order Ceratodontiformes; family Protopteridae; genus Protopterus; species Protopterus annectens. Next base: position 697,684,260 of record NC_056741.1, read on the forward strand.
TGCTTGGAAACAGCTAAACCCAAAGTCCTGGGATGAAAAGAAACAAAGACCTGGCGACACTTACAGACAGTCTTAGTTTTATCCAAATAACACCTGATCTGTCTGTGGAAATCCAAGTTATGCAGAACCCCCCTCACTAGCAGACTGTGGAGAAGAAAAAAAAGGAATGGAGTTGAACTGCCTGATTCAAAGACAACTCATTTACAACCTAGGGCATAAAAGAAAGATTAGCACGAAGAGACACCCTGTCACTGTGAAAAAGAGGAATGGCCATAAGGGCCTGAAGCTCAGAAACCCTCAGAGCAGAAATAACAGCAAGCAACAAGACAATCTTTTCAGGTATGGTGTTGCAGGGAAGCTGAAACTGCAGGCTTAAAAATAGCACAAGTCAATTTCTTCAAAACAAAATTAAAGTCCCATGGAGAAGAACTAGGCTTCCTTGGGGGCCTAAGATCCAGGACGCCTTTAAGAAACTGTTTGACTTCAAAATGAGAAGCCAAAGGGGGATTCAAGGTCAGACAGGCAGAAATAGCTGACAAATGGGCCTTCACAGAATAATAGGACAGGCCAGACTGGAACAACTCAAACAAACAGGAGAGAACCAGAGGGACCACCACTGAAAAAGGGTCCTAGCTATCAGCAGAGTACCAGACTAAAAATATTTTCCATTTGGACATACAAGACTTTTTGGTTGCGGGTTGCCTCCTGTACAACTCTGACACTATCCTCAGAAAATAGGTGCCAAAAAAGGGATCAAAACCCTATTATCACCTACAGTGCCTGTTGAAATGTGGACAAGTGAGGATGGATGAGTGACCATTTGTCTTGTGGGAGGAGGTCCAACTGGTGAGGTAACTTGTGGTGATTGCCCCTGGCCAGGTGCTTTAAGAGGGGGAACCAGTGCTGTCTTGGCCAAGATGATATTTTATACCTGATAAAATTAGAAAGGGACATTTCAGGGTTGTGGAAAATTCTGAGGCAGTTTCAGATCTTTTCAGGATACAAAATTAATGAAGCTAAAACAAAGGCATGAGGCATAAATTATGCACCCACACATGGACTGTTTCAGCAATATCCATATTTATGGGGACATGACAAAATTAAGTACTTAGGAGTATGGATTAAAAAGGATTCTGGTATGGCAGCTAAGGACATGGGAAGAGAATAAACAAAAGATAATACAAACACTGAGAAATTGGAAGTCCTGTTATATGGATAGGATTAGCAAAATATAAGCAGTTAAAATATTTTAGTCCCTTCAGTTTTATACACAGGTTAGGCATATTTTTTTATCAACCACAGGAGAAGTTGTGGATAGTAATTAATAAAGAGCTGAATGATTTTATCTGGGAGGGGAAGATGGCAAGAGTCAAGTGGGACAGCTGATTCTTCCAATTGAACAAGGCAGTTTGGGATTACCTGAATAGAAGGGGTGTTTCAGAGCTACACAGTTATGGCTCCTATACATAGCGCAAGCAGAAACTTATACTTCAAAGTGGAAAGGGATGAGGATGAAATGGGGGATGCTCAAGAAACGCGGAGAGACTGGGACTTTGGATGCAGATCCTTAAGGAGAACAATAAACATACAGAATATTATATTTATAAAGTAGCAGAAAGTATTCTAAGAACTAAGCCAGCATGGGAATGGAGAAAGGAGTTTCTGCCAATAGCGATGACTACAATTACAGATACAGACATAAGGCAAGAGGGGGCTGGAATCTATTGGGAAAAAATGGCAAAAGAACCAAGGTATTTATGCTAATAATTAGAGAGGGAAAGGTAACAGAATGGGAAGAGGCCAGGAGTTTATTTGGCCTGCAGGCTAAAGGTTGCTTTCCCTATGAAGGACTGATATCAAAGTATAGGGAAAGAGAAAGAAATAGGGGGATCCTAAGTGAAAGACTAGCAGTGGTAGAGGTTTTAGTAGAATCTAGAACAGAAGCTGCTGTTGCAGCATACTAATTATTGCATGACAACTGTAAAAATCAGAGGAAGTTCGAAAGGATTGGGAAGAGAGACTGGATAAGCAATTCAAAAAGAACCAATGGAGGATACATATATATGTCTCCCAAGGTTTACTTGCATTTGGTCGTGCGACCGAAGGTCGATCCGTCGTAATGCCAAACCTAAATGTCAAATCTCGTACGACCGAATGCTCAGAATGTCTCGCACAACGTCGAATTAGAAATTCCCGATCCCACAACCGCCGCAACAAGCGCTACCATGGGTCAAGAGGGGGAAATAGTAGCCTGGCCAACGTTCGGTAATCTCGGGTTCGACATTCGCAGATTCAACATTCTGCAATCCTGGGGTTCTGCTGTCGACACGTTTGCACATCGGTCATTCACACAAATGCATGTATACTGTCTCCCAAATATGCAACACAGTCTAAAATATTTAGGATCTTTGCTTGGAAGTGTTTACATAGGTATTTTTAAACCCCCAAGTAGACGCCAAAGAATTTTTCCTCAGGTAGACAGCAAATGTTGGAGGTGTAATAGGGAAAAAGAGGTAAAGTACAGTTGTGTACACCTACCATAAATGTAGATGTTCGAGTGTCTTCACTGTTGCAGTCATAACTGTAGGGTGTTCCTGCCGGCAGGCAGCCCGAGGTCGGCCAGAATTCCAAAGTCTGGGTCCGGCGTCGGCTGTACCAGCAAGTACCCTGACGTCAGAACGCAGAGGTATAAAGCCGACAGCCGACGCCATCTTCTCCAGCCTTTCTTGCCCCAGATGTCAGAAGCCCCCCCAAAAAAACCAAAATGTGTCCAAAAAGGAACACAAATACACCACAAAAGAAGTGGAAGAGGAAACAAGCAAAAATAAGAGGGGACTGGTGGGAGGGAAACACCGACTGCAACAGTGAAGACACTCGAACATCTACATTTATGGTAGGTGTACACAACTGTACTATGTTCTTCGTGTTTCACTGTTGCAGTCATAACTGTAGGGTAGAATCCCAAAGCTGTGAATGAGGGAGGAGGTTATGCAGAAGAAGGGGCAGCTAGAAGACCCTGCAAAACAGCAGAGGCAAAGCCTGCCCTAGACTTAGAATACAAAGGGAGATTATAGTGCTTAGAAAAAGTATGCACTGAACTCCAAGTGGCAGCTTCCAAAATGTCCTTGGTAGGAACTCCTCTGAGAAAAGCTGCTGAAGTGGCAGCTGCTCTAGTAGAATGACTTCTAACAGTACCTGGAATCTGTTTCCCATAGTGAGAGTAACAAAACCTTATTCCATGAGCAATCCATTTGGAAATAGTTTGTTTAGAAATAGCCTTACCTAGAGAACTGGAGGCATAAGAGATAAGCAACTGATCAGATTTTCTGAAATCTTTAGTTTTGTCCAGGTAGAATCGTAGTTGCCTGTGTACGTCCAATGAATGTAAGATCCTTTCCCCTTTATTTTGAGGGTTTGGAAAGAAGGTAGGAAGGTGAATAGTCTGATTTAGAGCCACTTTAGAAATCACCTTAGGCATAAATGTAGGATTGGTCCTCAAGGAAACTCTGTCTTGGTGGAAGATAATATATGGTTCCACAGCCATGAGAGCTTGCAACTCTGAAACCCTTCTGGCAGAAGTCAATGCCAATAAGATAGCTGTCTTCCAGGATAAGAACTTGATATCCGAAGCCGCAGCAGGCTCAAAAGGAGGCAAAGTACGTTTCTCCAAGACATAATTAAGATCCCAAGCAGGAACAGGAGGAGTTCTGGGAGGTCTTAAATTCTTAGCTCCTCTCAAAAATTGTCTCACCAGCTGGTGAGAAAAAATGGGAGGATCAGTGTTAAATTGAGCCGAGACAGCAGAAGCATGAATTTTGATGGAGGAAAAGGAAAGGCCTTTAAGCAAAAGGTCTGACAGGTAAAGTAAAATGGAGGGAATATTAGGCAAAAGAGGATCAGAACCTCGATCCTGCATCCAAATACAAAATCTTTTCCATTTTGAAGCATGAGATTTTCTAGTGCTAGGCCGCCTAGCTTCTAAAAGAACATCCAAAACTTGTTTAGGAAGAGAAGGAATCAAAGGCCCTTGTAGAGCCAAGCTGCCAGGCACAGAGTCTTGATTTGTGAGTGTAGCAACTGACCCTGATGCTGGGACAGAAGAGAAGGGATCAGAGGAAGAATCCAAGGAGGTTCCAAGAATAGGTGTTTTAAAGTTGAAACTGCCGAGGCCAATTTGGAGCTATCAAAATGATAGTCTTGGGTTTGTCCTGTTTTATTTTCAGTAACACCCGAGGCAGAAGAGGAAGAGGAGGGAAGGCATATCCCGAAAGATTCCTCCAGCTGAATGACAGGGCATCCACTTTCCAAGCTGTTTTGTGGAAGGACCTGGTGCAAAAGAGAGGCAACTGATGATTGAGATGGGATGCAAACAGATCTATCGAGGACAATCCCAAACTGCAGTTAACCTGCTGAATAAGTTGGGGTCCAGCATCCATTTGTGAGGATCCAAAAGATTTCTACTTAGGCTGTCTGCTAAGAGGTTCTGATTTCCTGGAATGAATTGAGCTTGAAGATGCAGATTCAGATTTAGAGCTGTGTCCCATAAATTCATGGCTAGTCTGCAAAGGGGGTAAGAGTGAGAGCCCCCTTGCTTGTTTATGTACCACATGACTGTGGTATTGTCTGTACGAATCAGAAGAGGCCCTGATTTCAAAAGATTCTGGAAGGCTAGAAGAGCATTTTGGACTGCCAACATTTCCTTCAAGTTGATGTGCAAGAGAAGATGCTTCTTTGTACAAGAGCCCTGCTGGCAAATGTCTAGAAAATGAGCTCCCCAAGCATAATCCGAAGCGTCCGTGGTTATGATCTGAGAAGGTTGAGGCAGACGAAAGGGATTCCCTTCGTTTAAAGCACAAGCCCAGGACCACCAAAGGAGCTCCTTTTGGAGGCAGGGAATCAGTGGAATCATAGTGTCCAGACAGTGGTAATGCTGAGACCATACACTCTTTAGGTACCATTGAAGTTTTCTCATATGAAGCCTTGCATTTGGAATCAACAGGATGCAAGAAGCCATGTAGCCCAAAGCCTGCAGGAATTTCCTTGCAGTGAGCTGAGTTAAAGTAGCCAAGGTCTTGAAAATTGATGCCAGCTGTACTTGTTTTTCTGGAGTAAGGAAGGCCCTTTGCAAGCTTGTGTTTAGAAGAGCTCCCAAAAAGATCATTTGTTGAGAGGGGATCAAATGTGACTTTTTTGTGTTCACTGAAAATCCCAGTAGTAGGAGAAGACGCTGAACAAACTGCAGATGTTGAAGTAAAAGATCCTTGCTGTCCGCCTGAATAAGGCAGTCGTCCAGGTAGGGGTAAATTTGAATCCCTTGGAGTCTGCAATAAGCTACTACTGGAGCCAGACACTTGATAAAGACTCTGGGCGCAGTAGATAAGCCAAACGGCAGTACAGAGAATTGAAAGTGTCTCGAACCTGCCTTGAATCTGAGGTATTTTCTGCGTTCCTGTCTGATGGGAATGTGTAAATAGGCTTCCTTCAAGTCCAATGTCACCATCCAAGCATCCTGGGAGAGCATGGGAAGAAGTTGTTGCAGAGTAAGCATCTTGAATTTTGGAATCTCCAGAAAGGTATTTAACACTGAGAGGTCCAGAATAGGTCTCCATGAGTTTTGTTTCCTTGGGACCAGAAATAGTCTTGAGTAAAAACCTTTTCCCATCTCTGGAAGTGGAACAGGTTCTATGGCTCTCATGGCCAATAAAGCGTCCACTTGATTTAAGGCCTCTGACCATTGATGTTTTGGCAGATCCGGCCAACCCGAAGACCTTGGCAGAGTATGAAAGTGGAATTTGTAGCCTCTTAAAATCACATCTAAAACCCATTTGTCCTGGGTAATATGAGTCCAATTTTGGTAGAAAAGAGAAAGTTTTCCTCCGAGAGGGGCTTCCAGGCAAAGAGGACCTGTAGCCCAACGGAGAGAGTCATTGGGTCTGCTTCTTTTGTGATTGAGGTCTGTCTTCTCCCCTTCTAGGTGAAGAAGCAGTCCATTGTCTGGACCTGTAAGAGGCCTGAGCCCGACCTCTGGAGCGTCTATATCTTCCCCTTTGAGGCCTGTCAGACTAGGGAAAGGACCGATTTTTGGAGGGCCAATTTCTTGAAAATCTAGGAGGCTGAACTTGTAAAAAATATTTAACAGTCTGCATAGATTTTGCTTTTTCTTCCATCTTTTTAATAACCTCCTCAGCCTTGGATCCAAATAAAACATTATGCTGAACAGGGGCATCTAACAGTTTAGCCTTAACCTGCTCAGGTAAATTCTGCTCACGAAGCCAAGCATGTCCCTGATAACAGTACCAGAGGCTGCGGCCCTGCAAGAAGCTTCCAAGGCATCAAAACCACAATGTAAACTATGTTTGCTAACTTGTTCAGTTGCATGCAATACATCCTGTAATTCCTTGTCCTCTGCACATGCAGGAAAGGTAGAGAGCCTTTGTTTTAGAACAGACAAAAGAAATTGCTGATACTTGAACATGTGAAACTGGCAATTTAAAGCTCTAATAGAAAGAGTAGCAGAAGTGTAAACCTTTTTGCCCCACCTGTTCAAGGCACGAGAATCCTTTTCAGAGGGAATAGGATTTTTAGATGAAGCGGCCTTAGCAGCCCTAGAACCCTGAGAAATGGTTTCAGGATCAGCAGAAGGGTCCTTAAATAAGAATTGATGGGAGTCAGGGACTCTGTAAAATCTATCAGGCTTAGAAGGAGCAGGCGGCAAGGAATCAGGATTCAGGTTAGCTTCAGAAAAAGCAACATCCACAATATCAAGTACAGGAGGAATAGCCAAAGGTCTGTGTTGAGGGAGAAGGAGAAATTCCCTAAGTCTCTTCTTGGAAGCAGAATAATCCTGACCTTCCCAATGAAAATGCTCCCTCATCTCATGTAAGGTTTCCCCAAAAGAGAAATCTTTAGGGGGAGAAGCAGAGGGAATAGAGTCCTCTGCATCAGAATCCTCATAAGGAGGAAAAGAATAATCCTGATCAGAGGAAGAGACAGAAGACACAGAAGCCTGATCAGATGAATCATAAGGAATATCCTGTCTAGGCCTTTTTTCTGGAGGAGGGTGAGAACCCCTAATCATTGTAAGTAAATCTTCAGCCATCCGAAGTAATTGCTTCTGGGACTTGGGAGCTGTATCCGAGGAAGCTTGAGAAGAAACCGTTGGTTTAACAGGAGTCTTTGACTTTGCCTTTGTCTTTGTAGAAATAGTGATATGAGAAGGCCTGAAAACCCCCTCAGAAGCCGGTACCTGCACAGCGGTTCCGGACCCATCTGAAAGAGCGACATCCGAAGGTCCTGCAGCAGATAAAATACTAGGCCTAGAAGGCTCCCCATGGGAGTCCGTGTCGCCATCGGTTCAGTGGCGGACGACAGGGGCTGCAAAAGTGCCTCACTGACGAACCCGAAGCTGGCTCCGGCTGCAAAGTATCTTGTTTGGACCTCGGAGGCCTATCCTTGTCCTTGCGTTTCTTTGAATTCGGTTGTCGGTAAAGTATCCGGCGACATCCTATAATTGAACCGTCTACGGAAATAATTCAAGGCCCAATCGTACCTACGCTTGATAGTGCGAGAATTAAACCTGGCACAGAACTGACAGCAAGAAACGTCGTGGTCAGGGCCTAAGCAAGGTAGACAGTAAGAGTGGAAATCTTTATGAGGTATTTGTTTTTCACACGATATACAATTATTAACTTTTTCTGACATCGGAGGAGCAAGAAAAAGTTTCAACGGGTACTTAGCTTGAGAAGAGAAGTAAAAAACTTCGGACCGACGACAATCAAAGCACGTTGTCCTGAAAACGCCAACCAACGACTTGCGAGCTGCTTTCCACCGCACGGCAAGAAAGACTGGAGAAGATGGCGTCGGCTGTCGGCTTTATACCTCTGCGTTCTGATGTCAGGATACTTGCTGGTACAGCCGACGCCGGACCCAGACTTTGGAATTCTGGCCGACCTCGGGCTGCCTGCCGGCAGGAACACCCTACAGTTATGACTGCAACAGTGAAACACGAAGAACATCTGGGAACATATTTTCTGGAAGTGTAATGAGTTAGCAGAATTTAAAGATTCCTTGCAGACTGCACCGTCAGAGATACTGGGTGAGCAAACTGGTGTAACTAAGGAAATTATTTTTTTGATCCATGATACAGAATCAGAATTGCCTAGACATAGTAATGCCTTGCTGAGTCTAATTATGGCAACTGCCAAAAAAGCAATTACTAGAAAATGGAAATCAAAGTCTAAAACAACTTTACTAGAAGTGAATATACTAACAGAGATAAAACAACTGGAATTGGGATCTTTAGAAAAGGGTAGGAGCAAATTACACAGAAAACAATGGGAATTGTAAAAACAATACATGCAGAGGATGAATGAGGTTTAAGAAAAGGGATGATTTGACTGAGCTAAATGTTTGACAATGACTGGATAGATTATAAGTGATGTATAATGTTGGCAACTAAAATTATGGCAATACGGTTTTGTGACTTATAAAGTTTACAAGTAAAACTGTCAATATGGTTTTTCATTTATGTAAATGTATGGTTGCCTGTTTTATATGTAATTTAAGATGTTTCTTGTTTAAAAAAAGTACAGTTTTGTACCTACCATAAATGTAGATGTTCGAAGATCCACATTGCTGCAGTCCTTACATATGGGGTAGTCCGCTGTCCTCGGTCGGCCCGAATACCAAAGTATTAGGCTGACGTCGGTCAAGGCGCTTAAGACTGACATCAGGACGTCAGGGTACAAATGCGCATGACCGACGTCATATCCTCAGTCTTTTCTTGCCCCAGATGTCAGAAGGCCCTAAAAAGAAAGGCCCAAACCAAAAGACAGCAAAAAACAACCAACCACCCCTGCACTAATCATATTTACAATATTTACAATATTCACAACCCAAACTACACCACCGCCTCTAACTACAGAGGGGAAGGAGGGAGGGTAAATTGGACTGCAGCAATGTGGATCTTCGAACATCTACATTTATGGTAGGTACAAAACTGTACTATGTTCTTCATCTCACATTGCTGCAGTCCTTATATGGGTAGAATCCCAAAGCAGAGGTAAGGGAGGATGGCAAAACTATAAAGCATTAGGAGCTGCCAAAATGCCCTGTAAAATTGCCGTGGCAAAACCAGCCCTAGATTTAGAGTAAAGAGGAAGGTGGTAATGCTTAGAGAAAGTATGCACTGAACTCCAAGTAGCTGCCTCCAAAATATCTTTAGTAGCCACCCCCCTTAAAAAAGCTGTAGAAGTGGCAGTAGCCCTAGTGGAATGAGGCCTAATCCCAGCTGGAATCTCTTTACCATGATGGGAATAACAGAAAGCAATACAAAAACCAATCCACTTAGAAATAGTTTGTTTTGAAACAGGTTTGCCCTGAGAACCCAAAGCAAAAGAAACAAATAACTGCTGAGACTGCCTGAACCCTTTAGTTCTGCTCAAATAATATTGCAATTGCCTGTGTATATCCAAAGTGTGTAAAATCTTTTCCCCTTTATTTTGGGGGTTTGCATAAAAAGTAGGCAAATGAATAGTTTGGTTTAAAGCCACACTAGAAACCACTTTAGGCATAAAGGAAGGATTAGTACGCAAAGATACCCTATCCTTATGGAAAATTAAGAAAGGCTCAACCGCCATAAGGGCCTGTAATTCAGAAACCCTTCTCGCAGAGGTAATGGCCAACAAAAGCAGTCTTCCATGATAAATATTTCAACTCGGCAGTAGCTGCAGGCTCAAAAGGTTGTAGAGTGAGTTTCTCCAACACAAAATTGAGATCCCAAGCAGGAGTAGGAGCTCTACGTGGGGGTCTTATATTCTTTGCCCCTCTAAGGAATTGCTTAAACAAAGGATGAGAAAACAATGGTGGGTCACAGTCATAGTGAGCAGAAATTGCTGCAGCATGAACCTTAATAGAGGAGAAGGACAAACCTTTGTCCAGTAACTCAGTAAGGTATTGAAGAGCCACACTTAAATTAGGCTTAGAAACATCAAAGTCCTTTGCTGTACTCCAAAATAAAAATCTCCTCCATTTATCTGTGTACACTTTCCTTGTACTAGGCCTTCTGGCCTCCAAAATAACATTCAAAACTTGTTGTGGAAGTTGAGACCCTCCAGGGTTTAGAACAGAATATGCCAGGCTGTTAGATGTAGAGAGTGAAGTTTGACATTGAGTAAATGACTGTTCTCCTGAGACAGCAGGTGAGGAATCGAAGGTAAAGGCCAAGGAGGCTCCCGTACCAGACTTCTCAGTAATGGGTACCAGTGCTGTCGAGGCCAATCTGGAGCTATTAAAATCATGTTTGGCTTGTCCTGTCTGACCTTCAGGAGTACCTTTGGGAGGAGAGGCAGAGGTGGAAAGGCATACACATGAAGATTGCTCCAATTGAATGAGAGCATCCACTTTCCAGGCTGTGGGATGAAACCTTTTTGTGCAAAACTTTGGCAGCTGGTAGTTTAGTGGAGAAGCGAACAGATCTATGTCTGGAGTTCCCCATAACACTGTCAATTTCTGAAATACATGAGGATCCAATTTCCACTCGTGGGGATCCATAATTTGTCTGCTCAACACATCCGCTAAGGAGTTCTGTGCTCCTGGCAGAAACCTTGCCTGAAGATCTAGCTGTAAACTGAGAGCAGTCTCCCACAAAATCATTGCTTGTCTGCATAGAGGATAAGAATGCGTTCCCCTTGCTTGTTGATGTACCACATGACAGTTGTGTTGTCTGTTAGAACCAACACCTGCCCTGGAAGAAGTAAATCCTTGAAAGCTATTAATGCAAATTGGACTGCTAACATCTCCTTCAAGTTGATATGTAGATGTTGAAGTCTGGCAGGCCACGTGTCTTGTACCCATTTTCCATTTAGATGAGCTCCCCAAGCTTTGTCTGAGGCATCTGTCGTTAGAATCTGACTCGCCTCTGACGGGTCACAGAGAGTCCCTTGTTTAGGTGACATTCCTGAGCCCACCACAAAAATTCCTTTTGAATGCAAGGTATTATCTGAATGACAGTGTCCATATCTTGGCAGTGCTGTGTCCATACATTTTGAGATACCATTGTAGCTTCCTCATATGCAGTTTGGCATTGGGAAGTACCAGAATACAAGATGCCATGAACCCCAAGGCTTGAAGGACTGTCCTTGCAGTCAGCCTGGACTGACGAGATAATTGATGGAAGTAAAGAAAGATTCTTTTGTTTGTCCGGGGTTAAAAAGGCCATCTGGGATGCTGTATTCAGTCTCACACCCAGAAAGCACATGTCCTGAGAGGGTACTAGACTGGACTTTATTTCGTTCACAGAATACCCCAGGCATCTTAACACTGCTATCACATACTATAAATGATGAAGAAGTTAGTCCTTTCCTTGGGCCAGAATCAGGCAATCGTCCAAATAAGGATAGATTTGTATTCCTCTTAGCCTGAAGAAAGCTATCACTGGAGCCAGAACCTTCGTGAACACTCTGGGCAGTAGATAAGCCAAAGGGCAATGCAGAGAACTGATAATGAGAAGTCCCAGTCAAAACGCAGATACTTCCTGCAACTGAGCCTGATAGGAACATGAAGGTAAGCCTCCTTGAGATCCAGAGTCACCATCCAGTGATCTTTGCCCAGCCAAGGTAAAAGCTGTTGTAACGTCAACATTTTGAACTTGGGAATGTCCAGATATGTGTTGAGGACAGATAAATCCAAAATTGGTCTCCACGTGTTCCCTTTCTTTGGTACTAGGAACAGGCGGGAATAAAATCCTAGGCCCACTTCTGGCAGAGGGACCGGTTGTATGGCCCTTATTTGAAGTAGCAGAGAAATTTGTTTGTGAGCCTCTAGTCTTTGCTGAGGAGGAACGTCCGGCATGCCTTTGAAAGGAGGCAAGGTATGGAAATAAAACTTGTAACCTTGGTGTATGATATCCAATACCCATTTGTCTTGGGTAATCAAATTCCAGTTTTCCTTGAAGAGTGCCAACCTTCCTCCCAAAGGTGCTGCCAGGCCAGAAGGATCTGGCAGCTGAAGATGTAGGTCATTGGGCCTGTTTACGAAAGGACTGGCCCCTGCCCTCACCCGAAGATTGTGCAGGTGAACTCCCTGTTCTAGGTCTGAAAGATCTCTGAGCTCTGCCCCTACCACGTCTAGATCTACCCCTAGACTGAGAATCATAAGAAGGATACGTCCACCCCTTAGCAGGCCAATTCCTACTAAACTTCGGAGGCTGAACTTGCAAAAAATCTTTAACAGCCTGCATAGACTTAGCCTTGTCTTCCATTTTCTTCAAGACTGACTCCACAGGTGAACCAAACAACACATCAGACTGTAAAGGAGCATCCAAAATCCTAGTCTTAACATGGTCAGATAAATTCTGATCCCTCAGCCAGGCGTGCCTGCGAAGAACTGAACCAGTGGCAGCCACCCTAGACGAGGCCTGTACAGCATCAAAACCACATTGTAAAGAATGCTTACCCACCTGTTCAGAAACATGCACCAAATCTTGTAATTCTTTACACTCAATGCCTTCCGCCAGAGCATCCACCTTAGACTTCAATTGAGAAAGAAGATAGTTTTGATATTTCAACAGATGAAACTGGCAATTCAAAGCCCTCATGGCCAAGGTAGAAGATGTATAGACTTTCTTACCCCATCTATCCAAAGCTCTGGCCTCTTTATCTGGAGGACCATGTTATGCTGGAAACTATCTCAGCATAATAAACATCCTGAGACCCTACTTCAATATAAACAACTTCGCAACCTTACTAAAAGACTTATATACAAAGACAAACAATCCTACTACATGACTCTCCAAGCCAACCATTCTAATAACCCCAAACAATTTTGGAAGTCCATAAATTCTCTTCTCAACCCAGGCACCAAAAATAATCCTTGCCCTGATACTACCAAATCCGACACAGAAATTGCTACTCTGTTCAACTCCTTCTTTATTAATTCTATAGCTGAACTAAATACATCCTTCCCTACTAACTCATCCTCACAGTTCTGTCACTCTACCCCAGCCTCTAAACCCAACCCTCCCACCACTTTTCAACTCAAACCAGTCTCTACCTCATATATAAAACAACTTCTCAGCAAACTGAAACCTTGCTCAAATGCCCCAGATAATATTCCATCTAAATTCTTACAAATTGCTGCAGATGGAATCTGTCTCCGCAATAGCATCATAATCAATCGATCCATACAGGAATCATATGTCCGTAAGCGGTGGCGTGCTGCCTTTATACACCCCTTCATAAGGGTGGGATAGACAATAATAGTTCAAACTTTTGTCACATAGTCATCCTCTCGCCAGTAACGAAAATACTGGAAAAATGCGTTCATGTTCAACTAATGCTTTTCCTTACTAAAACCACCTCCTCTCTCACACTCAACATGGTTTCCGTCCTGGCCATAGCACTATAACTGCTCTACTTTCATTCCTTGATATAGTCAATCATGCTCGTGACTCTGGCAAAATAGTTTCAACAGTCCTACTTGATCTCTAAGGCTTTTGACACTGTCTCCCATACTCATCTCCTTAGTCACCTCTCTAACCTTAACCTCTCTGACAATACATTATCCTGGTTCTCAAGTTACCTTTCCAACAGATCCCAAGCTGTAAAATGGAGAAAAGGCACCTCTAACTTCCTTCCTACCCTCACTGGAGTTCCCCAAGGTTCCATTCTTGGCCCCATGCTTTTCAATATCTTCATCAATGACTTCCACTCTGCTATCCCAAATACTGATATCGTACAATACTGACGACTCCACCTTAATCTGCTGTGCCACCAATCTCCCTGAACTTCTAGATAACACACAAAATGCCTTCTCTGCCACTGAGAACTGGATGCTCCATAATCACTTATCTCTAAATGCTAACAAATCTAAAATACTACTCTTCCCCGCTACAAAATCCTTCCCTCTTGACAAAAACACCTTCAAAATTAGAAGCCTTAAAAATTCTACCATAGAAATTGTCCCGCATGCCAAACTTCTTGGGGTCACTATCGATGAAAACCTAAAATTTGACATCCATGTTCAACTCAACATTAAGAAAACACATCAAAAACTTGGCCTGTTATACAGAAACTTCCACTATCTCTCTCCTGCTTCTAGACAAGCGCTTGCCACTACCTATCTTCTTCCCTCACTAATGTATGGTGCCCTCTATTAACTAACTTATCCACCTCCACCTCCTCAAAATGGAAAGTTGTTATAACAAAATTTCTAAATTCACCACCAAAGCCAAACACTCCTCCCATCATTGCTCTGCCCTCCAGTCACTAAACTGGCTAGAACTCCCCAACCTTCTAGACTACCTCCAACTAACCACTGCCCACAGGCTATTATTTAGCCCCTCTAAATGTCCTGCACTATCCAACATCCTTCAACCATATACCCCTAATAGGCCACTTGTTCAGCCCACCTAAACCTACTCAATGTCCACAAACCAAAGCGACCTGGCAGCACCTCCTTTCTTTTCCTTAGCCAAAAGTGGAACTCTCTCTCTCCTTCTTTAAGATTGATAGAAAATCCTAATAATTTCAAAAATTACTCCATTCCTACCTGTTTTCTAAGTGGAAGTGCAACTGCACTTTCCCCACCTAGCCCCTCACTGTACATATTAACAGTAATGCTATTCAATTTCTTACTACTATCAACCTTGTTCATATCTACTTATTGCTACTGTTGTCCTGTGTATATATGTAAATACTGTAAATAGTTTGCTCTCCCTTTATTCCCCTCCCTAAAACCTATGCTTGCTCTACCACTCTGCCATTACTAGAATCAGACTCTTTGTAATCTTTTAATCATCCATTTCAAGATATAAATAATATGTTATGTAAACACCATTCCTTTTATTACCTCTGTATCAAAAATTACCAGCATTCATACCATGTAGACTGACGGTTGCATCCTTATGTATCTGTACCTTGAATCTTATGTTTATTTTTATCTTTTGTATTTTGTATTTTGTTTTATCTTTGTATTTTGTAATGTGGAGCTTTTCTCCCCGGGCCTCCACTGAAAATGGGCTCCTGAGCCCAGTGGACCTCCCCGGTCATCAAACTGAAATAAATATAAATAAAAATAAATTTTTTACAACAGAGGCCTTGACACCCTTAGGTCCCTGACTAACAGTTTCTGGGTCCGCCCTAGGACTCTTATAAAGATATTTATGAGCCTCAGGCACCCTGTAATACCTATCCGGTTTAACAGGAGCAGGAGGCAGAGAATCAGGATTAAGTGAAGCCTCTGCAAACACATCTTCCACAACATCCAGAACAGGGGGTATAGCCAAGGGCCTATGCTGGGGTAAAAGCAAAAATTCCCTAAGCCTTTTCCTGGAATCAGAGAAGTCCTGACCTTCCCACTTAAAATGTTCCCTCATGGAATGAAGAGTCTCTGAAAAAGAAAAATCCTCTGGAGGAGAAGCAGATGGAGTCGAATCATCTGCATCAGAATCAGAATAAGGAGAGTACTCCTGCAAGTCTTCAGCCGAAGACTCTGAAACATCCGAAGCCTGCCCAAAACTCCCCAACTCTGGCTCCACCCTGGGCCTCTTATCAGGAGGGGGCAAAGAACCTCTAATCAGAGTAATCAAATCTTCTGCCATTTTAAGCATGCGCTTCTTGGGCACAGACCCTGCTGAACTAGGAGTGACACCAACAGAAGCTAAACCTGGCCTGCCTCTGGGAGAAGCCTTGGAAACAGAAGGAGAGGGCCTAACCACCCTAGGAAGGGAGGGGAGTACAGTAACCTGAGAAGCCCCTTCAGCCTGACCTGCCTCCTGAGAGGCCACATCCTGCAATATCAAAGTCTCCCCTTGGGACTCCAGAGAAGCCTCCGTCGAACCACGGTTCCACTGGCCTCTAAGAACCGGCGTCCGGAGCGACGACTCATCTTGCCTGGGTTTAACTGCTTTGTCTTTGCGCTTCTTGAAGAAGCGCCGGAGAATCCGGCGGCATATTATAATTGCACCGCTTCGAAGACCAGCCTAGCACAATCTAACCTTCGCAATAGTGCGCTTATTGAACATAGCACAAAACCGACTCCCAACATCGTCGTGCTCAGGCCCCATACAAGGAATACACAAAGAATGATAATCCCTATGCGGTATCTGTTTCCCACAAGAAATACAGTTATTCACTTTTTCAGACATCCGGTAAAACACTGAGGCAAGAAAAAACCAAAATATTCCCCAACGGGGTACTTAGCCAACTTTGATTCGGTCAGAAACTCCGAACTCGAAAAATTTCAGAACGCCCGAGGCACTTGCGCTGCTTCTGCATCGGACCATGCGGCAAAAAAGACTGAGGATATGACGTCGGTCATGCGCATTTGTACCCTGACGTCCTGATGTCAGTCTTAAGCGCCTTGACCGACGTCAGCCTAATACTTTGGTATTCGGGCCGACCGAGGACAGCGGACTACCCCATATGTAAGGACTGCAGCAATGTGAGATGAAGAACATCAGGGAGTCATTAACAAGATTTTTGGGGAGTCCAGCTGAAATGTTCTGCAGGACTCTTGGAAGTAGAGGAAGAGGAGGGAAGGCATAGAGAAACATCCTCTTCCAAGGAAAAGAAAGGGCATCCATCTTCCATGCCAGAATGGCATGGCACTCCAGAACAGAAAAGAGGGAGCTGCCTGTTCAGAGGAGAGGCAAAAAGATATACCCGAGAAAAACCTCACCCATGGGTTATGTCCTGAAATACATCTCTGTGAAGTATCCATTTGTGAGGCTGTGTTTCGGACCTGCTCAAAGAGTCTGTGCTCTGAAGGATTATACACTGCCTGAAGAGTGAGTGGATAACTGATAGCCAGATCCCAGGCCTGAAGTGCCGGCCTGCAAAGAAGGTAAGACCCTGTGCACCCCTTCTTGTTGACATACCACATCACTGTGGTGTTGTCTATTTAAACCTTCAAGAGGCCTGTAGAAAGCATGGGGTGAAAAGTTTGAAGGACAAGAATCAGAGCTCTCATCTCTTTGATGTTGATATGGTCTGACTTTGATGGGGGGAAGAGACCCTGAACTTTCAGGTGACCACAGGTAGCCCCCAACCCATGTCTGAAGTGTCAGTGAACAGTTCTTGAGAAGGAACTGGAGGATGAAGGGGTAGGTCTAGGACGAAGTTAAGTTGCTGAGTCCACCACTTGAATTACCACTTGAGACAAGGAAGAAGTGGCACTCTGAAATCTACAGGGTGGCAATGCTGAAGCCAAACTGACTTGAGGTACCACTAAAGCTTCTGTATATGCAGTCTAGCAAGAGGGAGCACTGGAATAGAAGAGGTCATAAATCATAGGGCCTGAAGAAATTCTATGGCTGAAATGGCAGACAGAAGGAGACTTAAAGAAAGCTGTCAAAGACAAAACCTTTGGAGGTGGAAGAGAGGCCAGCACTAACACTGTCTGAATCCTGAAGCCCAGACAGACATGATCCCAATAGGAAATCAGGACAGACTTCTGGAAGTTGACCGTGAACCCCAGACTTTGAAGGAGAGACATGGTGAACTTTAGAGCCTGTAACAGGCAACTGGGAGAATGTGCCTGAATCAACAGTACATCTCAATAAGGAAAAATCTGAATGCCTTGGAGTCCGCAAAAGGCAATCACAGGAGCTAGACATTTTGTGAAAAGCCTTGGGACAGTAGAGAGGCCAAAAGGCAAAGCAGAAAAATGAAAATGAGAGGAAGAAACAATAAAATCTAAAAACTTCCTGAAAATAGGGTGAACAGGAATATGAAGGTACACCATCCTTCAGATTCAAGGACACTTGAAAAGCCTGGGGCAGCAACAGAGGAAACAGGGTTTAGAGAGAAAGCATCCAAAAGGAAGGAACTTTGAGAAAGGTGTTGAGCAAGGAGAAATCCAGAATAGACCTCCAACTGCCCTCCTTTCGAGGAACCAGAAACATTCTGCAGCAGAATCTCTGTCCAACTTGGGAAGGAGGAACAGACTGATTAGT
The DNA here is from genome assembly GCF_019279795.1 of Protopterus annectens. Classification (NCBI taxonomy): domain Eukaryota; kingdom Metazoa; phylum Chordata; order Ceratodontiformes; family Protopteridae; genus Protopterus; species Protopterus annectens. The sequence goes on from NC_056741.1 coordinate 697,702,213, forward strand.
TCCCTCGAGCACCAGGGACCCAAGAACCTCTGAGAAATGAGGAAGTTGCTCTCAACGAGGTTCAGAAATCCCTGAAAAAGGAGGGAGAGACTTCCACACCATGAAGTAATCCTGATGGATTATAGACAGAACCCAGGAATCTGAGGTGAAGAGGTGAGGAGACAAGGAAATCTGGCTAAGAGTTGGTGGGGGGGGGGGGGGGGCAAAATATCAAAGAGAGGCAGGCTTGCCAGACAAATGAGGCTTCTGGGCCAGAGGAACCTGAGCAGAAGACTTTTCTTCAGGATCAGGGAGGTCAGAAATAACTTGACAAATCTGGGCAGTCAAGGACACAGCATATCTGGTGATGTGGTTCTGGTAATTAAAGTCCCTAGAAGCTAAGGTGGCAGCAGTATAGACCTTCTTTTCAATCCTCTCCACGGCCCTATTATCCTTATCTGAAGGCAGGAGCTTGTTAGAAGGCAAAACTTTAGGCTTGAAAGAGGAGTCTGACACCACAGCAGGATCAGCAGAAGGACACAAACAGGAAGTGACAATACTCAGGAACCTTATAGAACCTGTCAGGCTTCTTAGGAGCAGGGGACTGAGAATCCAGAGTTTTAGAGGCAGTTATAAAGGTTTCTAACAAAGCAGCCAACACAGGAGATACTGCACAAGGTATAGCCGTGTCCACCTGAAGCAACACATGATATCACTTCTGGATATCAGACACTTGAGAAGAATCCCACTTAAAGTATTCCATCTCTCCGGCTACTGTGTCTCCAAAAGACATCTCCTCCAAAGAAGACTCAGGGCTAATGGTTTCCTCTTCATTAGAGTCATACACCAAGGGAGAAGGCATCTGAAAAGAATAAGACAAGACATCTCATCAGACTGTGAATCCTCATCTGATGAGTCACAATCTCTAGGCCTTTTAGAAGGAGTTGAAATCCAAGGTGGAGTAGAAACAGAAACCCCTTGGGGAAGTTCCAGGGCCGTTAAGGTGTTAAACAAGCCCTGAGTAAACTCCTGACATTCCTTTGAGGGTCCTTAGTAGGTAGAGTAGAATGTTTAGTCTTCTCTATTTTTTTGGTAGGGATGTTAGCCCCAACAAACACCAGAGGTTCCAACCCTTGACGAGATTCAATAAGAGTACCTGGAACCACTTCCCTGACCAGAATCTGCGGAATCCCTATAGGGCCCTCCAAGATAACCAACCGTGGTTCCCCTCAATGTCCAGAACAGACACCTGCAAAGCCTCAGAGGATATGCAAAAGGAAGGATTCATGCCAACCTGAATTTTAACAAGGAAAATAACACAACTACAGTAGAATCTGAGGAAGCTACATATCAGCTGGAATTGTCTTCACATGTGCAAATGTGTGAGCTCATAGGGTTTTTCTTAGCAGGTGTCCATATTAGAGAAAACTGCTAATGTTACTGAAAAGGAAAGTAATGGCTCCCTACTGAAATGTAGGCACTGAAAATGTCAAGTGCCGACGTGTTGGTGGGGAGAGACCGAGCTGCAGGAGAAGAGTGAATCTTGAACATCACTCTTTTCTATTAATCTTATTTTTTATAGGAAGCCTCCCACAACCCCAAACTTGTACATACTATCCCAAGATTACCATACCTTCAAGAAAAGGAAATATTCTGGGAAAGTGACCGTCTTTTAGCAATGCAGTCTTCATGTTTCAGGATTCATTCTAGTGAGTGCCGACATTTCAAATGGTTACCATGGTAACACGTTACAGTTTTCTACATGATAGGGCTGATGCCAAATAGAGAAAGGCTGAACAACCTTTTACATTCCCTTGATATTTCTACACATTAAAAAAAATTAAATGTAGGGCTTTTGGAGGGAACACACATCCCCCGGAGTTCCATCACCCACTGACCTGAACCTAACAAAAGCAAACCGTCCCCCAGAGAACAAGACAATGAATTGAACATGAAAGGAAAACATTACCCTTGCCTGGGAAATGACTCTAGGAACCACTGCATTACCCGAGGTTGTCACTTCCATGGGAGCAACAAAAAATCTTGAGACAGTTAGGTATCAGGTGTCCCACAAAAGCAGTTCTTTCTCCTTTCAAGTATAGAAAATAACCATTACGGTGGTTAATACGAACGTATCCACATGCAGTACAAACCACTATAGTATTAACAACTTCAAAGGAAAGGAAAACACTGCACTCACAGTGGATGATGATCTTAAATTCAACCTGCATATACAAAATTGCAAAAAAAAAAAATCATCAAAAACTAGGGATGTTTTACAGAGACAAAAACTACTTCCTGCACAACTAAAAACTACATTTGCCACCACTTATTTCTGCCCCACACTTCTTAATGGTGTTCCCATCCTTACTAACCTCCAGGCATCATAAAAATCAAAACCTGAACAATGCGCTGAACTTGCTAAACCTGCAGCAAATAGCCCTTTCAGAATTCACCACTGTATAGCACTAAAAAGCCTAAACTGGTTAGAATTACCCCATCAACTAACATATACACAGTTTCTTACCACCTATAAAATTATCTAGCATCCATCTGCTTGTCCAGCACTAAATACCACTCTACACAGCTACATTGTATATAAAAGGTACACACCCCTGTTAAAATGCCAGGTTTTGTGATACAAAAAAAATGAGACCACAATAAATCATTTCAAAACTTTTCTCACCTTTAATGTGAAGTATAACCTGTACAATTAAACTGAAAGACAAATCTGTTAGGGGAAAAAATATAAAAAATAAAAAATGTACAACAAGCTGGTTGCATAAGTGTACATACACTTAAACTAATACTTTGTTGAAGCACCTTTAGGCAAAAAGGAAGGGTTGGTTCGTAGCGATACCCTGTCCTTATGGAAAATAATTTAAGGAGGTCTAGCTGATAAAGCCTATACTTCAGAAACTCATTTAGCTGAAGTGATAGCTACTACAGGGACTGTCATCCAGCAAAAAAACTTCAAGTCGCATTTATCCGTTGGTTCAAAGGGCTTTTGAGTTAAACCTTGAAGGATCACTGTCAGATCCAAAGGGGGACATCGATCCTTTATTGGAGGTCCAAGAATGGAAATCCTCTTCATAAAAGCTTTAACTACTTTGGAAGACGTTAAAGACGCATGAAAGTTGGATATGGCTGCCAACTGGAGTTTGACAGTAGAAAAACTAGCCCCTTCCTTGAAAAGTGCAGTAAAAAAAGAAGGATGGCTGAAGTAGGTGCAGAAAAGGGGTCAATATTTTTCTTGGAAACCCACATAGAGAATTTTTTCCATTTACTTCTGTAGACTTTCTTGGTTGAGGCTTTCTAGAAGACCAAGATAATATCACAATCTGGGAAAGCGAGCCTGGACCATCTTACAATCACTGGAAGTGGAAAAACCATGCGCCAATTCGAAGGAGTGAAGACTGGGATGCTGGATTCCTAATGGGTGAGATAAGAGATCCTGAATGGGTTCTCGTATCCATGGAGGATACTTCAAGTGAGACCACAGAAAGGGGAACCAAACATATCGAGGCAAGGAGGAGGGCAATGAGGATGACTGAGCTCTTCAGCCTTCTTGCTTTCTGATGGAATTTTGGAATGACAGGAAGAAGGGGATAAGCATAAAGAAGACTCGGGGGCCATTCGTGACTCAGAGCATCCCTCTGTGACTCCCCCAGAGGGTGGGGGGAATCAGAGTGAAATACATACTGCACTTGTTGTTGACGTGAGTGGCAAATAGGTCGCAGCAAGGTTGGCCCCAGTGGCTGAAAATCATTACTGCTGTCCAATTGAGAGACCACTCATGGGAAATCAGAACAGACCTGCTGAGTCTGTCTGCTAGTGCGTTGGTTCTCCCCGGAATGCGTGTTGCATTAAGAAAGCTTTCAAAAGATATCGCTCATTTCTAGACCCTCATGGCCTCTCTGCACAATGGATGGGATAGAGTTCCTCGTTTTTTGATGAACCAGACTACTGACATGTTGTCTGTATGGACTGCTATAAACCTTAGAGGGAGGACATCCTGAAAGGCTTGCAATATTAGAAGGACTGCTCTCATCTCTAGGACAGAGATATGCAACTTGGTCTCCAAGGGGGACCACATGCCTTGGGACCACATGCCTTGGACCATCTTTCCCAAGAAATGCCCCTCCCCCCCCACCCCAGTTGGGAAGCATCCGTGGTCACTGTGCGGGGGAGGAGAACAGACGGTATGTCCCGCACCTGATTTCTCAATGATAAAATGCAATGAAGAGGGAGTGATGCCACTTGAGTTGCAGCATCCAGTTCAGTTCCTATAAATTCCAGATTCTGTACTGAAGTCAGATTCGATTTGGCAAGATTTATCGTAATGTCTAGGGAGTTGGAAATGTGAAGCAAGTAATCCATGGCTTGTAGAAGGTGATGCCTGGTTGGGGCAGAGTGGAGACAATCATCTAGATAAGGAAACACTTGGAATCCTTTGAGTCTCAAGTGAGTTGCCACGACTGCCATGTATTTAGTGAATACCATGGGGGCTGTGGTGAGACCAAAGGATAGTGCTCTGAACTGGTAGTGACCGTCTCCCAGACAAAAGCGCAGGTGTCTCCTCGGGCATCTGTGTATTTTGATACAACAGTATGCATTTTGGAGATCTGTAGAGCACATCCAATCATCCTTGCACAGAAGAGACAGGATAGACTGAACTGTAACCACTCGGAACTTTGACTTCTTTACAAACCGATTCAGATTACTTGGATCCAGAACTGGTTTCAGGTCCCCTGTTTTCTTTGTCACTAAAATGAGGTGGGAGTAAGTTCAGAATCCTATTTGTTTGGGCAGGACCTTCTGGATGACTCTTGAGTAGCAGCTTTTGAACCTCTTGAGCTGCGTACTCCCTCTGACTGCGTGGAACATCTGGGAGTTTCTTCTTTGTGATTGGAGGTAGAAGGGAAAAGGGGATGTAGTAACCTCTGGATATTATACTTAGCACCCGTGCATTTTTTGTGAGAATTTCACCAGGCTTGTAGGTGAAGGGAAACATGACCCCCAATTGGCTCCAGAGATGAACAGTCGGGCAGTGCTTCACAATAGCTGCTAGGGTCTATCAAAGAAGGATCTTTAGACCCCCCCCTCTGCCTCTGCAGTGACATCTGCCATTAAAATCTCCTCCTCTGCCTCTAGAGCAGGCATCCCCATGACTCCTGAAAAGGTCTCTGAGACTTTCAGAACCACAGTTTCTTACCACCTCACTGGTTCCTGCAGAATGTCCGTTGAGGGGTAGAGAACTTGACTCCAATGGCAGACAAGGTTTTTCCCCTCTTGCTCACTGCAGGTGAGCGTATCTTTTACCAATCGCTCAAACAAGGAGGAGCCATCAAAGGGGGAATTAATAATGCACATCTTGAAGGGTTCCGCAAAGTCACAGTCACATCCAGGTATGTCTCCTAACAGCTATGCCTGGTGCCGTTGCTTGTGAGGTACCCTCCACTGTATGGGAAATTAACCTCAATGAACTGGCAAAGGACGAGACAGTGGCCAGCTGAGGAGAAGCCTTCTTGAGGTCCTCCGCAGACACAGACTTGGAGAGAGAGTTTGAAAGCTCTTTGATCAAATCTCTCTGCAAGCGAGTGAAGTGTGCCAGGCAATTTAATGACCTCAGTGCCTGGGCAGCTGAGGTGTATATACACTTTCCAAACCTGCCCATCGCTCTGGACTCCCTAGTCGGTGGATGGACAGAGAAGCTATGCTCCGCTAAGTCCTTCTTAGAGGTCGCTGCCACAACTATGGAATCAACTGAGACACCCTTCCTCCAATGAGTTCTTTCTGATGGGGGAACTAAGAATTTATCCAGACATTTGGAGATAGGCTTGACAGTGTCCAGTTCCTTCCAAGCCCGTCAGGAGACGAGGTCAATAAGCTTATCTGCCTGGGGTGGGGGGTCACCTAAGACATAAATGAGCCAGCCCTGAAAGCCTCCATGAACACAGATTCCTCAGGAGAAGAACTTTGAGAGGACCAGCCACATTTCTACTCGAGGATCTCTAGGATGTCCCCAAAGTATACATCATCAGGTGGCAATTGGGGGATCTTTTCCCCTCATCAAAATCGGTGTCCTCAATTACAGACTCCATTGGGGTGTCTATATGCTTCCTCTTGCACATTCTTTTCTGCGGAGCCTCTTCTCATGGAGTGCTCAGGAGAAGTGTCGGAAGAGAGAATGATTCCCTCAGGGGAACATGTGTGGAGGCTTCCTTGAGCTGTCTGATTGTGAGGAGCAGTAGTGATGAGCTCAGAGCTCGGACTTGATAAGGGTAACGGATAGATTCCAAGATTACACAGGATGGCTTTCTGTGCAGAGAGAAAGCCCTTTCTACAACCTGGAAGGCTTATGGACCCAGGGAAACCTCTCCCCCTTCCTTGGAGCTAAAGCAGCCGAAGAAGTGAGGTCAGGGCCAACCCCAGATCCGAGCCCTCTGGGAGAATTGGTCCTAAGCTGATGAGGGGAAAGGAATGGATCTGACAAAGTAGGTCCTGAACCCAATCCCTAGGACCCAGTGCTGACCCCTCAGATCTCAGACCCACCATGATCCAAAGGTTTTGGAACAGGGCTGGCCATGGCAACCGTCAGAGTCAAGGAAGAGAGCTTCCTCAAATCCAAAAGTTGAACCTTTCAGAAACCTAGGATCCTGGGATTCTGAAACCCCAGGTCAGACTGGAGAAGGAGACAGAATTGGTTGGACTGATGTGCCCACAGATCCAGAAGGGGACGGAGCTGGAAGGATCCCCATCTGTATCTGAGCCCTAAGAAATCTCCGCATCATCCTGTCTGTGTCGGCCTCAGACAAACTCCTTGAAGACCTAGATGAGATTGTAGATGCCAACCTGGAGTGCTTGGTTGGTGTCTGAAATAACTTAGTGGTCACAGTCAGTAACATGGGTTTTAGAATAAATTCAGGTATATGCACTCTGCTCATCGGATCCAATGGATAGGGATCAGAGACAGAAGTAGACTGTATTGGAGAACTGGTAATAACAGCTGAGCCAGTCAAATCCGAAGGTTGCTGTGGATCCAAGGGCTGCTTGAGACACCTTGGACTCCCGAGACTTTTTGAATTTTTAGGAAGGCTCCGAGGAAGACTTTGGGGATTTGGGATGATTCCTCTTCCTGAGCTCCAATGCCACTGAAGTTGGTTTTAAGGGGGAGTTGAGCCCCAGATGGAAGAAATCCTTTAAGGACCAACTTATTTTTCTGAGAGGGTCCTGGAATTAAAGTATTGCACACAGCGCAAGCAGTATCTAGCATGGCTGCTCCCAAACAGTAGACTCACTTCTTGTGGGCATCACAGTTGAGAATCTTATGCTTAGAGGAAGTGCACTTCTTAAAGCCCATAGGCTTTTCTGAAGCGGTTTCTCAGATATAGTATACAGAATAAAACAGAAAACCCTGGAAAAAAGAGGATTTCCACAATTTTCAATTTTACAATAGAAAGGGAAACAGGAAATTATTAAAAAACCCCAACGCCTGAGACAGCTAAAGAAGGCTAGAGGGAAAACTAAGCTTAAGAAAATAATAATAATGCATTGAAGGCACCTGAGTATATAGCAAAATTTCACACACAAAAAAAAAAACTCTCTGACTTGATGGGATTTTCTGTCTTGCAGAGATGTCAGCAAATGAGATCTGAGGAGTTGGGGACGGTAGGGAACATTATGGGTGGAGGGAGGAGCTTCAGCTTTGGATCTGAAGTCTTGCATATGTGTCAGAGTTGGATGCAAAAATTAAACAAACAAATGAACACATGCACTGTAGAGGAAAAAATCCAGCAAATGGAGTTCTAATCCCAAACATAGCATGGAGCAAAAAAAAAAAATCACTTAGAAAAATTCCTGGCAGTGTATCTCAGAATAACAGTTTTAGATCCCTAAAAACACAACAATTTTACCACCTCACTGCTAGGAATACAATTTTCACAAGGATGAGTATCACCATTAATGTCAACTATCACATGGCAAGATTGTCTTCCAAATGTGACAAAATCTTCTATATGTTCTCCTTGGCCGTATGTTTAGTAAAGACCATATGAACTTATACAATTTTTTTTATTAGTGTCACTGGCTCAACAGGTAGTACATTTGACTTTGGTGTTAGAAGATCAGTAGGCTGCATGTTTTATTCCCAAAGTAGGTACTTGGATTCCTTTTCGTGTGCTGATACTGCAGTGCAGCATAAGGGGGTGCTGCACAATGAGTGTGTACCCTCCTTCGGATAAGATGTTATAAGGTTTCATAGGTTCATACTAGGCTATCTGCCCTAGGGCATTTATAAGCCTAGCCAAAGTATGCTTGGCTTTCGTCACCCATTTTAAATTAATTTTGCTATGCCCTTTTTTGAGGTTAGTATACTGTGCCTCTGTCTAACAGTGACAAAGAAGTGATACCCGGGGCAAACCTACGATCTCCCATCCACTCATCAAGATTCCTCTTGAAGAGAGTCAATGAGAGACTCTGCCTAACCTGGACTGGGATTTTATTCCAGAGTGAAGGGAGCCTCTGGGTTATGAATCTGTCCCTCCAGCATGTCCTATTTATTTCAGTGCTGAGGTTCAAGTCTCTCGAGCGTGTAGCTCGATGGGATTTGGATTTTTTGAGGTGCAGCATGTCCCTTAATTCCGGGCTGGACATGGCTTTATACGTCAGGCACAGGTCACCTCTGAGCAGGCGGTATGCCACTGAGTAGAGATGGAGTTTCTTTAACCGGGCAGCATATGGCATCTGTTTGAGCCCTTTGATCCTCTTGGTGAGGTACTTTTGGGGTCTTTCCAGTTGCTGCAGGTGTTTGGTAAGGTACATCCCAAAAGGGGCATTGTACTCGATTATGGGCCTGATGAGGGATGAGTAAAAGGCACGATGACCTCCCCTAATCTAGATGTGAATCCCTTCATGATTAGGTGGGCTATATAAAATGTTTTTCTAACCACTTTGGCCACATGGTTGTCAAATAAGAGATTGCTATCAACTTGGGTCCCCAGGTCCCTAATTACTTCTTCTGTACTTAATGGATTACCACCTATGTGGTAATTTGTGGGCACTTTGTTTTTGCCAAAGGGATGACTATACACTTTTTGGCATTTAGCTTGAAGCCATGGCTCTGGCACCAGTTGTCTGTTTCTATGAGGCCCTTTTGGAGGATGCTTGTGTCGGCTGGAGAGTCGATTATGGCACCCAGTTTGCAGTCATCTGCGAACTTGGTCAGCCACAGTCCTTCTGTGTTGGCCTGTACCTCCGAGAAATATATACAGAACAAGAGAGGTCCCAGGACTGAGTCTTGTGGGACGCCACTTGTAACTGGTTTGGAGTCTGACATGGCTCCAGCAATTCTAACCATGTGGGTTCTGTCCTTGAGCCAGTCTGCAACCCATCTAGTGACATAGGGGTTTATATTTAAGCTGGTGAGCTTATCTATAAAGCCCGAGTGGGGTATTGTATCGAAGGCTTTTGCGAGGTCCAGGTAGGCTGTGTGGACCACCTTCCCTTCGTCAATGGCCTTGGTGAATGTTTCAAAGAAGTCGACCAGGTTTAAGAGGCAGGATCTGCCCTTAACAAAGCCGAACTGGGTAGGATCCAGTGTCTGTAGGTCCCCAATATCTTTATTTATGAGGTCCATGATGATCCTTTCCATAGCTTTGCAGACCAAGCTAGTCAGGCTTATGGGGCGATAGTTTCCAGGGTCCGTTGAGGCACCACATTTGTGGAGAGGGACCACTGTTGCTGTACGCCACTCTTTGGGTTCATCTGCTTGAGTTGTCAGTAGCTCAGATGGATTTAAATGATCCCACTGTACTTGCTTAAAAATAAAGTGGTGGTTGCTTTATATATTTTAATACATCACATCCCTTCAATTACATCTGCATTTCTACAATATTTTCAACATTTTACAGCTTCAGTTTCACATCTTTCATTCTTTCTCCCTGTCCTTTTCTCCACACACATTTTACTTCAACCAACACATCTTCATCATTCCTATTTTTATTATGCAGCAATTACATCTTTTCTACAACATACATACTGTCGTCAACAATATTTCCCATGCATTATTATATCCATGTTTATATTTCAATAACCGTCCTACTTATATTCATGCTGACTCCCCCTCCCCCCCAAAAAAAATATTCACTCTTTTTACAATAAAATACTTTTTTCTCCATGTTTGGTTTATATTTCACAACAGATTTTACAAGCAATTTATTCAATTAAAATTTGACAAAACCAGCAGTCTCATACAAAATGTCACATATTTCCCTTCTATTTTTAACTTTCCATTGACATATTAAGCAATGTTTCTCCACTACAATGTTATACAATTCTTTATTTTCCATAACTTAATCTTATCGTATTCTGTTTTCCATCATCTTTTTCCATTTCTTTCCCTTTTCATTTTTTCCATCTATCCATATTTCATATACAGTATTTTCCCAATTATGCTACTTTCCTTCTCCTTCATATTTTAATACACAAAAAGGTGTACAGACACCAAATTTACAACTGGGTTGTTTTAAAATTCAGACCTCCTCCTTTCTTATTATACACAGCTCCCTGTTAAACTGGATCAAGTCTCTGTGCCCAGATAAAACTGAAAAAAATTATTCAGCTATTCTTTTTCCCGGAAACATACAGACCTTCCCCAAACCTCCCAACTTTTCCAATAAAGACAGAGAGATAGATATGCCTAATTTTTAAAGGATAACTAGAGTTTTCTAACAACTACCTACTTTATGTCATCCAGAATTTCTACCCATCATTCTTTATTTGTCTGCATTTGCCATACTGATTTCTAAGATGTTTATCTCGTTTCCAGGAAATATATTTCATTTATCGTCTTTATTTCAGCATACCCTTTACTTTTGACCTATTTAACTTTAACCTCATAAAAAAACACCAGCTGGACAACCACGGCAAGATTCTTCACTTTAATAAAACCACTTATGAATAAAACAAGGCAAGTGCTTTCGCATAAAGTATATGCTTCTTCAGATCCTTTAAGTTCATTAAAACAGCACACACTATATATAATACAAATCAACCAATCAAAGATGTAGAAAATTGGAGTCAAAATGACATCATTACTGACTGAGACCAACTCAATCCGAATTATTTCTTGTTTTTACGTTTCCGCCAATTCAAAACGGGTTTGATACTGACATAATTATTAAGCCCAGGATGTCTATGTGCTTGCATCCTGTGAATCCATTTCAGTTCCATTTGCTCCAAATATTTATTAGTATCACCGCCTCTCACATTCTTATATAAATGCTGTATAACTCTAAACAAAAAAACGATGCCTAGGAAACTCTAACTGATGTTTCGCTAGGGCATTCTTGATGTCACCCTTCCTCATATCTGAGAGATGTTTGTAAACTCTCTCTTAACTGTTGGGTAGTCTTGCCCACATAGAAACATGGGCATGAGTCACAAGTGGCCAAGTACACAAGGTATGTGGCAGTACAATCAGCATAGAATCTAGGTTTAAATTCAAACACTAGTGTAGGATGTTTAAAAACTTGCTCTTGAGTTAAGACCCTACATACACTACAGTGTCTACACGGATAGGTCCCTAATTGATGGTCACTACATGCCACTTTATTTTTCTCATTACATAGCAACTGTTTAAGACTGCTGCTATTTCAGTATGCAAAACTTGGTGCTTCCCCAACAAAAATGATGGTTTTACTACCCAAGGTTAATAAATACCACTGTTTCTGTATGATGTTTTTCACAGTGTTACCATCACTGGTAAAATTGGTCACAAAATGGGTCAACCGCCTCTTCTCTCTTTTATTGTTGCTTCTAGGCATACCCAACCTGTTATCCATATTTCCAGACGTATCTATAACTGCTTCCTGTTGATCATCGCTAGAATTAATCAAAACAGTATTGGACCTTTCCATCATATATTCAAAGTTAATTTGCTGGCCTCCTATGACCACTTCACGTACCTCTCTGACGGTCGTAATGTTATAGCCTCTCTCAACAAACATCCTCTCTAGTGCATCAAACTCATGTTTAAGATCATCCTCATTATTACAAATCCTGGACATCCTTAAAAATTGACTTTTAACTATACTCGAAAATACATGCCCAGGATGCATGCTGTCTCTACTCAGACCACCATTTCACCCACAGGGTTTCCTATATAAGGTCGTAAAAATTCCACCTAGGTTCCTAGTGAGGGAGACATCTAGGAAATCTATTTGAGTGTGAGAGTAGGTGACTGTAAAGTGAAGAAAACTAGCAGTGGATTCTAAACATTCAATATATAAAAGAACGGAGGAAACATCACCCTCCCAAAAAATAAAAACATCGTCCACGAATCATCTATACAATCTAATACCTCTACTCAATGGACTCCCATATAAATTGTTACATTCCCAAAAGTACATGACCCGATTCACGTACGAGTTAGCACACAGGGTGCCCATAGTGACACCCCATTTCTGCAGAAATAACTGTTCTTCAAACAAAAACACATTATTGCTTAAAATCAAATCAAATAATGTACAAATTAAATTAACATCATTACTACCCAAAACATGTCTAATCGCCTCCATGCCATACTCATTGGGTATGGAGGTGAAAAGGTTCCTAACATCTATAGTAACCATCAATAAACTGGCAACATCACTGGTGTTTATAAACTCAGTTAGGTCATGTAAAAATGTGTGGTGTCTTTCAGAATAGTGTCAACAGATAAAACCACCAGGCTGTTGTCCTTCCACGTACATAGATAGGGGCTCAGTCACCCAGCCCCCTCCGGCAACTATAGGTAGTAATGATGTGTGTCCGGGATTTGTGGATCTTACATAACCCTTTAATAAGGGGCACAGTTGGAAAGGGCACCTGAAAAAACTGATGTAACTTTTCATCAATTACCCTGGTCATGAGTAATTCATATAGGCAGTCCCCCACATATCTGATGATCACTCTCATTCGTGGCCAATCTATCGGACAATAAACTTCAGTGTCATTTAATAAATCTGACATTGCATTCAAATAATCACTCTTGTTCATTTTGAACTACTGCACCACCTTTGTCAGATCGCGTAATAATCAGTTCTGGGTTATTCATCAAGTCATTCAATGCTCTATGTTCATTATTATTCAAATTGTAGAAACCACCACGTTTACAGTTATTTAAGGCCACCAACGATTCCTGTTCACAGGCATGTATAAAAAGTTCAATATGAGCTGGTATGGCCGGAGGGAAAGTACTAGGCCTCCTGTATGTAGCATTATGATATTCATTTGAATCACCAAACAACAATTTCAGTGCTATTCTTCTTGCAAATGATCTTAAATCAACTAAAACATCACTCACTCTAGCTGGAGTCGCTGGAATGAATGTTAATCCTCTATCCAGTACAGATCGCTCAAATTGACTTAAATAGTGGTCTGACAAATTTACTACTAGACCTTTCATCGTCTCATCTTCTGTTGCACCAGAGCTCTCTTTATAGACATCTTCCTTTTCTGTCTCCCCCTGCTGTTTGAGCGAGAGTACTGCGATCTCCTCTGCTGCACGGAAGTGATAAAAAAACTTTCCATGTTGGTAAATGTAGACAGCATAGGTCTCGCTCCTGTTTGAGCATAGTTTACATTCTGTTGTTTCAGTGCTTGTTGATTAGGGGGAGGTGTGTTTCCTTCAATTTGGTTAACCACTGGCAAATTTATATTCATGTTCAAGGCTAGTTCATGATTCGATTCTCCCATACTCACTAATGTATCAAGCACTGTGGTCTCAGCAGGTGGCGGGGGTGTGTCGGCCAATCCTTCTTCTCTTTGTTCCAACGTTGCTCTCCGTTGGTTCACAGTTCCTGTCTCAGCATGTTGTTCATTGATACTCTTAGGCCATACAAACACATTCCCCAACAGGAAGTCGTTATAATCTCTCTGCAATTTCTTTTGTTTTGTTTGCCTTAACCTCATTTCATATAAGGAAACATTAGAATAGGTATTGTCAATAAGGCTGGTATATGTATCTCCCTGAAACTGCAACAAAATGTCATTATGCTGCTGTTCAGTCTCTAATAGTAATTGATCTTCTAGTGGCTTAAAGTGCTCCAGCATTAACTTAATGTAGTTAAAACCACATTCCAAATTCAATTGTTGCCATCTCTTAAGTAGGTCTGGATGAGCATCTCTGCAGGTCGGCATGCACAATACTCGCATGCCGCATTGGTGATTTTTTTTGTCTATTTAACCTTAATGCAGCTTTACTTACCTCTCCCTTTCTATCCTTGTCACAGTTTCCCTAATCCATACTATATTTTGTATTACACTAACTTAAAATTATCTGCATATAAAAAAGAGACAAGTATTATTACACAGTTTTCCATTTCCCATCCTGCTTCTGTTGCTTCACCAACGGACAACTGAATTATTACATTACCACCACAAATAAAAGCATACTCAGACACCATGGTTTTACCCTTTTTCTAGAACCAATCATTTACCATACCTTTCATTTAAGGCATCTGACAATACTTATGTAATACTTTTTCCCCAGCCCCATAATCCCCTAAAATATCCAACACTGCCTCACAACTTAATGAATCAAGTGCCTTCACTACATCCCATGCAGCCAGTTTTACATCCTTATTCTTCCCTAAAGTGACAGTTTCTTTTATTATTACTTCTATTTCTTTCAATTTTTCCTTTCTTCCATATATCCCCTTCCCTATCAATTCTTCCTAAACAAAACACATTTTCTTTTGCATTATCTTCATAAAGACTTTATAATCAGTATTCCCCAGTTTTATTGGTCTATAATTCTTAATTTTTTTTATCTTTCATCCATATAAATGTAAACATCTCAGTACATATCCTTTCATCCTTTCTCTAATCATTCATTCAGTACTTCCACAAATAGTGCTTTTTTTCCCATTACACTCATCCTTTTAATATGCATAACTTGACCTACCCAGGACTAGTGCTGATTTGTCCTTCTCTTCTTTTATAAACTCTTCCAATTCTTTTAATTCAATTTTACTTCTAATGCACATTTTGAAGAAAATTTCTTAACTTTTTGCAAATTTTTACTATCTCCATAATTTTGTCTTGTTCCCATTTTACTACTCCATTTACAGTTACCATTCCATCCACCTTCCCTTCTTTTACTTTCTTTCCTAAACAGGGTGAAATTTCTTCCTTCTTTCCCTTTAAAATATTTGGCAATATTGTACTTGAGGACCTCACCAGTTCGTTTCACGCAGAAGTGGGAGTGACAACCCGGAGTGCATATGTAATTTGCTCATGCATACATGATATGAAAATATTAACGTAAATTAAATGCAAGCGGTCTTGCAAATCTCACTTTACGGTCATTCAGTCTAGTTAATCAGAAAACACGAAATTTTAACAGCACACACTATAATTCAGGAATTTACAAACGTGCAAAAAATGACAAATAACGCCCATAACATGTACACTTTCCTAGTGTTAATACAGTTGACCTAAGTCAACGGTCAGAACCACACCCTCTCATACAGTAAAAAGCCTGATGTGTGTCTTGCTGCTAACGTTTGATTTTGCTGAATCTTTTTTGGTTTCATTTGTTTGGACAGTAAAAAGCCTGATGAAATGTGTTTTGCTGCCAACGTTTGACGGTTTCATTTCTTTGCTGGTTATGGTTCAATAAAACTTGTCAATTACTGATGTTGGTAACAGTTTACTGTTATATTTATTGTCATATTACATGTCAGTGCGCTTGTTTTCTTTTTACATTTTGTTGTACATTCGGAGGGAATGCATATTCATGAATGACATATCATGGGGGTGAGTTCTGGGCGGGGCTTGCTACTGTGCGTCTGGTGAGGCCCTCAAGTACAATATCACCAAATATTTCTGTTTATACAACATTAGGCCAGATTCCAAAAGACATGCTCTCAGAATAAGACTTACTCTTTAATTACAAAATACTTGTTCTCAGTCTAAGTGACTTACTCTGGTTTTAAGGCCTGTTTATAATGCAGGCTTAAACCAGAATAAGTCACTTACATCAAGAGTAAGTTTTTTGGAATGGGAAGAGGTTTGCATTGGAGTAAATTACTTACACAGAAAATAAGTCTTTTGGAATCAGGCCTCTTGCCTTCATTTTTTCATACAACTTCTTTTCTATTTTTCTTACTCATTTACTTCCCTCCATTCTGCCAAACATTCACCATATTTGTTATACTCCATTTTGCTTCTTTTTAGAAATTCTACTTTATATATTTTTCTTTAAACACTACCCACCATTTTATCTAACTTTAATAAAATATTCTCATGTTCTTTTCATAGTCTAGCACCTTCCTCCTTAATTTCTTTTTACTTACATCTCCTAATTTAACATTTTATTCCTTTTCATTGTTTTATTTTTAAATGTTGCCCAACACAGCCCATATTTCTCAATGATCTGAAAAAATCTTTACATCGTGTACACTGACACTTCCTTCATATCAACCAATATGTAACAAAATCTCTAGTTTATAAGATTCCCCTTCTGTATATCCATTCTCTACTTTTTTCTGTTTTTAAGTGTCCACATCACTGTTATCACCTTTACGTCTTGCATTATTTTTACTTTTTCTTTATTTTTTTAAGATAAGCAAAGCCCCTAATCTTTTTTATTGACATATTACTAACAAACATTTTCATTCCGGCATGTTTGCATATGCATATACTACTACTACAGTCACACAATTTCCATTTTAATTCTCAGGTCACATATACCATTCCTGGCATCACAATCATTGCACCCAATATTTTTACTTCAACTCCTCCTATTAACAGCCCTAAACCAGAACATCTTTAATATCCTACCGGCCATATAATCTTTTCTCTCCATAAAGATTATTTTCTCTTGCTTAACACATCTTGGATACAGAAAACAATGCATTTATCTTTTTCTTTTTACACCAGTCTACAAGTTTTAAGCTCTTCCCTTCATTTTGTATACTCTTCACATTTAGTCTCAAAAAGCCTACATCACCCTTTTCCCTTTTTACATGCTTTTTTCCTATTCTTGTTTTCCCCTTTCCCTTCTCACCCTCCCGCCGAAGATTTGATTTCTTTCTGGTCACATTCTCTCTCTGTTTCTGAGTCACCACCTTTCTCTTCTTTACTTGCCAATCCACCATACTTATTTCTATTTGTATTTGAATTCAATAATTAGTCCTTCTCCTGCCTCTTTCTTCAAGAATCATATTTCTTTCACTTTCTTCCTCACTTACATCTGTCATTTCATTTTCTTCCTAATAATGTTTGTAACATATTGACTTTCTTCTCTCTCCATTTCTTTTTCAAGTATTGTTTGTTTTTCCAGCTCTGAACATTCAAAACAAAAACAGCCAGACTCATTACAAACTGGTCTACAGTTTCTAGCAGTATGGCCTTGCTGCCCATACTGTCCACATCTTCTTTTTTGCATTTCTGAATCAAATATTTTCAGCCCCACAGTAGAAGCAAGCGTTTAATTGGCCCCAATACTAAACAGCTGCTCTTTTCGCATTCACTATTTAAAATATTCTATAACTTTCCAACATAAATATTCAATGCCACTCACACTGCTCATGCCCATGCATTTCTGTTATCATACGTTTTCTTTATATGTACATTCTCACATATTGTCAGAAAAAAGTTCACATCTCCATTTCTCTGAACTGCACAGTTTTCCTTTTAAGTGCAAGCTAAAGCTCCACAAATAGAGCATTTTAAAGGTGATATGCCATTTCTTTTTCCCCATTTCACCCATAAATGTTTCTGCACCTGAAAATGTGTCAAAAGTTACGTCACAAAAAGTTTTCTGACACTAAATGTACTAAACCTTGGTCTTTCAAAAAAATCCTAATGATAGCACATTCTCTATAATGTCACATGTATCAGTAATAGCAGTGGCTTTGCTTTCTATACCACCTGTCTTTTTTCTGAAGCTGCTGCCCTTCTGCTCCTGACAAATGCCTCTTTTCACATTGTACACTGCTTCTTGTTCCCTGATTTGCAACACCTGCATACTTGTTTTTTTTTTTTCTTTACTTCATGTCTGGCAAACTTACTTCTGCACAGAAATATTCTTAAAACTGATTACTCCGTCCATCGAACATGCCTTTGAATTTTCAGACTGTGTAAGCCATTTCTCTATCACCTTACCAGCTTCATTATAACTGCTCCTGCAATACTTGATCTATCACAGCACTCCAGATCATCTCCTCTCCTCTGTTTGTTCCTCTTTCCTTCATTAAATTCCTCAATATCTCTGTATCCAGACCTCCATTCTCCAACTCCATAACTAGGATTTCATTTTGCTCTGACTCTGTCGCCAAAATTTCTCCTGTAGCAATGTATACTCTTCCTTTCATAGGGGAACTCTCCAAGCATTAGTAACAGCTCTTTGGTGCCACACAGTGCTTGAAAAGAGTAGGGGTGCT
This sequence comes from Protopterus annectens, assembly GCF_019279795.1. Taxonomy (NCBI): domain Eukaryota; kingdom Metazoa; phylum Chordata; order Ceratodontiformes; family Protopteridae; genus Protopterus; species Protopterus annectens. Next base: position 697,720,623 of record NC_056741.1, read on the forward strand.
TTATTAACATTTACATTCATTTTATACCATATAAAAATTATGTACACACTCATTTTACATTCATACATAAATTATTTAAAGGTTATCAACACAAAAGAACTTATTCTTTCACTCGTTTCCATTTTCCCTCTATGCACTTACATCCTTTCTTCCACAAACATTGTCTTTTTTCAGATAATGCATCATCCTCTTCCATTTTCTTTTTCTCACTTTTTTCACAACACCCATATTGTCAAACAGGACTTTATTCATTTATCAATATCACATTTCCTTATTTTACCATATTTCCCATATCATATTCATCTATTACATTTAAGGCCTTCCCATCTATATTAATTTTTAAACTTTTTCACAAATTCTTTGTTACTTCTTCAGTACAATCAATATATTTTCTTTCCATCACATTTTATTTCGTATTCCCTTTCACCAGTAAAGTACAGTTTTGTACCTACCATAAATGTAGATGTTCGAAGATCCACATTGCTGCAGTCCTAACACTTGGGTAGTCCGCTGTCCCAGTCGGCCCGAATACCAAAGTATAAGGCTGACGTCGGTCAAGGCGCATTTGTCTGACATCAGGACGTCAGGGTACAAATGCGCATGACCGACGTCATATCCTCAGTCTTTTCTTGCCCCAGATGTCAGAAGACCCTAAAAAAATAAGGCCAAAACCTAAAAAACACCAAACACTCCTGTACCTAATATATGTACAATATATACAAATTTACCAAAATAGAACCCCACCCACACAACCACCCCTAAACACAGAGGGAAGGAGGGAGGTGGACTGCAGCAATGTGGATCTTCGAACATCTACATTTATGGTAGGTACAAAACTGTACTATGTTCTTCATCTCTCATTGCTGCAGTCCTAACACTTGGGTAGAATCCCAAAGCAGAGGTAAGGGAGGATGGCTAAACTATAATGAAGCAGGAGCTGCCAAAATGCCCTGCAACACAGCAGTGGCAAAACCAGCCCTGGATTTAGAATAGAGAGGAAGGTGGTAATGCTTGGAGAAAGTATGCACTGAACTCCAAGTAGCTGCCTCCAAAATATCCTTAGTTGCCACCCCTTAGAAATGCTGTTGAAGTGGCAGTAGCCCTAGTGGAATGAGGCCTAATCCCAGCTGGAATCTCCTTGCCATGATGGGAGTAACAGAATGCAATGCAAAACCCAATCCACTTAGATATAGTTTGTTTTGACACAGGCTTGCCCTGAGAACTCAAAGCAAAAGAAACAAACAACTGCTGAGACTGCCTAAAATCCCTAGTCCTGCTTAAATAATAACGAACTGCCTGTGTACATCTAAAGTGTGCAAAATCTTTTCCCCTATTTTGGGGATCTGCATAAAAAGTAGGCAAATGAATAGTCTGGTTTAAAGCCACACTAGAAACCACCTTAGGCATAAATGAAGGATTAGTACGTAATGATACCCTATCCTTATGAAAAATCAAAAAGGCTCAACAGCCATAAGGGCCTGCAATTCAGAAACCCTTCTTGCAGAAGTAATGGCCAACAAAAAGCAGTCTTCCATGACAAGTGTTTCAATTCAGCAGTAGCAGGCTCAAAAGGTTGTAGAGTAAGTTTCTCCAACACAAAATTGAGGTCCCAAGCAGGAGTAGGAGCTCATTGGGGGTCTTATATTCTTTGCCCCTCTAAGAAATTGCTTGAACAAAGGATGAGAAAACAATGGTGGGTCACAATCATAGTGAGCTGAAATTGCTGCAGCATGAATCTTAATGGAAGAGAAAGACAAACCTTTGTCCAATAACTCAGTAAGATATTGAAGAGCCACACTCAAATTAGGCTCAGAAACATCCAAATCCTTTGCTGCACTCCAAAATAAAAATCTCTTCCATTTTTCTGCATACACTTTACGTGTACTAGGTCTTCTGGCTTCCATAATCACATTCAAAACTTGTTGAGGAAGTTGAGACCTGCTGTGGTTCAAAACAGAATATGCCAGGCTGTTAGATGAAGAGAGTGAAGCTTGACATTGAGTAGATGACCGTCCCTCTGAGACAAAAGGTGTGGAATTAAAGGTAAAGGCCATGGAGGCTTCCTTACCAGATTCCTCAGTAATGGGTACCAGTGTTGCCGAGGCCAATCTGGAGCTATCAAAATCATCCTTGGCTTGTCTTGTCTGACCTTTAGGAGTACCTTTGGGAGGAGAGGCAGAGGTGGAAAGGCATACACATGAAGATTTTCCCAACTGAACGAAAGAGCATCCACTTTCCAAGCTGTGTGATGAAACCTTTTCGTGCAAAACTTTGGCAGCTGGTGGTTTAGTGGAGAAGCGAACAGATCTATGTCTGGAGTTCCCCATGACACTGTCAATTTCAAATACATGAAGATCCAGTTTCCACTCATGGGGATCCATGATTTGCCTGCTTAACACATCTGCTAAGGAGTTCTGTGCTCCTGGCAGAAACCTTGCCTGAAGATTTAGCTGCAAGCTGAGCTAGTCTCCCACAAAATCATTGCTTGCCTGCATAGAGGATAAGAATGTGTTCCCCCTTGCTTGTTGATGTACCACATGACAGTTGTGTTGTCTGTTAGAATCAACACCTGCCCTGGAAGAAGTAACTCCTTGAAAGCCATTAATGCAAACTGGACTGCTAACATCTCCATCATGTTGATATGTAGATGCTGTAGTCTGGCAGGCCACTTGTCTTGTATCCACTTTCCATTCAGATGAGCTCCCCAAGCTATGTCTGAGGCATCTGTCGTTAGAATCTGACTCGCCTCTGGCCGGGTCACAGAGAGTCCCTTGTTTAGGTGACATTCCTGAGCCCACCACAAAAATTCCTTTTGAATGCAAGGTATTATTGGAATGACAGTGTCCAAATCCTGGCAGTGCTGTGTCCATACATTTTTAGATACCATTGCAGCTTCCTCATATGCAGTTTGGCATTGGGAAGCACCAGAATACAAGATGCCATGAACCCTAAGGCTTGAAGGACTGTCCTTGCAGTCAGCCCGGACTGAAGAGATAGTTGATGGAAGTAAAGGAAAAGATTCTTTTGTTTGTCCGGGGTTAAAAAGGCCATCTGGGCTGCTGTATTCAGTCTCACACCCAGAAAGCACATGTCTTGAGAGGGTACTAGACTGGACTTTATTTTGTTCACAGAATACCCCAGGCATCTTAGCACTGCTATCACATATTCCAGATGCTGAAGAAGCTCGTCCTTTTCTTGAGCCAGAATCAGACAGTCGTCCAAGTAAGGATAGATTTGTATTCATTTTAGCCTGAAGAAAGCTACAACTGGAGCCAGAACTTTTGTGAATACTCTGGGCAGTAGATAAGCCAAAGGGCAATGCAGAGAACTGATAATGGGAATTTCCAGCTCGAAACGCAGATACTTCCTGCAACTGAGTCTGATAGGCACATGAAGGTAAGCCTCCTTGAGATCTAAAGTTACCATCCAGTGATCTTTGCCCAGCAGAGGTAAAAGCTGTTGTAATGTCAACATTTTGAACTTGGGAATGTCCAGATAAGTGTTGAGGATAGACAAATCCAAAATTGGTCTCCACATGTTCCCCTTTTTTGGTACTAGGAACAGCGAGAATAAAATCCTAGGCCCCTTTCTGGCACAGGAACCGGCTGAATGGCCCCTATCTGGAGTAACAGAGAAATTTGCTTGTGAGCCTCTTTTCTTTGTATAGGAGGAACGTCTGGCATGCCTTTGAAAGGAGGCAAGGTATGGAAATAAAACCTGTAACCGTGGTGAACGATATCCAATACCCATCTGTCTTGGGTAATAACACTCCAATTTTCTTTGAAAAGTGCCAGCCTTCCTCCCAAAGGTGCTGCCAGACGAGAAGGCTCTGGCAGCTGAAAAGGCAAGTCATTGGGTCTGCTTACGAAAGGACTGACCCTGCCCTCACCAGAAGACTGGGCAGGCGAACTGGCTGTGCTAGGCCTAAAAGAACCTTGAGCTCTGCCCCTACCACGCCTAGATCTACCCCTAGACTGAGAATCATAAGAAGGATAAGTCCACCCCTTAGTAGGCCAATTTCTACTAAACTTTGGAGGCTGCACCTGCAAAAAATCTTTAACAGTCTGCATAGACTTAGCCTTGTCCTCCATTTTCTTTAAAACTGCTTCCACAGGCACCAAATAACACATCAGATTGTAAAGGAGCATCTAAAATCCTTGTCTTTACATGTTCAGCTAAATTCTGATCCCTCAGCCAGGCGTGCCTGCGAAGAACAGAACCAGTGGCTGCCACCCTCGAAGAGGCCTGTACAGCATCAAAACCACATTGCAAGGAATGCTTACCCACCTGTTCAGAAACATGAACTAAATCCTGCAACTCTTTACACTCAATACCTTCCGCCAGAGCATCTACCTTAGACTTCAATTGTGAAAGGAGATAATTTTGGTATTTCAACATGTGAAACTGGCAATTCAAAGCCCTCATGGCTAAAGTGGAAGAAGTATACACCTTCTTTCCCCATCTATCCAAAGCCCTTGCCTCTTTATCAGAAGGAACAGGATTTTTAACAATAGAAGCCTTAACACCTTTAGGGCCCTGAGAAACAGTTTCTGGGTCTGCCCTAGGACTTTTAAAAGATACTTATGAGCTTCAGGCACCCTATAATACCTATCCGGTTTAACTGGGGCAGGAGGCAAAGAATCAGGGTTCAGGAAGCCTCTGCAAAAACATCCTCTACCACATCCAGAACAGGAGGTATAGCTAAAGGCCTATGCTGGGGTAGAAACAAAATTCCTAAGCCTTTTCCTGGAATCAGAGAAATCTTGACCTTCCCATTTAAAATGCTCCCTCATGGAATGAAGAGTCTCTGAAAAGAGAAATCCTCAGGAGGAGAAGCCGAAGGTGTAGAGTCATCTACATCAGAATCAGAATAAGGAGGATACTCCTGCAAGTCTTCAGCCAAGACTCAGAAGCCTCGAACACTGCTCAAAACTCTCAAGCTCAGGTTCCACCCTAGGCCTCTTATCAGGGGGCATAGAACCTCTAATCATAGTAATCAAATCTTCTGCCATTTTAAGCATATGTTTCTTAGGCAGAGACCCTGAAGAACTAGGGGAGACCCCCACTGAAGTTAACCCTGGCCTGCCTCTAGAAGAAGCCTTGGAAACAGAAGGAGGGCCTAACCACCTTAGGAAGGGAGGGAGAACAGCTACCTGAGAAGTCCCTTCAGCCTGGCCTACCTCCTGAGAGGACACATCTTGTAACAGTAAAGTCTCTCCCTGAGAATCCAAAGGAACTTCTGGTAGAACCACCGGCTCCACCGAGCCCTCTAAAGAACCGACGTCCGGGACAGACGGTTCTTCCACCTTAGGCTTCGCTGCTTTGTCCTTGCGCTTTTCGGAGCATCCGACGGCATGTTGTAATTACAACGCTTCCCAAAACTAACCTGGCACAATCTAATCTTCTCTTAATAGTGCGTTTGTTAAATCTAGCACAAGAGCGACAGCCAACAACGTCGTGCTCAGGCCCTAAGCAAGGTATACACAAGGTATGGTAATCTCTATGAGGTATCTGTTTCCCACAAGAAATACAGTTATTCACTTTTCTGACATCCGGTTAAATACTGAGGCAAGAAAAACCAAAATATTCCCAACGGGTACTTAGCCAACTTTGATTCGGTCTGAAACTCCGACTTCAGAAAATTTCAGAACGCCAACCTGCACTCGCAATACTGCTTCTGCATCGGACCATGCGGCAAAAAAGACAGAGGATATGACGTCGGTCATGCGCATTTGTACCCTGACGTCCTGATGTCAGACAAATGCGCCTTGACCGACGTCAGCCTTATACTTTGGTATTCGGGCCGACTGGGACAGCGGACTACCCAAGTGTTAGGACTGCAGCAATGTGAGATGAAGAACATCTTGTCTAAAATTCTCAACAAAAAATATCTTCTGCTTCATAAAAAAAGTTAAACCTTCTTTTGTCTTTTATTTCCCTTTTCATCTTCTTTTAATTCCATTCACAGGCACACTATTTTTTTCTAAAATTACATTATTTCATTATTTTACCATCGACCTCATTTACTTTTAGCTTTCATAATTTAATTTTATTGTCATATTATTTTTCTGTATTCTGTCCCTTTTTCTTTTCCCCTTTTATTCCCATTTAGTTATTTTTCATATAGCATCTTAACAATCATTTCTTTTTGCCCTTCCTTTACCTTTTTCCTTACTCAAAACAAATGCATAGATGATAAATGCACCACCGGACTTTATAAAGTCATATCACTTCCTTTTTTGCTATACATTATGCAGTCTTGAGCTCCAAGTGAAGCTAAAAAATATCTAAACTCTTTTTCCGTTTGAATGGGAGACGTATATATTCTCCCAAAACATTTTCCTAATACACAAGTATTCAGCATGTATGTCTTTTTTATGAAATGATAAACAAAAACTTTTCCACCAAGCTAACATTTTTTATTTGTTCCAGTATCTCTCTCCACTGACTTAATTATACTTTCATGCTAGCCAAATGTCACTTCCAAATTCTTTATATTTATTTTCTTGTGACATATAATCAATATATTTAACTCACCAAATCCCTTACATTTCATTTTGCTTGCTGCAGACCATTTTTTTTCAACAGCATTTCAATCTTTATTATAACCACATTTATCCAGACCTTGTTTTTTTATTAGAGCTAAATCATTTGCATAAGTCATACATATTGGAAGTATAACATTTCCTTCCATCTGACATTTTGCTTCTCTCATCTCATACATGCATGTCTGTACTAATGCATTAATTACCAATACTCATTCAGCATCCCTATTTTACTCTTCTCTTAATACTTATGAAAATTCATGGGTATAAATTATGATAAATGGATGGATGGGGAAAAATAACATTTATTACACTTACCTTTTTCTCCTATGCCATATGCCTCTAAAATATGCCACATTGTTTCATGGCACACTTTATCAAATGCTTTAGCTATGTCACATGCTACCATGACTCACTGTATCAAAGGCTTCAGTTACATCACATGCTATCAGTCTTCTTTATTTTCTGTCAGTATCATCTTTACTAATACTTTCACTATAGCATTTCTTTCACCTCTCTTCCTTTTAGACCATAAATCCCTTCACCATCCTTCTTTGTAATATTTTCATAAATATTTATAGTCAGTATTCCCTAGTATATTATAGGCTTCCAGTTTTTATATCATTTCTTTCATCATTTTTCCATAAAAAGAAGTTATGTACTCACCATAACGTTCCATGTTTGTAGTCCATCTTGCCCTTTATTCTTACATATGGGATCGGAGCCGATCCTCGGCTCCGACTCAGACTTTTTACAAGCTCAAAGTCTTAGTTGGCTCGTGGCTAGGTAGGTATCCCATGGTGCACCAGTACAACCCCAGATCTTGTTTGCTGCTAACTGAGAGAAATAACAAAAAACCATACAGAAAGAACCTAATAATAAAAGACATCCACTTAATAATAATAATTTTTCTGTCTCCAGATCCTTCCAGGATGGGGGTAGGAGGGTGGGTTCGCAAGAATGAAGGGCGAGATGGACTACAAACATGGAACGTTTTGGTGAGTACATAACTTTTGCAAAAAACACAGACAGGCAGCCAAGGTGTCCAGGACCTCAGTAGTACTTTCGTACCTGTTGCAAATTGTACTTTTGTACCAAAGAAACGAGCCAATAATTCACTGGTTAAAAAACAAAATTTATTTCCACAAACAGAAAGCTGGTAAGTGCTTTCGTCCTGAACCATAGAACTTCATCAGACCCCCTGAGTACATAACTTCTTTATGTTCTGTAGACCTATCTCGCCTTCATTCTTACATATGGAACAGTGTCCCTAGCACCTTATTCTTGGGTGGCTCAAGGAAAAATACTCCTGAGTAGCATGGAACCAAAGGATGCTCTACCCTTGAAGGTCAAATCCAATTTGTAATGAGTAATAAATGTGTGAGGGGTAGCCTATGTTGCTGCTGCACAGATATTATCAATTGGGGCCTTAGCTTGAAAGGCTGCAGAAATAGACTGAGATCTCGTTGAATGAGCCTTAATTTTAAAAGGTAAAGGCTTACCACCAGAAGAGTAAATGTAAGCTATACAACTGGAGATCCAATTAGAGAGGGTCACTTTGGAAACTTGGAGAGCTAATCTGGAGTCAGACAAGGAAACAAATAATTGGTCTGACTTCCTGAATTCCTTGGTCCGGTGTAAATAAAACCATAATTGTCTCTGAATGTCCAGCTGATGAAATCTGTATTCTGTTGCATTGGAATGATTAAGGGAAGAACACCGGACGCTCTACAGATTGGTTCAAAGTGTTACTGGAGCAGACCTTGGGGACAAAGGATGGATTAGTACGAAGAGATACTCTGTCTTTGTGAAATATCAAATATGGGGGTTTGACAGACAGTGCTTGTAATTCTGAAACACTTCTAGCGGATGTGATTGCCACCATAAACAAAGTCTTCCAAGACAGAAACTTAAAAGGAGATGAATGGGCTGGCTCAAAGGGTGGAGACATTAATTTGGACAGAATAAAATTCAAATCCCATGAAGCAACTGGTTCCTGAAGGGGGGGGGTCTTAAAGTGGCACCTTTAAGGAAGGTCTTGCACAACCTATGTGACATCAGATTAGAATCCTGTTGACCCAAATGGAAATTTGAAACTGCTGCCAACGGAACCTTGATTGTGGCAGCCGCAGACCCCTGGTGAAAAAGTTCAGACAAGAATTCCAATACCACCGGAATAGATGCAGTATAAGGGTCAACATTCCTTTCCTCAGCCCAAATAGAAAACCTTCTCCATTTACTGGTGTATAATTTTCTAGTGGTGGGTATTTCAGAAGATGTAAGAATATGAGTCACAGAGGGTGAGAAATCATGAAGCCTGACTAGGGATGGAACTGGAGCAGCCAAGCTGTCAAACTGAGGGTGTGTAGGCTGGGATGAAGAGAGCCTGACATGTGCGTCAAGAGATCTGGCACTGGGTCCAGAGTCCATGGGTCGTCTAACAGGTGAGGTCCGAGAAAGGGGAACCAAACCTGATGAAACCAGTAAGGAGTGATGAGGATCAATTTGCTTCCCAACAGTTTAGCTTTCTGAATAACCTTGGATATGAGAGGAAAGGGCTGGAAAGCATAAAGGAGACCCAGGGGCCAATTGTGAACAAGTGCGTCTCTCGGTGACTCCCCCAGGGGGGAGATGAGGGAGAAATAGCTGCTGCATTTGGCATTGATCGGGCTGGCAAAAAGATCGCAGCAAGGCTGTCCCCATCTGCAGAAAATCTGTTCCGCTATTTCCTGCTTCAGAGACCACTCGTGAGGCATCAAAATTGCCCAGCTGATTTTGTCGGCTATCACCTTGGTTGTCCCCAAGATGTGCATTGCCACAAGAAAGCGTTGGAAAGATATCACCCATTTCCAAACCCGAATGGCCTCTGTAGTGTGGGCATGATCTGGTTCCGCCTTGTTTGTTGAGATACCATACTACCGACATATTGTCTGATTGTACTGCAATCGTCCCAAGAGGAAGAAGTTCGTGAAGTGCTTGCAACGCCAGGAGCACCACACTCATCTCTAGAACATTAATATGCAGGTGGGCCTCGTGATCTTGCCATGTACCTTGGACAGTCCTGTCCAGATAATCCCCCCCACCCTATCTGTGAGGCATCCGTGGTCACAGTGGCAATGGGTTGGCGAGGGAGGAATGGACTGCCCACAGTTAACTGATTGGGATGAATCCACCAACTGAGGTCCTTCTTGCAAGACTCTGTTAACAGAATGTGGTGAGTTAAGGGCAGTTGTTGGAAGGACCACTGAGACGACAGAAGCCACTGAAGAATCCGTATGTGTAGTCTGGCTAAAGGCACTAGTAGTATGGTAGAAGCCATGCTCCCTAGAAGTTTCAGAACAGTATTTGCCTTGACTTTTCAGAGAGGGAGAATATGGTGAATTAGTTGTACAAGATTCTGTGCCTTTTTTACTGTTAGATGAGCCAACATGGCTACTGTGTCTATTTCTGTGCCTATAAAAGTCACAAATTGAGAGGGCGATAAGGCAGATTTTACCCAATTTACAGTAATCCCCAACTGAGCACAAAGTTGGAGAGTGGCACCTCTGGTCTGAAGAAGTAGATGCCTGGTGGGGGCGGTAAGGAGCCAGTCATTCAGATACGAAAACACCTGGAATCCTAGACGTCTCAGGTGAGCTGTCACTACTGCCATATACTTGGTGAACACCCTGGTGGCTGTGGTGAGACCAAAGGGCAGAACACGAAAAGTACAGTTTTGTACCTACCATAAATGTAGATGTCCGATAGGCATGCATCTGCAGTCCTTACAAATGGGTTGTCCTGTCGTCAGGCAGCCCTTCGGTCGGCCGGATTCCAAAGTCTGGGTCTGGCCTCGGCTGGTGTCGCACTTCACCCGACGTCATAGCTGCAGTTCTTCGGGTAAAAAGGCATCAGCCGACGCCATCTTCCTCAGTGTTTCTTGCCCCAGATGCCAGGTGCCCTCTAGGAATGCTAAATTTGGATAATGCAAATGGTTCCAAATAGTGGAGAGCAAACACAAAATAAGCATGTATGTACATATATACAAACAAATACACCATAATAGATTCCCCCAGCTAGCTACAAGTTGGGCAAGTACCCTAGGAGTACCACAGAGGGGAAGGAGGGTGGGTAATCCTGACTGCAGATGCATGCCTATCGGACATCTACATTTATGGTAGGTACAAAACTGTACTATGTCCTTCAAGGATGCATCTGCAGTCCTTACAAATGGGTAGAATACCATAGCCAAACTGGGGGAGGAGGAGAAATAAGATTATGGTGTAGTTAAGATCCCTTGCAAAACAGCAGTGGCAAAACCTGCTCGGGATCTGGAGTATAAAGGTAAATTATAATGTTTGGCAAATGTATGCACGGAGCTCCAAGTAGCAGCCTCTAAAATGTCTTTGGTAGCCACTCCTCGTAGAAAAGCTGTGGTAGTGGCTGTTGCCCTTGTAGAGTGAGGTCTGATGTTTTCTGGAGTTTTCTTCCCATGGTAAGAGTAACAAAATCTAATGCAATTTCCTATCCACTTAGAGATTGTCTGTTTTGAAATTGCTTTTCCTTCCATCCCTGTTGCATATGCTAGCAGTAGCTGGTCAGTTTTTCTATTGCCCTTGGTCCTGTCCAGGTAGTAGCGTAGTTGTCTATGTACATCCAAGATATGCAACAGTCTTTCTCCCCTGTTCTGTGGGTTGGGGAAGAATGTAGGTAGATGGATAGCTTGATTTAAAGATACCCTGGAGACCACCTTTGGCATAAAAGTAGGATTTGTTCTCATGGACACTCTATCTTGATGGAAGATCAGGAAGGGCTGTACTGCCATTAATGCCTGTAGCTCAGATACCCTTCTTGCTGAAGTGATTGCAAGCAGAAAAGCAGTTTTCCATGATAAGTACTGTAAGTCTGCTGTTGCTGCTGGTTCGAAAGGAGGGAGTGTCAACTTTTCTAGTACAAAGTTTAAGTCCCATGCTGGCAATGGTGGTTTCCTAGGTGGTTTTACATTTTTAATTCCTCTCAGAAACTGCCTGAGCAGAGGATGTGAGAAGACGGGAGGATCCAAGTTATATTCTGCTGAAATAGCTGATGCATGAATCTTAATGGAAGAATAGGACAGGCCGTTGTGGAAGAGCTCTGCCAAGTATTCCAGGATGTTGGCTATGTTTACCAGTGACACATTTTCTCCCTTTGCAGTACTCCAAATGTGATATGTTTTCCATTTTGCTGAATAATTTTTTCTTGTTGAGGGTCTGCGAGCCTCCAAGATAATGTCTTTAACCCTTTGAGATAAATCTGGGTTATTTGGTCTTATGCAATGTTCCAGGCAGACAGCTGCAGTGTTTTCAGGTTTGGATGCAGGGTGTTGTAGTTGTTCTGTGTTAACAGTAAGGGAACTAGAGGTAGAGTCCATATTTGTTCACGAGACATGCTCCTCAGTAGTGGGTACCAACGTTGCCTTGGCCAGTCTGGAGCTATCAGGATGATCCTTGGTCGGTCCTCTTTGATTTTCAATAGCACCTTGTGCATCAAAGGAAGTGGTGGGAATGCATATGCTGTCAGGTTTTTCCAACTGAAAGATAGGGAGTCCACTTTCCAAGCAAGTGGGTGGTACGTCCTTGTGCAGAATTTCTTCAGTTGGTGATTGTGTGGGGATGCAAATAAGTCTATTTCTGGTAGTCCCCACTTTCTTGTAATGGTTTTGAAGATGTCCGGATGCAGCATCCATTCGTGGGCATCCGTGGTAGTTCTGCTTAGTATGTCCGCTAGAATGTTTTCTTTTCCTGGCACAAAAATTGCTTGTAACTGAATGTTGAAGCTCAGGGCCACATTCCATAGGTCCATTGCCATCCGGCATAGAGGGTACGAATGTGTGCCTCCCTGTTTGTTGATGTACCACATAACTGTGGTGTTGTCTGTCCTTATCAACAGTTGGCCTTGTTGGAGAAATGGTCTGAATGTCTGAATTGCCAGTTTTACTGCCAGCATTTCCTTTTGATTTATGTGTAGGTGCAGCTGGTCTTGAGTCCATAAGCCTTGTATGCATTTGTCCAGCATGTGCGCCCCCCAACCGAGGTCTGAGGCGTCCGTTGTGATGGTCTGGCTTGGTTGAGTGTTGTGGAAGGGCAGTCCTTTGTTTGATTGACAGGCCTGAACCCACCATTGGAATTCTTGTTTCAGACATGGAATTATTGGAATTTGGGTTTCTAGGCTGTGCTTGTGCTGAGACCATAAATTCCTTAGGTACCACTGTAACTTTCTCATATGCAGTCTGGCATGTGGAACCAATATTATGCAGGATGCCATGAAACCCAAGGCTTGCAGGACTTTTCTTGCTGTTAGCTGGTTCTGCTTTGTTAATGCCAAGAAGTAGAGAGGGAGTTGTTCCTGTTTTTCTACTGTTAGGAATGCCATTTGTTTTGATGTGTCCAGCTCTGCACCCAAAAAGGTTATCCTTTGGGATGGCGTCAGCCTTGACTTTTTTATATTGACTGTGTATCCCAGGGCTTGCAGTAGATAAAGTCTTCTGTTAGCTTGTTTTTGTTGTCCGCTTGTATCAGGCAGTCGTCCAGGTAAGGGTAGATTTGGATTCCCTGGAGCCTGCAATGAGCAATTACTGATGCCAGGCATTTCGTGAACACTCTGGGCGCAGTAGATAAGCCAAAGGGCAATGCTGAGAATTGATAATGCTCTGATCCTGCAAGAAATCTGAGGTATCTTCTGCAATTTGGTCGTATGGGGACGTGCAGGTATGCCTGCTTGAGATCTAGAGTTACCAGCCAAGACTCCTTGCCCAACATGGGAAGAAGCTGCTGTAGAGTCAGCATTTTGAATTTTGGAACAATGAGGAATGTGTTTAAAGCGGACAGGTCGAGAATAGGTCTCCATTTGTTTTCTTTTCTTGGTACCAGGAAGAGTCTGGAGTAAAATCCCTGTCCTTGCTCCATAGATGGTACCTTTTCCACAGCTCTCATCCTTAGTAAGTGAGTTATTTGTTTTAGAGCTTCTGCCTTTTGATTTGGAGGTAGGTTTGGCATTCCTCTCTTCCTTGGTAGAGTATGGAAGTGAAACCTGTAACCTTGGTCTATTGTCTGCAAAATCCACTTGTCTCCTGTGATGAAATGCCAGTTTACTGAAAATAAGGCTAGCTTCCCGCCTAAGGGTGCTTCTAGTTGTTCCCTGGTAGGCGGTGCCAGAGCCAAGTCACTGTGATTGTCCTGTAGTAGTGGTGGTGGCTGTATCTGTGGCTGTACCTCACTGGTTGTTACCCTGCCACTGGCGTCCCCTGTAGGCACCTCTGGATTGACTTCTGCCTCTTGAGTGCCTATTCCTGCCTCTCTGAGCTCTGGAGGTGTCTGGAAAGGACCAATTCTTGGAGGGCCAATTCCTGCTAAACCTTGGAGGTTGGACCTGTAAGAAATCTTTCACTGTCTGGACAGATTTTGCCTTCTCTTCCATCTTCTTCAGCACCTGTTGTGCAGGAGAGCCAAACAAATTGATCTTGTCCATGGGAGCATCTAGTAGCTTTGATTTGACATGGTCTGGTAAGGCCTGCTCTTTTAACCATGCATGTCTTCTGATAACTGTGCCAGTCATGGCTGATCTAAAGGAAGCCTCCAGTGCATCATAGCCGCATTTTAAGGAATGGTTACTGACTTGCTGAATGTTATGTACCATTTCCTGAACAGATTTTTTTGTCTAATGGTTCATCCGAGGACAGCTTTTTGGTTAACTGGTCTAACATAAATTCTTGATACTGGATCATGTGGAATTGACAGTTCAAGGCCCTAGCTGAAAGAGTAGCAGAAGTGTAAACTTTTTTACCCCATCTCTCTAAGGACCTGATTCCCTTTCAGAGGGGAGGGGGTTTTTGGCAGAGGTAGCTGCTACAGCCTTAGGTCCCTGGGAGATAGTTTCGGGATCCGCAAAAGGAGCCTTATACAAATGATAATGCGTGTCCGGGACCCTGTAGTACCTATCGGGCTTAGCAGGGGCCGGAGGTAGTGAATCAGGAGCAGTACAAGCATCATTAAATGCATCATCCACCACAGAGAGAACTGGAGGGATGGCTAAAGGCCTATGTTGTGGTAAATGCAGAAAAGTTCTAAGCCTTTTTCTAGAGTCTGAAAAATCCTGGCCCTGCCACTGAAATTGTTCCCTCATAGCATGCAAGGTTTCCCCAAAGGAAAATTCCTCAGGCGGAGAGGCAGAAGGAATGGACTCTTCAGCATCAGAGTCTTCATAAGGGGAGAAAGGGCCCTCTGGAGGGTTTGCATTATCTGAATCATCAGAGGAGTCATCTGTAGAAACTGGCTCAGGGGGCTCTGCTCTAGGCCTCTTCTCTGGAGGTGGGTGAGAGGCCCTGTCTGGGTGAGGTTGGGATCCCCGGATCAAAGAAATGAGATCCTCTGCAAGACTAAGCATTTGTGAACTAGAGCTAGGCCTGTGAGAGGGGGTCTTAGCAGGTGTAGATTTAGTAGATTTAGCTGCTTTAGCCCTAGCAAAGGCCTTAATAGACATGGTTGCAGGTGGCCTAGCAGCTCCACGTGCAGGGGTTGAAATATCCAAGGGGATAGTGTCAGATAATTCCTGGGAAACTGCAAAATCAGGAGGGATTTCAGAAGCCGATTCCACCAGGTTGGAAGAGGCCTCGGTAGGAGGTAAGTTTTCGGCTGAAGGAAGAACCGCTTGCTCGGTTTCAGCCGAAACCGAGACACTCGTGGTTGGCTTAACCGCGGTTTCAGCCGAAACTGCGGACCGCGAGTGTCGGTCCTTTTCCTTGCGCTTTTTAGAAATTTGCGTAGTCGGAGGATCCGACGGCATAATGTAAGCAAAATCGGAGCCGAAAAACTCCTCAGCAAATTCCGACCGACGTCTAAGCGTCCGTCGGTTAAAAGAAGCACAGGCTAGACAAGCTGCTACGTCGTGGTCTGGGCCTAAACAAGGTAAGCAGTAAGAGTGGAAATCTTTATGAGGTATTTGTTTCCCACAAGTTAAACAGTTATTCACTTTTTCTGACATCGGCTGAGGCAAGAAAGAGTCCCCAACGGGGTACTTAGCTTTTTAGAAGTCTTCGGTAGTAGTAATCTCTGGTTCTGACTGACCGGAACTTGCGAACAGCTTCTGCTTCGGGCGCCACGCGGCAAGAAAGACTGAGGAAGATGGCGTCGGCTGATGCCTTTATACCCGAAGAACTGCAGCTATGACGTCGGGTGAAGTGCGACACCAGCCGAGGCCAGACCCAGACTTTGGAATCCGGCCGACCGAAGGGCTGCCTGACAACAGGACAACCCATTTGTAAGGACTGCAGATGCATCCTTGAAGGACATCTGGTAGTGACTGGCTCCCAGCAGGAAGCGTAGATGACTCCTTGACACCCTGTCCATTTTTATGTCTTGGAGGTCTATTGAGCACATCCAAGTGTCTTTCCCTAATAAGGGGAGTATAGGCTGCAGTGTCACCATCTGGAACTTGTCCTTCTTTACAGATTTGTTTAATTTGCTAAGGTCCAATACAGGCCTCAAGTCCCCTGTACGCTTTGGCACTAAAAAGAATCTGGAGTAAGTTCTGAATCCTACTTGGTCTGCGGGGACGGTTTGGATGACTCTGTTTGGATCATTCTGTTTGCCAGCAACTTTTTTGACTTCTACAGTTGCTTTAGCCCCGTGAATGGGTGGAACATCCAAGATCCTCTTGGGGACATGAGGTGGCAGAGAAAAGGGTATGGAATAACCTCTGGTGATAATTCTTTGTACCCATCTGTCTCGAGTGATACTTAGCCATGCTTCCGGATACAAAGAAAGTACAGTTGTGTACACTTACCATAAATGCAAATGTTCGAGTGTATTCACTGTTGCAGTCATCACATTTGGGTTATCTGCTTGCAGTAGCCCTCAGTCGGCCTGATTAACAAAGTCTTGGGTCCTGCAACAGTTGCTGTCCCTTCTTTCGTGATGTCAGGTCGTCAGGGGTATAAAACATGCAGCCAATGCCATTGCATCAGTTTTTCTTGCCCCAGATGCCAGGTGCCCCCCTAATGGGAAGCAATTAAATCTATAAATATACAAGGTTATACCTCCAACAAAAAAGCAAATACACCAAAACACTTTTGAGCATAGTGAAGGAGAGTAGAGTTATAGCCAAAAGAAGTAAGGGGGTTGGAGGGAGGGTAACTAGGACTGCAACAGTGAATACACTCGAACATCTACATTTATGGTACATGTACACAACTGTACTATGTTCTTCGTGTTTCACTGTTGCAGTCACCACATTTGGGTAGATTCCCAAAGCTAAGGATGGGAGGAAGAATTTAGATAGCATTAGGACCAGCTATAAGGCCCTGCAAGACTGCAATGGCAAAGCCATCTCTGGATTTAGAGAAAATTGGCAGACGGTAATGCTTGGTGAAAGTATGTACAGAACCCCAGTTAGCAGCTTCTAGGATGTCCCTCGTAGGGACGCCTCTGAGAAAGGCTGTAGAGGTAGATGCAGCCCTGGTTGAGTGGGGTCTGATCCATGGTGCTTGTAGCAGAAATGAATGCAATGGCATATCCATTTGGAAATGGTTTGCTTTGAAATAGCCTTCCCCTCTGCTCCTGCAGCAAATGCCACCAGCAGTTGTTCAGATTTTTTTTGAGGTTTAGTCCTGTCCAAGTAGGATCTAAGTTGTCTGTGTACATCTAAGGAGTGCAGTATCCGTTCCCCTTTGTTCTGTGGATTAGGAAAGAAGGCTGGTAAATGAATGGACTGATTAAGGGCCACACTGGATACCACCTTGGGCATGAAGGAGGGATTGGTCCTGAGGGACACCCTGTCCGCATGAAAGATGATAAAAGGCTCCACTGACATAAGGGCCTATAACTCAGACACCCTTCTTGCTGAAGTGATCGCTAAAAGGAAGGCTGTTTTCCAAGAAAATAATTTTAAGTCTGCAGTAGCAGCTGGCTCGAAAGGAGGAAGAGTAAGTTTCTCCAATACAAAGTTAAGGTCCCTGGCTGGAGTTCTCCTGGGTGGTCGTAAATTTCTGGCCCCCTCTGAGGAACTGCTTGAGCAGTGGATGAGAGAAGAGGGGAGGTTCTGTGTTATAATGAGCTAAAATGGCTCAGGCGGAATTCTGATGGAGAAAGACAGGCCCTTGTGAAGCATCTCAGTTAAGTTTTGTAAAATCTGAGGTAAACTGGGCACTGCTGTGCTCAACCCTTGAGAATGGTTCCAGGCACAGAATCTTTTCCATTTTAAGCATAAGATTTTCTAGTACTAGGCCTCCTTGCCTCTAAAATGACATACATCACTGGTTTACTGAGGGATGGTAAAGGAGAGATTAGGTAATTAGCCAGGCTGCTAGGTTCAGTGTTTGAAGCTGAAGCGCAGAATCTGGTTCTCCTGCTGAGACAACAGGGTAGGAGTCTGAGACAGGTGCCATGGGGCCGACAGTGACACATTGGGCAAGAGGGGGTACCAGTGTTGGTGGGGCCAGTCTGGTGCAATCAAAATCGTCCTTGGTTTGTCTTGTTTGATCTTTAGTAGTACTTTAGAGAGCAGAGGCAGAGGAGGAAAGGCATAAATTGATAGGTTTTTCCAGCTGAAGGACAGAGCATCCACTTTCTAAGCTTGTTTGTGGGGAGTCCTTGTGCAAAATTTGTCCAATTGATAGTTCTGGGGAGAGGCAAACAGGTCTATATTTGGGCTTCCCCATTTGCTTGTCAACATGTTGAAAATCCTTGGTTCCAGTTTACACTCGTGTGGGTCCGTGAGTTTTCTGCTTAGTTCGTCTGCCAGTGTATTTAGTTTTCATGGCAGGAACTGAGCTTGTAGATGCACTTGGTAGCTCACGGCTGTGTTCCATGATGCCATGGCTAGTCTGCAGAGGGGGTAAGAATGTGTACCCCCCCTGCTTGTTTACGTACCACATAACAGTGGTGTTGTCCGTCTTTACCATTAATTGTCCTGGAAGAATGTGGTCCTTGAAGGCTGTCAGAGCATTGTGAACAGCTAACATTTCTTTTTGATTGATATGCAGGTGCATTTGACTTGGGTTCCATTTGCCCTGAACGCACTTCCCTGCCAGGTGAGCCCCCCCATGCATAGTCTGATGCATCTATTGTTAGGGTTTGGGTGGCAGGGGGTAGTGTGAATGGTAGTCACTTGTTTTGGTGGCAGGCCTCCAAAGGAACTCTAGGCGTAGACAAGGTATGATAGGAATCAGTGCTTCTAGATCCTGAGAATATTGACACCATAGGCTTTTTAGATGCCATTGTAGTTTCCTCATATGCAGTCTTGCATATGGAATTAGAAGAATGCAGGAGGCCATGAACCACAAGGCTTGTAGTATTTGCCTTGCCGATAGCAGGGTTTTTGTAGCCTCTTGTTTGATGTAAGTTGCCAAATGAATTTGTTTCTCTGGCGTGAGGAAAGCCATCTGGGAAGTTGTATTCAAGCTTGCTCCCAGGAATATAATTTGTTGACAGGGTACCAGTTGTAATTTTTTTTTGTTTATGGTGTACCCCAGACAAGTTAGCACCCTTTGTACAAAGGCCAGATGATTCAATAGTATGTCCTGGCTTTCTGCCTGAATTAGACAATCGTCCAGGTATGGGTATATTTGAATATTTCTTTGCCTGCAAAATGCAATGACTGGAGCTAGGCACTTTGTGAATACCCTGGGTGCAGTAGATAAGCCAAAGGGCAGTGCAGAGAACTGATAGTGCGTGTAGCCTGCTTTGAAGTGTAGGTATCTTCTGCAAGATTCCCTGATTGGGATGTGCAGGTAAGCTTCCTTTAAATCTAGTGCTGCCAACCAGGTGTCTTTGCCTAGCATACGGAGCAACCGGTGAAGAGTCAGCATCTTGAATTTTAGAATCACCAAAAAGGTGTTTAGAGTAGACAGGTCCAGGCGCCATGAATTGTCTTTTCTGGGTACCAGGAAAAGTCTCGAGTAGAAACCTTGTCCCTTTTCCTCTTCTGGTACCAACTGAATAGCCCCCATGCTTAAGAGAGAAAGTACTTGCTTCTGGGCCTCTGCCCACTGATTTGGGGGAAGATCTGGCAACCCGCTTGGTGTTGGTAACATGTGGAAGTGAAATCTGTATCCCTGGGACACTATATTTAAAACCCATTTGTCCTGGGTAATGAGTTCCCAGTTCTTAGCATGAAGAGCAACCTTTCCCCCCCAAAGGGGCAGTCAGTTGAGAAGTGCTTGGAAGTTTTAAAAAGAAGTCATTGAGACAGTTTACCACAGGGCGGAGTTTTACTACTCCCAGATTTGGAAGTGGAGGCCCCCCCACTGCTTAGTCCTGTGCGTACCCTGGAACTGAAAGCCTGGGAGCTCTGCTGGATCTGGGTTTGGACTGAGAAGGTCTGGAAGAGGCAGGAAAGGACCAATTCTTGGAAGACCAATGCCTACTAAACCTTGGAGGTTGTATTTGTAAAAAACATTTAACAGTTTGCATAGATTTAGCTTTTTCCTCCATCTTTTTAAGAACAACTTCTGCCTTGTTGCCAAACAGGCGGTCCTGGTTTAAGGGAGCATTCAGTAATTTCACTTTAACATGATCTGGCAAGAACTGCTCCTTAAGCCAAGCATGCCTTCTAAGTACAGACCCAGTTACAGCAGCCCTGCAAGATGCCTCTACTGAATCAAAACCACATTGTAAAGTATGTTTTTCAACCTGTTTAGCTGAATGCAGTAAATCCTGTAAATCCTTATTTTCAGCACAATCAGGAATCAACAACATTTTCTGTTTAAGCACTCCAATAATATGCTGCTGGTACTTTAACATATGAAACTGGCAGTTTAAGGCCCTAATGGCCAAAGTTGCAGAAGTGTATACTTTCTTACCCCATCTATACAGCGCCTTGGAGTCCCTATCAGAGGGGGTAGGATTTTTGGTAGTAGTAGCTTTAATGCCCTTGGGTCCCTGTGAAATGGTCTCGGGATCCACAGTAGGATTTTTAAAAAGGAAATTGTGAGAGTCAGAGACCCTGTAATATCTATCAGGTTTTCTGAGAGTAGGAGGTAAGGGGCCAAGCTAGATTCTGAAATGGCATCATCAACAATGTCTAGTACAGGAGGTATGGCTAAAGGCCTGTGCTGGGGCAGGAGTAAGAAATCCCTAAGCCTCTTTTTAGAATCAGAGTAATCCTGACTTTAACAACGAAAATGCTCCCTGAGAGTATGCAAGGTTTCACCAAAAGAGAAATCCTCTGGGGGGAAGCAGAGGGAATAGAGTCCTCAGCATCAGAATCCTCATAGGTAGATAAGGGTAAATCCTGGCCATCAGAGGAAACAGAAAATTCAGAATCCTGGTCAGAAGTATCATAAGCAAACTCAGTCCTAGGTCTATTACAGGGGGAAGGCTGGCTTCCCCTGATTAAAGTAATAAGGTCTTCAGCCATTCTTATCATTTGTTTTTTAGGCATAGAGGCCTGACCATGCAGTCTGTGCGCCAGTTTTCTAGGCATGGTTCGAGTTTTAGGCCTTGAAGAAGAAGATGACGTTGGTTTAATACACAAGTCAGTAGGCCTGAATACACCCTCAGAAGCTGGTGCCTGCACAGTGGCTCTGGACCCATCCAAGGTAGAGACATCCGCAAGTTCCACAGTTGAAGCATCTCGCTGCATACTGGACTCCGAATGGGTCTCAGTAGAGGCCTGCAAATCTGAAGTAGCGGGTATCAGGGGCTGCAAAAGTGCCTGAGTACCGGCGAACTGGCTTAGAAGAAGTGTCATCGGCAGCTTTGGACCTAGGCGGCCTGTCTCTGTCTTTATCTTTGCATTTTTTCGGAATGTCGGTAGTCGGATAGCTTACCGAAGACATATCAGGTTAACTGAAACGAACACTAAAACATTTAGAAGCGAAAATATACTGACGATGGATAGTTCGTGGTTTAAATAAGGCACAAAACCGACAGCGAGGTACGTCGTGATCAGGGCCTAGTCAAGGAATAAAGTATGAATGAAAATCTTTATGAGGTATTTGCTTTCCACAAGTAATGCAATTATTAACTTTTACTGACATCAGTTTAGAGCGAGAAAAAGTTTCTCCAATGGGGTACTTAGCGTTTAGTTGAAGACTTCGGTTCTGAAACTCGAAAATGACAATTTCAGGAGTTGGCCGACCAGCACTTGCAAACTGCTTCTGCTTCGGGCACCGCATGGCAAGAAAGACTGATGTAATGGCATCGGCTGCATGTTTTATACCCCTGACTACCTGATGTCACAGAAGAAGGGACAGCAACCGATGCAGGACTCAAGACTTTGTTAATCAGGCCGACTGAGGGCTACTGCAAGCAGACAACCCAAATGTGATGACTGCAACAGTGAAACACAAAGATCATATGCGACCCTGACCGACTCCAGAGAAGCACGGTTGGGCCCCACATCAGGAGTGCTGGTAGGGTCGGCCCAAAACAAATCACGGCCTCCCTGGTTTTGCGGTCCGCCCCTGCATCTAGGGCGACATCTACCATTTCCTCCTCCTCCTCTGCCTCTGAAGGAGGAGTCACCCTGTGCATCCTGGAAAAACCTCTGGGACTTCTTGAACCACATTTTACCACCTCTCTGACCCTTGGGATACAGTCTAGAGGGGATGGTAAAACGTACTCCCATGGCAGAGAGTGTTTTGCCTTCTTGTTCGCACTGGGTGAGTGTGTCCTTTACCTTAGGCCCAAACAATGAAGAACCGACAAAGGGGGCGTTGGGAAAGGTAGACTTGAACGGCTCCACAAAATTACACAGGCGTATCCAGGACTGCCTCCTTAGGGAAACTCCTGAACCTGCTGCCCTGCTCGCTCCATCGGCTGCATAAGAGATCAGCCTCATGGACGAGTTGACAATGGAATTCAAGGTGGACAACTGAGCAGACACCTTCTCAGGGACTGCATCAGTGAATGTACCTTGTAGAGTCTCTCCTAACTCCTTAAGGAGATCTCGCTGAAGCCTTGTAAAGTGTGTTAGGTAGTTCAGCGATCTAAGAGTGAATGCCGCTGATGAAAAGATACGCTTCCAGTTATCCGTCCATCGTTTGAGACTCCTTATTCGGTGGATGGACAGTAGAAGAAGTCTCTGCTAGCTCCTTCTTAGTGGCCGCCGCCACCATCATGGCATCTACAGGAACACCCTTTGACATAAATTCCTTCTCCTTGGGAGCTGACAGAAATGTATTAGGTCTCCTGGGGACTGACTCCATTGCATCAGGAGTCTCCCACACCTTCCGACTAACAAGCTCTAACAGTTTGTCAAAGGGTGGAGACACCCAAGAGGCTAAAGGTTGAGACCCGAAAGCCTTCAGGTACACCGACTCCTCATCAGAAGGGGTAACAGTAGGCCAGCCAAACCTCTGCTTAAGGATCTCTGGGATATCAATGAATGAGACATCAGAGGACAACTTGAGGGCCCTTCTGACTCCTCGAGGTCAGTGTCGGAGGTAAGAGACTCATCCTGGGAATCTACATGCTTCCTCTTGCATATCCTCTTCCATGGGGGCTCCTCGGGAGGATATTCCGGGGAGGTCTCGGAAGAGTGGGGCCACCAACCGGAGGCTCCTGAGGCTGCGGGTCTCTGCTGTCCAGAGAGGGAGTAGGTGCTGAGACGGAAGTAGGTGCCTGAGGGGGAAGAGTGTCGGTACCTCTGGGTGGAGCTGATGATCGGGACAGCATGCTCCTCATCATCTCGAAGGCCGACCTCTCCGGCTCCGAATACCTCCTTGGCTCCAAACAGACAGAGGACGCCATCTGCTCCGAGATAGATGTAGGGTACGAGCTCACCCTAGCCGACACACCGAGAGGAAGACTCAGAACTGAAGAGGTCCGGTTCCATGCATCCCTGTCGGGGCCAACTGGGGAGCTTTGGCTCCTACACACCACGGACGGCACTGAAGGTGTTGGAGTGGAACTTGGTTCCGAGACAACCTCAGGGGGAGCTGGAACCGAGGGTTCCACCAGTGGTACCAAGCAATTCAGCTCCGAAAGCCCGGCATGGCTCGGAGGAGGAATCACAGAAGGGATAACGGACTCGAGTGGCTCTGGAACCGACTGGGTCGGAGCCAACAGCATTTTAGGTAAGGCAAATGACTTCAGGAGTCTCAGCACTACTCTCTCCACATCTTCTTCTGATAAGCTCCCCGAAGATCTGGAACACAGTGTGGGAGATCTAGACCTCTGTAGTATAGGGGAGACTGGCAAAGGATCTGTAGACCGGCTCCGATGTCTGCCATCAGTGGTCAGCTCCAAACTGCCTGGTGCCGACACTGTAGCAGCCATAGCAACAGCACCCTAGATCGGTTCCAAACTCAGTGGTGCCGAGGAGGAAGATGACTTGTCAGTTTTGGAAATTCTGAGAGGTGGTTCCGATGCACCATCTGGCACCAGGGAATGCCTCTTAGAAGGTTTTGACTCGTCTTTTTTGGACCCATGTGATAAAAAGACCCATGTGATTTAGAAGAGGAGGAAGAGCTAGCCAGGTATTCCTCAAAGGAGGACTTTAGGAGACCTTTTAATATCAATTTATTCTTTCTCTCCTGCAATACCCTGGCACTAAATGAGAGACAAAATAAAACACGTTTCCTGTAAAAGGATGGCCACTAGACAGTATACACAGTTACTGTGGCCATCCATAATGGACATCTTCTGTGAGCATTTCACACACTTTTTAAACCCAGAGGGTTTATGATCTTTAAACTCCTTAGACATCTCACAGAAGATGAAGCCAAACAAACACAGAGAGAGAAAGAGAGGGAGAGGACTAGGTCCTCTAACTTAAACGGGCCTAGCCCTGGGTAGAAAGAGAAGGGAGAAACCTAGGTCCTCTAACTAAAACGGACCTAGAAGTGGAAGGACAGAAATAAATTTAACCACTCGCGCTCACACACACAAGGAAAAAAAATCTGTATAACAACTAAGCCTGATAATCTGTATAACAACTAAGCCTGGGTTGAAGGTCAGAAACCCCATCCAGCTAAGGCAAATACAATACAAAACTATGCGGAGAACTCCGCAAGAAAAAGCTAGTTTAAGCTAATAACACAGCACACTGAGAATGCTATAGCTAAGCTATACAAAATACTGCACACACAGTTAAATTAAGCGCAAACTCACCTAGAACTACTAAATATCAACAATATCTAAACTACTAGAGAAAACACTTAAGGCAAAAAGCCCAGACAGAAACTAACTGGCACAGAGGACACCAATGAGAATGACAAGGCCAACGGCCAACCGGTTCTCCACAATAACTATCTAAACAGGAAAAGTACACAGCAAATAGCTAAACTATCTAAACTATAGAAACGACACTCATAAAAGTTATATGAATCTATCTAAAGCTGAAAATAGCACAGAATATCAAAAAAATTTAGCAAAATGTGTTAGACTTGGCCACAGCCAAGAAGAAGCGCATCCAAACTCGTCGATGCGGCAAACGAGATCTGGGGATTGTACTGGTGCACCATGGGATAACTACCTAGCCACGAGCCAACTAGAAGACTTTGAGCTTGTAAAAAGGCTGGGTCGGAGCAGAGGATCAGCTCCGAACCCATATGTAAGAATGGAGGCGAGATAGGACTATAGAACAGTAAATGTTATCACTCCACCACATAAATAGATGAAGGAAGGTATAATAGAAGAATACATTTAATATTTAAAAAAAAAAATCTTATGTGTTTATTCCTTTCCATATAATGCATAACTTATACAATCTAATCCTGGAGTGTATTCAATCTTACTTACTTTTATCACCTTCTCTATTTCGTCTATTGTTACATAACTGTCTAAAAAAATCCTTTTTTTTAGAATTTTTGTTCCACTTGCCATTCTTCTTGCCCATCCACTTCGTCTTCTTCATACATTCTCATTACAAAACTTTCTACCACCTGCAAAATATCTTATTTGCATTTTAGTTTTCCTTTGTCATCTAAGACAGCATCCATTTTCCTTGTCTCATTTTCACTTCTTTTCCAAAATAAGGGGAACCTCCTCCTTTTCTTTTAGAAAATAACTGTTGATGTAACATCATTTTTACTTATTTTCCATTCTTTTCATATATCTATATTTCTTCTTTTTTTATTATTCTTTCCACTTCTAAGTGCATTTTTATGAGTACTTCTGCTTAAAAACTACCCACCACTGTGTCCAATATTTATAAACTAGTCTCACTGTCACACAATCTTTCCGTAATATTTCTCTCATCATTTCTTCCTCATTTATGTCTTTCCTAGTTAGTCATGGTTCTTCCCATATCCAATTTTTAACTCTTTGCATTAAAAAAATCCTTTCCTCAGCTGCAATACCAGCATCTCCTTCTCCATGCAAGAGTTAGTATATAAACAAAGGTAGAAGATGAAGGCCAGTCACAAATGCAGAGGCAAAAAGAAATCACTTTTTCATTAACATTCAAAATACAGCTGTTCCTTTGCCTCTGAAGCTATCAGCACAATCAAAGGATGTTTTGTGGGTAATCACCCAAGTACAATTCCCTAAACTTGGATGAGAATATGTCAAACCACTTTACGATGGATTCCTAAAACAGTTCAGCAATGGGGTCACAGTCTTCTTGAAAACATTTAGTAGGAAAAAATTGCTACACGAAAGGCCCCTATCTGTTCAATACCTCAGCGGCTGCAAGCAGAACAACTTGACTAGAAAATGCATCTGTTTTGAGAGAGAGGGACATGCTACCCTGAGTGGCTGCAACTTCCTTTACAAATGTGAATGGAAAGTATAAAAGCAAGGTCACTGTACTGCTCACCTTACTGCTTAAGAAATCAGAAGACAATGAGGAAACACTGACCAACTGACAGAAGGACTGTCCTTACCAAGAAAAAAGAACAAAGTACAGAAATACAACAAGCAGAAACTTACCATGTTGTGACACACACACGGTGAACAAGTCCAGAAGCCAAAAGAGCCAGCAGCAAACACACGATGACTACAATAATTAAAGAAGACATATAAGCATTTCATCTGAAATCTGACAGAAAGCTTCAAAAACTGTAATAAAATCTTTCTGCAATATAGTTTTAATGCTACAGAAACTCTAATATTAAAGCTAAGTGTCCATCATTGTATCCCCCTGTTTCACCTCAAGGTTCATGACCCCCAGCAAGGTACTGCTCACAAAATGCTAAAATATTAACATTCAAAGTTATGGACTACAGATGAAATGCACAAAGACAGAATCCACTGCACAGAGCAACTGCCTTTAAACTCTAGTAAGCGGTTGCTTCCAAATGTAACAAGCAGTTTGTTAACAGTTAAATTGCACACACAGCACTTCAAAACTTCAGCCATGACCACAAATGCAATACTGGCATTCAGTTTTGAAAAAGCAATATCACTGTGCTTTCACAACGCAATAAAAGTATACACACCTGCATCATTGGCACTTACCGATCACACTCCTTGACGGCTTGCATCCAGGACGACTGCCTACTCATTCACACCCTTGTCATAACACTGATGCAACCTGGACTCTACATGCACAGCTGATCTCACACAGTATGGTCACCTATGCACACAATGACTTATCATCCTGGTAACAGAAGAGTAATTTCTACTATGTGTGCACCAATCTTTGCAATTAAGGACTTGCAATAAAATTTGAATGAATGTAGTATTCCACAAGTACATATCCCCATGTAATGTACATTAATGCTCATTGTTTAAGGTAACCCTCTCCCACCACATGGCATTGATGCAGAGTACCTAGGGACCACAGTTCATCCTTTAAGCAAGTAATACTATACATTAGGAGATGTGGGATGTGTCCTCATAAAAAGACACCCACTTCAAGTGTGTGGTAATGCACTTATGACTAATAAAACAAAATTAAAAAGGAGGAGGAAGCGATCACAGTAAATAAATAAAGGAAATACGTCAGTCTCTATTATCAGATTGCTTCTGTCATTTGAGTCACATGCACCGTGCATTCAGACTCATTTTGTGTTGACTTGCACATTTGCAAGCTGAACACACTGGTTTAAAAGAAGTGAATATCATGCAAAGAAGACTTTTTTTAAAAAAGAATTATAACCACTAATGAACACTGAACAAAACATTTGATGTTACAAATCTCCATTACACAGCAATCGTTTTCTATCAGGTTGTACTAACAACACTATGTCTTGAAGCTGAAGCCACATGATATTCACTCATTCCATTATGACTTTATTGTTTTTCAATAATGACAACTAACAACGAGCAAAGCAGAACAGCAGACACATTGCTAATGTATGTTATTAAACATGCCAGCATGGTGTGTGATGTACTACTAAAGCTTTCTGTTTTCAGACAGCACTGTGGCATACAGGGATAAAGCCTATAGCTCAGATGACCCAGGTTCCATTAGCAGCTTGGTCACCTCATCACTGTCAGGGAGGGATGGGCATGCCCATCCTGGGAGACAGCGGTTGCTGGGCATTAATCATGTACAGTTCCTGTTGGAGGCCAGGGACATGGCCCAGTGAGGGGAACTGGAAGGTGGCTACTGAAGAGGTAGGGCAGTATGACACTGTGTCCCCACTACGCACTAGGCCCTCAAATTAAACTGGCAAATGTGAAAAGGGGGATAAAAAGGCAAGTCATAATAAGAAAAAAAACCCCTCCATGGTAGCAAATAACACTTGGTCCTGTGATACTCTAAGCTCCTCATCAGACCCAACACTGCAAGCAGAGTCTGAAGGAGTTCAAGGAAGGAAAGGCAGACCTGATCAACTACGGGGGTGACTGGGAAGTGTTGATGGCTGACCGCACAGGAAAATGACACTCGGGTTGATAGCCTAGTAATCTCCGATAATCTCCGATGATCTTATGATAAGACAAAAATAAGCTTTCCGTTTTTATGGGTTTCCAAGGGTTTCTTTCAAACTTTCAGTTACAAATCATTTTTACTTACAGATGTTACTTTTCATACAACATAATATGTTTTACTGTTAACATAAATGAGTTATGTTTAAAACATCTAAGCAATATAAATTACAAAGCAAAAATGTCTGCGCCGGACTCATATTAAACTAATAGCTAATACCGCATTACCAGCTATAAGGGAAAAGACATGTCAGTGCTGTATGTTGCCTCCCCAAACACCTTTTATTTATTTGCACTTAAACATTACTGTTAAAAAAATGAAGAATAGCTACTCTTTACTAGTGGGTATTGGAAATCATCTGCCACATTGCTATCCACTGCCTTCCCACTGGGTGTCAGAGCAAGATCATGATTTGGTACTTTCCTTTCCCGTGACCAACTCTCATTTTGTCCACAAACATATTTATAAAAATGACTTGCTATCACTATTATACAGTATCAGCTATTTAAAAATAGTGTTGTTGATGCTAAACACTTTCTCCAGTCAGGTAGTGGGATACAGCATTTGTTAGTAACTTCAATGTTATACATTGTGTATCCAGTATCTTTTAATTTGTACACTAAATGTTTATTTTTAGCTAAGAAAAAGAGATCAGCTATTACTTCTTACTGTCAAATATTGGAAAAGAGACTTGTCAATGTGATATGCAAAGGTACCGTTTTTTAATCAGCACTGCTGGCAACAAATTCATAGGCAAATACTAGGCCAGCTGCCCTTGTGGGCCATCTTAAGACTAGCCAATTTCCCTCAAAGATGAGCAGCAAACTGTACCTTGGGGCTGTAAGTAAACACTTTAACCATTATACCAATCCCAACCCCGAAAAAATTATAGTTCATAAGTAAATACTAATATATCAACCCTTAATTAATTATAGTTCATAAGTAAATACTAAGCTATCAGTCTGCACACTATTACAGGCCTAGCCCATAACCAGAGGTCAGAAATCAAACCCTGTACTTTGTATTGGTGAGATGAAGACTTTAACCATTGTCAACCCTCCACACATGCATTAGTCAGGAGCTATATTCTCATGATATGCACTACTGAACATCAAACAGTACAAGAGTATGGTAAATGAACACTACTGCCTCAGGAAATAGTAAACACCTGTCATACCCAAATAAGATGCACACTGTACAGCTTCAACTGGAGTTATAATCACTGACTCACCGGGACTTTACTCCTCACCTCACACTAAGCCCAATGCCTTTCAGTGTAATCTTATGAACTATAGCTGAAAGTCTGCCAAGATTATTTTGCACACAAAATTGCAATATATTTCCATGAAGGGCTTAAGCATATCTCTGCAGTATCAAACATTCTCTTCCCAATCATTCCTTGAAATAAACCTGCAACAAGGCAGACCTCCTAGCAAATGAAAAAAAAAAACACTGTTTACCCTTAAAATAAACTGACTAGTAAATATTTGTACAGAAGCAAGAGCATGAATCTTCAAAAAGCTAAAGCCAACAGTTACTAGTACGCCAACCAATACACAGACCTCTAACCTACTAATAAATATATCCCTAGTCACAAGCATTTAAAACTGAATACAACTCTTTTACTGAAAAAACAACAAATTATGCACTACATTACATAAAATCAAATATACAAGCAACTGCAAAGTACATCTTTTTAGTATTATTAGTGACAGAGAGTCGGTCAGATGTACATTCAGTAGTCTAGGGGTGAAAACTTTGTAGTGAAACATGTGACTGGAAAGAAAGCTGAAAGTAAAGTTGATCAGATTCTGTCTAAGCTGAATGGCCTTGCAAGAAAGTTGAAATACATATGTGGGGAGTTCAGAACAGTGCTAGCCAAAACTGAAAATAAGAAGGAACTCATCCTCATTATTGAAGGAAAAAGTAAGGAGATAAATATGAGGTTGGATAGGTCCAAAGGTGAGGAAAATATTTAAAAGGATGCCTGCAACATTTACAGAGTGCACGACAGACTGATGGGGGCTCAAGGGGAGAAAAATTCAGGATCATTGGTTTCAATAAAGGGGACAGAAGACCCAGGCAAAGTTGCATTAATAGAACTCTGGCAAACAGACCTAATTAAAAAAGAAGCAATTAAGCTCTCACCTAGATCAGGTTCAAACTGAGTGGGGATGCTGACAACTGATAAATACAGTGGCTAAATGCTACTGTTATCATACAAAAGTGAGTGGGCGATAAGGTAAGCAGCAACTTGAGAGGTTTGGATACTGCAAGACAGAAAGTTAGAAGTATAAAACAATTGTCTTCCGAGATGCAATAACAAGAGGACAAGAAGAGCCATTACCAAACTGAAATGTTCTGCAATTTTGGTGGTGGCATGCAAATGATATAGTTACAAATTAAGAATTTGGAAGAGATAAAGCAGTGCTATAATCTGGGACAAGCAGCTTGGTATAAGACGGGGGGGGGGGGGGGGTCAAGAATGACCTGGACTAATTGAGGTTAAAAAAAAAACAGAGAGATGTGATGAAAGAAGATGGACTGTAAGGACCAAGGAAACAGTTAACTACCCTAAAGGAATTGGAGAGGAACAATCACAGGTGGCCATAAGCTATAGAAGAAGATCATACTTGAAGCGAGGGAATGGGTGAACAGGGATAAGCTATGAGTTCTCACAGCTGACTTACAGCTGAAAGGCAAAAACAGCTCATCTGGACGTATAAAAGCAGATGGATGAACTACAAAAAGAATATGAAAATCAGTGCCTATGCTAGAGACGGAATCTAGTGAACAATGCCCAAGAAACCAAATCCAGAATTTCCACGAAAGGGTGTAGCTACCTCATGTGGAATCTACTTTACCTCTATTCTTATACTTTCCTTTTGTTGTTTTGTCTTTACATGTGCCGGGGAAAAGTTCAGTAGTGTGAATAAAATTTGGAGGACCTAGAAGTGCCAATATAGAGAAGTGGACTGGTCCTGCAAGTGGAATGAACCATTGCTGATGCAGCAACGTACACACCTTTTAAGATGTGCCAACACAGGTATGTGTGATCTGTTCTGTGGAAGACACTTGGACTTTTAATGGTGCAAAGGAGGTCTTCAGGAGAGCAAAAGAAGTAGGGAGAAAATTCAAAATAGGAAGCTACCCTGTGTGCTGGCTGGTTAGAGAATGATAGAGAGTGGGACTGTTTATTACATGAACTTAATAAACATTGGTCCAATTAATGAGCAACAAAAGGTTTCTAAGAGATGTATGTAGAAGAAGAGACACTGTACCTTGCAACTTATAAAATGGATTGTATGCACAAAAAAATTTAACAGATATATGTAAACTACATTTTACTTTTTATTTGTGAGTTTATCAACATGTACTGCAATGTGTTAGTCTGTTCTGCTGCTATGTACAGTTTGGCTTACATTACTTTTTTGTTGTTAGTGTTTAGAAGGGAAACTTAGATACATTCTGCAAGTTATATAACATACTAGAATATAGGAAATAGTGGTACCAGCAACAGAGTGTTTAACTTATAGCAAATTAAGAAGGGAAATTGCCTATTAATTTCTTACAAGTGTACTTGTAAAGTAGAATGTGGATGAGGGGGCATCTTAGAAAAGATGAGAAAAGTTGACTGTATTACCACTAATCTGTGCTTACTGGCCTTACTGCCAGGGGAATTAGCAAAGTTAGAAATTTTGTGTGTGCATAGTGTTGAAATCAGAGACTACAACAAAGAGAAATTAACTGGTTGTGTGGTAAGTGAATGCAGTTAAGAGTTCATGAGAAAGAACAATGGTTACTGGGAGGAGTGCTAAAAAAATCTGAAGATAGGATAACAGTGAGGGGATGGAAACTGACAGAAATAAGGCAGAGAAAATGTAAAGAGGGGAAACGTTCATGGTGGAGTTGGTTTAGCATACATTGTGTGGCAATGGTAACCGGGATCCCTGTTGCTGGCAGGTGAGTAAAAGTATTCCCAGATGAGCCGTATCAAAGAGATGGTCTAGTCCAACTCAGGAGACGTAATAGATGTGATTGCAACAGGGGGCAGGGTTAAAAGCAAAAGCATTACACTGTCAATGTGGAGAGTGTAAACTCTCTGATAATGAGGGAAAGAGTTACACAGGTTCATAGAATGATATTAGGCTATTGGCCTGGAGGCCCTAATAAACCTAGCCAAGAATTTCACCCATGTTCCCACAATGTCAGCACCTGTTTCTCCTGTCCAGCAGGAACACAGGTGGGATTCCCAGGGGTGTATTTTCTGTTACAGAAAAGTTTCACAGGAAAAAGGATAATGTGTTTCTACAGAAGTTGAAACGGAGAAAGACAGTACTGAGGAAAATACAAGGAAGGACATTAAGATGGCTGACATATGTTTGTGTTAGGAGAGAAGGGAAGACGGGTAGGAATTCTGGAAAGGAAGAGACTGGGTTTTAAGCATAGAAAGGGAAGAAGGGTGGTCACCAGGTGTCTGTTAGCAAGGAAAAGGTTAGATATGGGGGGTCTAAAGAGGATGCGATGAGATGTTAAGAAGTGTCTGGGGAACAATTACATGGTTAAGGAACAGGTAGTGAAGGATAAGGATAGATTACAACAGGACAGTGGTAGGAGCTGATTTCAACTTTGTTTCAGAGTTGGAATTATACAAGATGTAAGAGACTATAGCTTTTTTAAAGGGATCAGCAGGTCATGGGAAAAGAAATGAGGGAGAGTGGTTTGGCAGAAGTACGGAGGCAATTTTGGGATGACCGAATGCAATTTATCATCGTGACAGATGATGCAAAGCAAATAAGTACATTATACAGGGTTCTTATGTATATGGTTTCTGGAGGTGAAGTGCAAAAGGTTGAGATATTGGAGCAGTCGATTTTGGATCTTGATATGGTGGTGAAGGAATGGACTATGTGGTCAGAGGGAAATGGAAAGTAGAAGTGGAACCTGGATAAGTGGAGGAAGGCTGAGTAATTGAGTTGGTTACAGAGTAATAACATAACATGTTATGGAGAATACAGCTATGGGAATGGAGTGGGGTGAAGGCTGCATGAAGGAAAATAAATAAGAGGGAGGTGGGTAATGGAAATAATGAATACAGTAAAATTAAGGAGATAGAGCATGTTAAGAGAGCTGCAGAAAAAGGAAGGTGAAGTGGAATTAAGAAGTGTAGAAGAAATAAATAATTTAAAGATTTACTTGAAAAGGATAAATGAAATGCAAGCAGATGCAGATATGGAAAGGATGGGAAGTGTGCTGGAGAAGCAGGGTTTTATATCAGAAGTGGTGAAGAATATGGAAAGTATACACAGCAGTAAAAACGAGGAAACAAGTGAAGTGTTTAGGAAATTTTATCAAGATATTTATGATGTGAGAGAAAGTACAGAAAATTTTAGATTGGGAGGTGCACTAGCTAGGATGCAAAGGAGAAGGAAATGTGAATACAATGGTAGTGATAGAAGAGGTGGTGGCAGTTAGTAGAAATATGAAGGGTGGGAAAGTTGGAGTGCAAAAATGGTGTTCAATAAATAACTGAACTAGAAAGAAAATCACTGACCCTTGCCTGGGGACTGAACTCCACCACGCACACGCACACACGCGTGCACACACACACACAAATGCAATATCACTGAACCATCAATAAGTTGCTGAACAGTTAGGTTAAAGGTTTTCCCTAACAGCATGAAAATAAGAATGGTAAGTAGAGTTTGCTGCTTGGGGGATGCATGGGGATGAACAGATGGAGATGGGAACAGTACTGTTTGATATATGGAAAGCTTTTGATACTGAAGACTGAAGCAGTTTGCTGTACACAGCTGAACAGCCTGCAAAGAAAGGGTAGTTGCTGAATGCAGTGAAGGCACAGTTTCTTAACACATGCACTACAGTTAATACGGATTAGCTAATAAAAGTGTGGTTAGAGAGAGAGAGAGGTGTAAGAAGGCTTTTCATCACCCCTAACAATATTTATGTTGGTCAGAGAAAAAAATAAGAGAATTAACTAATGGGAGGGATGAGGAAGGAATTGTATGAATTAATTTGCAGATGACCGCATTGTGCTGTTGGAGGACATGGGGACATCACTGTTAGATTTAATGGGCATTCTTATGTTTGGTAGGAAACTGGGCTCTGCTTTCATCCCAGAAAATAAATGATATTGCCAGTATTTATTCATGTATTTATTTATTTACATTTGTTTACCGGGGGAGTCTGACTGGGCCGTAGCTGGCCCATTTTCAGCGGAGGCCTAGTGAGAAAAGCTCCACAGATACAATGTTGTACTAGTAGACAAGACAAATTGAGAATTTCAGAGAGTTCACAAAATTGCAACTTACAAGTATATAAAACTACAACAATAATTAATTCAGATACACGTGTAGAGATACAAGAGATAGTATAATACATGAAATTGATACTTGTAAGTTCATACAGTACATTTGAGTGACTACAATAGAAAGACATTGAAGGAAAGGAAGGAAATATTGTTTGTTTTAGTGGGTTGAGTTAAGTATTGGGTTTAAAGGCATGAAAGACACTTAACTCATTAGCCCCGAGTACCTTCTCATGGCGCCTGTGTGGTCAACACCGAGCGCGCCATGAGAACATAGAAATTGCAAGCCATTAGCTCCGAGTCCCTTCCACAAGCGAGACTCCAGATTTGTACTTCACCTTAATGTAAAACAAGCTGAAATTGTAACAGAATGTGTAATTTACCTTCTGTAGTTACGATTCAGCTTGTTATTACATTAAGGTAACATTGAATATTTTAAAGAAAATTGAGTTTGAAAAAAATCTTCGTAAAGCAAGTGGTGGCAGCCAATCGGATTCTTGCAATCCAAGCCACCACTTCCATAACACCTCCACCCCCAAACCAAATTTCTTTTGTCTTCTGTAAATAAAAAGAGGGTCCAGCTGCAGGTATTTCTTTTATTTTTCCAAAGATTTGGAGATTTCACCTGCCGCTGGATCCTCTTTTTTTTCTTACTAGCTTTCGAAGATTTCTCGGCACACAGTACTGTCGGTTCCCGGTCAGCTTGGCTCTTTTTTTCGTGTCTTCCGGTAAGCAAACTAAGTGTTTTCATTTATATATTTTATTTATTTAGTGTAATTCTCTCTATATTTAAAGAATTTCGTTACTTGGAGTGATGGCTTAGTAAACTCTGTTTCAGTATTGTGAGAGGGCAATGAGATACCATCACGATTTGTTAATGTTCTAAACAGTAATCATTTGTGTGCATTGGAAATGGCTACTCAGGTGGAGACTCTTCTTTCCGAACAACCCCCTTATGCAAAGGGACGATCAAGGTTTGTCAAATAAAATGAAAAGCCCAGAAAATCGAGTGAAAGATATTCGCGTTTG
This sequence comes from Protopterus annectens, assembly GCF_019279795.1. Lineage (NCBI taxonomy): Eukaryota > Metazoa > Chordata > Ceratodontiformes > Protopteridae > Protopterus > Protopterus annectens. Next base: position 697,756,299 of record NC_056741.1, read on the forward strand.
TTTGTAACTATTTTCACAGCCCTTGATTTGTAGGTTGTTTAAAAATCATGCTAACCAGTTTGATGTGCAGAGGGGGTGGGAACTTAACTTGTTTGGGAGGACACGCGCTTCAGTGTGACTGTCTAAAACATTTTTAATGTAAATGGTGTAAACAGAACTCCGATGTTGCATTGCATAAAAACGTGCTATTTGGCATTTGCTATTATGTTTGGGATAAGGTGAGGCAGTGGTGGGACGTACTCATTTATATGCTTTAGTGTTATTCTTTCTATATTTAATCAATTTCATTACTTGGAGTGATGGCTTTTGTGGATTAACTTCGTTTAGAACTGTTTAGAGATAAATTTACTGACTTTGAGAGCAACTCGTAAACTCTGTCTCAGTATTGTGAGAGATACCATCGCGATTTGTTAATGTTCTAAACAGTAATCATTTACACCACAGCCTGAAAGGCAGTGCGGTAACCTTTCTGTTTGGGTGATCAGCCGTTAGAAAGATCAAGTCTTGTGTGCATTGGAAACGAAAGATTAGCGCTTATTGAGTAAACGGTCCGTGCTCTGCTTTTTGGTTTCAGTTTCTGCTTTTTCACTCTTTTCGTTTGGTATTTAATTGGAAATGGCTACTCAGAAGGAGGCTTCTTGGATATCGATGTAGGGAAGTGGCATTGCTAGTGACAGATCATCGCTAGAGACTAGAGTGGAAGGCCCTACTTCAGCTAAAGTAGTAATATAATTCCTTCTTATTCCTTCTTATTTGATGTTTTGCATTCCGGTTGACTTGGGGTGCACGTGGTTTTCTGGGTAGAATGAATATGATTTAGCCAAAGTGGGAGGTGGGTCATTGGGCACTTGTTCTGTGGTGAAGTTTATTTTCTGAATTGCGTCTCTGTTTAGTTTAATTTGTATTGGTCACAGTAAAGTTTTTTGCTTAGTTAAGGTATACAAATTACTTCAACTTAGCATCGATGCATTACTTCAAAGTTGTTTTTTTTTTTCTGCCTTCCTGGTATAAATGTATCTAGAAATTGTGCAGCGGTGGTGAAATAAAAAAAAAAAAAAAAAGAAACGTAGTTGTACTACTAAAAATGCGCATTTGTTGTGTAAAACATAAGCATATTGACACAGCCAGAAAAATTAACTTGAAACAGCAAATATGTCTTTGGGACCTGAAACAGTTTGTGCCATTAAACATAATTGCTCCCTTCTTACAAACTAGAAAGAAAGCGATTGGAGTCCTTACACCGTAGTAAAACGCTGCGCTTGCTGTTTGCAGAGCTCCTGGCACTGATTCAAGTGTATATAGACCAGTAAAGACATGACAGTTTGCAAAGATCGTCCTCTTTTGATTTTTCTAGTGGTGGCCTGTTTGCTGTGGACTCTGCAGTGTCTGGAGTCCAGCCTCTCAGAGGCCGAGAATTTTAAAATAACCTAGAGAATTACTTGTTTGTGTTTGAAATAAAAGTGTTAGTTCTTCATCTAGTTTTGTACAGCTTCCCTTCTCTGTATTATGGAAAATGTTGACATGTCTTGATGGACTTAATGCTCTAAATAGTTACCAGATGACACTTTTTTAAATCTTTCTTTGAAATAAAAGAAAAGGAAATTGTAGACAGCTAATGATCGATCAGTTTTGTTTCTTTGGTCTCCACCCATAGTAAAGTATACAGGTGTCCACCTAGACTGCTGGTGTGTAGTCGTTTAGTTTCTTGTCCTGGTAGTTTTGTGGCTGGCAGTTTGTTTTTAATTCTCTAATAATAACTGCAGTTTGTAAAGCAAAATCGTGATGTTAACACAGTCTTTTCATGCAGATATTGCAGTACACTGCAGCGATCATATTTTTATTATTTGTATTTTCCCTTGTAAGATACAGCGAATTGCAAAACTTATGTTTGCAGTATGTTGACCTGATGTACATTTTTGCAACCTGTTGAAGTAGGAACTGTTGTACCTCTCAACTGTACAGATTTTTGCAGAATGTCCAGATTTTTGCCTCATATTTTTGGTCTGCTCCTCAAAAAACAATTGTTTTTCTGGCAAATCATTGAGGATTGAAGTCAGGAAATAATGACTGAGATTTGAGTTACAGACTTCATACTCTTCAGAAAAAATTCATGCTAATGCAAAATCTGTTATTCTATCAATTTTCTAAGTTTAGTCAGTTTCAGCTTCTGCCTGATTTTTGCATGTCCCTCTTAACACCCACTCCGGATATACAGATCATGTGTCTTTTATAGATTAAGACTTTGCTAGTAGTCCTATATTTTCACATTTAGTATTTTGTACTTAGTCCTTGTAGAGGCATATCTTGCTTGAGCCTATTGTAAACTCCTTTTTGATTAAAGACCCTCTGGCTTTATATGCATTTAATCTAGTTATTATATGCTCTGCATGGGAGCTTTAGTCCATGATGATTTAGTGCTGTTTCATTATGGTGGATAAACCATTGTTGGTTTTACACATTTTTTGTATGCATTGCACCCCTTTGCAGTGTTTTAGTTGGTTTTACTTTAGTGGATGTAGTACACATGCGGCATGTTATTGGTGGTGTGCGCTTATCGCTAGGTTGGTGATAAGCCCGGGCATACACTTTTGTATTCCAGCAGGGATTTAATGGTTCTCTGACAGGGTCGTCACATGAGCGCATGTCCGTAGAGGCGGAGCGTTCCTTTTCTAAGAAATAGTAACTGCCTTCGGCTGGCTTTTTAATGTTTTATCTTGATGTTGCAATTGGGTTGTTGGTTTTACTTAGTATTAGCGTAGATTTTGTTGTCCGGATATGTTTGGAACCTGATGGTATTATGTTAGCAGAGAGCTGCTTTTGTGAACAGACCGGCAGTCATGTGCTCCATCATCCTCTGTATTTGTAAACAATATAGGTGAGCAAGTTGCTTTTTATATCTGAACTGATGTTCGCTCCATTGCACCATCTAGATTTGCCGGATTAACTTCAGTTTTGATTGTAGGATGGTTTTCTGTATAATATATTTGCATTTCCTGCAATGTTATTTTAGGGAATACCTGTGAATATATAGCGATCTTAGAGTAAGGTGCATATCAAGTACAAGAAGTATTTTTAAATCGGAAAATATTTTGTTTATATTCATGTTCATGCTGTATTTTGTTTTGATTGCGTTTTTTATACAGTCACATAGAGCTGTGAGCTTATCGCTTTGGGCAGCTCATATAGTTGTACAGCGACAGTCTATGATGATCTGTTTAAAGTTATTTTGTCATGTTGTTTGGTAACGGTGTCCATTTATACATTTATTTTCCACTGTTTTTAGACTGTTTTGATACTGCCTCTTTAAGCAGAACTAGGAGGGAATGTTAAGGTGTTAATAATTATTCAATTATTGCTTAATCTCTTGGTTTGAGCGCCAAAAGTTTTTTGTATATAAGTTCCTTTGTTTTAATGCTTTATTATACCTGAAGAAGCGTAGTATAGCTACGTGAAAGCGCTTGTGTTCCTGTTCTCAATAAAGAAGATTTTATACCAGTGAGAAGTTTCGTGTGGTGACTCCAGTGGATTCTGTTTTGCTAAATTTTCTAAGTTTGTAAGAACAATCTTTATAAATTGTCCCTATTTCGGGGCTTTGTCCTTTCATTATGTATGGCTTTGTCTAGATTTCTGGGTCTTAGAGGTTGAGAGGTTTGCATGGAGTTTGGTATTGCACCTTATCCCAGACAACTGTAGCACTGTACCTTTTTCTTATGTAGAGATGAAATACCTTTGCTTGCCAAAATTTTTAGAGCTGTAATCAGCCCCATATGACATGATAGGAGGCATCCCTTGGAAACAGCATTTATTTGTTTTATTTTTTGACAGATCATGATTATGTGCTTCACAGAATAAACTATGATTTCATAGAGATGTGAAGAGCTAAAATGTGTTGGTGTTAATGGCAGTAAGCTTGGTGAGATGCAGGAACATATCAATTTTTCAGTCTGGTGACATTTAATTTTTTTTTTAAGTAATTTCCATGTTTTTCTGTTTTTAGTGCTAGAGCAATGGAGTTCTACAGTTTTGAATTTTTTTTTAAGTATATGGAGTCTCCTGCAGAATTTAAGATTTCTTTATGGTGAGCAGTGATTTGTCTGTAAAGTTGTTTGCCAGTGGCAATCTCTTCATTAGTTACGGATTTCTATAATGTGGAATTGTTCAGATGATTTCTCTTCTGCAGAGATTGTTTGTATTGAGTGATAATGGTGGATTGTAATAACAGAAGTTTGAGTGGCCTTTTATGTCTGAAATTTTCTGAAATGGGTAGTTTTGTCATTATTGGTTTATACATTTTGTTCTTTGCTTATTTAAAGAATGCTTAAAACTACAAATTTAAAACACATTCTAACAAGTGGTGCTGTATTACATAGGGAATATAATTTAATGCAATCAGGAAGTTGAATCAAAGAACAAATACATGTATGCATGGCCGCAAAAATGTGCGCAAGGAGTCTGTTTTGAAAATAGCCCAAATGTAAACTTAATCCTCTACTGACCAGATGCATTTTATATATATATGGGTTTACATGCAGTTTCAGTGGCAGAGAATTTTACCATTTATGGTAGGAGTGTAAAGAAAATAGTAAATGCACATACGAGTATTTATGTCTATGAATGTGATATAGCACTCAGTCATTGTCCATGCTGGTGTGAATGACCTGAGACGTACCTCCCTGGACTACATGAAAAGAGACATAGAGGAGCTCTCTGAGCATATAACCCAGGCCGGTATGACCCTGACCTTGAGTAGCATCTTACCCTCACCAAGAATGATGCCACAGTATAAAGACAAAATTATCAATTTTAACAATTGGCTAAAGTATTGGTGTCATTCAAAGGGGATCCAATGCCTGTCAGCCTGGGATGACATGCTCGACAAGCCACGATGCTTCGCTAGGGACGACTTACACCTGTCTGGGCTTTCGATATTGGTAAGGGTCAAAAGACAAACCCACCTCCATAGGTATCACAATGGATAAACTAAGAGTAATGCTACTCAACGCCAGAAGTCTAAACCTCAAGATGCATGCACTCGAAACTCTCCATAACATGGAGAACATTGATATCTGTGCAGTAACAGAAACCTGGTTCAAGGCTCCCGAGAGCACCCCAGCACTACCAGATTATACCTCATACCATGCTTTTCGGCCCCAAAACTTGGACCAAACCACAAAAGGAGGGGGAGTATCAATATTTGACAAAGATACCCTCACCTCCAGGTTGGTGGCACAGCACGAAGCATCAGATTATCCATGTGCAACTAACAGTGGGTAAAACTGACTTCCAGTTTATAGCCTGCTACAGACCACCCTCCCAAACCTAGGAACCCCACTCAGCCTTCCTGAGAACACTGGAAACTATGAAGGTCTCTCCAACACAATGTTATTGGGCGACTTCAACTACCCAAACATAGACTGGGAGCATTACTCTAGCTCCAACACCCTAGCCCAAAGGTTCCTAGAATTTATAAACTCAAATGCTATGGAACAACTTGTTACCACTCCCACAAGAGGGGAAAAAATATGTCTATGCAAATTTGTGTATTTCGATATATATGTATGAATCCCATTCACTTTGGTAAATTACAGCAATGGACTGGTAGCTGATTTTGTAGTTGGAAATCCTGTTCTTTACCTTCAAGGCAATGAACGCCTTAGTAACCTTTGGTTCAGTAATAGAAATGGAGTGTCTGAATAGTTGTTGCCAGCTGTTTCAATTTTAGCTTTGATTTTTGCATTCTGGTATAGAAATTAGATGTAAATGTGTGTAATTATGTAAAACTTTAAAACACATTTGAACTGGAAAGCTTCCATAAAGCAGCTAATACCTCTGCATTGGTAGATACACATTGAAATATAAAGTTCTTTGCTAGCAGCAACCTCTTCAGAAGTTACATATATCTGTGAAATGATTCAGATGACTTCTACCTATGCAGAGATTGTGCATGTTTGGAAACTAGTTTCCATTGTAAATCAAGATAAGAAGTACACAGGGCTGCTGGTGGTATCTTCCTGAGGAATGCCATGGGGCTGCTGGTGGTATCTTCCTGAGGAATGCCATGAACAAAGTTGGTTGTATAACTAATGAGGACGAGTCTAGCAGTATATATTTTTTTACTTTCCATCCTAAAGTTATAATTAGTGTTTAAAATTTGCTTATGGAGACCTCACTCAGTGTTTGCTATTTATTATTGTTGAAACGCTAAGTCAAATTCACTTTTCCCAAGTAAAATGTATGGAAATGAGTATATTTTCTGGTTATATATATGTATTTAAAGGAAAATTTGTTTTTTCCTTTGATACCACTTATCGCAACGAGAATAGTCTGTTTATATTTTATCTTCGTATTTCCCAGATTCATTTTGGATGCAGTGTTTACAAATACGAGACAACTATTACATTCTTGGTAGATGTGTGTATACATACACTGTGTACTGATATACATATTGACTTGGGATTCTGTGTCTAGACGTAGTTTTTGGCTGGGTTGTTCAATGAGGAAATGCACAGCTCTCACTGTTTAAATTTGCGTTTTTTAAAAAAAATAGTTATTGTAGATTAGCTGCTTCTGGAATTTCATTTTCAAATGTACTTTTTCACTGTATGTTCAACTATAGAGTAGGTCCGAACCGTGTCTTGGGGAGTACACTTTTTGCGTTATGCGTGGTTTCCTGTAAACCCGGAGGGTTTGACTTCATAAGTTTTGGAGGATTGTGTATTTACCGCTGACGTCTCGCACGTTTTTGATTAGCGACTTTGTCATACAGGAGAAATTTGTTGTTTTTCCCTTAGACAACTTTTGAAAGTGTACTTGGTTGTGTTTCTGTGACGGCTGATCATGTTACAGGTAAGTTACTAGCAAGTATGCTTGTGGCAAACGGATCCTTCTGAAGGATTTCAGCCTTCAGTACTTTTTTTCTTTGTGGGAGGGGATAGCTTCATAAATGCCTGCATTTTTAAAAGAAAGTTAACAAATGTGAAGCTAGAAATGTAAAAAGTTGTTAGCTGTTTAATTTTTCTCTGGGATGATTTTGTTTTGGAGGCATATGGTTTTGTTTTCCTAAGGTATATTGCTTTAGCACTGTGCCAGTGTTCAGGTACATATCCTGTAGTAAGCCTATAGCATTTTTATGTGCGGGTTTAGCTCCTCCTGGAGTTCACGTAGCACGCAACCTGGGATACCGTCAGGTCCCATTGATGCTGTCTTTTTAGCTTTACTGAGGGCGGTTCTCACCTGGACATCTGAGATGACAGGGAGGTTACATTCAGCTGGGATAAGTAAGTATTTCTTCTTTTGGGGGTGAGGGAGGGGAGAAATTTGCACTGAACCTGTCTGCCAGAATGTTGGCAATATCTGTGGGTTCAGTGTATTTTTTGTCATTGTGAACTAACTCTGAGCATATCTGAGGGTTTCCGCCCAGGTTTCTAACATAGCTGAAGAAGGCCTTGTGGTTATCTTTAGTGTCCGTAGTGATTTTCTCTCTGAGTTGGCCTTGGATGTTTTTTATGAGAGAACGTAGAACGTGCAGTAGTTTCCTTGTGTTGTACAATTTGTTTATGGCTGGGGTCCACCAGACAGGACGCCTTCCCTTGGTGCGGAGGGTCTTGGTTTTATTTGGGATTGCATGATCCATGCATTCTTGGAGATGTACATAGAAAGCATTTGTGAAGGATTCTGCATTGTGGGATGTGATTTCCACTGGCCCAGTGGGATTAAAGGATACCATCTCAGTTATAAGAAGTGTAAAGTCAGCTTTTGAGAAGTTTTTCACTGTAGTCTTTTGTTTTGGGGGTGGAGGTGGGATGTGTATATCCAGGGTGATTAGTTTGTGGTCAGATCTCACTACTGAGAGGGGTATACTTCCAGTGTGGAGCACTTTGTCCCCATGTTTGTGATGATCAGGTCTACTATAATATCTCCCCTTTTTTGGAGAGGTGACTAGCTGTTCCATTGCATTTGAATTTATGAATTCCAGTAACCTTTGGGCTAGGGTGTTAGTAAGTTTGTGATTAACTGTACTTAGACGTATTGCTTCATGTCCTGATTGAAAACAATTATGCATTTATCCTGGACATGAGTCTACTCTGTGCTGCAAGAGAAACACGCTCATTTCTAGACTCCCTGAAATATGAATAAAGTCAGAGCATCCTGGTTGCTGGTTAGTATCTTACCAGGGCATCTTTTTTAATCTTTTTTAATAGATTTATTTACCTGAATTTAGAGAAAGCCAGCTCACCTAAAAGTATTGTGACTTCTATTGTGACTTCTAGTGTTCTGATCTGAGTGAGCAGAACTTAAACTCCTGGTGCAGTTATAATACATTTATCATTTGTTTAGATACGAACATCAGAAGTAAAGCTTAGATGCATGTAGTGCAAAAAATTTTAAGATTCAATTAAATTAAATTACTAAAGGCTATATTGATCTGTTATTTCTCCCCTTTTGTTTGTTCTTGGAGAAAGAAGTAATCTGAGAGGGAGAGAGGAAGCGAAAGGGAGAGAAATGTACATTGGTGATGCAGTCTTAGGTAGTACTCAAAACAACATGCATTTATCTTATTTCATTTGCAACCACCCCAAACATAGTTTATCGAGGCACACTATACAAAGCCATGCAGGTCTCACCAGAGCACAACCCACTTTCCCACATGTGATAATGTGAACTGTCTTGATTTTCTAAAGTGTAACTTACCACTTTTTCCAAACTTAACAGTTTTAGGAGGAGGACTGAGCTCACTGAGGCACAGTTGAAAGGTATGAAAGGAGATATTGAAATGTTTACAGTTTGCTTGCTGAACTGTGACTGCTTTGTATTGTCACAGATATTCACATTTCTAACCAAATTCCATACCTTGAACTGCTGGTTTATTTGCTTTCCATAGCATCTCTCATAAGCTTTATCTACCAAACAGCATAGAAGTGTGTAGAGAAAAAACTTTTCCTTCTAGAATCCAACCCTGTAACAGAACCTAGATTTCCTCTATGCATTTTGGAGAGACGGCCTTCACCCTGACTTGAATAGATTTTTTGTGATTATAACAAAAGGTAATGGTCTTGGACACTCATTTGAAAATGATCCGTTTTGAAACAGACTGTCCATTCCTACCATCACAAGAAATAAACAATTGCTCCAGATATTCTGAATGATTTAGTTTTGCCTAGAAGTTACCCATGTTATTACTTGCTGACTACTACCTGCATGGAGCTATGCTATATTTTGGGAATTTTTCTGGCCTTTGTCAGTAATGTGTGCAACTTGTGTGGGAGGAAGGGCTAAGTGTTATACTATTTTACTGAATTACTGACTACCTGAGACGTACCTCCTTGGACTACATGAAAAGAGACATAGAGGAGCTCTCTGATTATGTAGCCCAAGCAGGTATGACCCTGACCTTGAGCAGTATCCTACCTTCACCAAGAATGATGCCACAATACAGAGATAAGATGATCAGCTTTAACAATTGGCTTAAACTCTGGTGTCATTCAAAGGGGATCCAATGTCTGTCTGCCTGGGATGACATGCTGGACAAGCCACGCTGCTTGCAAGGGACGGCTTGCACTTGTCACCCTGGGATTCGGATTTTGGCAAAGGCTCTTGCCACCCCATAGTGCCTTTTTAGGCAAGGCTCAAATTCTAAACCTACCACCCTAGAACAAAACAAAGAAAAAAACTAAGGGTAATGCTGCTCAATGCCAGAAGTCTCAACCTCAAGATGCACACTCGAGGCCCTTCTCAGTATGGAGAACATCGATGTCTGTGCTGTGACAGAAACCTGGTTCAAGGCTCCTGAGAGCACCCCAGCACTATCAGGTTTTACCTCATATCATGCGTTCCTGCCCCAAAACCCGGACAATACCAAGAAAGGAGGAGGGGTATCCATATTCATCAAGGACACCCACACCTCAAGATTGGTGGCATTGCACGATGCATCGGAAACCATCCAGGTGCAATTAACCATAGGCAAGATTGCTCTGCAATTTGTAGCATGTTACAGGCCACCCTTGCAAACTCAGGAACCTCATATGGCCTTCCTGAAAACACTGGAGGATAAATGTATCTCCAACACCATCATACTAGGTGACTTCAACTACCCTAATATAGACTGGGAACACTACTCAAGCCCAAACACTCTAGCCCAAAAGTTCCTGGAATTCATAAACTCAAATGCCATGGAACAACTAGTCACCATCCCCACAAGAGGAGAAAACATACTTGATCTCATCATCACGAACATGGGAGCACAATGTTCAACGGAAGTATACCCCTCACTGGTCAGATCTGATCACAAACTAATCTCGCTGGAGGTCCTCATCCCGCCCCCACCAAATGAAAAGACCACAGTAAAGAACTTCTCGAAAGCCGACTTCACACTTCTAAAGACTAGTGTGGTCTCCTTTAAGGCCCCTGAGCGGCAGTTAACATTACTCAAACCGCTGAATCACTTACAAATGCCTTCTACCAGCACCTGCAGGGCTGCATGGATCAGGCAATCCCAAGCAAAACAAAGACTCTTTGTACCAAAGGCAAGCGTCCAGTCTGGTGGACCCCAGCCATAAACAAACTCTACAACAAAAGGAGAAAGCTACTACAAGATAGAGCAAAATCCTTAAAAGGTAAGACACGCCGGATCATTATAAGTAAAAAGCTAAGAGCTCTCATAAAATCATCCAAAGCTAATTTTGAGAAAAAATAGCTAAGGACTCTAAAGACAACCATAAGGCATTCTTTAGCTATGTCAGAAACCTAGGAGGAAACTCCCAGATATGCTCAGAATTAGTTCAAAATGATGTGAAGATTACTGATCCTACAGACATTGCCAACATACTGGCTGACAGGTTCAGTGCAAACTTCTCCCCCCCTAAAGGAGAGATATCTATACCAAATGATTGTAGCCCCCAAACATCTCTAACGCCCAGGTGAGAACTGCTCTCTCCAAGGCAAAGAACACAGCATCCATGGGACCTGATGGTGTCCCCGGCTGTGTGCTCCATGAACTCAATGAGGAATTAAACCCACAGTTAGGACAGCTGTTTAATCTTAGTCTCACCTCCGGATACATACCCAGGGAGTGGTGCACAGCGACTGTGGTCCCACTCCACAAAGGCGGTGCCTCCACCGACCCTGGAAATTACCGTCCCATTAGCTTGACAAGCTTTATCTGCAAAGCCATGGAGAGGATCATAATGGATCTCATAAATAAAGACATAGGGAACTTGCAGACTTTGGATCCAAATAAGTTTGGCTTTGTCAAAGGCAGATCATGCCTTTTAAACTTGGTTGACTTTTTCGAAACAGTCACCAAGGCCATTGTGAGGAAAGGCAGTCCATACAGCCTACCTAGACCTGGCGAAGGCTTTTGATACAATACCTCACTCGGGTATCATTGAAAAACTCATCAACTTAAATGTAAACCCATACATTACAAGATGGGTTGCAAACTGGCTGAGTGACAGAACCCACAGGGTCAGAGTTGCTGGTGCCATGTCAGACTCAAAGCCTGTCACAAGTGGTGTCCCACAGGGCTCAGTCCTGGGCCCACTCTTGTTTGGCATCTACTTTTCTGAAGTACAAGCAAACACAGGAGGGTTATGGCTGACAAAGTTTGCAGATGACTGCAAACTGGGCGTAGTTGAAAACACATCCAACACAGATATCCTTCAGAAGGGTCTCACAGAAACGGATAACTGGTGCCAGAGCCATGGCCTAAAGTTAAATGCCAAGAAATGCATAGTCATACCCTTCGGGAAAAATAAGGTTACCCCTAGTTACCATATAGGTGGCAATCCCCTGAACACAGAAGAAGTTATTAGGGACCTGGGAACCCAGGTTGACAGTAGCCTTTCATTCGACACTCATATTGCTAAAGTAGTTAGGAAGACCTTCTACATTGCCCACCTTATCATGAAGGGATTCACATCTAGATCAAGGGAAGTCATAGTCTCCCTATACTCATCACTCATCAGACCAATGATTGAGTACAATGCCTCATTCGGAATGTATCTGACCCGACACTTGCAGCAGCTGGAGAGGCCACAAAAGTTCCTCACCAAAAGGATAAAGGGTCTCAAAAATCTGTCTTATGCTGCCCGACTGAAAGAACTCCAGTTATATTCAGTTGCTTACCGCTTGCTCAGAGGTGACCTATGCCTGACATACAAGGCCATGTCAAACCCAGATTTGATGAACATGCTTCATCTCAAAAAATCTAGCTCCCTCAGAGCCACAAGGGCGGCAGACTTAAACCTCGACACGGTTATTAATAGGACGTGCTGGAGGGATAGATTCATCACCCAAAGACTCCCTATGCTGTGGAACAAAATCCCGGTTTATGTGAGGCAGAGCACCTCGCTGGCCTTGTTCAAGAGGAATCTTGACCAATGGATGGGAGATCGCAGATACACCCCAGGGGTTACCTCAGTGTCACTGCTCGACAGAGGCACAGCAAAATAATGGGCATAGTTTCTCCAAACTAAAGGGGTGGCGTAAGCCACAAAACTATGGGCTAGGCTTATAAATGCCCTCGGGCAGATAGCCTAGTATGAACCTATGAACCTATAACAGCTGCACAAGGAGATAATGATTACCTACTCAACAGGTGATGTGCAGCAATTATCACCTGTGTCTGAGCATGCATACCTTAGCAATAAGTCAGTTACAATATAGCACAGAGTCATTATCACTTTTCAGGTAAAACTATTAGGAGCTGTCACTGTTAGTTATATAAGTGCAACTTGTTATCACATTGATGAATGCACAAGGCAGATTGTGTTATTTTTTCTCTGCTTCTAGTCATTGCAAGCCACCCCCTCCATTCTTCAACTACCTAGCCTCTGAAACCCCTTATTTTATATATAATATCTATGTGTGTGTGTGTGTGTGTGTGTGTGTATATATATATATATATATATATTAGTGTATATATGTATATGTAATATATAATCTATATATACACACAGACATATCTGTACTTTCACTTATAACATACAGATATAACTATCCATTTTATTAATGTAGTTCATATCTTTGTAAATTAATGTAACTGAACCACATATAATGAAACAGTTGAATGTGTCAAACTATCACTACATACTGCATGTGTTGCTTTTCAGCTGCCTCTGTGCAGGTGAGTAACATTATATTCTATACAATTGTGTTTTTCAGCTTTGCATTCACCCGACATCACACCCCTCAGTGAAGATGCCATCTGTTAAGAAGTTAACCGACGTTTATGTGGGCGAGGATACTGATTCTGACAGTAATACCAGTGGGTCCGAAATGGAATTGGATCTTGATGCACAGCGTAAGCCAAACCAGAATGAGGATGACGATTATGATGCCGATGATCATATTCCACTGGCACGTCTGCGTGAGAAGGCTATTACTGCTGATAAAGATGTCCCTGTCCCAGCGATTCCTGACAGACCCCTACCCTCTAACCCCGAGCTCACTACTCTAGATGAAACTGACCACGACAGTGAGGATGACATGCCACTAGCCCAGCTAAGGTATGATGGCACACACAATAGTGGTCAGCAACTTGAATCAGATTTTGACACAGAGGATGAATTGCCTCTATCTGAGTTATGGCACGGACGGCCGAGTGACAGACCTTTGCAGTCCCAAGCCAGGCCTAGTGCTGAAGAGGAAGCGGATATGCTTCCTACTATACATGAGTTCAGGCGTAGTCTACAGCAGGTTTATTCAGATGGAGAAAGTCCACTGGATCTGAGCCGAAGTAGCTCCTTGTCAAGCAAGGATCTGAGTGTGCCGCAATATGGAATTTGTGCAAGTACTCCAGTCAGTAGTCAGTACAAACCAGTGGGTAATGTAACTGATCACAGGGTACCTTGCATTCAAAACTCTGGGAGGCTAATGAAAAGGCACGGCGATCATGCCCACCACGAAACTTATCATGGGAGAAACGCCTAACACCAGTTCACATCGATGATTTTGTGTGTCCAGTCGGCCCAGTCACCAACCTGGACTCGGACAGCACAGAGGTGGACTTCCTCAATTTGATGTTCCCAGAGGAACTGTATTCGCTTATTGCTGATGAAACTAACCGCTATGCTGCACAGAGGCAGGCTGCAGCAGGCAAGGTTGATAAGCGGTGGAGTCCAGTTTGTCCTGGAGACATACGCACATTTCTAGGTGTCAGAATATACATGTCTATTGTACATGTTCCAAAATACAGGCAGTACTGGGAAACGCACCATCTGTATGGTCATTTCCCAATAGCCGAGTACATGACCCGGGAGAGGTTTGAAAAAATTCAGCAGTATTTTCACTGCAATGACAAAAACCTTAGACGACCACAGGGCTGTGTGGGTCATGACAAGCTCCATCATGTACGGCCAATACTGGATGCCATACTTCATGCATGTAGGACACAGTATAATGTGCATCGTGAGGTGGCAGTAGATGAAGCCATGGTCGGCTTCCGTGGACGTCTGACATTTAGACAGTTTATGCCTGGAAAGCCGGAGAGGTATGGCATTAAGGTATGGGTGCTAGCTGACTCACATAATGGTTATGTGCATGAATTCCAGGTATACACTGGAAAGGCAGAGCAGACCACAGAGGTTGGACTGGCACACAGAGTTGTGGTCGACCTAACACGGGGGCTGATTGGAAAGAAGCATCACATTTACTTTGACAACTTCTTCTCATCTGTCCCTCTGGCACAGCAACTGCTGCAGGACGGTCTGTACTGCTGTGGAACTATGCGCACCAATAGGTCTGGATGGCCTGTAACATTCAACCGACAAGCCATTGGTAAAGCGCCTCGAGGGTTCTACAAGCAGCTGCAGAGTGGACCATTGCTTGCAACTGAATGGAAGGATAGCAACCCAGTATTTCTGCTGTCAACTAATAGTAACCCAACCTTAGCAGTCTCCAGCATACGCAGGAGACAGCACGATGGAACAAAAGCTGCAGTGCCATGTCCACCAGTTGTAAACATGTACAACACGTATATGAATGGGGTGGACCGAGCAGATCAGCTCAGGACGCAGTATCCAACTGCTCGAAAGGCAAGGAAATGGTAGCTGTACTTGTTCTGGTTCCTATGGGATGTGGCCATAGTGAATGCCTACATTTTATTCCGTGAGAGTGCTAGCCACCGTCAGCTTTCACGTTCTGGCCGTTTTATTGCGGAAAGCCAGTTACAGTTTAGAAGACACCTAGGCATGCACCTCCAGACCACCTACAAGAAGAGGAAAAGATGCATAGAGATTACCATCCCAGAGCCCATGACACGATTTGAAGAAGGCTCACACTTTCCAGTGAAATGGCGGAAGGCACGATGCAAAAACTGTGCCATCAAGGGTAAACGTGCTGAACCATCATGGGGATGCCCGACCTGCAAGATTAACCTATGCATGGAATGCTTTGGTGAGTACCATGGCCATAAGAGTCTAGCAGACTGCTGACAGCAGTAAGATGTGCAAAGCACACTATACATCAAAGTTGTGACCAGGCTGTTGGGTCCACTGCTGAATGTGCACATGTAAAGAGAAAAGGCAGAGGTAAGGCAGACTGCTGACACTGAAGGAGGTCATGAGACCATAGTGGTATCAGCAGTCTGAGTGGGCAACCGGCACAGCTATGGGACACTACAGATAACCAACATCTGGAGCCCCATGCCTGTCCTAGGCATATTAGTGGAGCGGTGGTCCTTACCCTGCTTTTTCTCTTTACATGTGCCCTGGCTGGGCACCCTTGTCAGCTTACATTACCTCCTCCCTTCTACTCATTGCAGTAAGGACACATGTAAATGGAAAAGGCAGAGGTAAAGCAGAGTGCCTCACCTGCTTTTTCAGTGTACATGTGCTCTTTCTGTGCCCCCATGTCAGTTAGCAGCCAAGCCCTTCAGCACCAATGCCAGGAAGGTCCCTCTTCACTTTTGTTTTGCCACCTGCTCTTGGGTTGGTGGGTTCATCACAGGAGGCATACCCAGCCAGCATGGATCTTGTAATCCACCGGGATCGCAGTTGGGAACCTGGAGACTCTACAGCACAGTCCTGTAGTGCTGCTGTCCTTGGTAAGCATGGGCTTGGGTGTGCCACTGTGATGTAATGCAAAAACATGCAAAAAGACACAGCCTGGGTCAGTCTTGATCTTTTGACATGTTGCCTTGATGTAGCTCTCCACTCAGTCTCCCTCCCGTCAGGTGTAGTCAGCGTATGTAGGTGAGAGTAGTAAATGTATGAAGGTCAGGACAGCAATTAGTGAGTTACTTCAGCCCCTCATCCCTTAGGTCCATTGCTGAATGGGCACATGTAAAGAGAAAAGGCAGAGGTAAGGCAGACTGCTGACACTGAAGGAGGTCATGAGACCATAGTGGTATCAGCAGTCTGAGTGGGCAGCCGGCACAGCTATGGGACACTACAGATAACCAACATCTGGAGCCCCATGCCTGTCCTAGGCATATTAGTGGAGCGGCGGTCCTTACCCTGCTTTTTCTCTTTACATGTGCCCTGGCTGGGCACCCTTGTCAGTGTCTACCCATGCTTTATTTCAGATAAGACTGTCTCCTGCTGTTCTGGGAGTCACTGGAAAGGGAGCAGCCAAAAACCTTACGCTGTCCCATCGCCGAATATTGTGTTGCTGGGTGCATCACATGGGGCATACCCAGCCAGCATGGATCTTGTGATCCACCGGGATGGCATTTGGGAATCTGGAGACTCTACAGCACAGTCCCATAGTGCTGCTGTCCCTGGTAAGCATGGGCTTGGGTGTGCCACTGTGATGTAATGCAAAAACATGCAAAAAGACACAGCCTGGGTCAGTCTTGGTCTTTTGACATGTTGCCTTGATGTAGCGCTCCACTCAGTCTCCCTCCCTTCAGGTGTAGTCAGCGTATGTAGGTGAGAGTAGTAAATGTATGAAGGTCAGGACGGCAATTAGTGAGTTACTTCAGCCCCTCATCCCTTAGGTCCATTGCTGAATGGGCACATGTAAAGAGAAAAGGCAGAGGTAAGGCAGACTGCTGACACTGAAGGAGGTCATGAGACCATAGTGGTATCAGCAGTCTGAGTGGGAAGCCGGCACAGCTATGGGACACTACAGATAACCAACATCTGGAGCCCCATGCCTGTCCTAGGCATATTAGTGGAGCGGCGGTCCTTACCCTGCTTTTTCTCTTTACATGTGCCCTGGCTGGGCACCCTTGTCAGTGTCTACCCATGCTTTATTTCAGATAAGACCGTCTCCTGCTGTTCTGGGAGTCACTGGAAAGGGAGCAGCCAAAAACCTTACGCTGTCCCATCGCCGAATATTGTGTTGCTGGGTGCATCACACGGGGCATACCCAGCCAGCATGGATCTTGTGATCCACCGGGATGGCAGTTGGGAACCTGGAGACTCTACATCACAATCCCGTAGTGCTGCTGTCCCTGGTAAGCATGGCTTGGGTGTGCCACTGTGATGTAATGCAAAAACATGCAAAAAGACACAGCCTGGGTCAGTCTTGGTCTTTTGACATGTTGCCTTGATGTAGCTCTCCACTCAGTCTCCCTCCCTTCAGGTGTAGTCAGCGTATGTAGGTGAGAGTAGTAAATGTATGAAGATCAGGACAGCAATTAGTGAGTTACTTCAGCCCCTCATCCCTTAGGTCCATTGCTGAATGGGCACATGTAAAGAGAAAAGGCAGAGGTAAGGCAGACTGCTGACACTGAAGGAGGTCATGAGACCATAGTGGTATCAGCAGTCTGAGTGGGCAGCCGGCACAGCTATGGGACACTACAGATAACCAACATCTGGAGCCCCATGCCTGTCCTTGGCATATTAGTGGAGCGGTGGTCCTTACCCTGCTTTTTCTCTTTACATGTGCCCTGGCTGTGCACCCTTGTCGGTGTCCACCCATGCTTTATTTCAGATAAGGTAAGACTGTCTTCTGCTGTTCTGAGAGTCACTGGAAGAGAAGATGTTCACTGGTTCAGAAGGGATGGCATTCACCTAACTGAGGAGGGCATTGCGTTCTTCTTGACCAACCTCCACAATGGCGTGAGGAGAGTCGTGCATTATTGTGAGAAGAATGGAAAACACCCATGACCAAGTCAGACCAGTAAGTAAAACACTACTATGAAATGTGTTGTGTAAAATTAATTTCTCTGAGCTTGGCAAATAACTGTTATGGAAATTATGATTTTTTTCATATTTTGGTAAATAACTTTGCAAGGGAGCATCTGAATGTGCCATGTAATATCTCATTTTGAAGACAGTATTGCTGGTTCTAATATGGTAAAGGAATTGTGCCAGTCTGTTTGACACATGTGCAGATATCAAAGTTTGTTTGAGACTTATGGTTATGGAAATTATGATTTTTTTTCATATTTTGGTAAATAACTTTGCAAGGGAGCATCTGAATGTGCTAAGTAATACCTCATTTTGAAAAGATTAATTATAGTTCTAACCTGGTAAAAGAATGGTACCTGTATGTTGTACTCATAGGCAGATATCAAAGTTTGTTTCTGACTTAGGTTATGGAAATTATGATTTTTTTCATATTTTGGTAAATAACTTTGCAAGGGAGCATCTGAATGTGCTAAGTAATACCTCATTTTGAAAAGATTATTTATAGTTCTAACATGGTAAAAGAATGGTACCTGTATTTTGTACTCATAGGCAGATATCAAAGTTTGTTTCTGACTTAGGTTATGGAAATTATGATTTTTTTTTCATATTTTGGTAAATAACTTTGCAAGGGAGCATCTGAATGTGCCATGTAATATCTCATTTTGAAGACAGTATTGCTGGTTCTAATATGGTAAAGGAATTGTGCCAGTCTGTTTGACACATGTGCAGATATCAAAGTTTGTTTGAGACTTATGGTTATGGAAATTATGATTTTTTTTTCATATTTTGGTAAATAACTTTGCAAGGGAGCATCTGAATGTGCTAAGTAATACCTCATTTTGAAAAGATTAATTATAGTTATAACCTGGTAAAAGAATGGTACCTGTATGTTGTACTCATAGGCAGATATCAAAGTTTGTTTCCGACTTAGGTTATGGAAATTATGATTTTTTTCATATTTTGGTAAATAACTTTGCAAGGGAGCACCACATTGTGTGAAGTAATGCATCATTTTGAAGACAGTGTTACTCCTTACATCATGGTAAAAGAACTGTGTCTAGGCACTGTACACACGTACAGATATCACAGTTTGTTTAGTCTTGTACAAATATGAAAATTATACATTTATAATACTTCTCATTATTATGCCCATATCTTTGCAAGGGAGCATGGTAAACACACAAATGATGCATCATTTTGAAGCTGACATTCAGATGCACAACTTCTACACTGATATGTAATATGTAGGCTCTGTCTGTTACAGGTGATGAGATATTATGCTTTGTTTATTTATCAATTATGAGAAATAATATACTAATCATATTTCTGTGAATATCTCATGAAAGGAGTGTCACACAGTTATGGTTAAAGTATCATTTTAAAGCTGACATTCATACTAACAAAGTAAATTGAAATTGTTTGGGTCTGCATGGTAAATAGACCAAGATATTGTGGTTTGCTTTTCCAAAAAATTAAAAAAATTGCACAATATCAGCATTCCTTGCCAAATATTTCATTATGACTTTGATATGCACTATCAACATTTACACTGTTGGAAAGGTCAGTGTCTGCTGAACAACTTTCGCGTTTAAATTTTTAGTGTAGCTCTTATAGTTAAAGAGTTATGAGCATTTGTTTTCTGTATAGTATTACAAATGGATTTTCTGAAAATGAGCTCAGGCTGCTCTGTTGTTCCTATGGTGGAATTCAGCAGGCAGCTCTTCCTGAGCTGCTCTGGAGTGAATGAGTTAAGGAGACATAACAGCAAAGAACATTGCAATAAGATAAGTAATGCGTTAGGTCCATGTGCATCAAGAGTTATAATGCTTGGGTGAAATAATGCTCGTTAAGAAGATTCTCCCCTTAGTCTTGTATCTGGTTCAGAATACACCAACTAGACCACAATAAAGAATGGTGGAAGGAATTCAGAAAATCTGCATTCAGTTTCTCCACATAGTTTTTTATCTAGATTAGCATACACTAACTAGGCCACAATAAAGAAAGATGCTAGGAACTCAGAAAATAAGCAATTGTTTTGTTTGGGGGAAAGTAAAATTGTTAAGATGGGTTTTGACATGAGCTAGAGGAGAATGGCAAATTGTGGATTTTACAAGATGCAGAAAAAGAAGTTATGTACTCACCATAACTTTCCATCTGAGTAGGTACTTCATTTGTCTGCAACCTGTGGGTTACGGATCCAACTTCGGATCCGAGCCGGCAGCTTCACAAGCTAAAGGATCCGAGCTCCTAGCTCCTCCCCCCTACCCATAATCCCCTGCTGCCTACTGCTTTACCTCAGATCGAGTTTGCTTAATTTTAAACACCTCACACCCTCGACAGAGGATCAAGCCCTACTTCATGCTATGACAAAAGGACATTTTACAGTTGGCCAGTTATCCCGATATGGTTAGGGGGAATGGAGGGGGGGGGTTGGTTGCAGACAAATGAAGTACCTACTCAGATGGAACGTTATGGTGAGTACATAACTTCTTTATCTGAAGTAGTTACTTCATTTGTTCTGCAACCTGTGGGACAGAGTCCCCAGCTACCTCTAGAATTAACCCTGGGTGGCCTTACGGAAGAATATTCCGAAGCACCGTGGAGCCAAAGGAAGCCCTACTCCTCGAAATCATATCCAGTTTATAATGGGAGATGAACGTATGAGAAGTGGACCAAGTAGCTGCTGAACATATGTCATCCAGAGGAACCCTGGACCAGAAGGCTGCTGATGTAGCAATGGAGCGGGTTGAGTGAGCGTGAATTCCCGTAGGAACTGGTTTACCTGAGGATGTATACGTGCGAGTTATGCACTGGGAAATCCAATTTGCCAGAGTTACTTTGGAAATTGCCTTTCCCCTAGCTGATCTGGCGAAAGACACAAACAACTGATCAGACCTACGAAAATCCTTAGTCCTGTGCATATAGAAACGTAATTGTCTGTGTACGTCCAATTTGTGCAATGTGTACTCCCCCTTGTTCTAAAAATTTGGGAAAAATACTGGTAAGTTAATTGATTGGTTAATATTTGACTCCGAAGCCACCTTCGATAGGAAAGAGAGGTTAGTCCTGAGAGACACTCTATCCTTATGAAAAATGAGGTAGGGAGGTTTCATGCAAAGGCTTGGAGTTCTGAGACCCTCCTGGCTGATGTAATTGCGACTAAATAGGCTGTTTTCCAAGACAAGAATTTCAAAGAAACTGAAGAGGCGGGCTCGAAAGGTGGACTTGTCAAGGCTTACAACACTAAGGTTAAGTCCCATGGGGGTACTACAGATTTGACTGGTGGTTTTAGGAGAAAAACGCCCTTGAGGAAGGTTTTGCATATCTTTGAGGATGCTATTGATCCTAGTTCATCCCCCACATGAAAGTGGGAAATAGCTGCTAACTGTACCTTAACTGTGGAAGCGCTTGCTCCCTGCTGAAAGATTAGTGGCAGGAAATCCAGAATTGTAGGAATAGGGACTGTAAATGGGTCCATGCCTTTACTTTCGGCCCAAATGGAAAAACATTTCCGTTTACTATAGTAAATTTTTCTGGTGGCTGGTTTATGGGCCGCCACCAGAATGGCCTTCACTGGTGATGAGATACCGGGAGTCCTAGCCATCAGAGGAACTGGATCAACCAAGCGGTCAGCTTGAGGTTTAGCAGATTCGGGGTTTGGAATCTCGCAGGATGCGAAATCAAATCTGGAATGGGATCCAGGATCCATGGAGGAACAACACTGTGAGACCGTAGGTAAGGGAACCAGATCTGACGAGGCCAGAATGGGGCTATGAGGATCACTCTGCTCCCCAACCGACGTGCTTTCTGAATGAATTTCACCATAAGCGGGAGGGGGGGTAAGCACAGAGAAGACCGGGCGGCCAAGCATGAACCAGAGCGTCTCTTGGGGCCTCCCCTGGAGGGGGAAGCATTGCAAAGTACTCACTGCACTTTGTGTTTGACGGAGAGGCGAAAAGATCGCAGCGAGGCCAACCCCATGCACGGAAGATTTGCTTCGCAACTGAAGGATTGAGAGACCACTCGTACGGAGTGAGAATCACCCGACTCAGTTTGTCCGCCAAAATGTTGGACCGACCCGGAATGTGCATTGCTATCAGAAAGCGGTTGGTGGATATCGCCCATTCCCACACTCTCATGGCTTCTCGGCAAAGGGGTAAGACCTGGGTCCTCCCTGTTTGTTTATGTACCAGACTACCGCCATGTTGTCTGTCTGAATCGCAATAGTCCCCAGAGGGAGAAGGTCGTGAAGAGCTTGCAATGCCAAAAGCACCGCCCTCATCTCCTGGACATTGATATGCAAAGCGGTCTTCAAGGGGGTCCATGTGCCTTGGACGGTTCTGCCTGGACAATGCTCCCCCACCCGAGGCGAGAAGCATCCGTGGTCAACATGGCTTGGGGTGGGGGAATTACAAAGGGTCTCCCTTCTTGCAGCTCCTGTGAGCGAAGCCACCAAAGGAGGGAGTCCCTGCAGATTCTGCACAGTGAAATCGGGGAATTGATCGGGTGAAGCACTAACGACCATTGAACCTGAAGAGTCCACTGTAAGATCCTCATCCGGAGGCGTGCATGCAGACAGAGACCGATGGCAGCTGCCATCGACCCCAGTGCTCTCAGGACTAACTCCGCCGCAGGAACCGGATTTCGAAGGAGGGCTAAAACTTGATGTGATAGGCTGTTCAGTCTGTCCGGAGTCAGCAGAGCTCGACAGATGCGTGTGTTCAACTCGGCCCCAATAAACTCCAAGACCTTTACTGGCTGAAGGGAGGACTTTGGAAGATTCACTGAAATGCCCAATTCCTGGGCAAGAGAAAGAGTGTAATCCCTTGCCACTCCGAGTTGATGCCTGCTGGGGGCGACGAGGAGCCAGTCGTCCAGGTATGGGAAGACCTGAATTCCCTGGAGTCTCAGGTGGGCTGCGACCACTGCCATGACCTTGATGAATACCCTGGGGGCTGAGGTAAGACCGAATGGGAGGACCCTGAATTGATGATGACTGGCCCCTAGCCGGAAGCGGAGAAACCTCCTGGATCGTCTGTCCATCAGGATGTGGTAGTACGCATCCTGGAGGTCTATCGAGCACATCCAGTCGTTCTCCCGAAGAAGGGGGAGAATAGACTGAAGAGTGACCATCCGGAACTTTTCCTTGGGGACAAACAGGTTCAGGGCGGAGAGATCTAGAATTGGTCTTAAGTCCCCCGTCTTTTTTGGCACCAAAAAGAACCTGGAGTAGTAGCCCAATCCGGACTGGTCTGGGGGGACGGGCTGGATGGCTCTTTTCCCTAGTAGCTTTGCTACTTCTAAGGCTGCTGCCTCCCTTTGATCGGGTGGGACATCTGGGAGGCATCTGACTTTGGGGGGTAGGTGTATGAAGGGAATGGAGTAACCTCTGGATATGATTCGGAGCACCCATCGATCTGTCGTGATGGACTCCCAATTTGACAGGTGCTCCGATAAATGCCCCCCGACTGCCACCAGAGAGGGACAGTCGGGTAAAGCCCTCAGGGCTGCTGCGCGGGCCTGTCCGAGAAAGGTTCCCTAGACCCGAAGTTACGCGGTCTCCCTCTGCCTCTGGGCTGGCGTCCGCCTTGTCCTCCTCTGCCTCTAGAGGACGAGGGGTCCGAAGCCGGGTGGGACTGCTGAGACTTGCTGATTCACAACTTCTTTTGTCCCCTCTGATTCCTAGAAAAGGATCATTGGGGAGTCGATAAGGGGACCCCGACGGCAGACAGCATCTTCCCATCCTTCTCGCTTTGGACCAACGTCTCACGTACGGTCTTGCCAAAAAGCGAAGATCCGTCAAAGGGCACAATCGTGAAGGACGCCTTGAAGAGGTCCGTGAAATCTCAAAGGCGGAGCCAGGCTTGACGCCGCAAGACGAACCTGGCTCCACTGGCCCTAGCGGCTCCCTCCGTAGCATGAGAGAGTAACCGCATGGACGTGTTAGAGATGGACTTTATAGTGGCCATACTAGTCGCAAATGTGTCCTTATTCGCGACTGTCATGGACTCCGGAGAGGCTGCAGCGTATTCCTTAATCAAGTCTCGCTGTAGCCTGATAATGTGTGCCATGCAGTTCAGCTCCCTTATGGAAAAGGTTGCTGAAGCAAACATCCACTTCCCAATACAGTTCATCGCCCAAGATTCCTTATCCAGGGGATGGACTGAGGAACTCTCCTGTGCGAGCTCCTTCTTCGTGGCGGCCGCCACCAGCATGGCATCAACGGGAGACCCCTTATCCCAGGACTGCCTATATGTGGGGGGGCTAAGAACTTTGTCAGGACGTCTCGGGATTGGCTCCATGGTGTCGGGTTCTTTCCACGCCCTGGTGGTAATTAAGTCCACCAGGGGGTCAGCCAGGGGGGGCACCCAGGAGGTAGACGGGCCTGCCTCAAACGCCTCCAGGAACACCGATTCGTCAGAGGAAGGTTTTGGGGCAGACCACCCCCCTCTAATAAGCAACATTTCCATGATGTCTCCAAAGGAGACATCCTTGGGGGGGTGACCTTGGGGAACCTTTCCCTTCATCCAAATCAGTGTCTGTGGTGATGGACTCAGGGGAGTCCAAGTGCCTCCTTTTACACTGCCGTTTGCGAGGCACCTCCTCGGTGGGACTGTCCAAGGAAGGCTCGCCCACGGGGTCCTGTTCCTCCAATGGAACTGACTGGAGGGTTAGAGTGGGCTGTCCCATAGGACGGATGATGGAGGATAGAC
Source organism: Protopterus annectens (assembly GCF_019279795.1). Taxonomy (NCBI): domain Eukaryota; kingdom Metazoa; phylum Chordata; order Ceratodontiformes; family Protopteridae; genus Protopterus; species Protopterus annectens. The sequence goes on from NC_056741.1 coordinate 697,781,089, forward strand.
CCATATGCAAAGGGGGGGGGGATCCGAGGCCCGGACCGGGGATCTGGAAGACCTCGACAGAACCCTCTCCACTACCTCAAAAGCCGAAGGGGAACTACTTTCTCCAGGCTCCGAAAGCAGTCTCCTCGTCTCCGAAGCAGGGATCGGGGTCAGAGCCGAAGCAGTCAGATCCGAGAGAGAGGTGTGCTCAGACCTACCCTGAGCCAAAGGTACACCAATCTCCACAGATCCGATGCTCAGTCCTTGGCCCCGAGAGCTAGGATCTGACACGCTCGAGGGCAACGTCAGCGTCGAAGATACCGGAGCTATCGGTGCCGACGAAACCCCCATATGCAAAGGGGGGGGCGGGAGGATCAGAGACCCTGCCCGGGGATCTGGAAGACCTCGACAGAACCCTCTCCACTACCTCAAAAGCCGAAGGGGAACTACTTTCTCCAGGCTGCGAAAGCAGTCTCCTCGGCTCTGAAGCAGGGATCGGGGTCGGAGCCGAAGCAGTCGGATCCGAGAGAGAGGTGTGCTCAGACCTACCCAGAGCCAAAGGTACACCAATCTCCACAGATCCGATGCTCAGTCCTCGGCCCCGAGAGCTAGGATCCGACACGCTCAAGGGCAACGTCGGCGTCAAAGATATCGGAGCTATCGGCGCCGACGAAACCCCGGCTCCAAAAGGGCCTGGATCTAATGACTCCAAAACCCTTAACCGGGTCGGAGAAGGAGTGATCGGAGCAAAAAGAGGGACTGAGCTCCCCCCCCCTGAGGGGGGGAGGCAAGAGCACCCCCATCTGCATTTGGGTCTGCAGGAATCGACGCATCATCCGATCCATGTCCGCGTCAGTAAAGCTCCTTGTAGACCTAGAGGAAGTCGTCGAAGTGGGCCGGGAGGGCCACTTCGATGACCTCGAAGGAGACCGGTACTCCTTCCCTGGCCCCGGTGAGAAACGAGGTGAACGGAGCCAAGAGGGGGAGGATCCGGGAACCTTTGAGGGAGGACTAGTAGTTTTAGCGAAGAGGGGGGGGCTGAGGGGTGAGCCTCAGCCCGCCTTTTGTGAGACTTGTGTCTGTCTTTCTCCCTGTGCCTTTTTTCCCCGGAGAAAGAAGCACTAGAGTCCCCCAAGCTCTGTACAGTAGAGGGAGTTTGAGTCCCAGGCGCAGAGCGGGGGGAACTGAAGGCATCGGGGCTACGGTAGTAGCCTGACCCTTCGAGGGAGAGGAAGAAGAAGCAGAGTCCTGGGGGAGAAGGCCTGCCAGGATCAGCTTGTTCTTCCTGTCCCTGATTGCCCGAGGATTAAAGGCTGCACAGATTTAGCAAGCCGTTGATAAATGGGCCACCCCCAGGCACAAGACACACTGAGTGTGGCCATCAGCTGGGGAAAGCTTATGGCCACACTCAGTGCACTTGGAAAAAATGGCTTTGGGCCCTTCTGCCATTATGAAAAACTCACACACACACCCAAACACTAAGGGGGGAGGGAGAGAAAGAAAACTAACGACCACGATAACTAGGAGTGGGTAACTAACTCTAAGTGACTGAAAATAATACTAACTGTACCTAAAAATCACTTCAACAATTCTCTCAATTAGAAAAAAAAATCTAAAAGATCTCACCCAGCTTAAGGAGCTCTTCACGAGTAGCTATCTTCAGCCGCGGCAAACTCGATCTGAGGTAAAGTAGTAGGCAGCAGGGGATTATGGGTAGGGGAGGAGCTAGGAGCTCGGATCCTTTAGCTTGTGAAGCTGTCGGCTCGGATCCGTAACCCACAGGTTGCAGAACAAATGAAGTAACTACTTCAGATCAACGGTTAATTTTTTACATGAATGGAGAGGAGTAAAGTATGATAATGTAAAAGCTATGGGAATATAGAATCAGGACCGATGAGTTTATGAAATGAAGAATAGTGGAGTTGATGAATGAAGCTGGACATCCTTCTGTTAAAATGATCAGAAGACAGGCAAAGAGGGGGATTAAATTCTGTTGAGGAGTTATTAATATCAGAAGATAATACATCACTTACAGAATATGAGCAGGTACAAGGTATGAGGGTTTAGAAATAAGCTATGTACTCACCATAACATTCCATCTGTATTGTCGATTTATCATCTCTCCTCAAATACGGGGTCCAGATATGATCCACTGGATCCAACTCAGCTGTTAGTAAGCTTGTGGCAACCAAAAGTCTCATGGATACCTACCCTTACCCACAACGCATCTCTCCCCGTTACCTCAGATCTTGTTTGCTAGAGTTATTTCCACAGAAAAAAGAACTGGACTTTAATGCTGAAAATATTTTAAGGAGACCAATTCTTGAGTTTTGGAGATGATAAAAAAATAAAGCGAAGTTATGTACTCACCATAACGTTCCATGTTTGTTGTCCTTGATCTCGTCTTCCTTCTTGCTGGTTGGGTTTGGAGCCGATCCTCGGCTCCAATTCGGCCACATTCTAAAGCTCAAGAGCTTCCACTGGCTCGAGGCTAGTTCCTATTCCAACATGCCTAGCGAAATCGAACGTTCAAATGTTCGACAATGATATGGCAGAGACCATATCATCGAACATGTGAATATTCGACAATGTAAAGGTAGGAAAACATGGGAGAAAGAAAAGAAAAAGTGTGAAAGCCCCCTACACCCCCCCACACCCGTTACCGAAATATACCAACTCTGAGATCGCACTACATTGCGGTAACGGGAAATGACTGAATGGAGATCTCCATACAGTGCGGAACGGGAATATTTCCTGTTACCGCAATGTGGTGCGATCTCAGAATTGGTATATTTAAGTAGCGGGGGTGTGGGGGGGTGCATGTTATACACGTTTTATTTTGCTTTATTTTGTTTTTTTTTGTTAACTTTACATTGTCGAACATTTGACTGTTCGATGATAAGGCTTCGGCCATATAACTGTCGAACATTTGAATGTTCGATAATGTAAAGGTAACCCATATATATATATATATATATATATATATGTGTGTGTGTGTGTGTGTGTGTGTAATTATATATATATATATATATATATATATATATATATATATATATATATATATATATATATATATATACATATATGTATATATATCCTACCAAGATAGTAGTAAAAGAAGTCTATCCAACTCATAAGGCAGGAAGGGAAACACCGCCTATGTAGCCAAATGACGGATAATTCCTCTCGATCATCCAGGAAGGGGGAAGGAGGGAGGGATGCAAGAAGGAAGGCGACATCAAGGACATCAAACATGGAACGTTATGGTGAGTACATAACTTCTTTATGTTATGTTGTCCATATCTCGCCTTCCTTCTTGCTGGTTGGGACCGTGTCCCCAGCACCTTCTTCTTGGGTGGCTCACTGGAATAGACTCTTCAGGACCATGGAGCCAATGGACGCCCTGTTCTGGGAGGCCACATCTACTTTGCAATGAGTGATGAAGATATGGGGATTAACCCACGTCGCTGACGCACAAATTGAGTCTAAAGGCAGTCTGGCCTGAAAAACAGTAGAGGTAGACATGGCCCTAGTTGAGTGTCCTCGAATTTTCCCTGGCAGCTGCCTGCTCTGTGAATTATAGACATAAGTGATGGTGTCTGAAAGCCATTTTGATAAAGATGAAATTGAAGTTCCCTTTCTGTTTTCTGAAAAGGATACAAACAATCGGTCAGGTTTTCTGAATTCTTTTGTACTGTGCAACTAAAAACTTAACTGTCTATGAACATCCATTTGGTGGAGTTTATATTCTGCCTTGTTGCCATGATTAGGGAAGAATACAGGTAGTCCTATCAATTGATTCAGGCTGAAGGAAGGGTTGGTTCTGACAGAAACCCTATCTTTGTGAAAAATTAAGTAAGGTAGATGAATGGATAGAGCTTGTAATTATGATACCCCCCTAGCTGAGGTAATGGCAGTTAAGAAAATAGTTTTCCAAGTCAAGAATTTTAAAGAACAAGTAGTAGCCGGTTCGAAAGAAGGAAGAATCAAGGCAGCTAGGACTAAGTTGAGATCCCAAGGAGGAGGTGGCTCTCTTATTGGGGGTCTCAGGAGGATAGTACCTTTCAGGAAGGCTTTGCATAACCTGTGGCACATAACATTGGAACCCATTTCTCTCACATGAAAATTGGAGATAGCAGCCAGCTGAACTCGGATAGTTGCTGCTGCTCCTTGGTTAAAGGTTTCAGCGAGAAATTTGAGGTTCTTTGAAATGGGTGCAGTAAAAGGGTCAATACTATTTTTGGCTGTCCAACAAGAGAACAGCTTCCATTTGTTAGTATAAAGTTTTCTCGTTGAGGATTTGTGAGAGGAAATTAAAATATGTTGTACCGCAGGGGAGATGTTAGGAAACCTGGCTAAGACAGGAAGTGGAGAAACCAAGCTGTCAGCTTGAGGGTCTGTATGGAAGGATGGAGCGTACCCGACTGATGCACCAGGAGATCTGGAAAGTACAGTTTTGTACCTATCATAAATGTAGATGTTCGAGTGCTAATACAGCTGCAGTAATCACAGATGGGTTTTCAGCCGTCAGGTGGTCCCTCGGTCGGCCGAATTCCAAAGTCTTGGTCCGGCGTCGGTTGTCGTCGCTTACTCTTCTGACGTCAGTAAGGCCAGAGTATATAAGACACAGCCGACGCCATGTTCTTCAGCCTTTCTTGCCCCAGATGTCAGGTGCCCCCAAAAGGAAGGCAATACATAAATAAGGCTTATCTACATATGCAGGCAATGCAATGTAATGCAAAATCAGTGTAAGCAAGCAAATAAAACATAGCAGGATAACCCAGTCAGGTGGTATGAAGAGGTTGTTAGGCCCCATGCCTTTACCAAGTGGGGAAGGAGGGAGGGATACCTGTACTGCAGCTGTATTAGCACTCGAACATCTACATTTATGGTAGGTACAAAACTGTACTATGTTCATCGTGCATACAGCTGCGGTAATCACAGATGGGTAGAGTCCCAAAGCTATGCATAGGGTGGTAGGTACTATGAGGAACTGGGTTGAGCTAGAATGCCCTGCAAAACAGCAGTGGCAAAGCCTGCTCTTGTTCTGGAATATAAGGGTAGGTGGTAGTGTTTTGTGAAGGTATGTACAGAACTCCAAGTGGCTGCCTCCAAAATATCCTTAGTAGGAACGCCTCTGAGGAAGGCTGTAGAGGTGGCTGTGGCCCTGGTGGAGTGAGATCTGATACCAGTAGGGACAGATTTCCCATGATAGGAATAACAAAATCGTATGCAGTGGCCAATCCACTTGGAAATGGTCTGTTTGGTAACTGGTTTCCCTTGAGCCCCTACGCATAGGACACAAAAAGTTGTTCTGATTTCCTGAAGGACTTTGTTCTGTCCAAATAATAACGTAGCTGCCTATGGATGTCTAAAGTGTGAAGCAGCCTCTCCCCTTTGTTTTGAGGGTTAGGATAAAAGGTAGGTAGGTGTATGGCTTGATTTAAGGCTACCCTGGATACCACTTTTGGCATAAAAGATGGGTTGGTCGAAGGAAACCCTGTCCTGATGGAAGATGAGGAAGGGCTGCACCGCCATGAGGGCCTGTAGTTCAGAAACCCTACGAGCTGAAGTGATGGCCAGAAGGAAAGCTGTTTTCCAGGACAAATGTTGCAGATCTGTTGAGGCAGCAGGTTCAAAGGGAGGCAATGTTAATTTTTCTAGTATGTAATTAAGGTCCCAGGCTGGTATTGGTTGCTTCCTTGGAGGTCTTATATTCTTAGCCCCTCTGAGGAACTGTCGTAAGAGTGGGTGAGAGAATAAAGGAGGATCCGTGTTGAATTCTGCAGAAATGGCTGAGGCATGTATTTTTATGGAAGAAAATGAAAGTCCACTGTTCAGCAGTTCAGCTAGGTACTGTAAAACCTGAGGCAAGTTCAATTTTCTAGGGTCCTGGCCTCTTTTCTCATTCCAACAGCAAAACCGCTTCCATTTTGGAGTAAGCTTTTCTAGTAGATGGTCTTCTGGCCTCCAAAATGACATCCTGCACCTCCTTGGAGAGTAGGGACTGTTGTGGTGTCAAGGAATTTTCCATGCAGCGAGGTTGAGTGTTTTCAGCTGACTGTGAAGAGTTTTGTAGCTGTTCTGAGTCAGTAGGAGATGCATTAGAGGCAGGGACCAGGGAGGAGTATGTGTTAGGCTCCTCAGGAGTGGATACCAGTGTTGCCTTGGCCAATCTGGAGCAATCAGTATCATCCTCGGTTTGTCTGTTCTTGCTTTCAAAAGCACCTTGGGCAGAAGGGGCAGAGGTTGGAATGCATAAACTGTCCATGCTGTCCAACTGAATGAAAGGGCGTCCACTTTCCAGGCCTTTGGATGAAAGGTCCTTGAACAAAACTTTTCAGTTGATGGTTCCTGTGGGAGGCAAAAGATCTATGTCTGGCCTCCCCACGCTTGGATTATCTCTGTAAACACCTGAGGATGTAACTTCCATTCGTGTGGATCTGTCATATTTCTGCTTAGAGTGTCTGCCAGTGTGTTTTCCAGTCCTTGCAAGTACTGTGCTTGAAGTTCGATTTGTCTTTCCAGAGCCAAGTTCCAAAGAGTCATGGCTAGTCTGCACAAGGGGTATGAATGTGTTCCTCCTTGTTTGTTTATGTACCACATTACTGAGGTGTTGTCTGTTCTTATCAGTAATTGTCCTGGATGCAGGAAGTCCTTGAAAGCTGTAATTACATTTATTACTGCTAGCATTTCTTTTTGATTGATGTGAAGGTGCTTTTCCTTTTGGGACCATCTGCCCTGAATGCACCTGTCCTTCATGTGCGCCCCCCAGGCGTAATCTGAGGCATCTGTGGTTATGACTTGTTTTGCTTGAGGCTTGCAGAATGGAAGGCCTGTGTTTACTTGACATGCTTGGGCCCACCATAGAAATTCCTTTTGCAAACATGGAATTATTGGTATAATTGCTTCCAAACTGTGACTGTGTTGAGACCATAGATTTTTAGGTACCATTGAAGTTTCCTCATATGCAGCTTTGCACATGGGATTAGAAGAATGCAAGATGCCATGAATCCCAGAGCCTGCAGGATTTTCCTTGCAGTAAGCCTGGTACTTTTTGCTAGTGTTTTGAAGTACTGAGATAGTTGCCCTTGTTTTTCTGGCGTAAGATATGCCATCTGGGTGTTTGTGTCCAAGTTGGCACCCAGGAAGGTTATTTTCTGAGATGGTGGTAGTCTTGATTTCTCCTTGTTGATGGTATATCCCAGAGAAAGCAGTAACCATGTCACATATGCCAGATGTTCCAGTAGTATGCATTTGCTGTCCGCTTGGATCAGGCAGTCGTCCAGATAAGGGTAAATTTGTATCCCTTGAAGTCTGCAGTAGGCAATCACTGATGCCAGGCACTTTGTGAATACTCTGGGCGCAGTAGATAAACCAAAGGGCAATGCAGAGAATTGATAGTGGATTGAACCTGCAAGAAATCTGAGGTATCTTCTGCAGCTTTGTCTGATTGGGACATGCAGGTATGCCTCCTTGAGGTCCAATGTTACCAGCCAAAACTCCTTGCCCAGCATGGGAAGAAGTTGCTGTAATGTGAGCATCTTGAATTTTGGCACGAGTAGGAATGTGTTTAGGATGGATAAGTCCAAAATGGGTCTTCAGTCGGTTCTTTTTCTTGGTACCAGAAAAAGTCTTGAATAAAAACCTTGACCTTGTTGGTGTGTAGGTACCTTTTGTATAGCTCTCATGTTTAGGAGTTTGAAATTTGCAGTTGTGCCTCTGCCCTTTGATTTTGTGGCAGGTTTGGCATGCCTCTCATTTTTGGAAGAGTGTGAAATTGAAATTTGTAGCCTCTGTTTATAATGTCCAGTATCCATTTGTCTGTTGTGACAATATGCCAATTGCTTGCAAATAATGCTAGTTTCCCTCCCAAAGGTGCTGTCAGCTGAGACTTGCTTGGCATGGAAATGAGGGAGTCATTGGGTTTGCTTCCTGTATTGTTGTGCACTGTCTTCACCACCTCTTGGTGCTGGAGATTGCCATTGTCTGCCTCTATATGATCCTTGTGATTGCCCTCTGCCCCTTGTGCGTCTGTATCTACCTCTTTGGAGCTTGTCAGTGGCTGGAAAGGACCAGTTTTTTGAAGGCCAATTTCTGCTAAAACGTGGTGGTTGGACCTGTAAGAAAGCCTTGACAGTTTGCATAGATTTGGCTTTTTCTTCCATTCTTCGTAGTATGTCCTCAGCATTAGTACCAAATAGTACATCCTTTTGTAAAGGAGCATCAAGAAGTTTAGCTTTCACATAATCAGGTAAATTTTGTTCCCTAAGCCAGGCATGTCTGCGAATGACTGATCCTGTGGCAGCCGCTCTACTGGAAGCCTCTAGGGCATCATAACCACATTGTAAGGTGTGTTTACCCACTTTCTCCGCACTATGCATCATATCCTGTAACTCTTTTAAATCTGGTTGTTCAGGTTGAGACATTTTGTTCCTTAATTGTGATAACAGGTACTGTTGATATTTAATCATATGAAACTGACAGTTTAAGGCCCTCATGGCTAGGGTGGCCGAGGTATATACCTTTTTACCCCACCTTTCTAGAGATCTGGATTCCCTTTCTGCAGGGAGTGGATTCTTGGCAGTGGAGGCCTTTAATCCCTTGGGGCCTTGTGAAATGGTTTCAGGGTCAGCATTATGGCCTTTGTCGAGAAATTGGTGAGCGCTGGGTACTCTGTAATACCTATCAGGTTTTACTGGTGCAGGAGGCAGAGAATCAGGGTTAAGGCAAGCCTCCGAATAGACATCATCCAGTACATCCAAAACAGGGGGTATTAGCCAGAGGTCTGTGCTGAGGTAACCAAAGAAATTCCCTAAGTCTTTTCTTGGAATCTGAAAAGTCTTGGCCTTCCCAATGGAAGTGTTCCCTCAAAGTGTGCAAGGTTTCCCCAAAAGAAAAATCCTCAGGAGGGGATACAGAAGGAATGGACTGTTCTGCATCTGAATCCTCAAAAGGGGAGTAAGAGTGTTCCTCTGCATCAGAATGTTCTGATAAAATGGATCCCTGATCAGAAGAGGGAGATTCTTCCTCCACTCTGGGTCTCTTTGTCAGGAGGGGGCTGAGAACCTCTGATAAGAGTAATTAAATCCTCAGCCATTTTAAGCATCTGTTTCTTAGGCATGGGTCCAGGAGATGGGCCCTGTGCAACAGGCCTCGTGGGATGCCTGGCTGCTTTGGATTTAGTAAAAGCCTTTATTGAAAAAGAAGATGAGGGCCTAAATACACCATGGGTGGAGGTGGACCTGTCCACATTAGTAGGCTCGACATTAGCAGGGGCTTCGGTTGTAGTCTGGGAAAGGACCGAGGACCCAGCGGTCTCGGGTACAGAGAACACCGCCAAAGGAGTGTCGTCGGTAGTCAGGGACTGCAAAGGCGTCTCGCTGAGAACTGGACCACGTGTAGCCTGTTTTGGCGTGGTGTTGGCGGGGACCGCGGGTCTCGCGTGTCGGTCCTTTTCCTTGCGTTTTTTGGACAAAACGGTAGTCGGAGTGTCCGACGACATCTTATAATCAAAAGCTTTACCAAAGTAGTGTTGGGTGAACTCCGCCCGACGCTTGATAGTGCGTTTATTGAAGGTAGCGCAAAAGCGACAGCCCGAGACGTCGTGGTCTGGGCCCAAACAAGGTATGCAACGGGAATGGAAATCCTTATGCGGTATTTGCTTCCCACAAGAAATAAAAAATAGTGAGCCAAACAGCCAAATAAACTGAGAAAAGTAGAATGAAGTATCCACCAAGCACAAATAAATCGATGCTCAAAGGAAAAAATGCTTTAATAAGCACTGTAAAAACACTCCAATACAAAGACCGGGTCTAGAAATACAAAAGCAATAACGTATCCACTATCACGTTTTCGTCGCCAACTTCATCAGTTAAACATCCATCTTTAAAAGTTAAATGCTTTTATATGTTTTTCAAATTACATCACCGTACTAAAAGCCAATCATGTTGGACCATTTACTAAGGTTAATTGTTGGAACTGATTGGTTCATACAGTCTTCACAAGCCAAGGTTAAAACCACATCTCTGAATAAAATAAATCCACACTTTAATTACAATAATAATTTAAAAACTTCTTTAAAAGTTGATTAAAACATTATTTTGTAACACCATTTAAAATAATTTAAAATGCTTTCTACATTAAATGTGAATGAAGCATGTGAATCTGGGTTTAAAAATGACACCATCTTCTGGCCAAAGTGTATAATTACAACTGAACCAACAGCTGGTAATATAAAATCCTGAGAAGGGTATGTTTCTTGTAATTCAACAAAAGAACATAACAAAAGTTTTTAAACATTGTTTTAGCTCTTTGTATTAGAGTTTTGCAGCTCTCAACTTCAATACTGGAGCTAATGATACCATGTCATTCAGCCCTAAGTTACGGTTAGCATCTAAAAAGTTGCCAATACAGTTCCTTGTATTCAATAAGTGTTCCCACATCCCACCTCTTGGGTTAGTGGGGACAACTTCAAGTATAAAAAGAATAACCTGATGTGTTACATTTGGCTGAATGCTTGCTAAGTGCGTTTTCTCATTCATCACCTTGACATCGTATAAGTGCTCATATATTCTCTGTCTGAGCTTTCTTGCTCTTCCCTACGTAGAAGGAGGGACATTTTACAAACAGCCAGATATATGATGCCTTTGGTGTCACAGTTAGCAAATGTATTCAATTGCAAGGTCATATTTCTTGCTTCTAAAAAATTGTTTCACCACAATGCAAATGTGTGCAGTATTTACATCTCCCACATTTGTATAATCCTTTCTTGGTTCTATTGCTACTGTTCTGTGTGTTGACATTTGTCCTTCCTTCCAAGTAGTTTTTGATGCTCTTCCCTTTCCGATAGACATGGGACAACTCTTTATCGAAAATATGTTCAAGGTCTGAAAATTTCGAAAAACTATGCCATTCCCTTGAAAAAATGTTCCTAATAAAGGCTGATTGTTCATTGAAGGTTGTAATTAACCCTGTTTCTTTTGCCCCAAAATTACTTGCTTGTCCTTTATTGTGGGTTAATTGTTCTTCTTCACCTAAAATAGGTGCAAATACATCTGTTCTTTTTGTGTTGACTTCTTCTAGTATTTTATTGAACATTTCCAAAGGAATTTGTGCTTGGTGGATACTTCATTCTACTTTTCCCACAAGAAATACAATTATTAACTTTTTCTGACATCGGTCTGAGGCAAGAAAAGTTTCCCCAACGGGGTACTTAGCTTTAAAGAAGACTTCGGTTCCAATTTTTTTCGTAATTCAGGAGCTGGCCGACCGGCACTTGCGAACTGCTTCTGCTTCGGGCACCGCGTGGCAAAAAAGACTGGGGAACATGGCGTCGGCTGTGTCTTATATACTCTGGCCTTACTGACGTCAGAAGAGTAAGCGACGACAACCGACGCCGGACCAAGACTTTGGAATTCAGCCGACCGAGGGACCGCCTGACGGCTGAAAACCCATCTGTGATTACTGCAGCTGTATGCACGATGAACATCTGGGTCCAGGATCCAAGGCTCCTCCTGGAGATGGGGCCATAAAAAGGGGAACCATATTTGACGAGGTCAGTAAGGGGTGATGAGTATTAGTTTGCAACCCAACAATTTTGCTTTCTGAAGGACCTTGGGTATTAGAGGGAACAGGGGGAAAGCATAAAGAAGTCCTGGGGGCCAATCGTGAACAAGTGCATCCCTGGGTGACTGTCCCGGTGGGGGGACTAGGACAAAATAGCTGCTGCATTTGGTATGCATGGAGATGGCAAAAAGGTTGCAGCAAGGGAGGCCCCACTTGCAAAAAATTTGATTCACAATTTCCTGCTTCAGGGACCACTCGTGGGGCATCAAGACAGCCCTGCTGAGCTTGTCTGCTATCACGCTTGATTTTCCCATTATGTGCATTGCAGTCAGAACGTGTTGGGAAGACATTGCCCACTGCCATACTCGTAGAGCCTCTCGACACAATGGGGTATGATCTGGTTCCACCTTGCTTGTTGATATACCACACTATTGACATGTTGCCTGTTTGAATTGAGATCATCCCCTTAAATAGAGAGCTCTGCAGTGCTTGTAATGCCAGAAGCACCTCTCATCTCTAGGACGTTGATGTGCAAGTGGTACTTGTGTTGTTGCCAAGTTCCTTGACCAGTCTGTCCCAGATAATGCCCCCCCCCCATCTAGGAAACGTCCGTGGTCACTGAGGCTACAGGTTGAGGGAGGATGAACGGCCTTGCCTATCGTCACCTGCGTAGACTGCAGCCACCATTCCTTTTTGCAGGTCTCCCTGATGAGAATTTCATGTGACACGGGTAGATCTTGCATGGACCATTGAGCAAAAAGCAGCTACTGTAATATCCTCATGTGGAAGCGCGCCAAGGGAACTAGTGTTACTGCTGCCGTCACTGAGCCCAGGACTTTGAGAACAAATCTTGCTTGAATGTTTTTCCTCTCGATTAAGATTGTAACCTGATGTCGAACGGTCGAAGCTCTCTCCTGAGGCAATTTTGCTATCATGTCTTTTCTATCTAAATCTGCCCCGTATAAATGTAATATATTGACAAGGCAACAAGGCAGACTTTTTGTAGTTTATAGTGATGCCTAGCTGTGAGCAAAGGCAGATTGTGGTGTCCCTTGCCTCAGTTAATCGATGCTCGGTGGTGGCGGTAAGGAGCCAGTCATCTAAATATGGAAACACCCGGAATCCTAGATGCCTCAGATGAGCCGTGACTACTGCCATACATTTGCTGAACACCCTGGGGGCTGTGGTGAGACCAAAGGGCAGAGCTCTGAACTGGTAGTGACTGGCTCCCAGCCGGAAGCGTAGATATCTCCTGGATCGCCTGTCCATCTTGCTATGGTAGTACGCATCCTGAAGATCGATGGAGCACATCCAATTGTCCTTTCCCAGAAAGGGGAGTATGGACTGCAGTGTCACCATCCAGAACTTTGTCTTCCTGACAGACTTGACGAGTCTGCTGAGATCCAGAATGGGCCTCCAGTCCCCTGTTTTAGTTCCAAAGAAAAAGAACCTTGAGTAAGTTCCAGATCCTATTTGATATGTGGGGACTTCTTGGATGACTCGTTTTTCTAGCAACCTTTGAACTTCTAGGGTTGCTTGTTCCCTTAGACTGGGTGGCACATCTGGGATGGATTTTTGTTTTCTGGGGAGAGGTGGCATGGAGAAAGGTATACTGCATCCCCTGGATATTACCGACTGTACCCATGCATCTTTTGTGATACTTTGCCAGGCTTCTGGGTACAGTGACAATCTGCCCCTGACTGCCTCCAGAGGTGGACAGGTGGGCCTCCTTGCTGGAAGGGCCTACCAGAGAATGTATCTCTGTTGACCTGACTCTGCGGACCCCCACTGCCACAACGGCAGCATCACACATTATTCCCCCCCCCCTCTGCCCCTGGGGGAAAAGTCACCATGTGCGTCAGGCGAAGCTCCCTGGGATTTCAGGAACCACATTTTACCACCTTTTTGACCTTTGGGATAAGGTCCAGTAGGCATGAAGAAATGTACTCCAATGGCAGAGAGAGTTTTACGTCTTGCTCGCACCTGGTTAGTGTCTCATTTACCTTGGGTCCGAACAATGACCGGCCATCAAATGGGGCGTTGGTAAAGGAGGACTTGAAGGGCTCCGCAAACTGACAAAGGCACATCCAGGAATGTCTCCGTAGGGCGACTCCTGTGCCTGCTGCCCTACTCGCTCCACTGGCTGCATAGGAGATAAGCCACATGGAGGAGTTAACTACAGAAAATAAGGTTGTAAGCTAAGAAACAGCTTTGTCTGCAGCTCCAGCAGCTGTAGGATCCTTTAAGGGTATCTCCTAGCTCTTTCGGGAAATCCGTCTGGAGACGGATGAAATGGGACAAATAATTCAGTGACCTAAAGATAAAGGCTGCTGAAGAAAAGACACGCTTTCCTTGTCTGTCCATCGTATGGGATTCCTTGTTCGGTGGATGGACAGAAGAAGAGGTTTTTGCTAATTCCTTCTTTGTGGTTGCCGCAACCACCATAGCATCAACTGTCACGCCCTTAGTCAGGAAAGGTTTGTCGTCCGGTGCAGTGATAAACTTATTGGGCCTCTGCGGAACTAGTTCCATTGATTCTGGGGATCTCCACGCCTTTCGACTTACTACCCCTAGCAGCGGGTCGAAGGGAGGAGACACCCAAGAGGTAGAGGGTCAGGAACCGATTGCGTCCAGGTACACGGACTTGTCTTCAAAAGGGGAAAGTGATTTCCAGCCACCCCTCTGCTTGAGGATTTGTAGGATGTCTGAAAAAGAGAAATCCTCAGAGGGTGACTGTGGGGACCCTTCTGAGTCCTCCAAGTCAGTGTCCGATGTCAGGGACTCAGGGGAGTCCAAATGCTTCCTCTTGCAAGTCCTCTTCCGAGGGACCTCCTCCGATGGGTGCTCTGGAGAGGTTTTGAAAGGGCGGGGTAGCCCAAAGGAGCATCCTGGGGCACTGGTTCCCTATGCCTGAGGAGGAGGGGGCAGTTTGGAGGTGGACACTGGCCCAGAAGGGAAAGGAGCAATTGGAGCCGAGGGTGGAGCGGTCTGAAAGGACAGCACACTCATCACCTCAAAGGCACCATGATCCCGGCCCAACAGGGTCTCCAGCTCCGAAGAGCCAGGAGATCTCCTCTGAAGAGAGGGTGATGACTCCGAGGCCGATGTAGGCACCAAACTCACCTGCGCCGAAGCTCCGAGTGAGAGAGTGGGATCTGACAAGGGGCCGATCTCACCCCCCCGGAGCCGACGAGGGAGTGTCGGCCCCCAGATCCCTCGAGACAAGGTGGTATTGAAAGGATCAGAGCAGATGTCGGACCCAAGAGACCCGGGATTTTCAGAGCCGACAGTTCCACCACAATGACCTCCATGCACTCCGGCTCATAGCTCAGGTGAGTTGGAGGAGGAATCGACGACAGGATAGGTTGGACAGTCAGCTCCACTTCCATATGGGGTGGGCTCGATAAAATTTTTGCCAAGGCCGGTGTCCTGAGAAGCCTCTTCACCACCCTCTCCACATCATCATCTGAAAGGCTCCTGGATGATCGAGAGGAATGGGTGCACGAACGGTGACTGCCCACCACAGACTGGAGAAGCGAGAACTGTGGCATGGAATGCACAAGATCCAAGCAGGGAGACCTAGATCTTTTATGGATCCTAAATGGTTCCGAAGGTATTGACAGAACTGAAGGAGATAAAGCCTTGTCGGACCTGATAGCTATTCGATGTGACGAACTTGACTGTTTGTCTCGGACCTTCGACAGTTCTGAAGCCGGAGCTGACAAAGATGTCAATTAGGGAGGTTTGTCAGATTTTCCTGCCTGATTCCCTTCCTTCAATGCCTCAAATGGCCCTTTCAACAATCCCCTCAAGATTAGCTTGTTCTTGCACTTCTGCAGGACTCTAGAGTTAAAACCATGACAAATGGAACAAGAGTCCTGCAGGTGAACAGCTCCCAAACAGTATACGCAGCTGGTATGACTATCAGTTAGAGACATCTTTTGGGTGCAGGAATCACACTTCTTAAATCCAGAAGGCCTGGATTCTTTAGAAGCTTCCTTGGACATATTTACCACAAAACGCAACAGCGATCAACAACAAGATACTATAATACAGATATAAAGTGGAAAAAGACACTCACTTCAAAAAACAGACAGCAAAAATTTTTTTTTTTTTGAAAGGGGGAAGAAACAGAAAGAGAAGAGTCTCTAAGTCAAATGACAACCCCTCCAACCAAGGAGATGCCTCTAACTTAAACAGCTAGTTCCTGGTAGAGAAAGGAAATAAGGTAAAGCCCTCTAACTAAAACGGGCTGAAAGGGTAGGACGAATCCTCTAATGTAAATGGATTCGTACATTAGAAAAGAGGGAGATGGCATGCCTGAAAGAAAGGGAAACGACGGCCTCAACAATAAACAGAAACTAAACAGGTGATAGATAGAGGGATAGACACACAAAGTACAGTTGTGTATACTTACCATTAATGTGGATGTTTGAGTGTATTCACTGTTGCAATCATCACATTTGGGTTATCCCTGCCAGGGTAGCCCTCGGCCGGCCCGAATACCAGAGGCTTAGTATTTCTGCGTCAGTTGCTGTCGCTTGAGAACTGACGTCAGGTCGTCTGTAGTATAAAGTAAGACAGACGACGCCATTACATCAGTTTTTCTTGCCCTAACCTGTCAGGAGCCCCAAAGTAGGAGGCCAGGTTCTGATGGAAGAACCCCAGCAGTGGAAAATAAATACCAATATGTCCCTTGTAAGGAAAGAAAGAGAATAAAGGGGGATGGAGGGAGGGAAACCAGGACTGCAACAGGGAATACACTTGAACATCTACATTTATGGCAACTGTACACAACTGTACTGTTCTTCGTGTTTCACTGTTGCAGTCATCACATTTGGGTAGATTCCCAAAGCTGAGGAAATGGGTGGAGGCAGTCAAGGAAACTAGGGGCTGGCTAGGATGCCCTGTAAAACTGCAGAGGCAAACCCTGCTCTGGATGTGGATAAGAGAGGCAGGTGGTAATGCTTTGTAAAAGTGTGAACAGATGTCCAGGTGGTAGCCTCAAGGATGTCCCTGGTGGGGACTCCTCTTACGAAAGCTGCAGATGTGGAGGCTGCTCTGGTGGAGTGTGTCCTGACCCCCTTGCAGGGTAGCTTTCCATGCTGTTTGTAGCAGAAATGGATGCAGTGTGCTATCCATTTGGAAATGGTTTGCTTGGAGATGGCTTTGCCTTTTGCCCCAGTAGCAAAGCTAACCAGCAATTGGTCAGACTTTTTGCAGGATATAGTCCTGTCCAGATAGAATCTGAGCGGTCTGTGCACATCTAGAGAATGAAGAATCCTTTCCCCCTTGTTCTGGGGATTAGGAAAGAAGGTGGGCAGATGAATGGATTGGTTAAGAGCCACACTGGACACCACCTTGGGCATGAAGGATGGGTTAGTTCTGAGTGATACCCTGTCTGCATGGAAGATGATGAAGGGTTCCACAGCCATGAGTGCGTGCAGCTCAGAAACTCTTCTGGCTAAAGTGATGGCCAGAAGGAAAGCTGTTTTCCTGGAAAGAAATTTTAGTTGTGCAGAAGAAGCTGGTTTGAAAGGGGGCAAGGTGAGCTTTTCAAAGACAAAGTTAAGGTCCCAAGCTGGTGTTGGTGCCCTTCTGGGGGGGCCTCAAGCTGCTAGCCCCTCTGAGAAACTCTTTGCTCAAAGGGTGTGAGAAAAGAGGCTGCTCAGTGGGAAAATGAGCAGAAATAGCACAGGCATGAATTTTTATAGAGGAGAAAGAGGCCACTGTGTAGTAGGTCAGCTAAGTAATCCAGGATGAGAGGGATGGAGGGCTATGCCGTATTGGCTCCCTTAGCCTGGATCCATGTGCAGAACCTTTTCCATTTATCTGCATAAGACCTTCTGGTGCTAGGACATCTAGCCTCACAGATAACATCCAGAACCTGTTTACTTAGAAAGGCAGATTGGTTCGGGGATAGGGAATAAGCCAAGCTGCCAAACTGAGTGTCTATAATTTGGGATGCATAAATTCCCCTTCCCCCTGGGTCAGGAGGTTTGGAATCTGAGGAAGATGCCATGGAGGCAGTGGGGACAGGCTGTGCAGCAAGGGATACCAGTGTTGTCGGGGCCAGTCTGGAGCTATAAAAATAGTCCTTGGTTTTTCCTCCCTTCTTTTGAGCAGTACCCTTGGGATGAGAGGTAGGGGAGGAAAAGCATAGACCGACAGACTGACCCAAGGGAAGGATAGGGCATCTACTTTCAAACCATGCAGTGATGCTCCCTGGTGCAGAATTTTCTGAGCTGATGGTTGGTGTGGGAGGCAAAGAGGTCGGCCTTCGGGGTTCCTCATTTCTGAGTTATTAGGGTGAAGGTACTTCTGTTGAGTTGCCACTCGTGTGGGTCCACAAGGTTTCTGCTTAATTGATCTGCCAGAGAGTTGAGAGACCCTGGTAGGAATTGTGGTAATAGGTGTAGTTGCATGGAAGAGGCTGTGAGCCAAAGGGTCATGGCTAGTCTGCATAGAGGGTAGGAGGGAGTCCCTCCCTGCGTGTTGATGTACCACATCACAGTGGTGTTGTCTGTTTTGATCAGGAGAAAGTACAGTTGTGTACACTTACCATAAATGTAGATGTTCGAATGTATTCACTGTTGCAGTCATTACATTTGGGTAACCCTGCTGGCAGGTTGCCCTCAGTCGGCCTGAATTCCAACGGCCTGGGTCCTGCGTCAGCTGCTGTCACCCCTTCCCTGACGTCAGGTCATCTGGGGTATAAAAGATGCAGCTGACGCCATTTTCTTTAGCTTTTCTTGCCCCAGATGTCAGATGCCTCCTAAAAGGGTAGCCAAAATTTATACATATATATATATTTATATATATATATATATATATATATATATAAATACATGCACCAATATAAACTTTACCTTCATCTACAAGCAAATACACCACATAGGGTGTATAAATCAGAGAAGGAAAGATATGTTCCATCAGAAGAAAAGGGGGATGGCGGGTAGGTAACCTGGACTGCAACAGTGAATACACTCGAACATCTACATTTATGGTAAGTGTACACAACTGTACTATGTTCTTCGTGTTTCACTGTTGCAGTCATTACATTTGGGTATAGTTCCAAAGCTATGGTTGGGAGGCTGGAGCTAAACAGCATTAGGAGCGGCTATGAGGCCCTGCAGAACTGCAGTGGCAAAGCCTAACCTGAATTTAGAGTAGAGTGGCAGATGATAGTGCTTTGTAAAGGTGTGCAATGAACTCCAAGAAGCAGCCTCTAAAATGTCCTTGATTGGTACTCCCCTGAGAAAGGCTGCTGAAGTGGCTGCAGCTCTGGTTGAATGTGGCCTAATGCCCTTAGGCACTGGCTTGCCATGGTGTAAGTAGCAGACATGAATGCAGTGGCCTATCCACTTTGAAACAGTCTGCTTTGAGATAGCCTTTCCTTGTGATCCTGCAGCATATGCCACTAGTAATTGCTCTGTCTTTCTGAAAACTTTGGTTCTGTCCAAGTAGAATCTAAGCTGTCTGTGTACGTCCAAAGAATGCAGAATTCTCTCTCCCTTGTTCTATGGATTTGGATAAAAAGTTGGCAGATGAATAGTTTGGTTAAGAGCCACACTGGAGACCACCTTAGGCATAAATGTTGGGTTTGTCCTCAGAGAGACCCTGTCTGGATAAAAAAATGATAAAAGGTTCCACAGCCATGAGAACCTGTAGCTCTGAAACTCGTCTTGCAGAAGTTATTGCTAGGAGAAGAGATGTTTTCCAAGATAAAAACTTTATATCAGCAGTAGTAGCTGGCTCAAAAGGAGGCAGGGTGAGTTTTTCCAAGACATAGTTGAGGTCCCATGCAGGCACTGGTGATCTCCTTGGAGGCCTTAAATTTTTGGCTCCTCCGAGGTACTGTTTTAATAAGGGATGAGAAAAGATTGGTGGCTCTGTATTGTAATGAGCCAAAATGGCAGAGGCATGAATTTTAATAGATGAAAAAGATAGGCCTTTGTCCAGCATCTCAGTTAAGTATTGCAAAATCTGAGGAATATTTGGCACAGCTGTATCAGTTCCTTGTGCCTGGTTCCAACCACAGAATCTCTTCCATTTTCCAGCATAAGATTTTCTAGTACTAGGCCCTTCTGGCCTCCAAAATGACATCCATCACAGCTTTACTGAGAGGTGTGTTTTGTATGACTATGTTATCTGCCATGCTGCCAGGTTTAAAGTCTTGAGTTGGCTGTGCAGGATCTGATTGTTTTGCTGGGACAGTAGATGAGGTATTTGAGGTAAGGTCCTAGCTGGGCATTGAGACAAGTTCTTTAGGATTAGAAACCAGTACTGGCGGGGCCAGTCTGGGGCAATCAGTATCATTTTTGGCTATTCCTGTCTGACCTTTAGGAGTACCTTGGGGAGGAGAGGCAGAGGGGGAAAGGCATATACTGATAGGTTTTTCCAGCTGAAAGATAGGGCGTCCACTTTCCATGCTTGTCTGTGATAAGTCCTTGTGCAGAATCTTTTTAGCTGGTAGTTGTGAGGGGAGGCAAATAGATCTGCGTCCGGGCATCCCCATTTCCTCGTTATCATGCTGAAGACTTGTGGATCCAGCTGCCACTTGTAGGGATCCATGATGTTTCTGCTTAGTTCGTCTGCCAGAGTATTTTTCCTTCCTGGCAGAAATTGTGCCTGCAGATGTACTTGGTAAGTTAATGCTGTGTCCCACAAAGTCATGGCTAGTCTGCAAAGGGGGTAAGAATGTGTGCCCCCCCTGCTTGTTTATATACCACATGACAGTAGTGTTGTCTGTCATTATCAGTAGTTGTCACAGATGAAGTAGGTCCTTGAAGGCTGTCAGGGCATTCTGAACAGCTAGCATCTCTTTTTGATTGATATGTAGATGCATTTGGGTTGAGGACCATGTGCCCTGAATGCATCTTCCTGCCATGTGGGCCCCCCAGGCATAATCTGATGCATCCGTTGCTGGTGTCCGCCTGGCTGGAAGTAATGTGAATGGCTGTCCCTTGTTTTGGTGACAAGCCTTTGCCCACCATCGAAACTCCTGTTGTAGGCAGGGAATAAGAGTAATCATTGTTTCCAGGCTGTGGCAATGCTGAGTCCAAACACTTTTTAGGTACCATTGAAGTTTCCTCATATGCAGTCTTGCATATGGAATTAGTAGGATGCACGATGCCATGAAGCCCAAAGCCTGCAGAATTTTTCTTGCAGATAACTGGGCCTTTGTTGCCAACATTTTTAAATATGTAGTCAGTTCCCTTTGTTTGTCTGGCGTGAGATAAGCCATCTGGGCAGTTGTATTTAAGCTTGCACCCAGGAATATTATCTCTTGTGAGGATACTAGTTTTGATTTCTTTTCATTGACTGTGTACCCTAGGCATGTTAGAAGTCTTTTCACAAACGTCAGATGCTGTAGAAGAATGTCCATGTTGTCTGCTTGAATTAGACAGTCGTCCAAGTAAGGATATATCTGTATTCCTCTTTGTCTGCAAAATGCAATTACTGGTGCCAGGCACTTTGTAAAGACCCTGGGCGCAGTAGATAAGCCAAAGGGCAGTGCAGAGAATTGGTAATGCATTGAGCCAGCCTTGAATCTGAGGTATCGTCTGCATAATTGTCTGACTGGGACATGCAGGTATGCCTCTTTTAAGTCTAGAGTCACCAGCCCAGGCGTTCTTGCCCAGCATGGGCAGAAGCTGCTACAAAGTCATCATCTTGAATTTTGGTATATCCAAGAATGTGTTCAGAATAGATACGTCCAGTATTGGTCTCCAGGTCTTGTCCTTTCTGGGTACCAAGAACAGTCTTGAGTAAAATCTTTGTCCCTGCTCTTGCTCTGGTACTTGTTGAATGGCCCCCATGTCCATGAGGGATGAAACTTGTTTTTGTGCCCCTGCCCATTGATTTTTTGGCAGATCTGGCCAGCCGTTTGCCTTTGGCGGGGTATGGCAATGGAACTTGTACCCTTGTGACACGATATTTAGAACCCACTTGTCCTGGGTTATAATGTGCCAATTTTGAGAAAAAATTGCTAATTTTCCCCCTAAGGGTGATGCCAGGAGATAAGTGCTTGGAGCAGGCAGGGTGAAGTCATTGGGGCTGTTTCCTGTATGGTTGTGATTTGTCTTCTCCAACTTTGGAGGTAGAAGCACCCCATTGCTTTGACCTGTAGGAACCTTGCACCTGGGTTCTGCCTCTAGGGCATCTGGATCTGCCCCTTTGAGGTTTGTGACACAGGAAAGGACTAATTCTTTGTAGGCCAGTGTCTACTAAACCTAGGTGGCTGTACTTGTAAAAAATCTTTGACAGTTTGCATAGATTTAGCTTTGTTCTCCATTTTCTTTAACACCTCCTCTGCCTTAACACCAAAGTATCATGCTGTAAAGGTGCATCTAATAATTTAACTTTGACATGATCAGGCAGATTTTGTTCCTTTAACCAAGCATGCTTCCTAACTACAGAACCCGTAACTGCGGCCCTGCAGGAAGCCTCCAAAGAATCAAAACCACATTGCAAAGTATGCTTTCCAACTTGTTCAGCTGCATGCAATAAATCCTGCATTTCCTTGTTTTCAGCACATTCAGAGTTTAATAACATTTTCTGTTTAAGCAATGGTATGACATGTTGCTGATATTTGAGCATATGAAACTGACAGCTTAAGGCCCTTATAGCCAAGGTTGCAGATGTGTAAACCTTTTTCCCCCATCTATCCTGTGCCCTAGAATCTCTGTCAGAGGGGGTAGGGTTTTTTGCAGCGGAAGCCTTAACTCCTTTGGGACCCTGTGAAATAGTTTCTGGGTCTGCAGCAGGGTTTTTAAAAAGGAATTTATGAGAGTCAGGAACCCTGTAATATCTGTCAGGCTTAACAGGAGCTGGAGCTAAGGAGTCAGGGGTAAGAGAAGACTTCGAAAACACATCATCTACAATATCTAACACAGGTGGGATGGCTAGTGGCCTGTGTTGAGGAAATCCCTGAGTCTCTTTTTAGATTCTGAAAAATCTTGGCTCTTCCAGTGGAAATGCTCCCTCATGGTATGCAAGGTTTCCCCAAAAGAATAGTCCTCTGGAGGAGAAGCTGAAGGTATAGATTCTTCAGCATCAGAATCCTCATAGGGGGAAGAGAATATTCCTGATCAGAAGAAATAGAAACCTGATCTGAAGATTCAGTCAGTCTCTTGCCTAGGCCTCTTATCAGGAGGGGGATGGGAACCCCTGATCAAGGTAATTAAGTCTTCAGCCATTTTGAGCATCTGTTTTTTGGGCATAGAGGCCTGTCCACATGGCTCTTGAGTTGTTTCTTTGCTTTATAAGGTGCTTTAGTCTTTGCTTTTGAAGCTGAGGTTGGCTTAATGTAGAGATGTTTAGGTCTGAATACACCCTCAGAAGCCGGTGCCTGCTCAGCGGCTCCAGTCCTATCCGAAGGAATAGCATCCAAGGCTCCAATACCTTGAGTTTCCAGCGGCATGGCCGACTCCACGTGGGAGTCGGTAGCGGGCTGTGACTCTAAAGTAGCGGGCATCAGGGGCTGCGAAAGCGCCTCACTGAGAACTG
This sequence comes from Protopterus annectens, assembly GCF_019279795.1. Lineage (NCBI taxonomy): Eukaryota > Metazoa > Chordata > Ceratodontiformes > Protopteridae > Protopterus > Protopterus annectens. Next base: position 697,804,147 of record NC_056741.1, read on the forward strand.
GCGACTGGCTTAGGAAAAGATTCATTGGTTTTGGGCCTCGGTTGTCTATCTCTCTCCTTTTCTTTGCGCTTTTTGTGAACTCCGGTAGTCGGATGGCTATCTGACGTCATTTCTGGATAATTAAACCGGCGTCCAAAATAGTTTAAAGCAAAATTATACTAACGCTTAATAGTGCGTTGGTTAATTCTAGCACAAAACCGACAACCAGCAACGTTATGATCAGGGCCTAGGGAAGGAATACAGTAAGAATGAAAGTCCTTATGAGGTATTTGCTTTCCACAAGAAATACAATTATTAACTTTTTCTGACATCGGTCTGGAGCAAGAAAAAAGTTTCCCTAACGGGGTACTTAGCTTTATTGAAGACTTCGGATCTGAAACTCGAACACAAAAATCTCAGGAGTCGTCCGACCGGCACTTGCAAACTGCTTCTGCTTCGAGCACTGCGCGGCAAGAAAGACTTAAGAAAATGGCGTCGGCCGCATCTTTTATACCCCTGATGACCTGACGTCAGGGAAGGGGCGACAGCAGCCAACGCAGGACCCAGGACTTTGGAATTCAGGCCGACTGAGGGCAACCTGCCAGCTGGATTACCCAAATGTAATGACTGCAACAGTGAAACACGAAGAACATCCCCTGGAGAGAGAAGGGGTTTGAAAGCTATCAAGGCGTGCTGCACAGTCATCATCTCTTTTTGACTGATGTGCAGAAGGATTTCCTGAGGGCTCCATTGGCCCTGTACGCACCTGCTGTCCAGGTGTGCATCCCAAGTGTAGTCTGATGCATCTGTGGTGAGGGTCTGAGAGGCGGGGGGTGGGGTTGAAGGGCAGTGCCTTGTTGTGGGAGCATGCTGTTGCCCACCAAAAAAATTCCTTTCTGATGCAAGGAATTATAGGCAGAAGAGTTTCCAGGTCTTGAGAGTGTTGACACCAAAGGCTCTTTAGGAACTACTGAAGTTTCCTCATGTGCAGTCTGGCATATGGAATGAGTAGTATGCAAGATGCCATGAACCCCAGAGCTTGCAGCATCTTCCTTGCAGACAGCTGGGGCCTGGTGGCTAGTTGAGAGAAGTAAGTTGTCAGGAGAATTTGTTTCTCTGGTGTAAGGAATGCCATCTGGGATGCTATGTCCAGACTTGCTCCCAGGAAGATTATCCTTTGGGTGGGCACATGTTTGAATTTCGTTTCATTGATTGTGTATCCTAGGGAGGTTAGCAGTATCTTTACAAAGGCCAGGTGCTTGAGCAGCTTTTCCTGGCCATCTGCCTGAATAAGGCAGTCATCTAAGTATGGGTAAATTTGAATACTTCTTTGTCTGCAAAATGCAATGGCCAGAGTCAGACATTTTGTAAAAACTCTGGCAGCAGTAGATAAGCCAGAGGGAAGTGCAGAGAACTGAAAGTGTTGAGATCCTGCCCTGAAGCAGAGATATTTCCTGCATGATTCCCTGACAGGAATGTGGAGGTAGGCCTCTTTTACATTTAGGGTTGCTAGCCAAGTGTCCTTGAAGAGCATGAGTAGCAGCTGCTGGAGGGTGAGCATTTTGAATTTTGGGATCACCAGGAAGGAGTTTATAATTGATAGATCAAGGATGAGGTGTCAGGTGCCATCTTTTTTGGGCACCAGAAAAAGTCTGGAGTAGAAGCCTTGGCCTATCTGTTCTGCAGGAACGTGCTCTACTGCTCTCACAGAGAGAAGGGAAAGGATTTGCTTTTGAGCCTCTGCCCACTGATCTGGTGGTAGATCTGGGAACCCTTTTGGTGTTGGAAAGGTATGGAAGGAGAATTTGTATCCCTGAGACACAATGTTCAGAACACATTGGTCCTTGGTTATGGTGGCCCAGGTGCTTGAGTGAAATGAGAGTTTTCCTCCTAGGGGTAAGTGAAGGTGGGCATAGGGGGGAGAAGGAGGAGGTGAGTCATTGCGAGTTCTTACCATAAGGGGGAGGCTTAGAACTCCCTGGTTTTGAAGTGGAGGTAATCCACTGCTTACATCTCTGCATTCCCTGGGGCTGCTGTCTGGGTGGTCTGTTTCCACGGTGCCTAGGCTGGGCTGGTTTACTCGGAACAGGAAAGGACCAGTGCTAGGAGGGACAATGCCTGCTGAACCTAGGGGGCTGGACTTGTAAGAAATCCTTAACTGTTTGCACAGATTTTGCTTTTTCTTACATCTTTTTCAATACCTCTTCTGCCTTAGTACCAAATAAGTTATCTTTTTGCAAGGGGGGATCCAACAATTTAGATTTGACATGGTCTGGCAGGGGTTGTTCCTTAAGCCATGCATGTCTTCTAATGACAGATCCAGTGACTGATGCCCTGCAAGAAGCTTCTAGCATGTCGAAACCACAGTGCAAAGTATGTTTAGTTACTTGGCTTGCAGAATGCATTAATTCTTGCAAATCTTTAGATCCCGCCTAATCAGGAAGTGACGACATTTTTTGTTACGTTCTAGGGTATGTTGCTGAAATTTCAGGATATGGAACTGACAATTTAGTGCCCTGATAGCAAGAGTAGCTGAGGTGTGTACTTTTTTACCCCATCTGTACAATGCTCAGGAATCCCTGTCTGAGGGTGTGGGATTCTTAGCAGAGGTTGCTTTAATTCTTTTTGGCGCTTGAGAAATGACCTCAGGGTCAGCTGTTGGATTTTTAAAAAGATATTTGTGTGAGTCAGGGACTCTATAGTACCAGTAAGGTTTTCTGGGAGTAGGAAGTAGGGTGTCAGGAGTCAAACTGGATTCAAGGAAAACATCATCCACAACATCCAGGGCTGGGGGGATGGCCAAGGGTCTGGGTTGCGAAAGATCTAAGAATTCCCTGAGTCTCTTTTTAGACTGAGGGTAGTCCTGACTTTCCCATTGGAAATGCTCCCTTAAAGTATGCAGGGTTTCCCCCAAAGGGAAAATCTTCTGGGGGAGAGGCTGAAGGAATGGAGTCTTCTGCATCAGAATCCTCATAAGTGGGGATGGGTTGCATGTCTTCATAATCAGATGCATCAGATTCATCTGACTCTTGTTTAGACAAAACTGCAGGGGAAAGATATTTTCCTTTTTGAGGGGGTAGCTTGCCTTCCCCTGATCAGCATGATAAGGTCTTCCATCATTTTAAGTATTTGAGAGTGAGGCAAGGTAGTAGGTGCCTGAGAGAGTGGGTTGTCGGTTTCTTGGGTGTGGTTCGAACCCTGGGCCTAAGAAACTCGGTTGTTTTTGAAAGCATGTTAGTTGCAAAAGAAGACGTCTGTTTGTGTCGAGATTCGGTAGTGTGAAAGACTTCTTTGGAAGTTGGTGCCTGCTCAGCGGCTTGGGACCCATCCAAGGTGGAGACGACCACAGGATCCTCAGTCGAAGAAGAGCTCTGCGGCATAGCGGACTCCGAAAGCGTCTTGGTAGCGGCCTGCGAATCAATAGAAGTGGGCATCAGGGGCTGCAAAAGCACCTCACTGAGTACCGGAGGACTGACTACTAGCTTAACGGAAGCGTAGTCGGTAGGTTTGGACCTGTGTGGTCTGTCTCTGTCTTTATCTTTACGTTTTTTCGGAAGATCTGCTATAGGATGGCTTACTGAAGCCATATCGGAATTTGAAGACTGTAAATGAAAGTATCTGGGTACAATAAAGGGCCCAACAGATAGTTCTGGCATTGAACAAAGCACAGAAGCGACAAGGGGGGACGTTGTGGTCTGGGCCTAATCAAGTGATGCAGTAGGAGTGGAAGTCCCGGTGCGGTATTTGCTTTCCACAGGTGAGACAATTGCTAACTTTTTCTGACATCGGTTAGTGCAAGAAAAAAGGATTCCCAATGGGGTACTTGGCTTTAGAGGACTTCAACTTCAATTCGGAGACAAAAACTTGGGTAGCAGCCGACCGGCACCCGTACGAACTGCTTCTGCTTCGGGCTCCACGTTAAGAAAGACTGATGTAATGGTGTCAGCTGCCTTACTTTATACTACTGATGACCTGATGTCAGTCCTCAAGCGACAGCAACTGACACAGAAATACTAAGCCTCTGGTATTCGGGCCGGCCGAGGGCTACCCAGGCAGGGATAACCCAAATGTGATGACTGCAACAGTGAGACACGAAGAGCATCACATTCTACTAACCTACAGAAAAAAAACTGTGCTACCAAAAAATAATATTTTACAAGAAAATATTAGAAAAAAACAATTTAACTTAGCCTGAGCCAGTTGTTAGCAATCCCGAAGCTGCAAGCAGCAAACGAGATCTGGGTAACTCTCACTAGGCATGTTGGGATAGGGACTAGCCTCGAGCCAGTGGAAGCTCTAGAGCTTTAGAATGCAGCCGTGGATCGGCTCTGAACCCAACCAGCAAGAAAGAAGGTGATATATGGACAACATAACATTAAGGAATTTCACTTCCCATTCAACCAGAAAGCCTAAAGGAAGGGGATAGGATGGAGGGGATGTGAGGAGAGATGAAAAATCAACAATACAGATGGAACGTTATGGTGAGTACAGAACTTCTTAATCTGATGCTGCCAATTTTTCATTTCGTTTTCTCATATGGGACCGAGTTCCCAGCTACCTTTACCCCGGGCAGACTCATGGGAAGATGTTTCTCTGAATCATCAAACCAAAGGAGGCTCTTCCCCTGGAGACCAAATTCAACTTTTAATGAGTGACAAAGGTATGATGGTTTGCCATGTGGCCGATGCACAAATCTTATCCATGTAGGTACTGGACTGGACGACTGCGGATGTGGCCATGGCCCTGGTTGAGTGAGCCTGAATATTTTTGGAAGAATTTAGACATTTTGAGGTGCAAATAAAGACAATACCATCAGACAGCCATTTTGACAAAGTAACCTTGGATACTGGTATGCCTTTTTTTTGGGCCTGCAAAGGCAATGAACAATTGACTTGCTTTCCGAAACTCTTTAGTCCTATGCAAATAGAACCATAACTGTCTGTGAACATCTAACAAATTTAGAACATATTCAACTTTATTGCTAAAGTTAGGAAAGAAAACAGGCAAATATATGGTCTGATTAATATTTGTTTGTGAAGACTTTGAGCAGAAAAGAGGGGTTGGTACGCAAAGACACTGTCTTTATAAATAATTGAATATGGGGACTGGGAAGATAGTGCCTGAACTTCTGATATTCTTCTTGCAGATGTGATAGCCACCAAACATAATTTCCCAGATAGAAACTTAATATCTCAAGTTATTGCAGGTTTAAATGGGGGCAGAACAATAAGACCTGGTACCAAATTAAGGTCCCATGGGGGAAAGGATCCTTGTGGGAAGGCCTTAACAACAGTGTCCTTTTCAAGAAGGCTTTGCCAAGTTTGTAGGAAATGTGAGAGAAGTTATCCATCCCAATGTAAAAATATGAAATGGCTAATAATTGCATCTTAATTGTAGAAGCAACTGCTTCATTATCAAAAAGGTGGGCTTAAAATTCTAGGACAGAGTGAATAGGAGCTGTGAGAGGCTCTACATTAGGTTGTTGAGCCCAAATTACAAACCTCTTCCATTTACTCCTATAAAGTTTTTGAATGGATGACTTATGAGAGGACATCAAAATATGATGGACAGGTCAGGAGAGCACGGGTTGTCTGGCAATCAGTGGAACTGGAGGAACCAAGCCATCAGTTTGAGGTTGAGAAGGATGGGATGAAGCATTCCTGTTGGATGTGACAGAAGGTCTGGAAAGGGATCCAGAATCTAGGGTTCCTTCTGTAGACAAGACCAGGGGAATAGAAACCAGACTTGTTGAGGCCAACACGGGGCAATGAGTATTACTAATTTTTTCAAACTGTTGGCTTTCTGAAGGAAACTGGGAATCAACGGGATGGGGGAAAGGGGTACAATACAGCAGGAGGCCAATCATGTATGACAGCATCCCTCAGGTACACCCCCCCCCCAGTGGGTGGATTAGGGCAAAGTAGCTGCTGCATTTGTTGTTTAAGGGAGAAGCAAAGAGATCGCAGCAAGGCTGGCTCCATCTATGGAAAATGTCCTCCGCTACCATTTGATTGAGGAACCACTCATGAGTGAGTCGAACGGATCTGCTCAACTTGTCCGCTATCACACTGGACTTTCCCGGAATGTGCATTGCAATAAGAAAGCAGTTGGATGAGATTCCCTATTGCCACACTCTAAGCACTTCTTGACACAAAGGATATGATCTGGTTTCTCCTTGTTTATGTACTAGACCACTGACATGTTGTATGACTGAATCACCACTGCTCCCAGAGGGAAAGCAGTCTGAAATGCCTGCAATGCTAGAAGCACTGCCCTCATCTCCAGGATATTTATGTGTAGCTTGGCCTCGTCTGCAGACCAGGTTCCTTGGAGTGTCTTCCCCAGATAATGCCCCCACCCTATCTGGGAAGCATCCATGGTCACTGTGGCCTGTGGTTGAGGGGGAACAAAGGGTCGACCTTATGTCAACTGTTCTGACTGAATCCACCATGTGAGGGTCCTCTTGCATGTGTCTGTTATGAGAATTTGGTCAGACATCAGTTGTTGGATAATTTACCATTGTGCAGCTAGCTAGAAGCCATTGAAGTATTTGCATGTGAAATCTGGCTAATGGAGCTAACACTAACTGCAGCCATTGATCCTAAAGCCTGCAGAACATAATGAGCAGCTGCCTTCTAGTTCCTGATTAATCTGTGTGTTTGTCGCCTGACTGTTAACACTCTGGAGGGGGGAAGTTTTGCAATCAACTGAATGGTGCCCAGTAGTGCTCCTATGAACTCTAGTGTTTGAGAAGGGTTCAGACATGATTTTTGGTAATTTATGGTTATGCCTAGTACTGTACAGATTTGAACAACAGAGACTCTCACATGGATAAGTAGATGCCTGGTTGGAGTAGATATGAGCCAGTCATCTAGATAAGGAAACACCCAGAATCCTTGTCATCTCAGATGAGCCACAACCACTGCCATGCATTTGGTGAACACTCTGGGGGCAGTATTCAGATCTAAGGGCAGTGCTCTGAACTGGTAATGACTGGCTCCCAGTCGGACGTGTAGGTATCTTCTGGAACATCTGTCCATTTTTATATGGTAGTAGGCATGCTGAAGATCAATAGAGCACATCCAAATGTCCTGTTCCAGAAAAGGAAGTATAGACTACACTGTGACCATTCAGAACTTGGAACATCAAAATGACTTGTTCAATCTGCTAAGATCCAGAATTGGTCTCCAGTCCCCTGTCTGAAAGAACCTTGATTAAGTTCCAAGTCCTCTCTGGTCTCAGGGGACTTTGTCAATTACTTTTTTTTCCAGCAGTTTTTGAATTTAAATGACTGCTTGATCCCTTTAACTGGGTGGAACATCTATGATTTTCCTCTGGGGGGTTGTTGAAAGAAGGGAATTTGGTAACCAACTGTAAATTATCCTCTGCACCCACATATCTGAAGTTATCTTTTGCAAGGCTCTCCAGTGCAGAGATAGTCGACCCCTGATTGCCTCCAGAAATTGAACCTCCTTTCAGGCGTGCTGAAAGGGTTTCCCAAAGAAAGACTCCAGGGACCCTTGGTTCTGTGAACCTCCTCTGTCTCTGTCTTCCATTATTATAATTTTCTTATAGTTACCAACAGCTGCTGGCTTTGTTTTTTGGTTTCTATTTGGTATATTTGCCGTGCAGTATCTTCCGTGCAACCTTTTGGATGTTTTGATGGATTTATTGGTTGCTGGGGATTTATGTTGGTTACCTTTAGCCTTTTTGGCTAAATACAATATCTATCTGTTCGTGAAGGCTTAAGACTATTTCGTTATTGCTTTTGGCTGTTTTTTGAAGGTGGATACTGCGCCGGATATACGTGGTCCGATTTCCGGTTCATTTTTGCCCCTTGATGCTGTGCAACGGACGGAGAATCAAGCTGCAGTGTTGGCGTCTTTTTGGATGTAAACAAACTGTTCCTTGGCGTTTTTCCTGTTTTTGGTTTTGAACCGCTTACTGCTCTACGGAGATTTTCTAGACTGGGACTTAGGTCGTGGATATCGTTTGGTTTTCACCCGTTTGATACATGAAGGCTGGTGCACGGTCCATGGGACTTTCAGGACACTGAACCTTTGATAGTGGTCTCCTTCGTAAAGGTTCACTGTTATTTTTTCAAGTACATTTTAAACAGGTTGGCCCCTGTTTTGTGGTCGTTTAAATGTATTCACCATATGTAACAATTACTTTACTATATTTTGTATTAAGGTGCTTTCATTGACTATTGAGTGTCGGATACAAAAATTTTTTTCTTGCTGTTCATGTGAACCTTGGGGTTCTGATTTGTATATATATCATTATACATACATGGGCTTTACATACAGTGCATATTTACTTAGATTGATGTTTATGTTCTAGTAATTTTGCATTTGGTAGGCAGGATTTGATTTTTTAGTTTTCCGCCGTGATATTTATAGCATACCATTAAGGATACTGAACAACAAGCACATTGTTTGTGATAGGGTGATACATGGTTACAATATAAATATTTTTTGGGTCCTACATTTGGCAGGCAGGAATCTACTTTTTTACATTTCACATATTCACTGTGATATACTTGTCCTATCGTCCTATTCTTATTTTTGCTTTGTTTGACACTCTAAGATTGGGCTCACTTATTTAACTTTCAGTACCACTTTTTAGCCATTGGATTTTTTCACATAGAGATTTATACATTTTTGGTTATAGCTCTGGCTGCAATTGACATACAATCTGGTGCTGACCTTATGTTATAATATGATATATATATATTAGAGTTTTTGAATTTTGGGCTTATTTGTTCATTTCACTTTACACACAAATGATATGCTATACAAATACGCAGTCTGACAAGTTGATTGTTCATCTGACTGCTGATGGTATTTGCAGATGTAAAAAATCTCTTTTTTTACTAGACCCATACACAGTATGAATTACTTTTTGTAATATTTCATGACTGTTGATTGTATTGTGGTCTTTTTGGTTTACTTTTTTATGCATGTGAATGAACAGGCCTCAACCCAAGATTTTACAGGATTAATTATCCATATGGTTGGTATACCCTATTATTTGGGTTTATGGGTAACCAGTGCTATATTTATGATATTATTTAGCTGTCTATGACAGTATTGTTTATATGGTATTTTGGTGTGGTCAAGTCCTTTGGCTGAAATTATGGCATTGTCACCTCTCATTCAGGGACTTTCTTCTGATATAGATGATTTGTCTGTGTTTGGTTTGGGCACGCACAGTTCAACACATCTTGACTCTTCTTGTGAACCCAATCTTAATAGTCAGTGTGATATATTTTTTGGATTACTCAGCAAAAATATGAAAATGGTTAGGACTAATGTGTGGCATCTACGACTGTTTAAGGCATATCAACAAAAAAATATTACACCTAGGGGTCTTAGAGTGAAGGTGCAACCCTTGGTCTCAAATATTGATGAAAAATTATTAGAAGAGTGGGGTCAGGTTCAACAGTTGGCTTCGTCTAAGTTTGTTGATGCCCTGACAGATTTCTATGAACGGAAAGTACATAAGGGTGTCAAGGATTTGGAAACCATTTGTGCAGATGCCAGAAAGTTTGAATCTTGTGATTCCTTCCAAATACAAATTAAAAAACTAACTTCAGAGTTATCTAAGATGGAATTGACACTTAAAGAAAGGAAAATAAAAAAAATTTTTAGGGATGTTGGGGACTATGAAAGGGGTAAACCTTTTGACAGTTCCAAAAATGTGTCATTTAGGTTACCTAGAGAGCATGATAAGGGAAATAAGAGATTACCCACTCCAAAAAGAAAAAGACCAAAATCTATCCTGAAGAACAGTTTGGATTCTTCAAATTTCACTTCAGGGGATGATACCTCCTCAAATACAGAAGGTGAATTTGAAGATAATCAATCGGAAGTTTTGCCTAATGCCAAGCGGGACAATTCGTCACACCCTTCCGCTTCACTTATAGACGAGGGGGGCGGAAACACAAAAAAAGATACTCCAAAACAAAGTATGGAGGCACTTTTGAGAATGATGACAGCACAATAAGATCTCATTCTAATGTACACAATATTTCTTCTATTGAGCTTACTGCTACGCAGAGTGAATTACTAAATAAAGGATTAAACTTTGTCCCGGGTTTTTTTGTACCAGAACAATCTTTGGCTCTAGATGTGGTCAATTTTTGCCATTTGTTAAACTTGAAACTGCTGTATGCAGATAATGGGGGGGACAAACCTGATAAATCTGAAGATTTCAGGTTCAAAAAATCGTCTTTTTGTCCGCCCATGTCACAACTGGTGGGTGTTTTCCAAAAGAATGTATTACATGATTTACATTATTATTACAAGGATTTTTCTATATCTTATAATAATTTGTCCAATGATGAAGTGTGTAGTCTTGATGAGCTTGCTGAGAATCGAAATGTAGTCATTACACAAGCAGACAAAGGTGGGGCGGTGGTGATATTAGACATGAAGTCTTATGATGAGGAAGCTACGAGACAATTAGGGAATAGGGACCACTATATGGTAATGCCTTTGGATCCATCTTTAAATTTTAAATGTAAGATAGATCAGTTTCTCACTTCAGCAGTGGAAGAGGGCATAATCACACAGGCTACCAAAAAACAATTGATGGTCCTATCCCCAAGAAACAGAATCTTTATATGCTTCGAAAATACATAAACATGCAAGTAACCCCCCTGGTCGACCCATAGTTTCTGGACATAGGTCTCTGACGGAACCATTGTCTGAATATTTGACTCATTATCTAAAACCTTTACTTGGGTATATTAGAGCCAGAATTCAGGACACCACGCAGTTTTTGGACATTATCAATGAGATACAACTTGAACCCCATTGGTTACTATGTACCCTAGATATTACATCCCTCTACACCAATATTCCACATTGGGCAGGCCTACAAGCTTTGGATTATTGGCTGGGCAGATCTGCTCTATACAAACCCGGTTTCAATACCTTTTTGGTTTGCCTTACAGAATATGTACTAACCAGCAATATTTTTTACTACCAAAACAAATGCTTTTGGCAAATCAAGGGGACTGCTATGGGTGCATCTTTTGCACCCATTTATGCAGATCTCTTCATGGCATATATTGAGGAGATAGTAATCTATGATGCCAATCATAACATCTACATGTGTGAGATGGACATGTGGCGTCGGTATCTGGATGATTGTTGGTTGGTGTGGAAGGCTGATGAGCAATATCTTATGGAATTTCTTGACTATCTTAACAACAATATATGGGGTATTGAATTTAAGTTGAGTTTCCACAAATTTAAAATGATTTTCTTGGATGTGGAAATTAATAGGAACATAGACCATACTCTTTCCACTACCCTATATAGGAAATTTCCAGAATATAATTCATTATTGCATGCTACCAGCTTCCACCCACAACATATCATCCAGAATATACCTAAATCCCAATTTTTAAGAGCCAAAAGAATATGTTCCAGCCAATCGTCCTATGCTACAGTCTGTGATGATCTGGTTGGCAGATTTAAAGATAGAGGGTATCCTTCAGGGACTGTATGTATGGCAAAACAATGGGCATCGAATTTCAATAGAAATGATCTATTGCAATATAAAGATCGTAACCGGGATGGGGTTCAGCAACCGTTGAGGTTGGTCACCACCTATGGACGTAACACCCGGGGTTTCATGAAAATTATTGACAGACATTGGAACATCCTTTTGGCAGACCACAAGTTACACAATATTCTCAGGGACAAATGTCATTTTTCCTTTAGAAGGGGACGGACTATGGGGTCATATTTGAGCCACTATAAGAGGTCTTGTACTGACATCAAAACTTATACTCAATTGACCTTTACGGGGACACCAGTGGTTGGCTGCACCTTGTGGGCATTGCAAATTTTGTATTAAAGTTTCACGTACTGTTGAATTTAGTAGCCATAACACCCCCGAGGTTTTTGAGATTAACTTTTGGGCAAATTGCAGTTCTGAATGGGTCATCTATTTGGTGACCTGTAAGTGTTCTGCGTTTTATGTGGGTCAAACTTCCAGGGCGTTCCGTCTTAGAATCTGTGAACACATTAGTGACATTAAAAACAAAAGAGGTAACAATGCATTATATAAGCACAGTCTTAAACATACTACAGCTAACTTTATGTTCAGCATCATTGACTGTATTAAAGGCAAATGTCAAGATAAGCAGAAATTGCATGAGATACTCACTTCCAAGGAAAGGAAGTGGATTATTCGACTAGGGGCTTTGTTTCCACCTGGTCTTAATGACCAATTGTAATTTATCAATCATGAGTTGTGATTGGTTCTTTGCTATTGCCAGTGTTTATATATGGATAGATACTGGGTTTGTGTCTTCATGAACTATTTCATTTTGTATTTTCACTGAGGAAGGCTCTGTTGAGCCGAAACCGGTCTGTTGTATGAGCTATATTTTATATAGCTATGAGGGATTTTTCCTTCTATTGTGAATAAATAATTTTCTTATAGTTACCAACAGCTGCTGGCTTTGTTTTTTGGTTTCTATTTGGTATATTTGCCGTGCAGTATCTTCCGTGCAACCTTTTGGATGTTTTGATGGAGTAGATATGAGCCAGTCATCTAGATAAGGAAACACCCAGAATCCTTGTCATCTCAGATGAGCCACAACCACTGCCATGCATTTGGTGAACACTCTGGGGGCAGTATTCAGATCTAAGAGCAGTGCTCTGAACTGGTAATGACTGGCTCCCAGTCGGACGTGTAGGTATCTTCTGGAACATCTGTCCATTTTTATATGGTAGTAGGCATGCTGAAGATCAATAGAGCACATCCAAATGTCCTGTTCCAGAAAAGGAAGTATAGACTACACTGTGACCATTCAGAACTTGGAACATCAAAATGACTTGTTCAATCTGCTAAGATCCAGAATTGGTCTCCAGTCCCCTGTCTGAAAGAACCTTGATTGAGTTCCAAGTCCTCTCTGGTCTCAGGGGACTTCGTCAATGACTTTTTTTTCCAGCAGTTTTTGAATTTAAATGACTGCTTGATCCCTTTAACTGGGTGGAACATCTGTGATTTTCCTCTGGGGGGTTGCTGAAAGAAGGGAATTTGGTAACCAACTGTAAATTATCCTCTGCACCCACATATCTGAAGTTATCTTTTGCAAGGCTCTCCAGTGCAGAGATAGTCGACCCCTGATTGCCTCCAGAAATTGAACCTCCTTTCAGGCGTGCTGAAAGGGTTTCCCAAAGAAAGACTCCAGGGACCCTTGGTTCTGTGAACCTCCTCTGTCTCTGTCTTCCATTATTATCCCCCCACCTCTACGAGACAATTCTCCACATGTTTCCTGGTAAGACCCCTGAGACTTTTTGAACCACATTTTTCCACTGCCTCTCTGACCTTTAGGATAAGGTCTTTGAGGAGCCAAAAAACGTATGCCCTCATCAGACCTGGATAGCGTATTTTTGACTTTGGGACCAAAAAAAAGTTAAGTGCCGTCAAATGATGCATTGACGAATAAAGATTTAAAAGGCTCTGCAAAATCGCACAGGCGCATCCAGGCATGCCTCTTCACCACTGCTCTACTCATTCCTTTGGCTGCACGTGCAATGAGCCTGGATAGCATATCTTTGACTTTGGGACCAAAAAGTGAAGTGCCGTCAAATGATGCATTGACAAATGAAGATTTAAAAGGCTTTGCAAAAATCGCACAGGCGCATCCAGGCATGCCTCTTCATAGAAATGCCAGAACCCGCCTCTCTACTCATTCCTTCGGCTGCACATGCAATGAGCCTCATGGAAGAGTTGGCTACAGAATGTCGGGTCACTAACATGGAAGCTACCTTTTCTCTTGCTCCCTCAGCTACTGCTGCTTCAAGGCTGACAAGTCCTTGACCAGATCCCTTTGCAACCTGGTGAAATGAGAAAGGTAATTCAGTGATCACAGGGCAAAGGTCGCTGAAGAAAAGTCACTTCCCGCATCTATCCATTGTCCTAGAATATTTATTAGGAAGATGAATAGTTGAACTCTCCTCCGAAAGTTCCTTCTTGGTTGCCGCCGCCACAACCATGGCATCTACTGCAACCTCTTTCATCCAGAAGGCCTTGTCAGATGGGGCTGTAATTATTTTCTTCAGTCTCCATGGAATGGGTTTGATGGAATCCGGTGTCTCCCATGCCTGCAGTGAGATCAAACCTATTAGCTCAACATTGTGGAAAGTCACCCAGGAGGTAGATGGTCAGGAACCAAAGGCCGCCAGGTACACTGACTCCTCAGGTGAAGGTTACTGGACTGCCACCTGCCTCTCTGTTTCAGGATCTCCAGAATCTCCCCAAAGGAAACATCCTCAGGAGGTGACTGTGGGAATTTTTCTCCCTCATCGAAGTCGGTGTCTTCCATGGCTGACTCCTCCATGGAGTTCAAATGTTTCCTCTAACAAAGTCTCTTCTGAGGGACCTCCTTAGTGAGGTACTCTGGGGAGGTATCAGAAGAGGCAAGGGTAGCTGGATGGGTATCCTGGTGCCTGAGATCCCACTGTCCCTGTGGAACATCCTGGTCAGAAGAAGAACGCAGGGTATCTTGATGGGATCAAGAATCCGAGGGGGCAGGTGACCTACTAGATGCAGTGGCAATTATAGCCCTCTCCAGAGCCCCAAAGGCAGACTGTTCCTGAATGGAGGACAACTCCAGCTCTGACAAGCCATGCTTTTGGGACGTGGTCCCCTCCAGTCCAGAAAACAACTTGCCAGGGGTAGAAGCTGGAACCGAGCTCACTTGTACCAAAGCCCTGAGGCACATCGACTGCTCCAAAGACCTGGGAGTAGAATGCACTCATGGTTCACTGCGGCTCCGGCAACTCTCTAGCTCCGAAAAGGCTGAAGAGCTCTGAGCAAAGCTCTGATCCGAGGAAAGAGACATCTTCAGATCACAGCTGAAAGACAGCAGGGCTATCGAACAAATCTGAAGCTTTCCCTGAAGTCGAAAGGATGAAGTAGGGGAGAAGATGGGTTGGACAGACCTAGAACTGCATGGGTCGAGACTGAGGGGGACTTAGTGATACCCTGCGCCCACAAGATCGTCTGCATCATCCATTCCACGTCTTCTTCAATAAGGCTCCTGGCTGAATGGGAAGAGGATCATGATGGAGATTTTGGTCCACTTAACAGTGGAGACAGTACCCTCAAAGAAAAAGGATCAAAAGTTTGGGGAGTACTGAGTCCTGGGAAGTGTCAGAATAGACTTAAATGGGCTTGTTGTCAGATCCAGCATCACCGGATCTGATCTATCCTTACTTGATAGAGTCAGAGCCAAAGAAGCCCGATCCAACCTAGGAGTGCTCGGCATAGGAGGTTCCGACCGAGTCATGGACTCCACAGACTTGGGGGATTTACAAGTCTTATTTTTTGGTTCCGAGGGGTCTGTCTGTGCCAAGGCAGGCCTGTTCTTTTCTTTGTCACTACTTTTTAGAGGAAATGGGAACCAGGAGGGCTCGAATAAGTGGATTTAGTTTTGGTAGAATTCACAGGTTTTGACTGACTGCCAGAAATAGCCTCCTCAAATGCAGATGGCAGCATGCCCCTCAAAATTAGCTTATTTCTTCCTTTCAACCAATGCTCGGTGGCTGAAAGAATGGCAGATCGCACAATCTTCTTGTAGTTGAAGGTGACCTAGACAATAAACGCACAGGGAGCGAGAGTCACTAAAAAGAATCTTATGACCGCATTTTGTGCATTTTTTGAATCCTGCTGGTTTGTCTTGCTTCACTACCACGTGGAAAAAAGGTATGGACTGAGGAAAAAACAGTCACACTCACACAAACACACAAAGCCAAAAGACAGGGAAAACAAAAGGAATTTTTTTTTTTTTTTGTATATATAGATGGAAAAAAAGAGAGAGACTACTATTGATAGCAGTTAAGAATATCTTAAAAAGTAAAAGGGAGGGAGAGAAAGCTTTATAAACGGAGAGAGAAAGTGAAAGTAACCTAATCATACCTCTCAACCTGGAAACATCAAAAATGTGGACAAGGCCTATGAAAAATAGGTACAAAAGCTGTACGCTGATTAATGTAACATTTGCATAAACTATGATGCCACTCCAGTAGAATTGTGTGATACCAACTTTCAAATGCAAACTGAAGAACAGACAACCAAAATATGGCACCCAGAGTCCTATACTGTCTCACAATGAAAATAGACTTGGCATTAAAACTTCTCTGTCCTTGAAACTCACATTTATTGAAACAGCATTGAAACCCACACCACATCAAATAAAATTAATCTGGCCAGTGGTGGATAAAGATTACCTTTCGGCTGTTTTCAAATCACAGGCCACTTGCAAACAAAACAAGAAACATACATGCGTTCTTTGATGCACCTTCCTGACTTTATTAAATTACACTTGTTAGACTTAAGTCAGACCACATTTTAAATTTATTGTTTGAACATTTTTCCAGTAGCCAATGAAACAAAATGCAAGAACCAATAATGACAAAACTGCCCAATTCAGAACATTTCCATCATAAAAGTCTACTTACACACACACACACACACACACACACACACACACACACACACACACACACACACACACACACTATGCCTAAATACATTTCACAAGAAAAACTGTGCTCCGAAAAATACCTTAAGCTCATTCACAAGAAAATAATGCTCTGAACCATTCAAACGAGCTTTGGAAAATAAAAAATATGCAGTACCATTACCCACGCTGTTCCCACTCACAGACGACAGCTTTGGAAATAAAAATAAATGCCTAGCTTTGCATCGCAGGTGACAGTACTATAAAAGACCCTGGAAATAAATCTGCTCTGCAGTACTATTACCCATGCTGTTCCCGCTCACAGATAACAGCCAGAAATCCATTCAAAGACTAGCAGCCAGCCGGAAATGCATGCACGTGAGCCCTTGAGCTCAAATCCAACAGGGTGATGGAGACCCACGCTGTTCCCGCTCGCAGATGACAGCCGGAAATCCATTCAAAGAGTAGCAGCCAGCTGGAAATGCATGCACGTGAGCCCTTGAGCTCAAATCCGACAGGCTGATGGAGCGGATGTCATCGCACACGTGACGACGTCAGCTCAAGTGGGAAAAAAAATTTTTTAAAAAAAGCTGGGAAAAAATTGTAAATGAAGGGGTGCCACTTGGGAATCATGGCACCCCATTATTTGGACCCCAAAACTCAGTAAAAACAGAGTAATTAAGTACAGTTGGGAGGTATAAACCTAATTTAAAAAAAAAATGGTTACTATCAAAAAAGGTTTTAAGAAACAAAGGGGAAAGACAAAAAGGCTAAATATGCAAAAGAGATAAAGAAACAGAACTACAGAAGATATAATATAATATGACCTGAAAACCAAGAGCTAGCTAATCAGACCACGTCTTCGCGAAGTGGCGAGATCTGAGGTAACGGGGAGAGATGCATTGTGGGTAAGGGGCATCGAAGAGCTTTTTGGTTGCCATGAGCTCAGTGATGGCCAAGTCTGATCTGAAGAATCAGATCCGGACCGCATATGTGAGGACGAGATGAAAATTTGTCAATATCAGATATAATGTTTTTTATTTAATGTTGGTAACCAGGTGGCTTAGTGGTTAAGGTCTTCGCCTCCCATGCACAAGGTTCGAGCCTAAACTCCGAACAATGCCTGTTTGGAGTTTGTATGTTCTCCCTGTGTCTCCGTGGGGTTTCTCCCATGTCCGAAAAACATGCCAAGTGTTTCCATCTCAAACTCACCAATGAATGGAGCTGTGGGCAGCAGTACAGACTCAATGTATAGACCAACCGCTTTGGGTATCTACTGTGGTGCGCAGTATCCTCAAGATGGGAGAACATGGATCACAGACTGCATGCTGTGGCAGGGCTAGCCACTCAGTGTAAAACATGGCTCTAGGTGATTCGGTCATGTTGACTAATGTCACCAAAAATGGGCATAGGTAGTTACTGGTGATAAGTGGGTTGAGGACCTGGCCTACTCTGACCCACGCCAGGGACCTGTGCTAATGGTAGGAGGGGTATATGTGCCCCTACTGGGCAGTGTGTGCCCGCCGTAAAGCACAGCAGCCCTGGGTCAATAAGCTACTGGCTGGCCGGTGTCTAGTTGCCCAGCCTGGGTTACCTGGGATAGCTCTGTTGACCAAAAGCTGGACATAAAACCAACCAACCTGCCAAACATGAACTGAGAATTGCTATGCTTAATGTAGGTTCACTGCAGGACACAGCTTGGAAGTGGATGACATGATGGTACAGAGGAGACTGGACATCCTATGTATCCAAGAGACGAGATGGAAGGGCAGTGCAGCAAAGCCACATGGCATGGGATCCAGAGTCTACTACTCAGGTGGAGGGCAGGCTAAAAATGGTGTAAGAATTGTGGTGAGAGAGAGGCTTCAGGACTGCCTGGGCCCACATAGGTGGAGCAACAGGAATAAAGGAGGAGAAGCCATTCTAGACTTCTGTCTGGCAAATGGCTTGACAGTAGCCAACACATGGTTCAGAAGGAGAGACAGTCACAAGATCACATACAAGAGTAGTCAACATGCAACTCAGGTAGACTTCCTCCTAGTAAGGAAAAGGCACTAGGGTAGAATCCATGATTGCAAAGTCATCTCCAGTGAAACAGTAGGCCCACAGCATAAACCACCAGTTGCCACAATCAGTGGTCAGAGAAGGCACTAAGGTCAACAGAGACCAAGCTGAAGACCTGGAAGTTGACAGGAGAGAAAACACAACAGTTCAAGGAATTACTCAGAGCTCTAGCACCCCAAGAAGAGGAGGAAATAGTTGGAGTTAAAGAAGAATGTCAGCACCTAAAAATAGCATGTGTTAGGACTACAGAAAAGATATGTGGCCGAGCCAGATATGGAAATAAGGTACATAAGGAAAGCTGGTGGTGGAATGCAGAAGTCCTGGAAGTCATCAAAAGAAAGGAGGAGTGCAGGAAGAAGTGGGAGACAGAAAAGACTGACTAGACTAGGAAGGACTACTGGTTGGCTAACAAAGAAGCTTAGAAAGAAGTTGCAGTAGCAAAGAATAGGGCATCAGAGGCTCTGTACCAACTTCTGGAAAGTGACTCAGTAAAGGGCACAAAGAAACTATATCAGGTTGCAAGACAAAGAAAGAAAGCTAAAGAAGATAATCAGACACCCTTCATAAGGGATGCCAGCAACAACCTGCTCACCAGTCCAGAGGACATCAAAGGCAGATGGAAGGAGTATTTCCAGCAGGTTCTGAATGAAGAAAATCCCACAGAAGCTGTACTGCCCCAGAAACAGCCTACAATGAGAGAAGAGGAGGAGCCCAACCTAGAAGAAGTAAGAACAGCACTAAGGAAGATGAAGTCAGGGAAAGCAGCAGGCGCAGATGAGGTCACAGCAGATATGATAAAGATGTGGGGTGAGATAGGGGAGAAATGGCTCCTGAGGGTACTAATAGCAGTGTGGAGAGAAAGGCGTATCCCAGATGACTGGAGAATAAGCATACTCCTGCTAGTGTACAAGAACAAAGGGGACATCCACAACGGTGGGCAGTACAGAGGCATCAAACTATCAAACTGCATGAACGTTCTGGAGAGGGTGATTGATAAATGGATACGCAGAGTAGTAGAATGTAAGATGGGAGATGAGCAGTTTGGATTCAGATCAGGATGCAGCACAATTGACCTGATGTTTGCATTGAGACAGATACTTGAGAAGAAGCTAGAGATGAGGAGAGAGTCCAACTGGGCATTCCTAGACTTGGAGAAAGCATATGACAAGGTCCCAGAAAACTGATCTGGGCAGGACTGCGGTGGTTTGCAGTCCCAGAAACATTGGTAGAATTAGTGCAGGCCAAGTACAAGGACACAATGACTCAAGTACGAACAGTGTTCGGCCTCACAGAGGGGTTCCCAGTGGGAGTGGGTGTACATCAGGGTTCATCTCTGAGCCCACTGCTGTTCATACTGGTGATGGACTACATTAGCAAACAGGTTGGAGGGGGCGGATCAACAAAGCTGCTGTATGCAGACGATGTGGCAGTACAGGTAGACTCTGAGCTAGAACTTCAGCAAAGGATAGGAGAATGGAATGCAAATCTGAAGGCACACAGGATGAAACGAAGCACAGAGAAGACAGTGGTCATGACAGCAAATTGGGGAAATCACAAGAAGCTGAAAACAGGGATAGAAGGGAAGATAGTGGAACAGGTAAACAGCTTCATGTATCTGGGAGGGGAAGTTGAGGGGAAGGGTAGTCTGAATGACGAGGTCACAGCTAGAATCAGAGGGGCTGCAGCCAACTGGCATAGAGTATCAGGTGTAGTCTATGACAGATGAATCCCAAAGAAGCTGAAAAGTAAGGTGCACAAGACAGTGGTGCAACCAGTACTACTGTATGGTAAAGAAACCTGGGCAGTAAAGGCAGAACAGCTGAAGAAGCTAGAGGTGATGGAAAAGAAGTGCCTGAGAAAGGTGGCAGGATGCACACTGTGGAACAGACAAAGAAATGAGGACATAAGAGCAGAAGCCAAAGTAGTTCCAATTGCAGGAAAGACCAAAGGGAACAGACTGCGGTGGTTTGTGCACATGTGTAGAAAAGGAGAAGACAATCTGGTGAGGAAGATTTGGGACAGACAGGAAGAAGGTAAGAGGAAGTGAGGACGTCCCGCAAAGAGGTGGATTGATTGTGTATAAGAAGATCTGTGACAGGTAGGCATGAGTGTTGAAAAAGGCATGAGTGTGGCACTGAATCGAGAGAGTTGGTGACAGTTAACACGATACCCTGACCCCAAGTAGAAAAAGGAGGCTGATGATGATGTTGGCAAGTTGGGAGAGGACAGTGCTGCATAAGGGAAAAAAAGTAAAAAACTGGATGGTGAGAACAGGGGCAAGAAAGGTTTTGTAGGGACTGGTTAAAAAGGGACAAAAGCAAAACTGGGAAAACCTACAAAAATGTGGGACAGAAGAATGAACAAAACTATGAAAAAAGTACACTTGTGTACACTTACCATAAATGTAGATGTTCAAGTGTATTCACTGTTGCAGTCATTACATTTGGGTTATCTGCTTGCAGGTAGCCCTCAGTCAGCCTGATTATCAAAGTCTAGGGTCTTCCGTTGGCTGCTGTCTCATCTTCCATGACGTCAGGTAGTCAAGGGAACAAGGCATGCAGCCGACACCATTACATCAGTTTTTCTTGCTCCAGCTGTCAGGTGCCCCCATAATGGGAAGCAATTATATACAAGGTTACACCTCCAAAAAAAAAGCAAATATACCAGACAGCTTTAAGCATAGTAAAGAAGAATAGAGGTATAGTCAATAGAAGTCAGGGGGCTGGAGGGAGGGTAACTAGGACTGCAACAGTGAATATACTCAAACATCTACATTTATGGTAAGTGCACACAACTGTACTATGTTCTTCGTGTTTCACTGTTGCAGTCATTACATTTGGGTAGATTCCCAAAGCTAAGGAAGGGAGGAGGCAATTAGATAGCATTAGGACCAGCTATAAGGCCCTGCAAGACTGCAGTGGCAAAACCAGCTTTGGATTTTGAAAAAAAAATTGTCAAGTGGTAATATTTGGTGAAGGTATGTACAGAACTCCAGGTAGCAGCTTCTAGGATGCCCCTGGTAGGGACACCTCTGAGAAAGGCTGTAGAGGTAGATGCAGCCTTGGTGGAATGCGGTCTTATCCCCTGTGAGGTAGGTTTTCCATGGTGCTTATAGCAGAAATTAATGCAGTGGCCTATCCACTTAGAAATGGTTTGCTTTGAAATGGCCTTCCCCTCTGCCCCTGCAGCAAATGCAACCAGTAGCTGTTCAGATTTCCTGAGAGGCTTAGTCCTGTCCAAGTAAAATCTAAGTTGTCTGTGCACATCCAAGGAGTGCAGTATTCGTTTCCCTTTGTTCTGTGGATTAGAAAAGAAGGTTGACAAATAAATGGTCTTATTAAGGGCCACACTGGATACCACCTCTG
Organism: Protopterus annectens; assembly: GCF_019279795.1. NCBI lineage: Eukaryota > Metazoa > Chordata > Ceratodontiformes > Protopteridae > Protopterus > Protopterus annectens. Next base: position 697,826,047 of record NC_056741.1, read on the forward strand.
GCATAAAGGAGGGATTGGTCCTGAGGGACACCCTGTCCGCATGAAAGATGAAAGGCTCCACTGCCATGAGGGCCTGTAATTCAGACACCCTTCCTGCTGAAGTGATGGCTAGAAAGAAGGCTGTTTTTCAAGAAAGGAATTTCAACTCTGCATTGGCAGCTGGCTCAAAGGGAGGTAGAGTGAGCTTCTCCAATACAAAGTTAAGGTCCCTGGCTGGAGTAGGGGCTCTCCTGGGTGGTATTAAGTTTTTGGCACCTCTGAGTTATTGCTTCAGCACTGGATGAGAGAAGAGGGGTGGCTCTGCATTATAATGAGCTGAAATGGCTGAGGCATGAATTTTGATGGAAGAAAAGGAAAGGCTCTTGTGAAGCATCTCAGTTAAGTACTGAAGAATGTGCGGTAAACTGGGCACTGTTGTGTCCATCCCCTGAGTTTGGCTCCAAGAACAGAATCTTTTCCATTTTTCAGCATAGGATTTTCTAGTACTAGTTCTCCTTACCTCCAGAATGACATCCATCACTTGCTTACTGAGGGATTGTAACGGACAGATCATGTAATTAGCCAGGCTGCAAGGTTCAGGGTTTGAAGCTGTGGGTGCAGAATCTGGCTCTCCTGTTGGGATAGCAGGGCAGGTGCCATGGTTCCAGAAGTGGCACACTGCGCAGGAGGGGGTACCAGTGTTGGCGTGCAGAATCTGGCTCTCCTGCTGGGACAGCAGGGTAGGTGCCATGGTTCCAGAAGTGACACACTGCGCAGGAGGGGGTACCAGTGTTGGCGTGGCCAGTCTGGTGCAATAAGTATTGCCCTTGGTTTGTCCTGTTTGATCTTTAGTAGCACTTTGGAGAGGAGAGGCAGAAGAGGAAAGGCATAAACAGGTGAAGGACAGGGCATCCACTTTCCAAGCTTGTCTGTGGGGAGTCCTTGTGCAGAATTTGTCCAATTGGTAGTTCTGAGGGGAGGCAAACAGGTCTATCTCTGGGCTCCCCCATTTAATGTTGAATATCTTTGGTTCTAGTTTCCACTCATGTGGGTTCATGAGATTTCTGCTTATGTCACCTGCAAGTGTATTTACCTTGCCTGGCAGGAACTGAGCTTGTAGGTGCACTTGGTAACTCAAGGCTGTGTTCCACAGAGCTATGGCTAGTCTGCAGAGAGGATATGAGCGGATTTCCCCTTGCTTGTTTATGTACCACATAACAGTGGTGTTGTCTGGCTTTACCAATAATTGTTCTGGAAGAATGTGGTCCCTGAAGGCTGTCAGATCATTCTGTACAGCTAATATTTCTTTTTGATTGATATGCAGGTGCATTTGACTCGGGCTCCATTTGCCCTGAATGCACTGCCCTGCCAAGTGAGCCCCCCCCATGCATAGTTTGATGCATCTGTTGTTAGGGTTTGGGTGGCAGGGGGTAGAGTGAATGGCAGTCCCATGTTGTAGTGGCAGGCCTCTGCCCACCAAAGGAACTCTGTCTTTAAACAAGGGATGATAGGAATCATTGATTCTAGGTCCTGAGAATGTTGACACCATAGGCTTTTTAGATACCACTGTAGTTTCCTCATATGCAGTCTTGCATATGGAATTAGTAGAATGCAAGAGGCCATGAACCCCAGGGCTTGCAGGATTTTCCTTGCAGATAGCTGGGTCTTTGTGGCCAGTAGTTTGAAGTAGGCTGTCAAATGAACTTGTTTCTCTGGTGTGAGGTAGGCTACCTGGGAAGCTGTATTCAAGCTTGCTCCCAGGAATACAGTTTGTTGGCAGGGTACTAGATGTGATTTCTTTTCGTTGATTGTGTACCCCAGAGAAGTTAGTAATTTCTTTACAAATGCCACATGATTTAATAGTATGTCCTGGCTTTCTGCCTGAAAGACAATCATCCAGGTATGCGTATATTTGAATATTTATTTGCCTGCAAAATGCAATGACTGGAGCTAGGCACTTTGTGAATACCCTGGGCGCAGTAGATAAACCAAAGGGCAGTGCAGAGAACAGATAGTGCATGTAGCCTGCTCTGAAGCGTAGGTATTCTTCTGCATCCTTATTGGGATGTGGAGGTAGGCTTCCTTTAAATCCATTGTTGCCAACCAGTCACTTTTGCCTAGCATGGGAAGCAGCTGATGAAGAGTTAGCATTCTGAATTTTGGGATTACCAAAAAAGTGTTTAGGATAGACGGGTCCAGGACAAAACGCCAGGAATAATCTTTTCTGGGTACCAGGAAAAGTCTTGAGTAAAAACCTTGCCCCCATTGCTCTTCTGGGACAGGCTGAATAGCCCTGATGCTTAGAAGAGAGAGAACCTGCTATTGAGCCTCTGCCCACTGATTTGGGGATAAGTCGGGCCAACTGTTTGGGGTTGGTAAGGAGTGAAAGTGGAATCTGTATCCTTGTGAAATTATATTTAAAACTCATTTGTCTTGGGTAATGAATTCCCAGTTTTTTGCAAGCAGGGCAATCTTCCCCCCTAAAGGAACAGTCAGTTGAACAGGGCTTGGAAGGTTTAAAGTTAAGTCATTGTGACAGTTTACCATAGGGGGGTTTCTTACTACTCCTAGCTTTGGAAGTGGGAGCCCCCCACTGCTTAGGCCTGTAAGTACCTTGAGACTGAAGCCTGGGAGGTCTGCTGGTTCTGGGTTTGGACTGAGAAGGCCAGGAAGAGGCAGGAAAGTACCAATTCTTAGAAGGCCAGTGCCCACTAAATATGGGAGGCTGTACTTGCAGGAAATCTTTAACAGTTTGCATAGATTTAGCTTTTTCCTCCATATTTTAAGCACTTCTTCTGCTTTGTTGCTAAACAGGCAGTCTTGGTTTAAGGGAACATCTAGTAATTTAGCTTTAACATGATCTGGCAAAGATTTCTCCTTAAGCCAAGCATGCCTTCAAAGTACAGACCTAGTGACAACAGCCCTGCAAGATGCCTCCAATGAATCAAAACCACACTGCAAAGTATGTTTTCCAACTTGTTCAGCAGAATGCATTTAATACTGTAATTCTTTATTTTCAGCACAGTCAGAAATCAACATAATTTTCTGTTTTAAGCAATCCAATAATATGCTGCTGATACTTTAACATATGAAACTGGCAGGTTAAGGCCATAATGGCCAAAGTTGCAGAAGTGTATACCTTCTTACCCCATCTGTCCAGGGCGCTGGAATCTCTATCAGAGGGGGTAGGGTTTTTGGCAGTAGCAGCCTTAATGCCTTTGGGTCCCTGTGAAATGGTCTCAGGATCCACAGTAGGATTCTTAAAAGAGGAACTTGTGAGAGTCAGGTACTCTGTAATACCGGTCAGGTTTTCTGGGAGCCGGAGGTAAAGTGTCAGGGTCCAGGCTAGATTCCAAGAAGGCATCATCTACATGTCCAGTACAAGAGGGATAGCTAAAGGCCTGTGTTGAGGTAGGAGTAAGAATTCCCGAAGCCGCTTTTTGGAGTCAGAGTAATTCTGGCTTTCCCAACAGAAATGCTCCCTAAGAGCATGCAAAATTTCACATAAAGAGAAATCCTCTGGAGGGGAAGCAGAGGGAATGGAGTCCTCTGCATCAGAATCCTCATAAGTAGAAAAGGGCAACTCCTGGTCATCAGAGAAAACAGAAATTTCCGAATCCTGATCAGAAGGAAAATCAGTTCTAGGTCTCTTAGAGGAAGAAGGGTGGCTTCGCCTGATTAGAGTAATAAGGTCTTCAGCCATTCTTTTCATTTGTTTTTTAGGCACAGGGGCCTGACCATGTGGTCTGGGCGTTGGTTTTCTAACCATGGATCGAGTTTTAGGCCTTGAAGTAGACATCAGTTTAATATGCAAGCCAGTAGGCCTGAATACACACTCAGAAGCCCTTGCCTGCACAGCGTCTCCAGACCCATCCAAGGTACAGACAGCTGCAGGTTCCACAATCGAAGAAGCATCTCACGGCATACCGGACTCCGAATGGGTCTCAGTAGAGGCCTGCGAATCTGAAGTAGCGGGTATCATGGGCTGCAAACGCGCCTCACTGAGTACCGGCGAACTGGTGACTAGCTTAGGAGAAGCGTCGTTGGCAGCTTTGGACCTATGCGGTTTGTCTCTGTCTTTATCTTTGCATTTTTTCGGAATGTCGGTAGTCTGGTGGCTTACCGAAGCCATTTCTGGATAACTGAACCGAGTACCAAAATATTTAGATGCGAAAATGAACCGACAACTAATAGTTCGAGGTTTGAATAAGGCACAAAACTGACAGTGAGGTACGTCGTGGTCTGAGCCTAAGCAAGGAATGCAGTACGAATAAAAATCTTTATGAGGTATTTGCTTTCCACAAGAAATACAATTGTTAACTTTTACTGACATCGGTTTAGAGAAAGAAAAAGGATCCCCAACAGAGTACTTAGCTTAGTTGAAGACTTCGGATCTGAAACTCGAAAATTTCAGGAGTCGGCTGACCGGCACTTGCAAACTGCTTCTGCTTCGGGCACCACACAGCAAGAAAGACTGATGTAATGGCATTGGTTGCATGCTTTATACCCCTGACTACCTGACGTCATGGAAGTTGAGACAGCAAGCGACGCAGGACCCAAGACTTTGATAATCAGGCCGACTGAGGGCTATCTGCAAACAGATAACCCAAATGTAATGACTGCAACAGTGAAATACGAAAAACATCTGAGGATTACCTGGGGAAAAGAAGATGAGAGATAGATGGAGGACAGAATATGAGACAGTAGATGGGAAATCTTGTAAAGACTGATATGTGTGGAACAAGGTGTTACACAGATGGTTTGTTGTTGTTTAGCTGAATCAAACTCTTGAGACTTCAAGGAATTCAGCATGTAAGGCCTTTCTGTGTAAGGGCTTTCTGTATCATGATATATTTTGATTATTAAAATTAATAAAAATTTTCAGTAAATCCTCTGATGCCTGATTCCTTCAATTCAATCCTTCAATCATTCCCAGTGCGAGTATCTTTACAGAATCCTACTTTTGCATAATGTGGCCAAAGTACTTTTATTATCGGGCATTCCAGTAAATAGTCTGGATTTAATTTCCTTATTTACTGACTGGTTCAAACTTGCGGCAGGCCATGGGATTCTCAAACATTTTCTCCAACATAATTGTTCAAATGAATCAATTTTCCAGTACACAGCCTTATACTCTATCCACAGCCACACAACGTCTGTGAAAATCAGTTTTTTTTGACTATATGAACCTTTATTGATAAACATCTTTGCTAAAATCTTATCCAGATTTGTCATAGCTTTCCTTCAAAAAGCAAGCAGATTTCAATTTCATAGCTGCAATTGACACCTACACAGATCTTTGAGGTAGGAAAACAAAAATGTGCCACTCTCTCCATTTCTTCCCCATCTATTTGCTTAGAAACAATAGACAAGAGCTCATAATTTTAGTATTTGTTTCTTGATATTCAGCAACAAACCAGGTTTTGCACTTTCTACTTTTACTGGCATCAATGGGCTCAATTCCTCCTCACTTTCAGCTATTAAGAGTGGCACCATCTGCATACCTGACAATGATAATATTTCTCACAGCAATTTCAATTCCAGCACCTAATTCATCTAACTCAGCATTTTGCATGATATATTAATCATTTTAAGGGAATAAGAAGGGGGACAATATACAGCTTTATCTCATTTATTTCCTATTCTTGGCCTAGTCAGTTATTCCATATTTGGTTCTAACTGTTGCTTCTTCTTAAGCATACAGGTTCCTCAGGAGGTAAATAAGGGTAACCAGTATTCCCATTTCTCTAAACACTTGCCAAAGTTTGTTGTAGTCCACATAAAGGCTTCAAATGAGTCAATAAAGCAAAAGTAAATACTCTTCTGGAACACCCTTGCTTTCTCTATTAGCCAGCAGATGTTGGCAATTTAATCACTGATACCTCTGCCCCTTCTAAAACCAGTTTGTACATCTGGAAGTAGTCGGTCCATATACTGCTGGAGTTTAACTTACTGAACTTTGAGCATTATATTGCTAGCATGTGAAACAAGTGCAACTGTTTGGTAATTTAACACACTTTACTACTACCCTTTAGCAGAATGGAATATAAATTGACTTTTTCAATCTAATGGCCACTGCTTTCTTAATTTGCTGATAAATTGCAAACAGCACTTTAAAAGCATCACATTGCAGGATTTTAAGTGATTCAAGTGGAATTATATCACTTTCTACAGCTTTGTTCCAAGGTCCACTTAATTTCACTCTTCAGGATGCTTCCATTTCAGAAAAAGGTTGTTGCATGTCTCAATGATCACAAAAAAGACGACAAAGTGCCGTACAAAACCAGTAACACGATCCTTCAGCACTTAGAATGTCACCAAGTAAGCACAAGCAGGCAAATCTTCACGAAACAGTTTTATTGCAGCAATAAAGGCTCTCCGAAAAACATTAACGATAGCAGCATCCACAATACGTTTTTGTCACTTACTTCATCAGATAATTTGACAAAAACACCAACAGTCTTATATACCCTCAATTAATTCAAACCAAGAAATAAAATCATCTCATATATTAAAATACTATGTTCTACAATTTTATCTAAACAGTATACCATATCATTGTTTAATAAATACATCATATATATCCTGTATCATTCTATCTGTACTATAAAGATAAATTTATAAAACCTACTCATATACTATTATAAATACATAAATAAAATAAATTGAAATAACATTTCTTTATTACTTTACAATAACTCCCTCTAGTGGTAATATAAATAATTAATTTAAAAACTAAATAAACTAATATTAAAATACCATTATTTGTTGTTTAATACAAATAAAATCATGTACCTAATGTTGTTTTGTATGTTTGTTATATGCTGTTGCTACAACCTAGCTGCCCTTAATTTGAGAACTGGGGCTAGGGAAACTGCTTCATTTAAACCAGAGAATCTACTGGCCTCTAAATAAATTTGCCAGTATAATTCCCTGTACTCAATCTTGGTTTCCCCACATACCACCCCTCACATTTTTAGGAATTTCTTCAAGTATAAAAAACTTATAATTCACGCTATCACATTGTATACTGTGTTTATATAAAGCGTTATTAATATTCTGTGTACGTATAGCATTTAAACGCTCATATATTCTATTTTATTTTTCTCTCTGTTTTACCTATGTAAAATGCTTGACACGTACACATAGCTAAGTATATTACACCCTTACTTTCACAATTACTGTATTGTTTCGCTGTAATAACCTTGTTCCTGGAAGTTAAACTAATAGACTCTTTATTGTATATACAGGGGCACTGAGTGCATCTACCACATTTAAAAGTCCCCAGTCTACATTTTTTCGTAGTTTTCTTATTTTTATGTTGACTTTCCAAAATGGCTTTAATATTAAACCCTCTCCTGTAGACACACTTAAAAGGTGTATCAAAATCCAACTTTAAATCTGTCAATTTGCTAAACTTATTCCATTCCTGTCCAATAACTTGCCAAATAATTTTGGAATCACCACTATAATCAGTAATAAATGCTGAACTAAATGTATCTTCTCTGTCATCACTTTCTTTTTTATCATTAAATGTATCTCCCATATTTAGTTCTTTGACACCTAAAATAGGTGCAAATCTATTCTTTCTTTCTTGTACAACTTCATTTTTAATTTGAATAATCAAAGGGCCCGGGTAACCTCTCTCAGTAAACATATTATTTAAGTTATTACATTCCTTCATAAATTCTTCTTCATTTGAGGTCATCTTACTTATTCTTACAAACTGGCCCTTGATTATACCTTTTTTCTGATGATAGGGGTGAGCACTATTAAAGTGTAGAATGGAACTAATGTAAGTTTGCTTTCTAAATACTTTTGAATTTTATTTGTTCTCTTTCTTGTATATGGTGACGTCTAAATAATCTATTTCCCTATGTCCTATTTTATATGTAAATCTCAGAAATTCAGTGGACTCAGTTATGTATTGGTAGAATTCCAAAAAATAACTGGAATGTTCCTTTCCAAAAAATAACAATGTCATCTAAAAAGCGTTTGTACAACATCCAACAATCTCTATATTTACTGTTTAAAATATATTTATTTTCCCACATAAGTAGCACCAAATTTGCATACACAGGGGCGCATCTAGCACCCATAGCCACCCCACTAATCTGTTGATAAAATTCTCCTTGAAAAAAAAATAAAATTGTTCTCTAGTACTAATTCCACAAGTGTAGAAAGTACAGTTGTGTACCTACCATAAATGTAGATGTTCGAGTGTATTCACTGTTGCAGTCATTACACTCGGGTTATCCTGCTGGCAGGCTACCATGATCGGCCTGAATTCCAAAGTCTTGGTCCGGCGTCGGTTGCTGTCACCTCTTCCCTGACGTCAGTGCGCCAGGGGTATAAAAGATGCAGCCGACGCCATTTTCTTCAGTTTTTCTTGCCCCAGATGTCAGGTGCCCCCAAATTGGTAGGCTAAAAATTTATGGCAATAAGTATACATGCAATAACATAAACATTTCCTTCATCTACAAGCAAATACACCACATAGGTTGTATAGGATAGAGAAGTACACATAAGTCCCAGCAAAGAAATGGGGGATGGTGGGTGGGTAACCTGGACTGCAACAGTGAATACACTTGAACATCTACATTTATGGTACGTACACAACTGTACTGTGTTCATCGTGTTTCACTGTTGCAGTCATTACACTTGGGTTGAATCCCAAAGCTGAGGTAGGGAGGCTGGGCCTAAATAGGATTAGCAGAGGCTATAAGGCCCTGCAAAACTGCAGTGGCAAAGCCTGCTCTGGATTTAGAGTAGAGAGGTAAATGGTAGTGCTTTGTGAAAGTGTGCACTGAACTCCAAGTTGCAGCCTCTAAAATGTCTTTGGTTGGTACCCCTCTGAGGAAGGCTGCTGAAGTGGCTGCTGCTCTGGTAGAATGTGGCCTAATGTCCTTAGGAATTGATTTGCCATGTTGTGAGTAACAGAATAGAATGCAGTGGCCTATCCATTTTGAAATAGTCTGCTTTGAGATAGACTTTCCTTGCGATCCTGAAGCATATGCCACTAAGAGTTGCACAGTCTTTCTGAAAGCCATAGTTCTGTGCAAGTAGAAGCATAGCTGTCTGTGTATGTCCAAAGAATGCAGGAGTCTCTCACCCTTATTCTGTGGGTTTGGATAAAAAGTTGGAAAATGAATGGTTTGGTTAAGGGCCACACTGGACACTACCTTAGGCATAAATGTAGGGTTAGACCTCAGAGAAACCCTGTCTGGATGGAAAATGATGAAAGGTTCCACAGCCATGAGAGCCTGTAACTCTGAAACCCGTCTTGCAGAGGTTATTGCTAGGGGCAGAGCTGTTTTCCAAGATAAGAACTTTATTTCAGCTGTATTGGCTGGCTCAAAAGGCGGTAGTGTAAGTTTCTCCAAGACATAGTTGAGGTCCCATGTAGGTATTGGTGCTCTCCTTGGAGATCTTATATTTTTGACCCCTCTGAGGTATTGCCTTAGTAATGGGTGAGAAAAAATAGGTGGTTCCGTATTGTAATGAGCTGAAATGGCAGAGGCATGGATTTTAATTGATGAGAAGGATAGGCCTTTGTCCAGCATCTCAGTTAGGTATTGTAAAATCTGAGGAATATTTGGTACCAGTGTGTCAATTCCTTGTGCCTGGTTCCAAGCACAGAATCTCTTCCATTTTTCTGCATAAGATTTTCTGGTACTTGGCCTCCTGGCCTCCAAAATAACATCCATCACTGCTTTAGAGAGAGGTGTGTTCTGAATGGTTACATTATTCACCATGCTGCCAGATTTAGTGTCTTGAGTTGGCTGTGCAGGATCTGATTGTTTTGTTGGGTCAGCAAATGAGGAATCAGAGGCAATGTCCAGGCTGGGCCTTGAGACAAGCTCTTTAGGATTGGGTACCCGTGCTGGCGGGGCCAGTCTGGGGCAATCAGAATCATTTTTGTCTTCTCTTGTCTGACCTTTAGGAGTACCTTGGGAAGGAGAGGCAGAGAAGGAAAGGCGTATACTGTTAGGGCTTTCCAGCTGAATGATAGAGCATTCACTTTCCATGCTTGCTTGTGATAAGTCCTTGTGCAGAATTTTTGTAGTTGGTAGTTGTGAGGGGAGGCAAAAAGATCTATGTCTGGGCATCCCCATTTCTTTGTTATCATGCTGAAGACTTGTGGATCCAGTTTCCACTCGTGGGGATCCGTAATGTTTCTGCTTAGTTCATCTGCCAAAGTATTTTTCTTTCCTGGCAGGAATTGCACTTAATAAGTCAATGCTGTGTCCCACAAAGTCATGGCTTGTCTGCAGAGGGGGTAGGAATGTGTGCCTCCCTGCTTGTTTATGTACCACATGACTGTAGTATTGTCCGTCCTTATCAGTAGTTGTCCTGGATGAAGAAAGTCCTTGAAAGCTGTCAGGGCATTTTGAACATTTTGAACAGCTAGCATCGGTATACTCCTGTACCATCCCAGTTCCTCTCCACACAGATCCTACCTTTCTAACCTGTAGCTAGTTGCTTTGCTGATAGTTTTTCCTCTCTAACTTCTTGTCCTTGTTTCTACCCGCTCCGTTCTCCCTGCGGGCTCACTCCGCTCCCCTACCCTACCCCCAATTCCCACCCACCCCCAGTGCATCTACATTTATACCACTTAACCACTCCTACTTCCTCTCCAACCTCAGAACTCCACCCCTTCCTCTTCCTATTTCTCCTCCCACTTTCATACAACCACCACTTCCTATCCCTCCCTCCTCCTTCTCTATACCTCTACATTGCTTATCTCTACCTCAACATGCCTGGTAAATACTCATCCTTCCCAATTCAACTACTTCTCCTCCTAAACCTTACCTATATCTACTATCTTACCCAACCTCATCCTATCACATACTCACCTCTCTCACAAACAACTTGCCCCCTCTATTCTTCACCATCCAAGTGTTTCAGCTCTATCTCCCCTGAACTGTATCCCTTCAACAATAAACTATGTCTTCATTTTAAACTACTCTCCCCTCTGAAAACCTCATCAACTACTCTACCCTCCATACCTCCTACTATTCTATCTACTTACACCTCTCAATCCAAACAACCTAAATTCCTCCTCTACTTAACTCAACTTCTAAATTCAACACTTTTATCCGGTGATATACACCCTAACCCAGGCCCACACACCTCCTCCTCTAGCAATAAATCCATCCTACTTGCAGCGCTTAACGCACAAAGTTTAGCTAACAAAATTCCAAATCTCCATGCCTGGCTACTCCATAACAAACCAGATATCCTAGCTATATCTGAAACCTGGCTAAAACCAAATATAAAAAATGAAGAGATATTACCACCCAATTACTCTATCATGAGAGCAGACAGAACCAAAAAAAGGGTGGTGGTGTGGCTCTAATCTACTCCTCCTCCCTATCTATAACACCTTACAATAAAACCATACCAAGGTTCTCTAATGCAGAAGTAATACTAGCTCACCTTCAGCTAAATAAACATAAATCTATATATATAGCCTCCCTCTATATTCCCCCCGGAGACAATGTCCCAATACTCAAAGAATTCCTCTCCTGGCTATCAACTAACATCTGTAACGAAACTATAATCATGGGAGACACCAATATAAATTGGTCTTCCATTCAGTCCCCTACTCACCCCCTCAACATCAACCTATACAACTATTCCCAACTCATCAACTCCATAACTAGACCAACAAAATACTTCACTAGTGGCAGCATATTAGACTGGATTTTAGTATCCCACCCCCACAACTACCCCGACAGTGGAATCCTCCCTGATTCCCTCAGTGACCACCTTCCCATCTTTACAAGACGTTCTCCCTCTCCCTTACTAGCTTCTCACACTTACTTAACCACCCGATGTCATAAAAACTTTAACCCTGACGCTTTCTCTGCCACACTTAAATCACTTAACTGGTATCCCCTTAAAACCCTACCACTAGCAAATGCAATAACTCACTTTAATACAACCTTCCTACATCTCCTAGATATTCATGCTCCATTAATAACCAAAAGAATAAAAGAGAGAACCACACCCTGGATTACTAAAAGTACTCTTGCCACCATGCGACTTAGAGATAAAGCCTGGACACAATTCCAGAAGAACAAATCTACATCTAACCTTAATGCATACAAAACTCTTCGCAACTCAGTTAAAAAGCTTATCTCAGCAGACCGTCGCACCTACTTTGTCCAACTTCAAGACAACCATAGTATCAACCCACAAAAATTCTGGAGAGTTATAGCTACCCTCTTAAAACCTGGTACCACAGAAAACCCTAACCCCTCCCCAAATGTACAGGACTCTGATCTTGCTACTCAATTCAATACTTTTTTCATTGACTCTATTTCCAAACTGACCTCTTCTTTTTCAAATAACAATCTGCCTCCTAACTCGACTTATCCTCTCTCAGCCCCCCTCCCTAATCCTTTCTCCCATTCTTCTCACACACAACCCCCCCCCCATTTTTCATTAAACCTATACCCACATCTACTATAAGAAAACTCCTACAGAAACTAAAACCATGCACCAATGCCCCTGATAACATTCCCCCATTCTTCCTCAGCATAGCTGCTGATGCCATTGCCCTCCCTATCAGCATCTTAATCAACCGCTCTATCCAGGAAGGTCTTGTTCCTGAAATCTGGAAAATAGCCTACATCATTCCCCTGCACAAAGGTGGAAATAATACTAACATTTCCAATTTCCGTCCCATCGCTATTCTCTCTCCCATTTCAAAGATCCTAGAGAAATGTATCCACCTTCAACTCCTCCCCTATCTCTTAGACAATAACCTATTAACCCCCACCCAGCATGGCTTCAGACCGCATCATAGCACTATGACTGCCCTCCTTTCCTTCCTTGAAACTGTGAATAAAGCTAGAGATTCTGGCCTCACTGTATCTACCATCCTTCTTGATCTCTCCAAGGCCTTCGACACTATCTCTCATAACCTACTCCTTACTAAACTAACTAACCTAAACCTCTCCCCCTCTTCCCTCAAATGGTTCACCAGCTATCTCTCAAGCAGGCAACAAGCTGTCATATGGAAAAAGGCCACCTCCTCTTTTCTTGCCACCCCCACTGGTGTCCCACAAGGTTCAATATTGGGCCCCCTACTTTTCAACATTTTTATTAATGACTTTTACCGCTCTATCCCTCATGCTAACATTATCCAATATGCAGATGATTCCACAATCATCTGTGCTGCCCCATCCATACCAATCCTCTTAAAACAAACTCAGGATGCTTTCTCTACCACAGAACTATGGATGAAAGACAATCATCTAGCACTCAACGCTGCTAAAACTAAACTTATGATCTTTACCTCTTCTACAACCAAGACTTTAGACCGAAACTTATTCTCCATTACCAGCCAAAATACAACACCTCTTGAGCTGGTAACTGAAACCAAACTACTAGGAGTTCAAATAGATGACAGGCTCAAATTCAACTCCCATCTACTACTAAACATAAAAAAAACCCACCAAAAACTTGGCATGCTCTATCAACACAATCGGTTCCTCACCTCTACTACTAAACTTACTCTTTCTACTTCCTTTCTCTTACCCTCCCTTCTCTATGGAGCCCCTCTTCTAACAAACCTACAGTCATCACTCAAAACCAAATTGTCCTCTTGTTACAATAAAATAGCCAGATTCGCTACTAGCAACAAATCCTCAACCCATCACTGTGAATCTCTTCACAAACTAAACTGGCTTGAATTTCCTAACTACCTCTCCTACACCAACCTCACCTATGCTCATAAACTCATTTTCCAACCTTCCCTCTGTCCCTCTCTCTCCACTACCTTTAAAATGCATCACACACAAAGGCTTCTCAGATCTAATAATCAAAACCTTATAGAAGTGCACAGACCACTCCACCCCCCAGGACAATACCTCCTATCACACTCTCTGGCACGCCTATGGAACCCCCCCCCCTTCGTACCACTTCTAGCCTCCCATCCTTTAAAAAATCACTCCACTCTTATCTAACTTCCACATGGGAATGCTCCTGCTCCCATCCCTCATAACTTACACTTACTTCTACACTGTTCCCTTCCTTACTCTCAAATCCCAGGTTACAAATTCTTGTTTCCTTCTCTTATATAACTCCTTACTAATATCCAGCAACTCCTTCCTTTCTGGAAAAATGGAAAAAAAAAAAAACAGTTTTAACTTTGATTGAAACAATTTTTTTTACCTATGTAGTCTTCATACATTTTATGTGTGTATATCAATTTTAGTCTTGCTTCATATGTAACCTATATAATCTATGTTTGTTTAATTAACCTGTGTGTAAATCTGTACGTGGAGCTTTTCTCCCCAGGACTCCATTGAAAACGGGTTCTTCTGGCCCAATGGACTATCCTGGTTAAACAACTGCAAATAAATAAATAAATAAATAAATAAATAAATCTCTTTTTGATTGATATGAAGATGCATTTGGCTTGAGGGCCATGTGCCCTGAATACATTTTCCTGCCATGTGGACCCCCCAGGCATAATCTGAAGCATCTGTTGCTATTGACTGCCTGGCTGTGGGTAGGTTGAATGGCTGTCCCTTGTTGAGGTGACAGGACTGTGCCCACCATCAAAACTCCTGTTGGAGGCACGGAATGAGGGTAATCAATGTTTCCAGGCTGTGGCAATGTTGAGTCCAAACACTTTTTAGATACCATTGTAACTTCCTCATATGCAGTCTGGCATATGGAATTAGCAGGATGCAGGATGCCATGAAGCCCAAGGCCTGCAGAATTTTTCTTGCAGTTAACTGGATCTTTGTTGCCAACATTGTGAAGTAAGAAGTCAGTTGCCTTTGTTTGTCTGGCGTGAGATAAGCCATCTGGGCAGTTGTATTTAAGCTTGCACCCAGGAATATTATCTCTTGAGAGGGTACTAAATTTGATTTATTTTCGTTTACTGTGTACCCTAGGCATATCAATAATCTTTTTACAAACGCCAGGTGTTCTAGTAGAATGTCCTTGTTCTCTGCTTGAATTAGGCAATCGTCTAAGTAAGGATATATTTGAATTCCTCTTTGTCTGCAATATGCAATTACTGGTGCCAGGCATTTTGTGAAGACCCTGGGTGCAGTAGATAAGCCAAAGGGCAGTGCAGAGAATTGGTAGTGCATTGAGCCAGCTATGAATCTGAGGTATCTTCTGCAAGATTGTCTGATTGGTACATGCAGGTATGCCTCTTTTAGGTCCAAAGTTACAAGCCAAGCCTTTTTGCCCAGCATGGGCAGAAGCTGCTGCAAAGTCAACATTTTGAATTTTGGAATGTCCAGAAATGTATCTAGAAAAGACAGGTCCAGTATTGGTCTCCAGGCTTTGTCCTTTCGGGGTACCAAGAAAAGTCTTGAGTAAAATCCTTGTCCCTGCTCTTGCTGTGGTACTGGCTGAATGGCCCTCATGTCCATGAGGGATGAAACTTGTTTTTGTGCCTCTGCCAATTAATTATGTGGCAGGTCTGGCATACCTTTTGCCCTTGGCAGGGTGTGGAAATGGAACCTGTAGCCCTGGGACACTATATTTAAGACCCATTTGTCCTGGGTGATCATGTGACAGTTTTGAGAAAAAAGTGCTAGTTTTCCCCCTAAGGGGGCTGCCAAAAGTTAAGTGCTTGGTGCTGGCAGAGGGAAGTCATTGGGACTGTTTCCTGTAAGGCTGTGATTTGTCTTCTCCGCGTTTGGAGGTAGAAGCGGCCCACTGTTTAGGTCTGTATGAGCCCTGGGGTTGGGATCTGCCTCTCTGTGGTCTGTCTGACACTGGAAAGGACCAATTCTTTGTAGGCCAGTTCCTGCTAAATCTGGGTGGCTGTACCTGTAAGAAATCCTTTACTGTTTGCATGGATTTCGCTTTGTCCTCCCTTTTCTTCAACACCTTCTCTGCTTTAACACCAAATAAAGTATCATGCTGTAATGGAGCATCTAGTAATTTTGCCTTAACATGATCAGGTAGAAACTGTTCCTTTAACCAAGCATGTCTTCTAATGACAGAACCCGTAACTGCGGCCCTGCAAGAGGCCTCTAGAGAATCAAAACCACATTGCAATGTATGCTTTCCCACTTGTTCAGTTGTATGCAATAAATCCTGCATTTCCTTATTTACTGCACAATCAGAATTTGCCAACATTTTCTGTTTTAGCAGTGACATTAAGTATTGCTGATATTTAAGCATATGAAATTGACAATTTAAGGCCCTCATAGCCAAAGTAGCAGAAGTGTAAACTTTTCCCCCCATCTGTCTAGTGCCCTAGAATCCCTGTCAGAGGGGATAGGTTTTTTGCAGTAGAAGCCTTGACCCCTTTGGGACCCTGAGAAATAGTTTCTGGATCAGCAGCAGGGTTTTTATAAAGAAATTTATGTGAGTCTGGGACCCTGTAGTATCTGTCTGGTTTTACAGGGGCAGGGGGTAAAGAGTCAGGTGAAAGGGTGAACTCTGAAAATACATCATCTACAATGTCTAACACAGGGGGAATAGCAAATGGCCTGTGCTGAGGAAGTAAAAGGAAATCTCTAAGCCTTTTCTTTGAATCTGAGTAGTCTTGGCTCTCCCAGTGGACGTGCTCCCTCATGGTATGCAGGGTTTCGCCAAAAGAAAAATCATCAGGAGGAGAGGCTGAAGGAATAGATTCTTCAGCATCAGAATCCTCAAATGGAGGAAGAGAGTATTCCTGCTCAGAAGAGGAATCAGAGGAAATGGAAACCTGATCTGAAGATTCATATTCTGTCTCTTGCCTAGGCCTCTTATCAGGAGGGGGATGGGTACCCCTGATCAAGGTAATTAGGTCTTCGGCCATTTTGAGCATCTGTTTTTTAGACATGGAAGTCTGTCCAGGAGAATGCTGTACTTGTTTCTTTGTCTTTAAAGCTGCTTTAGAAGCTGAAGAAGGCTTTACATATAACTGTGTAGGTCTGAAAACACCCTCAGAAGCCGATGCCTGCTCAACGGCTCCGGACCCATCTGAGGGAATAGTTTCCGAGAGTCCAATACCTTGAGTATCCAGAGGCCTAACTGGCTCCACGTTGGAATCGGCAGCGGCCTGTGGCTCTGAGGTAGCGGGGGGTCAGGAGCTGCAAAAGCACCTCACTGAGAACCGGCGACTGGCTTAGCGGAAGCCTCATCTTCGGTTTTGGACCTCGGATGCATGTCCTTTTCCTTGCGCTTTTTATAAACTCCGGTCATCGGTTTTCCGATGGCATCATATAATTGAATCTTCGGCCAAAGTAATGAAAGGCAAAATCGTACCGATGCTTAATAGTGTGTGGGTTAAATCTAGCGCAAAACCGACAGCTAGCAACGTTGTGATCAGGGCCTAGGCAAGGAATACAGTAAGAGTGAAAATCCTTATGAGGTATTTGCTTCTCACAAGAAATACAATTGTTAACTTTTTCTGACATCGGTCTGGAGCAAGAAAAAAGTTTCCCCAATGGGGTACTTAGCTTTAATGAAGACTTCAGATCTGAAATTCGATTTTGAAAATCTCAGGAGTCGGCCGACCGGCACTTGCGAACTGCTTTTGCTTCAGGCAGCGTGCGGCAAGAAAGACTGAAGAAAATGGCGTCGGCTGCATCTTTTATACCCCTGGCACACTGACTTCAGGGAAGAGGCGACAGCAACCGACGCCAGACCAAGACTTTGGAATTCAGGCCGACTGCGGGTAGCCTGCCAGCAGGATAACCCAAGTGTAATGACTGCAACAGTGAAACACGATGAACATGAAATATGTGTTTTATGTGTTTCATCATTACTCAAGCATGCTATTTCTCTCAAATATTCCTCCATCCATTCTGTTCCTATATTGTGAGGAATAGATCCAAACAAATCTACAATATGAATAGTAACAAACATTTTATCTTCATTGTATATTTCCTGGGTAATATTTCTCAAAAAATCCCAAGAATCCTTCAAAATAATTTCATTTTCCATGACCATGTCTTTCAATTTTGTATCTAAATATTTTGCTAGAAAAGTAGTAGCTGAACCTTCAGCTGCTACTATAGGTCTGAGGGGTGGATCATGAATATTCTTATGAATTTTCGGTATTCTGAAAATTGATGGAACCCTTGGCTGAGGATTATATAAAAATTCAAATAATTTTTTATCGATGAAACCCTCAAGCAATAAATCATTTAATGTCATATATATCTTTTTGTATGCTATATTAATATGGTTGTTAGATACCTCTCTGTATTTCATATCATCATGCAAGTTTTCTAACATCTTAGCTTCATACATAATATTATTCATGATAACTATCCCCCCTCCCTTGTCTGGCCTCATAACCCTCACTTGTTTGTTTTCTTTTAACTCCTGTAACAATTCTTTCTCACTATGTGTTAAATTTGGAGGAAATCTATGCTTATTCAAATAGTTCCTTAACTCATGTTCAATATTAATTTCCAGGTTTCTTAATTGGGGGTGTAATGGTGGGTTGAATACACTTGCCCTTTGTAATTTGGTTTCTGTATTGGTTCCTGTGCCTTTCCCTTCAAATATTAGCTGAAAATTGATTTTTCTCAAATACATTTTTAAATCAATTAAGGTCCTACTAAATGTCACATTTTTGGGATGGTACAAAATTTAAGCCTTTAGATAATAACAAAAAATGGCTTTTATTTATTTCTATTTCACTAAAGTTAAATATATGAAACCCCTGATATATGTACTTAAAGCCTTCTTGTGTAACATTATTTAATTCCAACAGGATTTCATTTAAAATCTGTCTCCGTCCTTCCCCCTCCTTTGGTTCCACTGATAATTCACTGCTGACCGATTCCAAATCCTTTCGGATCTCCGGAGGGGGAATACTCTAAAGGGTCCTGCAAGTTACTTTGAATGTTCCTATCCTCTCGTTGAACTTCCATTATTATAACAATTCTGTTCTTCCCTATAGTTTACTTGGGGTTCCATATTCTCCCTATAAAACCGATAGTTGGTTTGCCTAGGTCAGGGGTAATGTATCTTATGTAGATATTCCTGTCTATCTCTATCAATTTTCTTTTTCTTTCTTATCATAATCTGTTGACATTTATTGTCAATGTGTTCCCTAACTAAAAAGTACTGTTTCTTATGTTCATCTATTGTGAACATTAAATCATTTATAATGTGTTCATTCACTTTATTAATGTTTTCCATAAGTAACACCATATTTCTTTCATTGTTTTTATGATAGCCTTCATTAAATCCATACCCCATTTATTAAACAAATCCAATAACTCACAATGAAATTCTGAATCTTGTTCTACATTATTTGGAAATTTCCAAACTCTTAAACCTTTAGGAAAGTACAGTTTTGTACCTACCATAAATGTAGATGTTCGAGGATTCCCTTGCTGCAGTCCTGACTATTGGGTATAGTCCGCGTCCCAGTCGGCCCGAATACCAGAGTATAAGGCTGACGTCGGTCATGGCGCCTTAGACTGACGTCAGTACGTCAGGGTACTAATGCGCATGACCGACGCCATTTCCTCAGTCTTTTCTTGCCCCAGATGTCAGAAGACCCAAAAAGACAAGTCCCAAAAACAACCTGCACCAATAAATATGTACAATATATACAGCAATATATATACAAAAAATATAAGCATGTAAATTCACCTACACAACCACCCTGAAACACAGAGGGAAGGAGGGAGGGTAAGTGGACTGCAGCAAGGGAATCCTCGAACATCTACATTTATGGTAGGTACAAAACTGTACTATGTTCTTCGTCTTCCCTTGCTGCAGTCCTGACTATTGGGTAGAATCCCAAAGCAGAGGTAAGGGAGGCTGGCAAATTATAAAGTAGCAGGAGCTGACAACATGCCTTGTAAAACAGCTGTGGCAAAACCAGCTCTAGTCTTAGAGTATATAGGCAGGTGATAATGCCTAGAGAAAGTATGCACTGAACTCCAAGTAGCTGCTTCCAGAATATCCTTAGTTGCCACCCCTTAGAAATGCTGTTGGTGGCAGTAGCCCTAGTGGAATGAGGCCTAATCCCAGCTGGAACCTCTTTGCCATGATGGGAATAACAAAATGCAATGCAAAGCCAATCCACCTAGAAATAGCTTGTTTTGACACAGGCTTGCCCTGTGAACTCAAAGCAAAAGAAACAAGTAACTGCTGAGACTGCCTAAAATCTTTTGTCCTGCTCAAATAATAACGCAATTGCCTGTGTACATCTAAAGTATGCAAAATCTTCTCCCTTTATTTTGAGGATCTGCAAAAAGTAGGCAAATGAATAGTTTGGTTTAAAGCCACACTAGAAACCACCTTAGGCATAAAGGAAGGATTAGTACGTAATGAAACCCTGTCCTTATGGAAAACCAAAAGGGCTCTACTGCCATAAGGGCCTGCAACTCAGACACCCTTCTTGCAGAAGTAATAGCCAACAGAAAAGCAGTCTTCCATGACAAATATTTCAATTCAGCAGTAGCTGCAGGCTCAAAAGGTTGTAGAGTAAGTTTTCCAACACAAAATTGAGATCCCAAGCAGGAGTAGGAGCTCACGTGGGGGTCTTATATTCTTTGCCCCTCTAAGAAACTGCTTGAACAAAGGATGCGAAAACAAAGGTGGGTCACAATCATAGTGAGCTGAAATTGCTGCAGCATGAATCTTTATGGAAGAGAAGGACAAACCTTTGTCCGATAATTCAGTAAGATATTGAAGAGCCACACTCAAATTAGGCTCTGAAATCTCCAAATTCTTTGCTGTACTCCAAAATAAAATCTCTTCCATTTTTCTGTACACTCTCCTAGTACTAGGCCTTCTAGCTTCCATAATCACATTTAAAACTTGTTGAGGAAGCTGAGACCTACCGTGCTTCAACACAGAATATGCCAAGCTGTGAGATGAAGAGATTGAAGCTTGACATTGAGCAGATGACCGTCCTTCTGAGATAACAGATGAGGAATCAGAGGTAAAGGCCATGGAGGCTTCTTTACAAGACTCCTTAGAAGTGGGTACCAGTGTTGCCGAGGCCAATCTGGAGCTATCAAAATCATCCTTGGCCTGTCTTGTCTGACCTTTAGTAATACCTTTGGAAGAAGAGGTAGAGGTGGAAAGGCATAGACATGAAGGTTATTCAACTGAAAGACAGAGCATCCACTTTCCAAGCTGTGTGATGAAACCCCTTTGTGCAATACTTTGGCAGCTGGTGGTTTAGTGGAGAAGCGAACAGATCTATGTCTGGAGTTCCCCATGACACTGTCAATTTCTGAAATACATGAAGATCCAGTTTCCACTCGTGGGGATCCATGATTTGTCTGCTTAATACATCTGCTTGGGAGTTCTCTGCTCCTGGCAGAAACCTTACCTGAAGAGTCAGTTGGAGGCTTAACGCATGATCTCCCATAAAATCATTGCTTGCCTGCATAGAGGATAAGAATGTGTTCCCCCTTGCTTTGATGTACCACATGACGGTTGTGTTGTCTGTCAGAATCAACACCTGCCCTGGAAGAAGTAACTCCTTGAACGCCATCAATGCAAACTGGACTGCTAACATCTCCTTCATGTTGATATGTAGATGCTGTAGTCTGGCAGGCCACTTGTCTTGTATCCACTTTCCATTTAGATGAGCTCCCAAGCAGTGTCCGAGGCATCTGTCGTTAAAATCTGA
Organism: Protopterus annectens; assembly: GCF_019279795.1. NCBI lineage: Eukaryota > Metazoa > Chordata > Ceratodontiformes > Protopteridae > Protopterus > Protopterus annectens. The sequence goes on from NC_056741.1 coordinate 697,847,609, forward strand.
CTCAGCCTCTGGCCGGGTCACAGAGAGTCCCTTGTTGAGGTGACAGGACTGTGCCCACCATCAAAACTCCTGTTGGAGGCACGGAATGAGGGTAATCAATGTTTCCAGGCTGTGGCAATGTTGAGTCCAAACACTTTTTAGATACCATTGTAACTTCCTCATATGCAGTCTGGCATATGGAATTAGCAGGATGCAGGATGCCATGAAGCCCAAGGCCTGCAGAATTTTTCTTGCAGTTAACTGGATCTTTGTTGCCAACATTGTGAAGTAAGAAGTCAGTTGCCTTTGTTTGTCTGGCGTGAGATAAGCCATCTGGGCAGTTGTATTTAAGCTTGCACCCAGGAATATTATCTCTTGAGAGGGTACTAAATTTGATTTATTTTCGTTTACTGTGTACCCTAGGCATATCAATAATCTTTTTACAAACGCCAGGTGTTCTAGTAGAATGTCCTTGTTCTCTGCTTGAATTAGGCAATCGTCTAAGTAAGGATATATTTGAATTCCTCTTTGTCTGCAATATGCAATTACTGGTGCCAGGCATTTTGTGAAGACCCTGGGTGCAGTAGATAAGCCAAAGGGCAGTGCAGAGAATTGGTAGTGCATTGAGCCAGCTATGAATCTGAGGTATCTTCTGCAAGATTGTCTGATTGGTACATGCAGGTATGCCTCTTTTAGGTCCAAAGTTACAAGCCAAGCCTTTTTGCCCAGCATGGGCAGAAGCTGCTGCAAAGTCAACATTTTGAATTTTGGAATGTCCAGAAATGTATCTAGAAAAGACAGGTCCAGTATTGGTCTCCAGGCTTTGTCCTTTCGGGGTACCAAGAAAAGTCTTGAGTAAAATCCTTGTCCCTGCTCTTGCTGTGGTACTGGCTGAATGGCCCTCATGTCCATGAGGGATGAAACTTGTTTTTGTGCCTCTGCCAATTAATTATGTGGCAGGTCTGGCATACCTTTTGCCCTTGGCAGGGTGTGGAAATGGAACCTGTAGCCCTGGGACACTATATTTAAGACCCATTTGTCCTGGGTGATCATGTGACAGTTTTGAGAAAAAAGTGCTAGTTTTCCCCCTAAGGGGGCTGCCAAAAGTTAAGTGCTTGGTGCTGGCAGAGGGAAGTCATTGGGACTGTTTCCTGTAAGGCTGTGATTTGTCTTCTCCGCGTTTGGAGGTAGAAGCGGCCCACTGTTTAGGTCTGTATGAGCCCTGGGGTTGGGATCTGCCTCTCTGTGGTCTGTCTGACACTGGAAAGGACCAATTCTTTGTAGGCCAGTTCCTGCTAAATCTGGGTGGCTGTACCTGTAAGAAATCCTTTACTGTTTGCATGGATTTCGCTTTGTCCTCCCTTTTCTTCAACACCTTCTCTGCTTTAACACCAAATAAAGTATCATGCTGTAATGGAGCATCTAGTAATTTTGCCTTAACATGATCAGGTAGAAACTGTTCCTTTAACCAAGCATGTCTTCTAATGACAGAACCCGTAACTGCGGCCCTGCAAGAGGCCTCTAGAGAATCAAAACCACATTGCAATGTATGCTTTCCCACTTGTTCAGTTGTATGCAATAAATCCTGCATTTCCTTATTTACTGCACAATCAGAATTTGCCAACATTTTCTGTTTTAGCAGTGACATTAAGTATTGCTGATATTTAAGCATATGAAATTGACAATTTAAGGCCCTCATAGCCAAAGTAGCAGAAGTGTAAACTTTTTCCCATCTGTCTAGTGCCCTAGAATCCCTGTCAGAGGATAGGTTTTGCAGTAGAAGCCTTGACCCCTTTGGGACCCTGAGAAATAGTTTCTGGATCAGCAGCAGGGTTTTTATAAAGAAATTTATGTGAGTCTGGGACCCTGTAGTATCTGTCTGGTTTTACAGGGGCAGGGGGTAAAGAGTCAGGTGAAAGGGTGAACTCTGAAAATACATCATCTACAATGTCTAACACAGGGGGAATAGCAAATGGCCTGTGCTGAGGAAGTAAAAGGAAATCTCTAAGCCTTTTCTTTGAATCTGAGTAGTCTTGGCTCTCCCAGTGGACGTGCTCCCTCATGGTATGCAGGGTTTCGCCAAAAGAAAAATCATCAGGAGGAGAGGCTGAAGGAATAGATTCTTCAGCATCAGAATCCTCAAATGGAGGAAGAGAGTATTCCTGCTCAGAAGAGGAATCAGAGGAAATGGAAACCTGATCTGAAGATTCATATTCTGTCTCTTGCCTAGGCCTCTTATCAGGAGGGGGATGGGTACCCCTGATCAAGGTAATTAGGTCTTGACCATTTTGAGCATCTGTTTTTTAGACATGGAAATCTGTCCAGGAGAATGCTGTACTTGTTTCTTTGTCTTTAAAGCTGCTTTAGAAGCTGAAGAAGGCTTTACATATAACTGTGTAGGTCTGAAAACACCCTCAGAAGCCGATGCCTGCTCAACGGCTCCGGACCCATCTGAGGGAATAGTTTCCGAGAGTCCAATACCTTGAGTATCCAGAGGCCTAACTGGCTCCACGTTGGAATCGGCAGCGGCCTGTGGCTCTGAGGTAGCGGGGGTCAGGAGCTGCAAAAGCACCTCACTGAGAACCGGCGACTGGCTTAGCGGAAGCCTCGTCTTCGGTTTTGGACCTCGGATGCATGTCCTTTTCCTTGCGCTTTTTATAAACTCCGGTCATCGGTTTTCCGATGCCATCATATAATTGAATCTTCGGCCAAAGTAATGAAAGGCAAAATCGTACCGATGCTTAATAGTGTGTTGGTTAAATCTAGCGCCAAAACCGACAGCTAACGCGTTGTGATCAGGGCCTAGGCAAGGAATACAGTAAGAGTGAAAATCCTTATGAGGTATTTGCTTCTCACAAGAAATACAATTGTTAACTTTTTCTGACATCGGTCTGGAGCAAGAAAAAAGTTTCCCCAATGGGGTACTTAGCTTTAATGAAGACTTCAGATCTGAAATTGATTTTGAAAATCTCAGGAGTCGGCCGACCGGCACTTGCGAACTGCTTTTGCTTCAGGCAGCGTGCGGCAAGAAAGACTGAAGAAAATGGCGTCGGCTGCATCTTTTATACCCTGGCACACTGACTTCAGGGAAGAGGCGACAGCAACCGACGCCATACCAAGACTTTGGAATTCAGGCCGACTGCGGGTAGCCTGCCAGCAGGATAACCCAAGTGTAATGACTGCAACAGTGAAACACGATGAACATGAAATATGTGTTTTATGTGTTTCATCATTACTCAAGCATGCTATTTCTCTCAAATATTCCTCCATCCATTCTGTTCCTATATTGTGAGGAATAGATCCAAACAAATCTACAATATGAATAGTAACAAACATTTTATCTTCATTGTATATTTCCTGGGTAATATTTCTCAAAAAATCCCAAGAATCCTTCAAAATAATTTCATTTTCCATGACCATGTCTTTCAATTTTGTATCTAAATATTTTGCTAGAAAAGTAGTAGCTGAACCTTCAGCTGCTACTATAGGTCTGAGGGGTGGATCATGAATATTCTTATGAATTTTCGGTATTCTGAAAATTGATGGAACCCTTGGCTGAGGATTATATAAAAATTCAAATAATTTTTTATCGATGAAACCCTCAAGCAATAAATCATTTAATGTCATATATATCTTTTTGTATGCTATATTAATATGGTTGTTAGATACCTCTCTGTATTTCATATCATCATGCAAGTTTTCTAACATCTTAGCTTCATACATAATATTATTCATGATAACTATCCCCCCTCCCTTGTCTGGCCTCATAACCCTCACTTGTTTGTTTTCTTTTAACTCCTGTAACAATTCTTTCTCACTATGTGTTAAATTTGGAGGAAATCTATGCTTATTCAAATAGTTCCTTAACTCATGTTCAATATTAATTTCCAGGTTTCTTAATTGGGGGTGTAATGGTGGGTTGAATACACTTGCCCTTTGTAATTTGGTTTCTGTATTGGTTCCTGTGCCTTTCCCTTCAAATATTAGCTGAAAATTGATTTTTCTCAAATACATTTTTAAATAAATTAAGGTCCTTCTAAATGTCACATTTTTGGGATGGTACAAAATTTAAGCCTTTAGATAATAACAAAAAATGGCTTTTATTTATTTCTATTTCACTAAAGTTAAATATATGAAACCCCTGATATGTGTACTTAAAGCCTTCTTGTGTAACATTATTTAATTCCAACAGGATTTCATTTAAAATCTGTCTCCGTCCTTCCCCCTCCTTTGGTTCCACTGATAATTCACTGCTGACCGATTCCAAATCCTTTCGGATCTCCGGAGGGGGGATACTCTAAAGGGTCCTGCAAGTTACTTTGAATGTTCCTATCCTCTCGTTGAACTTCCATTATTATAACAATTCTGTTCTTCCCTATAGTTTACTTGGGGTTCCATATTCTCCCTATAAAACCGATAGTTGGTTTGCCTAGGTCAGGGGTAATGTATCTTATGTAGATATTCCTGTCTATCTCTATCAATTTTCTTTTTCTTTCTTATCATAATCTGTTGACATTTATTGTCAATGTGTTCCCTAACTAAAAAGTACTGTTTCTTATGTTCATCTATTGTGAACATTAAATCATTTATAATGTGTTCATTCACTTTATTAATGTTTTCCATAAGTAACACCATATTTCTTTCATTGTTTTTATGATAGCCTTCATTAAATCCATACCCCATTTATTAAACAAATCCAATAACTCACAATGAAATTCTGAATCTTGTTCTACATTATTTGGAAATTTCCAAACTCTTAAACCTTTAGGAACTATATTCATACCAATACATTCCTTCAGATACACATTATCTAATTCTAAACTTCTGTATTTATATAGCAAGTCATTTAACATATCAATATTTTCATTGTATGAACAACCGGATGTCTTATTATCTATATCTGTAGTATTAAAATTCAGTTTGCGTCCTAGCCAAGCATTTAAAGACATTTGGCTGTGTCTACGGTTAGTATTACAGTCACCTCTTTGTGGTGATACAGGAATCTGTTGGGCGTCATCTGCTTCAGTCCGCTCGTTTCGTCCACTTTCATTAGAGTCCAAAAACACCCTCGGTAAACCACTACATCCCTCCTGTTGACTTTCTCTTGCATTCTTCGAATCAGAGGAAAAAACGCCCGTTCCATCTTCTGAAACTGCTGTGCTTCCTGGTTCGCTGGAATGATACGTGATTGCGTCACCAACGTTTGACATAGTGGAGTTAACACTCCCACCAGCTGTGTCAGCTGGCCAAGAAGTTTGGAGACCTTGCCGCCTTCAAAATTTATCAGTCCAGAGGTCCCTGCTGTACCTACAGCTCCATCCATCCTCAAAAAGCCAGTAACCACAAAAAAGAAGACAAAGCACTGTACAAAACCAGTAACACGATCCTTCAGCACTTAGAATGTCACCAAGTAAGCACAAGCAGGCAAATCTTCACGAAACAGTTTTATTGCAGCAATAAAGGCTCTCCTAAAAACATTAACGATAGTAGCATCCACAATACGTTTTCGTCACTTACTTCATCAGATAATTTGACAAAACACCAACAGTCTTATATACCCTCAATTAATTCAAACCAACCAATAAAATCATCTCATGTACTAAAATACTATGTTCTACAATTTTATCTAAACAGTATACCATATCATTGTTTAATAAATACATCATATATATCCTGTATCATTCTATCTATACTATAAAGATAAATAAATTTATAAAACATACTCATATACTATTATAAATACATAAATAAAATAAATCGAAATAACATTTCTTTATTACTTTAAAATAACTCCCTCTAGTGGTAATATAAATAATTAATTTAAAAACTAAATAAACTAATATTAAAATACTATTATTTGTTGTTTAATACAAATAAAATCATGTACTTAATGTTGTTTTGTATATTTGTGTTACAATCCTTTTTAGGTAGGTCTTCTGTACATTTCTTCTTAATATCTTCTGCTTATATTAGGTCCCTCCCACCTCTGTCTGCTATCATGCTCATTTTTACCTGGATGTTTCCCCTTAACATCACCAATCTTCCTTAACAGATCTTTTGCCCTACTGTTTTTATGGTCATCTTCCAAATCTATATACTGCTGATTTAAATATGGCTCCTAGTCTTTCTTTGCTGTTCTCTGAAACACTAACAATGCATTGACATACCTTTCGATCTCCATTGCTTTCTGCTCTCCTTTCCTCAGCCACTTCTATTTTACATTCTTAATCTTCTATTTGGAATATTTTTGATGCCACCTCCTAAACACTATTACAAACATTTGTCCGTAGCTCTTCAGGTACTCTACTGTCCAGGTCCAATCCCATAAATCTATTCTTCAACTCCACCACATATCCACTTGGAATACTGTTGAGCTCATACCTCACTGGATTCAATGATTTTTGTGACTAATTTAAGTCTGAAACTTTGCATTAAGAAATTGCTAGCCTGACTCGCAGTCAGTTCCGGGTCTTGTTTTTGCTGACTGTATAGAACTCTTCCATCTCTGACTACAATGTACATAATAAATGTGATTTCAGCATTGCCCATCTAGTGGTAGCCATGTGTAAAAAGCTTTCTCTTAGGCTACTGAGAGAGTATGCTATGACTAATTAATTATTTTGGCAGAATTCTACTAGTATGCATCCTGCTTCATTCTGCATTCCAAGGCCGAATCTATTATTCCAGTTGTACTCGGACTACCAACTTTGTTCTGGCTGTCCCAAGTAGAGAGAATGAAATGGAAACCAAAGCACATGAAGAAATGAGAATTCTGGGCAGATAAGGGTGACAGCAAGGTGCCCCCTCTCCCAAATGGGAGAGAATATTTTCAAAAGCCTTGAAAGCTGAAGCAGAGTCTGTTCCAGAGAAAGGATTAAAAAACGATAAAATCCGATAAAAACACAAGCTTTTATTAATCAAAAATCATAATCAGTAAGTGCTTTTGTATCCATACACCGAGACTTCATCAGATTGATTAAAATAAACTACCACCTTTCAGTTCGAGAATGTTTTCTAATAATACTATAAGTTTGCTCATGGAAATACTCGACGTTATATTACATTATAATTACTTTAAATTCAATAAGAAAAGATATGTTTAAGTTAACGGCATAGCTATGGGAGCAGCATTGGCTCCCAGCTATGCAAATATTTTTATGAAGGGATGGGAGAGATCAAATATTTTAGACTGTTTTTTCCAGCAACATAGTATTGTTTAAGCGTTTTACTGAGATGTTATTTTTTTAATTTGGAGAGGTGAAGTCAAACTACTTAGTTTTTTAAAATATGTCAATAATATAAGCTCCTATTTAAGTTTTACATATGAGTATAGTTTTAGTAATGTTAATGTTTTGGATGCAATAGTTTTCAAAGAGAATAATAAATTATTAACTAAGATACATAACAAAGATGTACAGAATAATTCTTACTTACGTTACAAAAGTATGCATCCAATAAAAATCAAAGAAAATATTGTTGAGGGACAGCTAATAAGAGTAAGGGATCTTACAACTAGGGATCAAAATTTTGTTGATAAAAATATGAGCTTATGTAACAAATTTATAAATGGAGACTATCCCAAAGCTTTGGTAAGAGACAAATTTAAGGAAGTTAGTGATGTTGGGAAACATGGAAATAAGGTAGTTAAGCAACCTAACAAAATAGATAACACTTCTATGTTGATTAGTAATAGTGTTAATGCACGGGCTATCAAAAGCATAATTAGCAATAACTGGACGATACTTAGCAGTTGTCCTGAATTATAAATAGTAGTAGGAGATAGTCTGTTTTTTGTGCATAAAAGGGGCAAAAGTTTCAAGGATTATTTTCAATCCATGCTAAGTAAACCAAAGAAGAAAAGTGCAAAACCTGGTATGGTAAGTGTCTTAACTGTAATTTCTGTGATCATTTGTATGTTGAATCTGGACAAATAAGAATAGGTGACTATCTTATTAAAATGAAATGGTGTTTTACATGTAAGTCTAAATTTGTAGTTTATTTAATTTTCTGCAAAACTTATGTCATTTTATGTTGGGAGAACAACTAGAGAATTGTACAGGCATATTTATGAGCATAAGTATGCTGTCCAGAAAGGTGATGAAAAAAAATGCCTTGGCAAAGCACTATAAATTGAATAAATGTAAGATTGATTTTGAGTTTTTAGTTTCAGACGAGTTACAAGATTTTCAATATATGTTTAATGAAGAGAATGAATTAGCTTGGTTAGAATACACTTGGCAGGTAAAGTTAAATGCTTGTTATCCTCCTGGTTGGAATAACAACCAGGATTTTCTTGCTTTTTTAAAGAAAAGAGTTAAACATTAATCAATTTAGTCGTGATATAATTACATGTATACAGAAAGATGGTAGTTTATTTTAATCAGTCTGATGAAGTCTCTGTGTATGGTAACAAAAGCACATACTGATTATGATTTTTGATTAATAAAAGCTTGTGTTTTTATTGTATTTTATTGTTTTCTAATTAAGTTTGGTTATCCATTTTTTACTGTTTGAGAGTCCGGAGAAAGGATTCCTCAGGTCTAAAAGTGTCACAACACATCACAGTGTCTTCTTGTACTGAGAAGAACATAACTCTATAACAAATGCAGCACTCCCTCTTTCGCACTACAAAAACACTTTTTTGGTCTCCTAGAGTACACTGCATGACATATGTTTCATTTCTACTGTACAATGAGCTTTTCCTACCCTTTATTGCTCTTCAAGATGACTTATTTTCATTCTGCAAGAAAATTAGCTGATCCTTCCCAATCCAAAAAAAAAAAATGCTTAAGAAGTTGAAGACTGCCCAAAGGTAATTTAGCTCTCCCTTTATTCCTTCATTCTTAAACATGTATACCCCCATCCCCATCCTACCAGGGAACCTCAGTCGTCACGGTCTTTCGTTCACTCCATTTCTTAAAGAACCCAACCAGTCTCTAAACATATGAACCATACACTGTTTGCCCCTCACAGGGAATGTATCACACATAACTCAAATTGTATGCTGATGCAATGAACAAAACAGAAAAATACAAGTTCACTCATTAACTTGATTATTATGATTAAAACAGACTCAGCTAAATGAGTAAGTAAATCAAAAAGACTAAAGCCAGAGAACATACAACTGTACTTAAACTATAATAATGTACAGAAAAATAACTTTTTACTAACAAAATGTTAAAAACTATAAAACTGACTAAAGGCATTAAATAAACAAAGTATTATAAACTAATGGGAAGTGTATTAGAAGCAGTAAACTACACTGGAACTAGTCGCACTGAAAGACAGAAATGAGGTTGTGACAATGTGAGGTGTTACCATCTGTGCCAGGGAGAGTAGGGCAGTGCATGGTATATGTCAGCATAGCTGGCTGGAGGTTTGTAAATAGTTTTGCATCATTTGACTGTCACACTGACTTGTACAGATGTTTGTGTTAAAATGTATCAACAGTGTTATTATAACGGACTAAAAGTATATGTTTAAACAAAGAATTCTGGAAGGGAAGAGTGGAAGTTTCTGAAACTGTTCTACAGCATTCAGATACTGCAATAGATCTTATGTTCTGAGTGTGTATTGTACCACAGTCAGGTGATCAAATGTGATGTCTTTTTATAACCAGCACTGAGATGATGGAATTCTCAGAGCAGTTTGTTTTGCTTTCTTTGGAACCTGATATAAAAGATCTATGTCAGTTATCACAGTTCAGTTAGCTGCTCTGTTCAGTTAGTTAGAAGCTCATGACCTTGCCTTGTAAGCATCTCAGCATCTAATATTGCCTTGTTATATTGGTTAAGTTAGCTAGGGAACAGTTATTCTTATCCCTTAAACAGTCAGGAAAAACGGTGAGATTAGTTAATTAGTGTTTTCCTGCATCTGTTTGAACCTGTCCAACTGTGTTATTTTTATTTCTCCTGTGACTGAAACTCTGGTGTTTACTGTGCTTAGATACTTGGCATCCTCATGTTTTTTTTATTATTTATTTATTAAATATTTTATACCTTTCATTGTGGCTGGCCTTTTCACGAATACTTTTAAAATCTTGAGAGTACCTGCACTTAATTTAATGGCGTGAGGCCACTCTGAAAAGCCTTGCTGCTTTGGTTGCACTCCACCATTTATATTAGTATTGATTTTACTCAGTATAATTGGATACCCTTTTAAGAGCTAGAGAGTAGCTGACTGTTGGCACCATGGTTACCTTACAGTCCAGCCAGAAGTGGTACAGCTAGCAAATCTGTACCAGCTTTTCCCAGGTGTGTGTGTATGTGAGAAAATCAAATACCCAGGTGTGGGTGTGTCAGCTACTTCGACCTGGGACACACTCTTCCAAAGTGAGTCTTGTTTAGCATCTGGACAGGCAAGGAGTCCAGTCCCAGGTCTGGAGCGTGTTCCCTGTGTGCTCTTGGGAGAACCTGTGCTTGATGCAGACAGCTGCATCTGAAAATACAGTGTAAACCCATTCCAGTTTTTAGTGACCATCTCTCACCGGTGTCAGTATTGAGGATTGAGGCTCCTTGATTACTGGCCTGGGGTAGAGGGGCCGTCACTCAGGTAGAAACGTGAAATACTACTTTCAGTGTATTCAGATACCCATCCCCGCTGACCATTCATCATCATCAATAATTGCCTAAAAGGTTCTCACCTACCTTTACTTGTTTTACAATTTAACCAGATAGGATTGGTCAAACGACTCTTCAGCCATGACCTGAGACAAAGTGACACTCAGACTACATAACAGAATTTAGTGTCAATATTATGAAGAATATAAAATTGTGTTATAACAAAATTATTAAACTAATCATGATTAATAAGGAGCAACAAACTACGCAGTTGGTATCTGTAAAATGAACAAGGTGTTTTATGGTTTCTTTGGCGCTAAAATAAAGTAGGACTACATGAGATGCACTGAGACATGCTAAAGAAGTTTGCTACACTGCTAACACTGCACTGACTCATAGAACTGTTTTTTATGGAATGACTGAAAAGACACAAGGAGTTTCCAATGCCAGGGGTACTGAATTACATGCTGTAGGAGCCAGCATGTGGAAAAGCACTTCTATTTCAGCTTGGGGTAAAATGGTGTCAAAGAAGAATAGTGTCATTGAAATCTGCATTCTGTGGAGTGGAAGGATTCTCAAACATGGAGAATACTAGCAGGTGGATGGCAAAAGTTGGGATAAATGAGCTTAAAGGCAGCAGTAGCAAATATTAGGGAAACTCTAAGATTCACAGTAAGATTGCTGGTGGAAAGTAGCAAGTTGCACTGTATAATTTCCCTTCAAGTATTACTCCCTGGTCATACCTCTGAACAGAACCATAACCATGGTGGTGTGAAGAGGACAGCTGCCCCAGATATAAAATGTTAGGGGTGGGGACACAATTAGCAAATGCTGAAGTGCTGGAGAGCAGTACCACTTTCATAAATGAATACTAGTACTGCACTGACGTCACGACTGAAGCAGCCAGTGTGTGCGTGCACAAGCTCTGCATGTGTGATAGTTGTAGTAAGCAGTTGGGTGCAGATGAGTTCTTTTTTTTTTCTTTGAGGTGGGGGAACTGCACAGGTCACCAGATAACCTGGCTATGGTCTTGCCTATTTTTAACTCAAAATGTCGCCATGCCCCTTCTAAAATCAGTGACATTTTTATTTTTCCTTTGGTGATTGGTTTCACTAGGCTAGTTTCCTCTTTTAAGGGAACACCCAAGGTGGTACTTCTACTACTTTGAGAAATTTGTCTAGGGCAGTGGGAACTTTCCCTACTATTTTCGATAGGAGCCAAAGGATCTTTTACATCCACCTCAGCTACTACCAACTCATACAGATGGAATCTCCAGTTAACATCTCATTTGAAGGATGAGACACACTGAAGAGCAGCAGTCCCGTAATACTGCAATGCAGTGTCACCAATCCAATTACTCAGAGTGGCAAATGAGAAAAGGTGGTAGATTACAGTCAATAAATAATAGCAATCATTGCAGTTACTAATTTCTTTACTCACAAAATGCATTACAGTTCAAGCTCTCAGTCTGTCAACTCTCGGAGTCAACAGTTTTGATATTTAAAATGTGTCCCTAATTTAGGGCCGTTACCCTGAATACTTTTGGCTTTGTCCCTAATTCCAGGCAAAAGAGGTCGAGAATTATGCCTCATCACTCTTACTCTCACAGCAATGGTGCTCCCATACAAGTAAGACTGCATGGAAAGAGGTTCTGGCTTCCAAAGGAGTTGGAGAGGTCTACAATTGCAGTACAATCAGCAACATTTTTTGTTGGATTTGGAATGAGAATCCAGCTGCAAGAAGTTCAAACTAGATACTCAGTTCAGTTTACAATAGTACCACCAGATGGCAGCAGATGATACTTAATGAGAGGCAAACACCTTTCCTGAGTAGGTCGCTCTTTCTAAAAACTGCTGAGCACTGACATAGATCACAAACGCAGATACTTAAACAATAGTTCAGGGATATACATTTATCTGCTTAGAATAATCCTTTGACTTATGTATTTCTTGTGTGTGTGTGTGTGTGTGTGTGTGTGTGTGTATATATATATATATATATATATATATATATATATATACATATACATATACCAAACGGGGCGATGTATTGGCCTGTACTTCAGAGAAGTAGATGCCAAACAAGAGTGGTCCCAGGACTGAACCCTGAGGTACTTCACTTGTCTGGAGATGGATTTGGAGTCGGCTACTTTTACAGTGTGGGTTCTGTCAGTAAGCCAGTTGGCAACCCATCGAGTAACATAGGGATTAATGCCCAGCTTAGTAAGTTTATCTATATATCTATATATATATATATATATATATATATATATCTATATATATATGATTCAAATCAATGCAGGCTCAGAACAAAACAATAAATACAACTGAGCTGCAACAGTAACTCCTGCAAAGACACACAAGCAGACATCCAGCTTGCAACAGAGGTGATCATGTTTCATCAACAGCCCACGGGATTCTGCAACAGCATGTGACAAAATGCTGAGAAAAGCCATAATGAATATCTACAACTAGCTCGACCAGCATGTTGCCAACAGTCAAAGCACACACACTGTTGGGTAGCTATTTAAAAACACCTTTATTGTTTTACTTAAATGTAAAAGTGCCTTGACCATCAAGTCTTCATTTAAACATCTATAGCTCACAACTCTCCTTAAATACAGAAGTCCCAACAAAAAGTAAATCAAATCAAGACATCTCATCCTTGAAAAAAAACAATAAACACTATCTAATAAACATTAATACCTTTGGTTCTAGAGGATCATAGGTTGGTACTAGGCTATCGGTCCTAGGGCCTATACAAGCCTAGCCATAACAATTCCCTGGCTATTTCTTCCCTGGACCCCTAGCAGGGCGACTGACATGATCCCCGGGGTGAATTTCCTATCACCCATCCAATCATCAAGGTTCCTTTGGAAGAAGGCCAAAGAGGTACTCTGCTTGACATGTTGTTGTTTGTCTTTTCGGCTTTTCCCAGTTAGGGGTCTCCACAGCGTAACTCCGGTCCGCTAATGATTGGCAATCGATTTTTATGGTGCCGAGTTTCCAGCCCGATGCCCAACCTTCAGCAAAGGCATGTCCATTCACGCATGTCTTTCGAAGGCCACTCGACCACGGGGAGGACATGCAGACTCCACACAGAAGGCACTCCAGCTGTGAATCGAACAGGAGAACCTCTTGCTGTGAGGTAACAATGCTACCACTGTACCACCGTGGCTTCACTCTGCTTGACATGCATATGCTGGAGGGCTAGGTTCCTGACCCAGAGACTCCTCAGACTATGGAATAGACTGCCCATACTCTGCTTGACATGTATGGGCAGTCTATTCCAGAGTTTGGGGAGTCTCTGGTCAGGAACCTAGCCCTTCAGCATGTTTTGTTCATTGTGATGACAAGGTTTAGATCCCTGGAGTGTGTGTCTCTGAAGGATTGGGATTTCTTTAAGTCTAGCATGTCCAACAGCTCTGGGTTTGACATGGCCTTGTATGTTAAGCAGAGATCGAATCTGAGTAGACAATATGTGACAGAGTATAGGTGGAGGTTTTTTAGACGGTCTGCATAGGGCATCTGCTTTAGGCTTGTGATTCTTTTAGTGAGGTATTTCTGCGGCCTTTCTAGTTGTTGCAGATGTCTTGAGAGGTACATACCAAACGGAGCGATGTATTCTATAATGGGTCTAATGAGGGATGAACACAGTGGGACAATGACCTCCCTTTTTCTGGATGAAAAGCCCTTAGTGATGATGTGTGCCACATAAAAGGATTTCCTGACTGTTGCCGCAATCTGGTTATCGAAGGTGAGACCACTGTCCACCCGTGTCCGTAAATCTCTTATCACACTTTCAGTGTTTAGTGTACTGCCACATATGTGGTAATTCATTGGTACATGTTTTTTCCCAAAGGTGATAACTATACATTTCTTGGCCTTGAGCTTGAGCCCATGGCTCTGGCACCAAGCATCTGTTTCTGTAAGGCCCTTTTGTAGAGTATCCACATCATTTGGAGATTCAATAATGGCTCCCAGTTTGCAGTCATCTGTAAACTTTGTTAGCCAGAGTCCCTTAGTATTGGCCTGTACTTCAGAGAAGTAGATGCCAAACAAGAGTGGTCCCAGGACTGAACCCTGAGGTACTTCACTTGTCTGGAGCTGGATTTGGAGTTGGCTACTTTTACAGTGTGGGTTCTGTCAGTAAGCCAGTTGGCAACCCATCGAGTAACATAGGGATTAATGCCCAGCTTAGTAAGTTTATCTATGATTCCAGATCAGAAGACTATGAGTTATACTCCCACCTCAGGTGACCAGATTACTTTTTCTTTCGAATTGCTGCCACTGCAGTCCAGCATTACAGGATACTGCATTCACGAGTGTGCCATCTTTTGGATGAGATGTTAATCCTAGGTCCCATCTGCTTGAGTGGGTTGTAGCTCAAATGGATGTAAAATGAACCCATGGCACTTAGGGTCATAGGCTGTTACTAGGCTTGCAGTCCAGCCTAGCCCAAATTCCCAGTTGCCCCCCAAGCACTCTCTGGTTAACCGACTTGCTCAAATCAAACCCTGTACCACAAGAACTACAATTCACAGCCTCAACGCTCTGCACTAACTACTAGAAGAGTAGAGGATCCCTGGTGCCCTGGCCAAAATTTCCCTCAAACTACCATCTCAGGTCTCTCTCAAAAATAATCCACAAGTCCTATGGGAAGTAACCTGGTAAACAAATTGATACATTAAAAATACATGAATAAGTGTTAAAACACTTAAACCTCCTATTAAAACGTTCATTCAGTTCGCAGCAAATGTTTTCTATTTATCTCATGATTTAAACTCTGGTTAAATGGCTTCAGACAGACAAACAAACCAGGCTTCCTTCTGTAACAACACTTGAGACATATTCAAATACAAATCCTTGTTTTTTAAATAATACATAATGAAAACTGTTAACCACGTATAATTCTGATTATAACCTTCTTAAAGTGCATTTCTACTGAACTATACAGCACCATTCATCATACTGCTTATGTCTTCCTGCATACCTCTCAACTGTTATGATGTAGGCATAGCACTACTAGCTATAACATGATTTCAGAGTTTGGCTTGCTCCTCCTAGATTCATTGCTTTTCTTCTGATTTTCCTCATAAAGGCAGACCTGTTCCAAGAACGTTTTAAGTAAGCCTGTACACAGATACAGTCAAGTATCTAAAACATTCTGTTTCAAAAATAAGAAAGTTTGCCTTTTTGGGCCCTCTGCTATGACTTAAAGACCAGCACTATGATTTATAGCGTTCAGAGGTTGAGAGGTATGTCTTACTGTATGTAGACTAGTCATAGTTAATTCAGTCCCAGAAATTCTCTTGGCATTTTGTACAGGATAGTTCTTTAAGGGACTTTCCCTGAGAAGGGTGAAAATAAGGGACAGTCAAGTTACTGTACAGTTTCAGTTTTTGAATAAAGGGACAAGACTGGTGTTCACAATATTAATGATCATTGTTTCAGGTTCACTGAACCCCAGAAATATCTACAAATATTGCCCATGAAAGTTTATTAACTAGGACACACAATGAGACAAGTACTGATGTGTGTGGTCTCCAGTGACAAATGGTAGCCTGAGGGGGTTATATAAATTGAATGTACTTGCACATGGATGGGAGAGCAAAGATCAAGCTGGGATATACCAAAGTTATTTATTTATTTTTTTTAAACCAAGCTAGTTAAACTTGCAGACAACTGTCCAGCTAATGTTCATCCACTGGGACCTAATAACCACCACAGGACAGACGCAGACAACTGTCCAGCTAATGTTCATCCACTGGGACCTAACAACCACCACAGGACAGACTTTTCTGAGGAAGGCAACAGGGACTACATCTACCGAATGTGCATTCTATACATTGCAGAATTAGATCTGCAGCTCTGGAAGGAATGGCTGGATAGGCAACATTTCTAAAACCAGAATTTGTACATGTTATAGTAAAAAGAACAGCGTGCTGCTGCAGCTATAACTATTTTTTTGGGTTCTCTGCCCAAGCAGCCTGCCATATATCATGTCTTCAGTGTGATTTCTCTTCCCTTCCCAATGAAATGGCTTGCCTACTAGACCCAGGTCACTTACCAATACACTGACTGCTGAGAAACAGTTCTCATGGGTTGGATGGAAGGAAACCAGGGGACCCCCAAGGCAGCATTGTTCTGGTTATTAGGAGGGGCATTCCCTTAATGATATCAATACACTGCACTGTACTTCACTGTACACAGGCTCGCAGACATCTGTCCGCCCCATTAAGCTCTTGACCACCCTGCAGGATTTGCTCCTTGGTCTTCATGAGACAGTCTTCTTCTTTTGGCTTTTTCCGGTTAGGGGTCGCCACAGTGGATCACCTGTCTGCTCATGACTGGCAGTGGAGTTTTTACGGTGTCTAGTTGCCAGACGGGCGCCCAACCTTCCACAGAAGGCACACACATGCATGCACTCATGGCTAGGGCCAAGTTAGTGTGTTCAAACCATCTACAGCATGTCTTTGGGATGTGGGAGGAAACCGGAGCACCTTGAGGAAACCCATGCGACCACAGGGAGGACATGCAGACTCCACAAAGAAGGCACCCCAGCCGAGGATCGAATCGGAGAACCTCTTGCTGTGAGGCGGCAACGCTAACCGGTGCACCACCGTGGTCGCCCTGGTCTCTATGAGACAGTAATAAAGAAAAAGCTACGGCAGACAGAAAAGTAGGCAAGCCATGGCTATTCAAGCCATTCCATCCAAGTTGGTCTACCAGTGTCTAGGTTACTAGATGAACCTGAACTGAGACCGTCACATATGGAAGATCTGCTGCAGTGGAATCAAACAGAGGTATATTGTTGCTATGCTAATAAAAGAAGAATTTCAAGGGTAACAAACGCCAATGACATTTGAAATTGGCATACCTGAAGAGGTTGCACTTAGTTTAATTTCTACAAGTGTTTTGTGTTTCTAACACCACGACGGGAAAGGACTCCATTCCCAAGTCAGGGTATGATTAGCATTCATGAAATCAGTTATCATTTTTAATCTTGGATGTAAAAAAAAAAAAAAAAAAAAAAACAAACATCGGTGCTCTTCTCAGCACCAGCAATGTGTCCAAAGCTGCCTCTTTCTGTAATGCATACATCTTTACATGTACTGGTGGCATACTTAAGTACGACTGTAAATTCTTTATTAGTCCTGCTGCTCCTACTATTACTGAACTGTCCAAGTATTTTTTTTTCCATATTGCTCTTGTTTCTACTTGCAAATCCTGGTATTTTACGCCTGTCTCTTTGTATGTAAGACACTATAAATCATGATCAGTGCTACTTTTGTCTTTTTTTCAGGGAATACTTTATCTGATTTTCTTGCATCCATTCTTTAAACTGTTGGTAATGGCTGATCCAGTGTGATATAAACTTCACCATTCTCTGTAATGCTTTGTGTTTCATGTTTCCAATGCTTCTCAGCTACTTCTAGACTGTAGTGTTTGCACATTCCCCAGTGCAACTGTCTTACCACATCACTGTGCCTTTCAGTATACTGATCATCTGTCATTTATATATCACACCCAGCAATGAGATGTGAAACTGTTTTCACGTGTGTTTTACAAAACCTGCATGTCTGCTTCCCACACTTTTTCAGTGAACTTTGTAACACGGCATCGTGGGACGCCAATATTAGTCTCATCTTTTCGTTTCAATACACCTCTCCTTAATCTTTCCTGCTTCAAATTTTGGTCAATATCACGTTGTTCCAGAAGAGCTCTTTGTCTGCCACAAAATTTGTGTATTTACCAATTTTTTTTCCTTCTCTGAGCATTTCCTTGTATACTTTTTGTTTGTTTGTTTTTTGTCACATTCACGTCATCATTCCTATATATGAATGAAGTTTTTCAGGATGACATGAATTAGATAACACAATGATCAAGCTTTTTTTTTCTTCACTTACATTAAGAAAATATAGGACAAATAATTCCAAATGATGTCCACAGTTTTACAACACTGCAAAAACGTATTGCAGTAGAATACTTAAAATGACTCAACCTTAGTTTTTCCTGAAGCAGCAACTGCATGGATGGAATTTTTTTAAACTGCCGTTTTTTTGTCCTTCAAGCCACTGTGACATATTAGAAACATGCACTGCTCCCTTGCTTTCATCATTCAATTCACTGTGCTGTTGAGAAAATTGCAGGCTTTCGATTTG
Source organism: Protopterus annectens (assembly GCF_019279795.1). Taxonomy (NCBI): domain Eukaryota; kingdom Metazoa; phylum Chordata; order Ceratodontiformes; family Protopteridae; genus Protopterus; species Protopterus annectens. Next base: position 697,866,311 of record NC_056741.1, read on the forward strand.
TTCAATAGTCATTCAGTCTGATTTTCTATGCAATGAAATCTCAAAGCCCCATCCTCAATTCATATATACCGCCTACTGTCTGTACTCCTTTTCTTCCCTGCAAAGGGTAAAGCCTGAATAGTATGTCCTGAGTTCATCATCCTATGAAGTGAAAGATTATGCTTTATGCTGTCCTTTATTCTAAATTTCCATACTTGATGCACTACAAATCCCGTCAACCAGAAGGGTGTCAGCCCTATCAACTACCAGGTAGTGAGCAGTGCACATTGCATTACATACAATGGGTCTGTATACCATCCAGGCACTTTCCACATTTCCCACATCTGGCACATGAAAAGAGACATGGAGGAGCTCTCCGATCTTGTAGCCCAGGCAGGTATGACCCTAGCCCTGAGTGGCATCCTGCCATCAACCAGAATGGTACCACAGTACAAGGACAAAATGATTGACTTCAACAATTGGCTAAGCTTCTGGTGTCATTCTAAGGGGATCCAGTATCGGTTTGCCTGTGATGACATGATCGACAGACCACGATGCTTTGCCAGAGATGACCTGCACCTATCGTCCTTGGGATTCCGGATATTGGCTTAGGCTCTTGCCACTCCTATAGTGCCTTTTTAGGCAAGGTTCAAATGACAAATTCACCACCATAACAGGTGCAAGCAAGCAAAATTTGAGGGTATTGCTACTCAATGCTAGAAGACTAAACCTCAAAATGCACTCACTCGAGGCACTCCTTAAAATGGAGAACATCGACATCTGTACAGTGTCAGAGACCTGGTTCAAGGCTCCAGAGAGCACCCCTGCATTACCAGGCTATAATTCATACCACACCTTTCGGCCACCTAACCTGGACCGAAACACTAAAGGCGGAGGTGTGTCCATATTCATTAAGGATATCCATACCTCCAGGCTAGTTGCTCAGCATAATGTATCCAAGTGCAACTAACTCTGAGCAAGACCGCAATCCAAATTGTAGCTTGCTACAGATCCCCCACCATGCTCCAGGATTCCCACTCCTCATTTCTTGATACACTGGAAAATATTAGGGTACAACCCAACACCCTAATAATTGGTGATTTCAACTACCCCACCATTAACTGGGAAAACTACTCATGTTCCAACTCTTTTGCTCAACGTTTTCTAGAATTCATAAATTCCAACATCTTGGATCAACTTATCCACACCCCCTCCAGGGGCAGCAATATCCTAGACCTGGTCATTACCAACATGGGTGACCGGTGTTCCACATCAAAGGTCAATTCCTCGTTAGCCAGATCCGACCACAAGCTAATCACCCTAGACATCCACATCCTGACCCCACCCCACACTAGGAAAACTACCGTAAATAATTTCTCCAAAGCCAACTTCACGCTTCTTAAAAAAGAAGTGGCAAACTTCGCGACACCTTTGCAGACGGACAATAGAGGTACGACTGCTGAATCCTACACAAATGCACTTTATAAGCACTTAACACGAGTGCATGGATCGTTCTATCCCTAACAGAACCAAGATCCTATTCTCCAAAAAAAATTAAGCCAATTTGGTGATCCCCTGCCATAAACAAACTTTACAACAGAAGAAGGAAGCTGTTGCAAAAAAGAGCAAAATCCCACGATTGGAAGAACTCCCTGGTCAGCCTCAGTAAGAAGCTGAGATCCCTCATAAAATCCTCCAAAGCTAGTTATGAAAACAAAATCGCCACTGATTCTAAAGACAACCACAAAACATTCTATAGCTATGTCAAGAATCTCTATGGCAACACTCAGATCTGCTCTGAGTTACAGCACAATGGCACTAAATATACAGAACCAACTGATATTGCCAACATCCTGGCAGATATAACTTTACCCACCTCTCACCCCCTAAAGGACCCATCTCTATACCGGAAGAATGCAAAGTTCCTGTAATCACGGCTGCACAGGTAAAAACCACACTCTAGAAAGCCAAGAACACAGCATCCATGGGACCTGACAACATCCCAGGCTGCATTCTACATGAACTACAGAACGAACTGGCACCCCACCTAAGTACCATGTTCAATCATAGCCTCACCTCAAGCTTTGTGCCCACTGAATGGCGCACAGCGACGGTTATCCCACTCCACAAAGGAGAGCCACCATGGATCCTGGGAACTACCGCCCCATTAGCCTGACGAGCCTGGTCTGCAAGGCCATGGAACGTATCATCATGGAACTTATAAACAAAGACATTGGTAATCTCCAAACTCTGGACCCTACCTAGTTCGGGTTTGTAAAAGGCAGATCATGTCTCTTAAACCTGACAGACTTCTTTGAAGCAGTCACCAAAGCTGTAGACAAGGGTAAGGTGGGATCAGACAGCCTATCTAGATCTCACCAAGGCTTTCGACACCATCCCCCACTCTGGAATTATAAACTCACTAAACTAGGTATAAATCCCTATGTCACAAGATGGGTTGCCAACTGGCTCACTGACAGAACCCACACTGTGAAAGTAGCAGACTCTAAATCTGACTTCAGACCAGTGACAAGTGGAGTAACAAAGGGTTCAGTCCTAGGTACTCTCCTGTTTGGTATCTACTTTACAGGCTAACACAGAAGATCTTTGGCTAACAAAGTTTGCAGATGACTGCAAACTAGGAGCCATAATCGAAACTCCTAACAATGTGGACATCCTACAAAAGGGCCTCACGGAGACAGATGCCTGGTATCAAAGCCATGGCCTCAAGCTCAATGCCAAAAAGTGCATTGTCATCCCCTTTGGTAAAAACTCTGTACCCATGAACTACCACATAGGCGGTAGTCTAATTAACACTGAAAGTGTGATAACAGACGTTGGGATACAGGTGAACAGCAGTCTCTCCTTTGATAATCAAATCGCCACAGTAGTCAGGAAATTTTTCTACGTGGTACACCTCATCACAAAAGGTTTCTCATCCAGGAAAAAAGAGGTCATTGTTCCCCTCTACTCGTCACTCATTAGACCCATTATAGAGTACAACGCCCCTTTTGGTATGTAACTCACAAGACATCTACAACAACTGGGAAGGCCGCAGAAATACCTCACAAAGATGATTATTGGCCTCAAACAGATGCCCTATGCAGACTGTCTCAAAAATCTCCAGATTTACTCCGTCGCATATCACCTAGTCAGAGGCGATCTCTGCCTAACATACAAAGCTATGTCAAACCCAGAGCTTTGGACATGCTCCACTTAAAGAAATCCCAATCCCTCTGAGCTACACCCTCTAGGGACCTAAATCTGGTCACCACAATAAACAGAACATGCTGGAGGGATAGATTCCTGGCCCAGAGACTCCCCATACACTGAAACAAACTACCTATCTATATTAAACCAAGCTCCTCATTAGCACTCCAAGAAAAATTTTGATAAATGGATGGAAAATAGGAAATTCACCCTGGGGATAACTTCTGTGGCTCTGCTCGACAGTGGCACAGGAAAATAATTTTCTTGGATGGTGAAAGCCAGGGTACATTTTTGGCTAGGCTTATATAGGCCCTAGGGCCAATAGCCTAGTACCTACCTATAAACCTATGAACACATACAACCTATGTTAGTGTTTTATGCAGGGTGATTTTCCACAAGATCCTCTAACTGGCAGATACATGTACTGCCAAAACAGAGTCCCCAATACTCTGGTCCCAAGAATGTAGGTAGCAAGCCACTGTTGTGTTACAGATGATGCCTTGAGAACTGTTTACGATGGCCCTAACCTGCAGTCCCCAGACCACAGGGGAGATGGCATGCAATCCTTGTTGTAGACATTGAATACCATCAAACAAGTGTTTGAACTGTAGAAGGATTGCTTCCCCTGCTTGGATATATCTAGAGGTGCAATACAGTATGCTCCACAAACCTACGGCAATATATCTGTGGAATGTACAATGCTACATAACATGGTGTTACAAAAGCAGTTACAACATGTGGATACTGGAAATCAACACATCAACCAGAATGGTGCTGGCAGCACAGGAGGAGCCAGTTGAGGAGTTAAAGGAACAACATGCAAATGCACCCCATTCAATGCAGAAAAAGGCACAATGCTTTAGGCAATGGCAAAGGGGAGGTGCCTGGCCACAAACTATGGACCGCAACAAGACAAACACAAACTAATATATGCAACAACAAAGCTAGACTATGCATCACAGTACATGGAATGGCCACCATTGTGAAACAGATATTACCTGTTCACACAGACCCTAGGGGATGGGCAGGACACAGTTATCATCATTTCCACATATGGGGGATGGACACAGTGACAGGGGACTCTACTGTTTGCAAAGGTCGAAGGGTCTTGCATGCAGCAGCCATGCACACTGCTAAGAGTTTGGGAGAAATCAAGGATCAAATCCAACAATGATGAGATGAAGCTTCTATGAGTGAAATGCCGGCTGGAAGTACCATGTGGCCTTGCAGTGTCAGTTTTGAAGACATGCTGTCCAAAGGATGTTTTTTCATATCAGGAACATGTGCAGGAACTTCACTTGTTCTCCCCCTCCTCCCCAGTAGAGCAGTTGTGTCTACAAACCTGGGAATGGGAATGGACAGTTACTGCTCTATAAGGCTATAAGGGAGTGTGATAAAGTTGCACTGTGGGTCACTGACTTCCTTAACACATGTGATGTACCCAAGGTGGAACCAGACATGACCATGGGGAATTTTCCATGCCCAGGGACAGTCATGGATAACGGAGATGTCTCCGAGAGGTGCATGCCACCTGTGCAAACCTATCACTTCATCTTGCAATGTGTATCCATCCCCTAGCATGGCCACAGTTGCCAGCTACTTGTACCTTCACTGGATGCTACCTGGGCCACCAATGCTCTCAATATGCATGTTTGCTCAAAAGGATCCTATATGCCATGCCACTCTACATAACATGGAGGATGTGCTGCAGTATTTGTAGTGCTTATAATTCCTCACACAGTTGACACAGCACACTCAACATCACTGCCATGGTGTGAATAATGGTCACATTTGCCTGAAACACTAAACTGCCCATCCACTGAATGATGCCAAGGGAGACATCCAGGTATGGAAATGTCCTGGAGTCATGGTGGCGACTATCACCTACATGCTTCTCCCCTATGCTGGGTGTATGCACCTCAGATGCACTGCAGCCTTCTGACGCCACCTGTGTAGTAGGGATGAGACTGACATGGATGGGATGACATTCAGTGAACGCAGGTGATGCTGGACATTTATCCTGCCATTCCACACTCACCTCATTTGTGGGTCTGAGTGCACCCTACATTGTCAGCACTGGTGACAGTGCCAGTGTCAATGAACTATGCCACATACATGGTACACCACATTCGGCCAGCACTGACCTGTTCACATTAGGCATGTTTTGACCTGTTGAACTGGATCCTGTACCACTGAAACCTATGAATCTAGATACACAACACACCTATAAGCCTGCATTGCTACAGGGATGATTCCAACCACCATGTGGCACACAGGCTGTTACAAACCAATTAATAATATAGCTTATGAGCATGTGCACCTTGTTAGCACTGCAACAATGACATCTTGCATGACAGTCCCGGATATGTATTTGTCTGAGCAAATAATTTTAGTTGCAAGTCTGTCTTACAGGCCTGGCATGTACTAATATTACACAAAACCCCTACAGTCACTCATCAGATAGGCATCACCATCTCAGCTCCCATATCCATGCCACTACATCATATGATTGATTGTTCTTTCATTTTCCACAGTGAAGGATAACAGGAATTCTTCCATCTGCATGTAATTTCTTTGTGTTGGTGGTCAACTTGTCTCTGGCAATTTCCTGTGCCATGATCTTGGTGGGCAGTAATATATCTGTGATCCTGTGAAACACAAGTACTACTACCCTATTACAGCCACTTACTGCTTAAAGTCAAGTACTAGTCTCTACCATATCTGGCGACAAAAGGAGTTGTCTGTTTTATCCTTAAGGATAGGCATGCTTTATTTGCATGGGACTTGTAGTATCACCTCCTTCTCCTGACTGGAGAAATTTTCCAGCTATTGCCTTTCCTTTAGCCCCATGACAACACAAGACATGTAGAACTGTGGGTTACTCATGGGTCTGTGCATGCGTGTGTGTGGGTTACTCATCAATCTGTGTGAGCGTGTGTGTGTACGTGTGTGTGCGTGCATGCTCTCGACTGTCTATGCCAGCCAAAATCTGACTCAGCACTGTTTCTGGGCTCCTTATGGTGGCCACAGTCCTTGTAGTGAAAAAATGTAACCATTCGGTCCCTGTGTGACAATACGGCAGCAGGGGTCACATTAGCCTAGCCTGCTGTTCATCAGACCTGTGCAGATAGCATAGTCTGTGCCTAGTGTTATGGAGGCCTCATATCCCCTTTAAGAATATTACGCAGCCAATGAGCATATGGAATGTTGTTCTGACACCTAATCAATAGGACAGTCACCAAGCATAACAGAATTCCCTGTATCCTTCAGGTTGAGGCCCCAGTCCCTGAAGGACTGCAGTCTTCCCTGCCCTATCCATTGGGCACTGTCAGGTAGAACTCCTCCACCTGAAGCAGGACTGCAACCCATCCTACCCTGTGTCCATACCCTGTCAGGTTGCACTTTCTCCCCCAGCAAGACTGCAACTTGCCCTGCCCTATTCCCTTGCCGTGTCAAATCGAGCTACCTCAGCCAGTCTCCTGCCATGCTTTGTGAAGCATTACCCCACCCACTCCACTGCACTGTTCCTTCCTATGGCTGTTGCTTTCATATACTCTTTCCTTGTAGTCCTGAGATTCATTATCAGTAGTAGTTTGCCTAAAAGACAGGAAACTCCAATAGCCAACTATATTCGAATTCTCAAAGTTTCTTGTTGTAATGATGTTGCTCTAAGTATAGGAAAACAATTTTTACTGCAATAAAATGAGCCTTCTAGCATGGTAATTTTGCTAATGTGGTGATTTGCACAACTGCATCTGAATCATACATGTAACACAATGTGGTATTAACCACAGGCTATGACATAATGATTCAGTCTGCTTGTTCCTGGGCTGGGAATTCGTGAATGTTGTGTACATGTGCATGGCCACTGCAAAGCCTGGTCTTGCTGTTGTCACTTTGCATTGCATTATTGCTAATGTGCATCATGCTGACTGCAAACATAATTCACATAGTGTCCAATATGTGCAACTGTATGCAGGAGGTTACCATATTATTTTTTTTCTTGTCTGGATTAGACTTGGAGAGAGGGCATGGTCTCTTCAAGCACTGAATTCAGCAGGGCTCCTATACGGTGTAAGTATAAAAGCTTGCTTCACCTGCTGCCCAGGAAAGCAAGAGAGGACCTGCTGAGGGCGTATAAGAGGCTCCTTTATACAACTGACGCCTAGTAGCAGCATGGCAGTGTGTGGAGTACTGTTACTGACATCACCAACTCTGGTGAGATGTGCAGGCACAAACACAGCAACCTGCATAAGTGCCATCCAAACCTTCCCTGCCAATGAGAAGACAGACAAAGGGAGCCACCTTTTTATTACAAATATTTTGTACTTTCATTGGCACTGTGCATCAAGCCTAACAACTGTTGCTGTAAAATTAATTCTGTTGTCAGTGATATACTTTGCTGCTTGCTTTATGTTTTCCAGGACCACAGGAGACACAAGACCATATCATGGCCTGTAAGAGGAGCTGAAATAGGCTCGTCAGGCAGCAAAACAAGTGTACTGTAGTGAACTGCTAGCAGTAATGTACTATTGTGATAAACTGTAACAAATAATTCATTATACACATTTTTGTTTTTGCATTATTGCCCCCCCCCCATTTATTTCCTTCTTAATGCAGAATTAACCGTAGCACAAACAGTGGTAAGGTGGTAATCACTGTGCCCACTGCTGTTTACTCAGCAGTACCCAGACCTGCTTCTGTGCAGAGTGACATGGAGGGCTTGTTGCTGGCATCAGTGGCAATCTCTTGGAAGGACTGAAAGCGCTCCTTCTTAGTGAGGCTCATGGCTCTCCTGCCTCATGAAGTGTGGTGGCCAGAGAGGCTCATGGTACTGTAGATTGATTCCTGGATTCCCACAGTGGCACCCTGGGGTGTCACCTAATAAGGCTGAAAGAGTCACACGGCCAGCCAGCCCCCATCCATCAAGCCTCCACAGTTGACAGAATCCCATGACAGCCATGGAAGTCACTGATTCCTGGGTGGGTTCCCCTATGATCCAGTTTAGCAAATCATCATCACCCTTCTCTATCCCCCAACATTGTGCTCCCCATCCTTTTGTCTCTCTCCCCAAGCTGTGTCATCCAATTCTTCCCATCACCAGTTGCCCATCTTCTGTCAGTTTATGTCTCTGCACTGCTATCCCCCATGTGTCAACATTTCCCCCGTCAGTATTTCCGTGTTATGTTTGTCTGTTCCTGTTTCCTCATCCTCAACCTTCACCTTGCCTGTACTTTCCCTTGCTACCTTCTTCCTCTAACCCTCTTACTAAAAAAATAGGCAACTTTACCTCCCCAAAAAAAGTGCATACCCTTCTCCCCACATACACGAACCTTCCTTTCCTGCTCTCCTTCTATGTACCGAAATAAAGTCCTCGACTCTGGATGAAGTAACCAGCGATAATAAAGAAGAAGCAATAAGTAAAATAAAACTTGCTGGATACACACGGCACGTAACTCTTTATTTAGAAAAAAATGTGAGCGCTTTCACAGAGCATTGCTTTCTTTTTGGTTTCTGATATCTCCCATATGTTCTAAAATTCTGTCCTTCAAAAATCAATTTGTTTTACCTATATAATAGGCAGGACACTTCGTGCAGAAACTAAAGTATACTATATTTGCAGTGTGACAGTCAGCATAGAAGTGTGTATCAATGGAGAAACCTCTGATAGGATGTTTATACTGTCCCCCACCAAAAATGAATGGGCATGCTATGCATCTCATGCAGGCAAACGTGCCCGAGTTTACATACTTTGGCTCATCTATTTTTTTGTAGCATAATAGTCTTTTAAGGGCCTTCTTATTTTTAAAGGAGAAAGATGGCGTTTCTCCTATTATTCCATCGAGTTCTTTCACACTCGATAGGATATCCCAGTTGCTTCGGACTATGTCACAAACTATATTAATGTAACTCGCAAAAGTCAGTGGTACTCGCAGCATATTATTCTCTACATTTCTTGCTGTGTCTGAAGTTATTATAGTATTCACATTTTCCATGGGTAAAACATTTGCATGTTTTCTTCTAGCATTATAATAAGGTTGGCATTTCCCTTCCCTTTCTTTCCATGCTAAATTAATCTGCCTCTCAATATCTTTCATTTTGTATCCCCTTTCACTAAATTCATGCTTAAGAAGAGTCAGTGCTTCACATAAAGTTGCATCATCATTGTGTAGCCGCATACAACGAACTATCTGTCCTTTCAAAACATTTGCTTTTGTAAAACCAGAATGCATACTACTGTTATGTAAAACATTATTTTTCCTGATAGGCTTCCTATACAATGAAGTAGAAATTAGTTCAGGGGTGTCTCTTTTAACTTTCACATCTAAGAAGTCAATCTCTTTGTCAGAATACTTAAAGGTAAATTTTAAGAATGGAGTAAAAGTGTTAATGTACTCCAAGAATTGTTTAAGATGAAACTCATCATCATGCCACAGCAAAAAAATATCATCCACAAAGCGTTTATACCAAATAATAGATTTAGCAAAAACATTTCCTGTGAGGATGTTATCAGTTTCCCACTGCACACTCCATTCTTAAACTTCACCCTTCTCCCACTGAAGTGCAACCTTGGAGTCAGTATATACAATTAGTAGAGGATATGGGGTGCAAAACTTCAGTCCATGATGGGTTGGGCATAGATCCCCACACTCGGAACTATCTTATGGGTATGCCTTACGATGTCTCTTGATGGCTCAACGCCGCGACTATCCCAAGAGTTTAGCAAACCAGTCCCCAAGCTGCTTATTTGTCCGGTATGGACAGTACCAAAGGATGCATATATTATCGTCCAGATTAAACAAGATACATACACAAGCACATGCAACCATTTGAATATAACTCTAAGATGGAAAATGGGGGAAACTCCGAACCCTCTCAAAGGAATGTGGCGCTTTTCCTTTGATTCCATGTGGGAATTTATAGAATATTGGGACTAAAAGATCAGATGCCCATCTATCGCTTGGCGGTGAGTACATAACTAAAAGATGTTATGTGATCCTGGTGGAACCCTCACTGGAAACTTGATGAGACACCGTCCTAGCAAATGATGAATAAAAAGTTTACTAGGATGCATCCTGTTTATAGTGGGAAATGAGGGGTGATGGATTTGAGAAAGTACATAGCATTTGCAAGTGATTGATAGAGAAATGGGATGAAACTTATAGAATAGTAATAAGTCTCCTTTGCGATGAAAATTTGGAGGAATTGTAAGTGTGAACATCCAAGAAATGGGAAGCTTGATCTAAAGCATGATCTAATTTGTCTTAGAAGATGAAGTAGCCTGCTAATAGTTATTCCAAAATCCAGAGTGAGGTCAATGGTAAACAATTGGTTTGATGACCATATTCTGAGAAGAGAGATACGCATTGGTTGATGAACATGAAATCCAGTGGTGGAAGTGTACAAACTTTCATTTAGGGCCGCTAAAGAACTGTGAACTGGAAATAACTGGAGAGTGACATAGATGAGAAATGACGAATAACTGGAAGGATTAGGTAGGCCTTTTGATTTATCTAAGACCTTGGAAAAAAAAGATCTTCTGGTTTAATAGATAGGGCTGAAGAAGGGATGGAAATTCTGCAGAGTAAAATCAACTAAGAAGGCAGTCTTCAATACTTGAATTTGGACTAATCTCACCTCCATAGAACGAAGGGAAGATTTAAGAAGGCATGCTATATGGCTCACTTATCAACGAAGGGAATGAAGAGAGTAAACTGGGGGGTTAGAAATCTCAATACTTGTCTTGCAAAATCTGAGAGGGGGGAGGCTTAGGGATGAACTTTAATAATAATTTAGACATTCAACTAGCTGTAACAGAATTATAGAGATTTAAGTTCCTTGATTAAGTGAGGATGTTGTCATTTCAAATATTAGTTCAGAACTGACTAGCACGAAGCCCTAAGTAAGTCTAGAATAACAAAATCAGCTTCAAGGACGAGCCACAATTTGAGAACTTCCTGATTACTGAGGTGAGATATGTGAGTGGTCACTTCCTTCCATGAAGTGACTTTGTCCTAACTTCCAAGGAGTGAAAAGCATGTCAACTAGTGGTGGGCGTGTGGACTGAAGCTGCAGAATGTGAATAACTTGGATTATTGACCCGAGTTGACTCTGTGTGGATCGTCATGGGAAAGCATACCTTACAACCCCAAGGAAAGGAGGCCAGTAGAGAGTCCTGTGCTGCATGGGACATTCGTTGTGTAGCTTTTGCTGGAAAGAGGATCCTAGAGCATTATAGCTATTGCATGAGTAGTGGTGTTGACGCAGGTGAGGCAGCTGAGCAATCAGGGCACTGAAACAGATGAACCGTCAAGAGTAGTTTAGCACCGTGTTTGTAGGAGTTGCCATCTGGCGGCAGCAGCCACTGTTGGCTGTCTGAGAAGACCATGTCACTTAGGTTACCTTTAGGGACCTCATAGAGAGCAAGAATTGCACTGGTCACTTTGAAGTGTTGCAGCTGCCGTAAGAGGTGGGCGCTCCCCATACTCAATTTGGTGTCCAACACTGCATTCGTGGAATCAGAGGATTTGCCTTGTACCAGATCCTGGTCCCTCCTTGTTGTTGGCCAGCTCATTTGACCCCCCCATCTGGTGAACCGGATGCAAGATGATGCCCCCCCATGCCAACTTGTGTGTGTGGCCTGGGGGCCTAAGTGTGAGTAAAGATCTCCCGTTTAAGTAATTGTTAGAGGCCTGAAATTCAAAATTGCATTCCTTGTGGACCCTATCTGGTCTGCATCTGTCGTCAAAGGATGGGCCACCACTGATGGGGAATAACAAAGGCTGTTGTAGATGAAGGAGGGATGCCTCTGGCCTAATTTGGATGTGATTGGATGTCCCAGATCATGGTCTGGGTAGTGGATTTCGAAGAATCTAGAAAGGACAGAGGATGTAACAATAAAGACCTTGAACTGAAAAGGTTGACAATAGCAACAGAAATCCCCACCGTGGGAGACATGAAACCTAAAAAAAGAACCGGGGCACATTGGAGTTTGAACTTGGATCTTGAAATCAGACTTGGCCCTGAAAGGATGCATGCTTTCCAGACTTGGACAGGTAGTAAAAGCAGCATCAATTTTCAGGTCGATGGAGCTGGATATTTGGCTTATTCTGAGAGCCTCTAGAGACATTGAATCATCTCCAAAGAGTAATCCCCAGGGTGGAAGAAAACGCTATTGGCCTTTGAAGTCACTCCATTAGTGGATGTGGTGTACCAGGCAGGGGCAGTAGGGTGAGTCCTAGGCTCCAGAATGTGATCTAGCCAAGACACTTCAACAGAGCAGATCCTACTGCCAAACCTCCATTACTAGAGTACTGGGCTGCCTGTGGACCAAGGGCAGATTGGAAGCGACCAAATGACAAGAACCCAGGGTGGAACGTCAGACAGGCCACAGCGTTGATGAATGGAATTTGGATATCCAGAGTCCTTGAGTTTGAGTCAACAGAGAATGACCTTCGCCCCAGATCAAATTTGGATGTTTGGACTGACCATTTGATTTTAATTCGGTGTGGTTTGGTCAGTTCAGGTCCTTGGTCTTTCCTCTCAGGTCCAGGAGAATCTTTTCTAATCGCATGATTTAATTTTGGATCGAAAAGGACGACTCTTTTGCAGGGGCTGAGATCCAATATTGGGGTCAGGCAATTCTATGGTTTCTGGTCTCTTTGGGACTTGGGTGGTGGCGGCGGGTCTTTGGTGGTGGGAGTGGTGAGTATGTTCCCTTTCTGTCCGCACTAAATGGCCCGGGCGGCATCAATCCGGCTTGACTGTCTGGTGGTCCTGGGCTGATACTGGCTGGCGGTGGGCTTCCCGGTCGGCAAGTGGCAGCACATGGAGGCCAAAGCTGGTGGGCCAGGGCAAGGCTTGACCCCAGAAAGGACCTCTGGAAGGCAACCCTTCCTCGAGCCTCTGGAGCCTCTGGAGCCCAGTCCCTCCTCATGAGAGGCCCCCTCCTCTGGTGCTGGAAAGCGACCCTTCCCTGGAGAAGGGAAAAGGGCCCGTCATTTCCGGCCCCACATCTTTCCCCGAAAAGGTGCTTGGAATAAGGCTCAAGGCAGGAGAAGTTGAGTTGCACCACGGCAGATAAAGTTTCAAAGTCTGCTCGGTAAGGGCCTTGGTCTTTGGGAGGAGGGCAAAGACACTTGAGACGGACATCCATCTCCGTGAGCCGGAGAACTGACACCCCCTGTGGTGGCCTAGCCTGGCAGAGAACAAAGACGCTCCATAGGCAGCCGCCTGGGCCTGTTACTGAACCGCCCCTTGACGCCATGGGAGGCAGCCTCATGGACCGAACTAGCTGGCTCGTGGGTTAGCCCCTCAGGAGAGCAGCATGCGAAATAGCCCTCTGAAGGTAGGTAAAAGAGGAGGAATCTGACAGCTCCCTTGAAGCAATCCTGAAGCCTGCTGCGCAAATAGGCCACTTAATTCGACCTTAAAAAGTCCCGACTGAGAGACTCCGCGCCCGATTAAAGCCTCTGCCCTGTCCTGTTGTGTAGCAGATGCCACCACCATGGCATCTTACAGACCACTTCCTCCTACCCCCTAGATTGTGGGGCAGATCAAAACCACCATGGGGGCTAAAAGGGACTGGTCCACGGTATCTCTGATGTCAGATTGGGGCAGCAAACTAAATCCAGAAGGAGGAACCCAGACTCTCACCCAGGACTGGGGGAGCCCAGAAGAAGGAGAGCATGACCCATCGTGCAGTGGAGTTGGCCACCAGAGCAGGGCGTGCCTTTGAGGAGCAGAGACTGGCTGAGACAGCCAGGGGTTTGGATATCGAGCAGCCTCGTTGTTTGAGGATCTCTAAGATGCAAATCCAGTGGGTTCAATCTAAGTCCTCCACTCTCCGAGCGGGAGTCCATCAAGTTCCTCTTCCCATGGACATCACCGAAGTTCTCTCAGACGATCTCCCCCACGAGGGCCTTTCCTCAAACAACTCCGGGCTCCCTGCTGAGGCCTCCCGTGCCTCCAGGAGGGGGCAGGGCTCCGCCAGGCCTAAAGCCCAGCCAGGAGCAGTGACAAAGCCAGAGAGATGGAGGGGACCCCTGCTCCCCTGAAAGCTCGAAGTCTTGGCCAGGAGACTCCCAGAATCCGCCCCAGTCAGTCTCGAGGAGCCATCTCGAGCCAGGATCCAATCCGGCAACCGAGCCACCGAAGGCCGAAGCATCCCCCAGAACCCCGGAGCCGCCGAAACATGCCCCGGGTCCAGCCGAGAACCGCGCATCGTAAGCTTCCGGACCCGAAGGTCAGGCGAGAAGTAAGAACCGGCTCCCCGATCCTAAGATCTCCTCCCGGCTGATCGCCGGCGGGGGGAAGCCGGGCAGGGAGAGGGATGGAGGGATGGACATGGAGCCAGCGGAACAAAGCCGGCCAGAAAGGTCGGGCGGAACAATGGGACAAATCCAGTGGGATGGAGGGACGTCTACTGGACCCTGGCACCCTCTCTGAGCACTGGACGACACCGTCGGGGCCGAGAGAATTAGAGGGAACGCAGGGAGGCCTCTCAAGCGGCCCCAAAGGATGGGACGGCGGCTCGAGGCCACTTCGAATTGCTTAGACGAGGAGGAACGGGTGCCTAGGCTCCATCGGTGCGGGGTCGACCCTGACTGGCTCCGGTGTCTGACGGGCAACCTAGTGGGCGCCGAGCTCAGTGCCCGGCTCTCAAGCCCGCCTCGGCCGGAGGCCATGGCTCCGGGAGCGAGTCGATCGACTCGGCTCGAGAGGTCGGCTTGCCATCGCCCGCCAGTCGAAGTCCTTGGGCCAAAGGTTTCTTTTGGCGGCCGGCCTCGGGCCGAGGACGGACTGGTGAGACTGGTCTTCTTTTGGTTGGGAGGAGGATGCTGGGGTTGGTTGGGAAAGAGAGCTTGCTAAGGCTTCTAATAAAAAGCATTTTCTTTACCTGGAGGACCCTATTTTCCTCTCCTGCGTGACACAGGCCTGCAAACTCCATGAAAATGTTTTACGCACAAACCCAGAGACAAGTCACCTGCCTCTTTTGTGATCAGAGATGACATACATTTTTTACATTTATTGCATTAGATTTTTCCTTTATTTCATTTTGAACCAAACATTAAAATGAATTTTGCAGACAGCAAACACACAATCTAAATTAACTTTGCTACACTTTTTGACTAAACAATCTCTACATTTCAAGAATTTAACACGCGAACAACAAAAAACAACAAAAAGAACATCTGATTGAAAGAAAAAAAAAGTGGTTTGAGGGGACGGAAAGGCCCTACCCTAGAGATAAAGGAGGCCTGAAGACAGCCCAAAGATCACACAAAAATCACCAAAAAAATCACAAAACTCTTCAAAGCACACACACATAGTTAAAAAAGCAGCCTAAAACAGAAGGAAACACAGAAAAAAGACTTCGACTGAAAAAGAAGTAAAATTACCACATTTCGGCTGCTTCGAGCTAGTTAGCGGCGCCTTTAGCGCGGCAAGCGAGGGATGTGGGGACTGGGTATGGCACATCCTGATATAGTATAATCAGCCAATAACAGACTTAAAGCGTGCCCGGTATGCCGCGAGGATCGGCTGGGACCCATCAGGACCCATCAGTCAGAATGTAGGCGAGATAGGATCACATAACATCACGCTGTTAGCTATGTTTTCTAGTGTTTGGGTGCAGTGATTAGCGGTTCATTATTTAAAATGTTGATTAGATAACAGGAATCCCAGTAACTTGCA
Source organism: Protopterus annectens (assembly GCF_019279795.1). Lineage (NCBI taxonomy): Eukaryota > Metazoa > Chordata > Ceratodontiformes > Protopteridae > Protopterus > Protopterus annectens. The sequence goes on from NC_056741.1 coordinate 697,882,196, forward strand.
GCAGTTTTTAATACTCGCAGTAAAATAAGAATAATATTTACACCACAATTGAAAATATGAGTAAATCATCTTTACACCTGCTGGTAAAAATCTACTGCCAATCATTAGCGGACCGGAGTTCCGCTGTGGCGACCCCTAACCGGGAAAAGCCGAAAGACGCAACAACTTTTGAACTGCGGTGGTGGTGCTGCAGTAGCATTGTTGCCTTACAATAAGACGTTGTCCTGTTCGATTCTCAGCTAAAGCGTCTTCTGTGTGGAGACATGCGTCAATGGGCGTACCTTCATTGAAGGTTGTGCGTCAGAGCTGGCAACTCAGTACGTACAAAATCTGCTGCCAATCATTAGCGGACCGGAGTTCCGCTGTGGCGACCCCTAACCGGGAAAAGCCGAAAGATACAACAACAACCTGCTGATAAAACTTTTTTACAGTCTAAGTAGCAGAATACACAATATTTATTGCTTATTTTTGGTTCCTAACCATTGCTGCTGATGTCAGGCTTTGAAATGCCTGCTCCCAATAATCCCTACCCATGCCTCTTCCAGCAGCTTACTGGCTCTCTGGTGTGAACCAGGGAAAAAAAAAAACACTTTTTAAACTGTAGCAAGCAGCTGCTACAAATTCCGTTCAATGCCGGCCACACACCGAGTGCTAAAGCGCTTCACTTTTGAATGTACATAGTGGCATTCAAATGATGGTAATGAACTGCAGAACAATCGGCTTCTGATAAGCACGCTCCCTAATACTTTGCACAAAGATACGGCAGCCAGCCAGTCTTCAAAAGCCTCTGGATCCCCTGCACACGTTCCAGGTTGCTGTGGCATGAGCTCCAAAGGGAGGAAACAGCAGCCCATGTACCATTTTTTTCAGGACTTTGATACCCAGAAGGGAGAAGGAATCCAGACTGCAATGCTCTGTAAAAGATGGCACAGAGAACCAAGTAGCTGACTCTAGAACGCTTCTAGAGTTCACCCCTTTCCAGTATGCCATAAAAAAAGACAAAGCTTTAGTACACCATGCAATGATTCTGCATTTTGCTCCAAAGACCCTGAACATTTACCTCCACTGAAACTGCACTCAAAGCAAAATCTCATGTGTCTGTTGTAAGACACTGAGTAGGTATTGGAAGAGAGAAAGGGAGACCTGGATTCAGGGAAATCTGTTCTCTCCACAAAACACAAGACTGGAAGTAGAAATTCCAGTATGAGAATGTTGAGTCAAATGGTTTTAAAAAACGAACACTGAATCTTTCTCATGTATAACCTGGCAACAGAAATCATAGAGGCCATGAACCCTAGAAATCCTGAGATATTCAGGTCTTGCTAAAGTTTGAGGCCAGCTGGAAAAGCTCAGGAAAAATTCTAGATAAAAAAAGTCTACTTTTACCGGGGTTGGGAATGCCTTCTGCATGGAAGAATCTAGAAGGCATTCAAGAAAAAAAAATTCTGTGAGAATGAACTAAAGAGGATTTTTGACTGTATATCTGAAAATCCAGGCAGAAAAAGGAGGACTGTAACCCAAGTAAGGGTGCTCAAATACCTGAAGAATGACTGTTATGATAAGCAAGCAAGCAAGCTGTCTAAGGGAAATGTGAATATGCTGCAGTCTTCAAAGAGCTATCATTGGACCAAGACACTTATGAAGCACTCTTGGAGGTGTAAAAAACCCAAATGATCATACACAGAACTGCTTATATCACCCTAACGGAGAAAATCTGTAGAAACTTCTGAGCTCTGTGGTAATGGGAAAGTGATGATAAGCATCTTTCAAGTCTTGTGTTACCAAGAATCTCTAAAGGAGAAAGAGAGGCACCACACTTTGTAAAGTCAACATCTTGAACTTTGGTAATTTCAGAAGTAAGTTGATAAAGTAAATGTAAAGAACTTGTCTTCATCAAGAATCCCTCTTTGAAACTGGGGAACTGGCTGTAAGCCCCCCCCCCCAAAGAAAGCACATGATTAAAAACCAGAGAAAAAATACCCTGCTGGACTACTCTCAGAACCAGTTTGTCTAAAAAGTACACGAGCAACATCTTAGCAGTAGATGTCCTACTTTTCACTGCTGCAGTACTCTTTACTCTTGGGATATCCTGCAGAGGACAGCCAAACGTCTGGTCAACATACTAAAGTCTATACACTTTCCAGGTGTCATTCGTCAGATATATGTCCTATGTGCAGCCTAAGGTAAAAATGCGATGTATGCATGCTTATTCCTCAGAAATGAAGTGCTCCAAAAGAACCAGAGCGACCCAAGAGAAAGGCAATAGCATTTACATCCAGGATGGGGGAGGAAGAACAAGGAGAAGGAAGGGATACAAGAAAGACCCCTTGGCCAGGAGGACAGCAACAAAAACTAACAGGGGGCAGGAGGGAAGGACTGAATACTACAACTGTGAGAAGTAGGACATTTACTGATGTGGTAAGATCTTACACACGTGTATTATGTCCTTCTTTATCACTGCTGCAGTACTCTTTACTCTTGGGAGAATACAAAAGCTACTGGAAAGTATGGGAGAAGGAAGGCAAAGAACAGCCCTCCACAAACCCATAAAGGATGGCCCTAGCCCTGGAAATGACATCCAACTTACGTTTGTAAAAATGTGAACAAAAAAACAAGTAGCAGCTTCCAAGGTGAATCTAGTATCCAGACACTTGAAAAAAGCATCAGAAGAGGCCGCTGCTCTGGAAGAATGAGCATATGCAGAAGAGGAAAGCTGCTTGCCATGAAAAGATTAGCAGCAAGAAATGACCTTAGAAATCCAGGAGGAGATGGTTTGCTTAAACACCACCAAACCCAATTTCCTGGCATAAAAGGAAACAAAAAGTTCCTCAGATTTCCTGATAGGCTTTGTCTTGTCCGGGTAATATTGGAGCTGTATATGGAAATCCGGGGTGGGAAGAACCCTTTCAATAGTTTTCTGTAGACAGGGAAAGAAAGAAGAAAGATGAATGAACTGATTTCAAGGACAAATTAACCACCTTGGGCATAAAAGAAGAACTGATATAAAGAGACACCCTGTCCTTATAAAAAAAAACAAAAAAGAACCATCATGAGTCACTGACGTTCAATGACTCTTGGCAGATGTAAGTGCCGCCAACAATACAGTCTTCCACGTGCAATGCTGCATGGAAGAAGAAACTGCAAGCTCAAAACAGGACTGAGTCAATTTCTCAAGAACAAAATTAAGGTCCCAAGGAGGAGGAACAGGCTTTCTTGGAGGCTAGATATGAAGGGTGCCATTTAAATTGTCTGACTTCAAAACTAGAATCCAAAAGATGGATTCAGAGACAAACAAGCCAGAATGGCTAATAAATAAACTTTAACAGCTGAATATACCAAACGAGAATTGAACAATTCACACAAATAAGAAAGGATGATAGGAACTCCAACAGAAAAAGGGTCCAGGTCATGCTTCAGACACCAAATAGTAAATCTCTTTCATTTAGTCACATATAATTTTCTAGTAGTGGATTTACTAATCTCCTGCAAAACCCACAGCACATCCTCACAAAATTGGTGCCTGAAAGGAATCAAAACCCAATCATTCAAACTATAAATGGATGCATGGACAAGTCAGAGTGAATGAGAGATCCCTCGTCTTGTGTGAGAATATCAATCCTGTGAGATAACTTGTGATGATTCCCCCTGGCCAGGTGAAACAGAAGGGGGAACTAGTGCTGTCTGAGCGAAAAGGGAGCCACCAACATGATTCTGTGAGTGTCCCACATGATCTTGTGCATGACCACTGGTAGTAGAGGAAAAAGCAGATATGCATACAGAAATATCCTCTTCCAAGAAAAAGACATGGTATTCACTTTCCAAGCCAGAGGACTTGGCACTCTAGAGCAGAACTGAAGAAGTTGTCTGTTCAGAGGGCAGGCAAAAAATTTACCTGAGGAGTACATTGATGTACAAAGTCCATAAACACCTCACTGTGAAACATCCATTTGTGAGGATTTGTCCTAGACCTGTTCAAAGTTTCTCCCATCAGATTGTGATCTGAAGGAATGTAAACCTCTGGAAGAACCAGTGATGGTAGACTACAGTATCCCAAGCGTGAAGCGTCAGCCTGCAAAGAAGGTAAGACTTTTCCCCTCCTTGCTTGATGATGTACAAGACTTGTGGTACTGTCTGTAAAAACCTTTAAAGGAGATGGAACCAAAGGGAATGAAAAGCCTGGTGAGCTAGAAGTGCAGCCCTCATCTCCTTGATGTTGATATAGTCTGGAAGTTGCTGATGGGACCAAAGACCGTGGACTTTTAAGTTGTCGGAAGAGGGTCCCCAACAGTGATCGGAAGCATCCATGTACAGCTCCTGAATAAGGAGATGAACCTGAAAAGGCAGACCTGGATTAAGGAAAATCTGGCAACTCCACCAGTGAACTCTAGCCTGAGATAAGGTAAAAAAGAGGGATCCGATATTCCAGAGGGTGGCAGTGGTGAGCCAAACAGTCTTGAGGTACCACTGAAATTTCCTCATGTGACACTTGGCAAAAGGAACCATGGGAATGGTGGATGCCATGTACCCTACAACTCACAGAAATTCCCTTGCAGGAAGAACTGGAAGAGGCAGAGAGTGGCAATAAGTCAGTCAAGTTGTTCAGGGTTTGGGAAATTATATGGACAGTGACCTAACTTTTGAACAACATGTTTATTGTTATAAAAAAAGTCCATTTATATTGCACAGCTTACAAACAAAGGGGTTGTGTCTTGATCTAGGGATGTCATTGTCCCCCTTTACTCATCCCTCATTATGCCAGTCACTGAATATAATGCCCCCTTTGGAATGTATCTGTGAAGACAAATGCAAAAACTGGAACACCCACGGATATACCTTACTTAAAGGATCCAAGGCCTTAACAACATGCCCTACATGGACCAACATTACTCTAAGCAGACTAAAAAGAGACCTGTGTCTGACATGCAAGGCATCCTCTGATCCATTACTGATGGTTTTACTGCACATCAGCAAGTCAAATGGCATAAGCAATACTCTTGTCTATGGATCTAAACCTCTTCTGCAACATCAGTAGAATGGTTTTAACGGACAGGTATACCTTGCAGAGGACAGTGCTGCTGTAGAACAGACTCCCCATCTACATAAAACAAAGTTCATCCCTGTCCATATTTAATTGAAACTTAGACCTACAGATGGGAAACAGAAAACTTACTCCAGGACCGCACCACATACTACTAATAGAGGCAACTCCTAAATGCTTGGGTCCCCTCAAATTATCTATGATATGATCTTAGTTATTCTCATTAGGAGTAATATATATAATTATTAACCATGGGATGGGTAAGGCCAATCTATAAATAAATCAGATTTTGAGCACAAAAAAGGGAAACTGGCTAGGCTTAAAATGGTCCACAAGGGCAGCTAGCCTAGTACCTACCTATGAATCTATAAGAAAGGATCTTTGGAAGTGGGAGACAAGCCAACACTGGAATGGTCTGAATCCTGCAATCCCAAAACACCTGGTCCCAAGATGGAGCCAATACAGACTTTTTCAGAAGGAGGGTGACCTCCACACTGCAGAGAAGCAGCATTGTGCAGATTCTGAAGTAGGAGCTGCTGTAAGGGGTCTTGAATTAAAAGGTTGTCCAATTAAGGAATATCTGAATTCCGAAGTCTGCAAAAGGCTACAACAGGGGCCAGGCATTTAGTAAAGACCCTTAGAGCTGTAGAAAGACCAAAAGGCAAAACAAAGAACTGTTAACAAGAGGGAAAAAAAAAGAGAGAAACATAAAACTTCTTGAAGAGAGGATGGAGGTAAGCATCCTTCAAATCCAGAAATACCAGAAAGGCCTGAGGAAGCAGCAGCAGAAGGAAAAGTGTCTGAAGAGATGACATCCTGAAAGAAGGGACCTTGAAAAAGGTGTTGAGAAAAACAGGTCTAGAATGGTCCTCCATGACCCTTCCTTCTTGGGAATCAGAAACAAAAACATTCTGGTATAAAAATCTGTTCCCTGCCGAGACCAGAGGACAGGTTTGATCGTTTCTTGTTCCACCATATCCTGCAGAACCAAAGAAAAATAAGGGGAGCTGGCAACAGAGAGGCTGAGGATGGCCAAAGAATGGTGGAAGGGACTTCCATGTCATAAATTAACAGCTTTGGATAATGGAGAATACCCACGCATCTGTGGTTATCTGTTGCCAAAGAGGAAGAAAGTCAGCCTGAAGGGCAGATTAGTCTGGCTGAGGGACATGGGAAGGCTGAATGTCAGATAGAGGATATTTTGTCAGGAAAAAGATTTTTGGCCTCTGGAACTCTGAGTGGGCTTGTCAGGGAATATTTGCTTAGGAACCCTCTAGTTCCTAGACCTGTCTAGGCTGCATACAGACAAAACAAAACAAAGTTTTGATGGATAATTCTTCTGTAACTCGGGGACAGGGGAAGAAAAGATTTGCTTCAGGTCCTGCATTCCTTGCCCTTATCTTAAAGGGTTTTAAACAATTCTGCAGCAGCAGTACCAAAGAGATTCTGGCTGTCTAAGACAGAATCTAAAAAAGTGTGGCCTTAATGTCCTCAGGTAAGGCTTTAAGGCACAACCAAGAGTAAATCTTCATGACAGAGCTGATGCAGCTGCCCTAGAAGAGGCATCAGCACAACACCTGAATGGCACAACTCAAAAGAGAGAGCAGAAGTCTTACTGTCCAAATAAGGCACATCAGTCAAAATCCCCCCAAGTTAGGAGAGAAGAGAGTACCAGAAGTATATACACTTTTTCTCCACACCTCCCCACAGCATGACTTTTCTTGTCAAAAGGTAAACGCTTGGAAGAGGACAGCAGTTTGGATGGCTTATCTGTGGACAAGGAAACAGCAAGATCGGATGAAGGAATTTTATACTTATGAGCCGCAGGGATCTTATAAAATCCGTCTGGTGTCTTTAGGGCTGAAGGTGGAGAGTCAAGAGTCTGAGAATCTGCTGAAATTTGACCGAAGGGGGCAGCTAAAACAGGACAGACTGCAGAAGGTCTGCGCAGGTCCATTTGCCAGAGTTCATAATATTTCTTGAACTTCATAAACCTAGGACCACTCCCCTCATAAAAAAGTGTTCCATCACATGGACCGCTGTATCTCCAAAAGATAATTTTTCAAAAGGAGACTCAGGGGACAGTGAAATTCATCACACCCCAAGGCAGAAGGAAAGTGGATCTGGGAGGAATATGCCAATGACTCTTTATCGGAATCCAACTCTTCAACAGAAGAATCTGAACCCCTAGGTCTTTTGAAAAGGGTTGAAGACCAGGGAGTAGAAGCAGTGACAGATAACCCTTGTGGGAGGGGGGGTTTTAGGACCATAAGGGCACTGAACAGCCCCTTAGTAAAGTCCAACCACTCTTTATGTGGGTCCTTAGCCACAGAAGCCACATTTTTTTGTTTCTTTTTCAAAGGAACATCTGCTTTAACAAATCTGGGGGGTTTAGACTCCTGCCTAGATTTGATGAGGGCACCAGGCACCTCTTCCCTTACTAATAATTGGGGAACACCTCTAGGCCCCTTAGATATAACCAACCATGGTTTCCCCTCTACATCACAAATTCGGTAATTAGTACACAGACTGAATTCATAGGTAACATTTGGACTGGGAGCAAAGAAGTTCAGAGGATTAGGCATACATACTTATTGAACCTGGTGGACTTCTTCGAGAATGTCACCAAAGCCCTGGATGAAGGCAAAACATTACATACTGCCTATCTTGACTTAGCCAAGACTTTTGACACAATCCCTCACTCAGGTATCACTGAGAAACTCTTCCAGCTGTAGAGTCATTGCAGGAGGAGTCATTACTAGGCACATTGCGGGTGCTGCAAAGAGCAATTTTGGCTGACATCAAAGATTAAAACAATACTAATTTCATGAAATTTAATCATACTTTGACTTAGGAATGGGGTCCATTCCAGTCATGGTATTAAACTCAAGAGACCTGGAGAAATTAAAAAACTGGGGATTAACCCATACGTCACTAGATGGGTAGCCAACTGGTTCACCAACAGAATGCATAGGGTTAAAGTTGGGGATTCCACCTCTATCAGTAGACCCGTTAACAGTGGCTTACCACAAGGATTTGTGCTGGACCCTCTACTGTTTGAAATTTATTTCTCGAAGTCCAGATGAAAGTTGATAGCTTTTGGCTTACCAAGTTCACTGATGATTGCAAACTGGGTGCAATCATTGAATCCCAAAATGATGTTAACATATTAAAAAAGGGTCTAACACAGACACATGATTGGTGCCAAAGTCATGGACTATAACTAAACACAAAAAAGTACATTATCATCCCCTTTGGCAAAGAGGAAGTCCCTGCAAATTACAATACTGACAACACCCCCCTAAACTCAAACCTAGTGGTATGAGATATGGTAACACAGTTTGAAAGCAATCTAAACTTCAATCACCATGTGTCCACAACGGTAAGGAAAGCCTTCTATGTTGCGCATCTCATAGGTAAGGGCATCGCATTAGAGACTAAGGTTTTATAACTCCTCTGTACTCATCCCTCATCAGATCTCTAATAGAGTGCAATGCCCCTTTGCATGTACCTCACCAGACACTTGTAGCAGTGGGAGAGACCACAGAGATTTCTCAACAAGAAAATTCAGGGCCTCCAAAATGTACCCTACATGGAAAGACTGAAAGCCCTGTCACTGTACTCTGTATCCTACAGGCTGCTGAGAGGTGACTTGTGCCTGGCCTACAGAGCAGTCTCTGACCCTGCCCTACCGGAAATGCTGCACATCCACAAATAAAATGGGATAAGAGTCACTCGCTCCAGGGATCTCAACCTAGCCTGTGATATTAATAGAACATGCTGGAGACACAGATATATTTCGCAGAGATTGATGCTCCTCTGGAATAAACTCCCAATTTATGTCAAGCAGTGCTCCTCAATACCCCTATTCAGTGCAACCCAGACAACTGGATGGGAGACTGTAAAATCACCCTGGGGGATAGCACCTACGCCCCTCATGGACAAGGGCAGTCAGTGCTGATCATAGACTCATTCTGCAAATAAAGACCATCTTAACCATAGTCAGTTAGGGGACACAGGTAAAAGTCCTAGGGCCATTAGCCTATTAACCTCCTATAAACTTATACATCATTTATGTACTTTACGCTTTGCATGTTGGACACGTCTGATGTAAGATGCCTGGGAGGTGTAAAAGCTTTGCTATGTTATCCATACATTCAGGATATCTCAACTGTAAAAAATACAGCAACAGTAATAAGGAAGAATATCAAAAAGTTGCCAAAGGGGAAGAATGAGAAGTAATTTCTGGGACTGATTTAAAGGGGAAGAGGTGGGCAAGAAAATGCTGGAACAGGCATTCTGAAGTAGAAGCCTGAAAGGATCTTTGCTTTTTATTAGATCCCATCTGCCACTTTTTCTTAGACCCCCATTTGCCAGAAGCTTGTTGAGACTTTATTTTGCTTTTTCAACACACTGTTCGAGTACCAGAGAAGAAGGACCACACAAAACCTCAATGTCCAAAAGAGAATTCAAAATCTCTCATTTAACATTTTCAAAAACCTTCTGATTATGTACCCAGGCAAAACATCTCATCACAGTAGCAGTAGGTCTAGCCTTTGACACAGAGTCAGCACCATCATAAACACTCTAAAAATATTTATGTTTGACAATGAATAGCAATAGTAGGATTCAGAGATGACCTATCTTCTGAAGGCAAAGATGAAGAAAAGTTCCACAAACTGTCAAAACAAGCCAATGTGTTTTTTAACACAAGCCTGTAAATTTGGACTCTGATGGTTAGAGTTGAAATACAAAAAAATATTTTCCCAAACCTGTCAAATGCTTTACAATCCTTGTCCAAAAGCTAAAGATTAGCATTGACACAAACTGTATTAACAGTTGAAGATAATAGAAATAGCTGCTGGATGAGACCTGAAGTGAGAAAAACAAAAATACTTGTTAGGTTGAGGAACTTTATGAAGTCTGTTTGCTTTTTTAGGGACTGAAGATTGACTACCAAGATTGCAGGTAAAGAGACCTCCTCCAAGGCTGGCATTATAGGAGGAATGGGAGTGGAGTGCAGCATGCAGTAATATCCCTTTAATGAGGATGGAACATTCACTTTTTCCCAATGTAATAATTTATTCATTCTGGACAGTCTCAGAAAAAAAACTGAGGAACTACTTACCTTAAACTCAGAGTCGGGCTTGTGAAGAAAACACAGATGAAGCCCCGTCTCTATCTGTATCACAGTCCTCAGATAAAAATATCCCCAGTAGCTGTGGAATAAAGTTTTACATCCCAGACTCCCTGTTATACAGGATTCAAGGCTTGCAATAAGCCCTTAGCTAAAGCAAGTAATTCATCTTAATTAACAGAAATACTGTTATCGGTAGAATTATGACTAACCTTTCACTTCTTTTTTCTAGGCACATCCCTAGAATGAGACCAACTGAAGGGTGATAAATCATCCCAGAAAACAGGTATCTTACCCTGGCCACCCTGAGAAGAACCTCCTGAAGAAATTCCCACAAAGAAGATGGTTCCCCCATGCCCAAAAATGGTAAGTGGAACAACCAAAAAGGATGTGGCTTAAATTTGGTCCATGGTGGCAGAAAGGACTACACCAGAGGGTCCCATCGAAACCAGTGACTGGACTAAGGAACAAGCAATGGCCACTGAAGAGTCGTCCACAAACAGCTGAGGTGCAGACTGACCACACAGCATAACCAAACTATATGATTTCTAGGTACAGCTGCAGAAGGAACCACATTACCAGTAAGGAAATCCATGTCCCTGCCCCGGGAAAAGCCCATTTGCTGGTAAACACTGCTGGAAGGAGTTGGTCAGAAGGTAAGCTGTCATCTTAGTGCTCACAAGCAGAACATATGCTTACACTTCCCAAAAGAAATCCCACAAATATTACAAAGTAAATGCACACGTAGGCCACTCAATCCTGGAATCCCTTTTCATAGAAAGTGTAACTGAAACAAGCAAAACAGAAGGTAAATTGTCATGAAGGGCATCTTAAGCACTAAAATACAATCACTTCCTATAAAAAAATATGTATTCTTTCAAGACACACAGTACAAAAGCAGCACATTTTTCTCACAGGATATCATTTCTCTGGACAGGATATAACCGAAATAGCTCAGGCTTCCGCAGCAGTGATACTGATGAACGTAGCCTACAGTACCCACAAACTGTACCAGGATTATTAAAAATACCTACCTTCAGGAAATATTCTTGCCTGAAATCCTTTTCCAAAAGCCAGATTTTCTAGATTATTAAAGGCCTGTATTTTTGCTAAGTCAAGGAAACAACACAAAGACAACAACTTATACAACGACATTATTCTTTGTGTTTCAGTGACTAAAGTTACTCATGCTAGAACATTACCTTTTTATGTTTCGTCACTGTAGTACAATAGTTTTTACTTTTGGCTTTTTTTTTTTTTTAAAGATGTTTTGACCAGGTTGATGCACTTTTATCAGGCACTACTTTTTTTTTTATTTAAAGATGTTTTGACCAGGATGATGCACTTTATCAGGCAGTACTTAGGTGCAATTCATAGACATTATAGACAGTAACAATGTTTTACACACACAATATCAAAATAGCTGATAAATTATACAAGAGATATACTCACAATGATGAGACATAACACTGGCTGTATGGTTAAACAAGTGTACAACAGACTCATGGATCATGATGACTTAACAATACACAGTAAGTTAACACATTTACAAGGGAACATATAGATACTTGTAAAACGTAAAACTCACATTTCTGTTAAAAACACTACCACAAGTATACAGAAGGTGTCATGTACCAGGTGAGAGAAACTAAGCAGTACAAATAACTAAGCTGAGCACTGTAACTGACTGAAGTGTCAGTTTCCAAATAAGAACTTACTGATAGGTGGTCAAGGACAAGACAGGAAAAGCATCATGTACAAAACAGTGCAGCTTACAGAGAGGTGGCTGATTATAGGAGAAGAAATCATGCAATACACTGCACATAAAAACAGTGACATCTGATTTTTATTTGGAGGCACAACAGTAACAGTGAGAGAACCTGCTCATCTGGTTAAATGTATAGTACTAATAAACTCACCTTCTGTCACCAAAAACTTGAAATGCAATGCTTGTAATCTCCAGCACAGGTAATGGTCTGATAACTAGGGTTTACAATTACTTCACTGGCATTTTAGTTGATTATGCTTTTGGGACTGAGAAGTTCACTTCTAACAGTACTTTAATGTACAGTCAGTTCTCCCAACTGTAAAAAACCTCAAATGTAATGCATATGCTGAAGATCACAGGTAAATATCTCATTGCACCAGGCTGTGGAATGGTGATTCATCACTGGGACAAAGCAGAAATTCCTTAAGATTCCAAGAGCAGAATAAGTTATTACATTTATTTCATTGAATTGCACTTCTTTAATGCTTACAATTGTGCTATACAGCTAATCTGCTACATTTTGCACTGTTATAATGCTTTTTTTACTGTTTCATTGCATTTGTGTACTGTTTTATGCTGTTTTAACTGTATTTTTCATTGATAGATACTGTTTCATTACTCTAATTGCATTTTTACTGAATTATTTAACTGTAAACTGCTTTTTCATACTGAGAGTTGTATTTTCTGTTTGTGAGTGCTCTATCAGTGCTTTTCTGTGCATTTTTTGTGAGGTTTCTGTGTTCTAGTCAGATATCATACAACTGATTTGTCTGCAGTTAAAAGCATTCTCTAGAGTCTCCTTGCTCCATTATCTGTTTAAAACATTCATTTAGTGGCTAGAGCTAGTAGCTGTAATAGTATGCATTACTGTAATTGCATTTTTACTGAATTACTAAACTGTAAACTGCTTTTTCATACTGAGACTTGCATTTTTTGTTTGCGAGTGCTCTATCTGTGCTTTTTTGTGCATTTATTGTGAGGTTTCTGTGTTCTACTCGGGTAGCATAATCTGGATGGAGGCCTGCTGTTATCCAGGCCTGGCAGTTTTGTTTGTTGAGTTTCCTGTGTTTGTGGCAGCCATCTTCTACTGATAGTGTCTTGTCTTCTTTGTTACTGAGAGTAACAGGGTTTCTGACCTTCTTTAACACAAGTGATTGTTGTAAGAGCAGGGGCTAGCAGGAATGGGTAGTAATTCAAGCTTCTAGATTCTTCCATCCTTTCTGGTATATAAACCCTGTGTCTGCAGGGGGCTGTGCTTGCACTTACCAGGCTGTGGAATGGTGATTCATCATTGGGACAAAGCAGATATTCCTTAAGATTCCATGAGCAGAATAAGTTATTTCTTACATTTATTTCATTGAATTACACTTCTTTAACGCTTACAATTGCGCTATACAGCCAATCTACTACATTTTGCACTGTTATAAAGCTTTTTTTGTTTCACTGCATGTGTGTACTGTTTTATACTGTTTTAACTGTATTTTTCATTGATAGATGCTGTTTCATTACTCTAATTGCAATTTTACTGAATTACTTAATTGTAACCTGCTTTTTCATACTGAGAGTTCTATTTTCTGTTTGTGAGTGCTCTATCTGTGCTTTTCTGTACATTTTTGTGAGATTTCTGCATTCTACTCAGGTATCATATAACTGATATGTTTACAGTTAAAAGCATTCTCTAGAGTCTCCTTGCTCCTTTATCTGTTTAAAACTTTCATTTAGTGGCTAGAGCTAGTAGCTGTAATAGTTTCCTACCCGCCCTCCCTATTGGTGTCTTGTTCTTATACTCGGTGGCTTTGCAGTTGCCCGCCCATACTGTAAATCTGATCTGGGACACTCCTCCCAGTCTAGTGTCATTAGCTCATTCTACCTAATACAAAGAGAACATTTGAGAAGGCCAACCCACTTAGGTTCTTAACCTTGAATTATCCTCTGTTCCTGTTTTCGCCCTTTTTAGTTTACTAAAAAAAAAAAAATTTTCACAAGAATCTCCTTGTGTTCTGTGTTCTGACTGAGTGTGCTTCTCATCTGAGAAGTATATTTTTTTGCACTTTTAACTGTTCAGAGTTGTATAAAACAATAATTGAATTCAGTTCAGAATAGAGTTTGAATAAATTGCATTTATTTAAACTGCATTTGCGCTAATATTGCTACACACTCAAGTGTGCTAGCTTGCACTCCACTCGAATTGTTTTTAGTGCTGTTTTAGCTGCTTTTCTGTAAAAAAAAATAAATAAATAATTAATCTAATCTTGTTTCCCGCCTTTCCTGTAACTAGTCTAGTCCAAATACATATTTTCTGTATCCAAGACTGTTGGTAAGCTTCTGAGCGCCCCAAGCCTTTCTGTATTGGAGGGAAGCCTTCTAGCTCGTCAGTGGGAGTGATAAGCACTAGGTAGCCTATCTACCACAATAGGAGTGGTTTCTGGTCCAGAAATTTTAGTTTATTGGTCGTTTGGTCAGTTTTTCCATCTCTCTCAACTTTCTTTAACTAGTCTAGTCCAGATACAGACTTGGTGTATCCAGGACTGTTTGTAAGCTTCTGAGCAGTGCCAAAGTCTGCTCTTCAAATTTTCCCTTAGATCTTCTAGTTCTCTCCTCTCCTGCACTTTTACTAGCTTATTAGTCTAGCACTTTACCAGACGTCTTGTAGCCATTATTGCAGTACACAAAAGTGCTACCAACACTAAACATTCTACAAGGAAACAGATCCAGTATTTATTAATGCTCACCCCTCCAGGAATGTCTAAATGTCAGTTCCCTGTGTTTTTCCTATTAATCTGATGAACTTGGGCATCCTGAAGCAATGTAGCAACTGCCTCATGTACACCGACAACCCTGTCCTCTTACCTCCCAACACTCAGACTTGCGAGAGATGCACTTCTATATCCAAACTGGAAGCCATGCACTCTCCAACCAAGACCGGAATAGCTGGTCAAGAGGAAAAGGTCAACACTTGCACCACACCACATGGAACACATAGCTCTCCAGAACACACACCAGCACTGCTTCCACATAAAAACATAAACCACACACCCACCTTCGCGGAAGCTCTCAATAAAAATCTACCCAAACAGTAGAGACCTCCAAGGCAGACACACACTCGACCACCACAACACAACACTAATCACGAGACACATAACTTTCCTAAACAGTGTGCCACTCAATCAAAGCCCCTAAGGCAAAACAGCATGCCCAAAACACTTGTCATAGGTGACTCAATAGTGAGGCACACTGATGTCACACTCACTAAGTTGAATAAGGAGAATGTAACAGTCAGCTACCGGCACAGTTCCAGCTCCTTCAAAAGAAAACAGAGTAGCATGCAAAGCCTTGTCAGTCCCTTCTTTCCCCCCGAGCTCCTGCTAATGCCCATACCACTAATTACACTTGTATCACCTGGGTCATAGTCATGGCATTATACCTCAAGGCCAATACAGCTGGTCTTCCTAACCATATTTTGATATTTATCTATATATAAATACATATCTATATATATATATTACACACACACACATACACACAGATATATCAGATATATACATTGTTATCTCTTTGCTCATCAATCCTGACTCAGACCAAAGCACCAATGTGCTGGAAAGGATAACAATCTGGATTCATCACCAGTTCAGAGAGAAAATCCTGTCATATGTAGTGATAAGAGCACAGGCTGATACTAAGGATGAATCACTTATTCTTTCATAATGTGTACTGTGACAGGCATTGTCCATAAAAGCAAAAGCTGAAATTAGAAAAAGTGGTAGTAAAGCACTGAAACTCAAGGTCAGAACCATGGGAAAAAAGTCCATTTCAACCTATGGATCCTTCAAAGAGGCATTTTATTTTATTTTATACATTTAAGTAAGCCCACTGGAGACAAGTGTCCTGTTCTTGGGACACCCTGGGAGCACTGTCTGGTTACATAACCTGCTGCAAATAGCACATCAGACAAATTAAGGTGGAAAAATCAAAACCTGTAACCTTGACTACAAGATACAGCTCATTAATAATTCTGAGCATTAATCCTCAAAATGGACCATCCTGAATAACACTCAGTTTTATATTTTTATTTACTACTTAATCCATTCCACTTTAAGTGCTCCTGTTAAATCCATATCTGTATCACATCACCTTCTCAAAAAGCATGAAGAAGCCACTCTGCAAAAGGAGATGCACTTATGAAAGGATACAGTAAGGGCGAAGACGAAAAGTTCTGATCCAAGAAATCCACCCAGGATGGTGAACCACTCTGTTGAGGCTAACTGCTTACTGTACATCTGCATTCCAGTGAAGAGCAGCAGAGACAGCAATGAAGACAGGACCAGTGATATTCCAGTACCAACAGCTGCACAGAGTAAACACACAGGAATTATTACAATCTGAAGGCAGTTTTCCAGCTCTCAACACAACTAAATTTGTCTCTCTAGATCTTCAACCTGTAATCTGTACTTACAACTACACAAACATTAGCTAAAACATGCTTTGACAACAGAAACGTACCATGTTGGCAAACACCCTTGAAGACATTATTGTACATCTGTATATAATGCTCAAAATTACATATTTCTGTGAATGCTTTACTGCTACATTTTCCACTTGCTTAATCCATGTACTGCCCACTTTCAATAATATGCATTAAATGTAATTTTACTACAGAATCTGTAAATACCGATCAACTGTAGATTTCTAGATATATGTAGCCCTTAAGTGCTATAGTCTGGCTTTCCTACACATTATTGCATAGTCTAAAATGATTACTTTCAACAAGGGTTCCTATAGCACCTGGTGGGGATTCTTCCACTAATTTTTGTGAATGTTAAAAATAACAATGGCTTCTTTCTGTGGCAGAAAAATTACAGGTATGTTTGTTCATATGTGTTTACCTTATGGACACAAAGTGCAGGGTTTGATTCTCACGTGGGGTAATTGGCTAGGCTTAAAATGGTTCACAAGAGTAGTCAGCCTAGTAATAATCTATAATAATTCATCTGTAAATTCAGCAGCTGTGCAGAAGCCATTAGTCTCAAGTTTCACATTAACAAAATGGGCATAATGATTTCATAACTTCCTTCTCGTAACAATTTCATTGTAACTTAAAACACTATGGTCAGGATTCAGAAAAACTACTGCTACAAGTATTATTTGCGCATCACTGTAGTGCTCAATAGCATGGTGGTGATAACCTGCCATTCAGGTATGATAAAGCCGCAATAAGTAACATCTCATTAGTAGCTTATCATCAAGTCATGCAGTCAAACACTGTGCTATCAGACCAAACCTTGATACTGCTCCCCTACCAGCAGGCATCTTCAAACATGCATAAAACAATATACTGACATGCCTGGTACACTTTCACAAGCATCTAGATACCTGCAATCATAAAGGCAAGCATGTGTGCTCACATGAGTGAGTGCACTCACAGAACTTTGTAGTACTTGCCTCCCACAGCATTCCCACTCCCACTCTTTCCACTGAAGTGAACAGGAGTACACCTTCATAAAGTCGGCATACACTTTTTTCTGATTCTCTCCTACACAGTGCACTAGAGCTATACTTTGAATTGTTTTACTCTGCATTCTTCAGATACCAGGGATATTGCCAGTGGAAAACACATAGCTAATCAACATTAGCCACATTCCTGGACTGTCACATTATCATACAGTGCTGCCAGGGAGACTGCTTTCCACACTACTGGCCAGTGGCTTTGTAATACTGCAACGGTACAGTAGTCTCTGAATCATTTCAGCCCAACACATTCTGCAACCTTTCTGTGAATGGGACTAAGTGCATTAAGCATTTCTGAATTTCAGAGAATGTTTTAATTCAATTTAGTAAAAAGGTAATTGCAGTGTTATTGTTGTTTTATTACCGACAACACCCTGAATTGTTATGTTTAAAGGGTCTATTAATATTATACACTACTGTACATACACATAAAATTGCTGTAGAATTTACAAGACAACTGTGGGTAGATTTGCAGGGTTCTTCAAATAGTACTGTTGGCTTCTTTAGTGTTCCATCACCACAAGAGAAAAGCTGACAAATCAGGCAGGACTATTTTTTTTTCAAATTTCTCTCATTTACTAAACCTCTGTATCTTTAAAAGTGAACACAAGCACCATCCTGTCTTGGAACAATTTTGTAAATATATCATCTCTAACTAAAAAGGTGTGATTGGTGCAGGACAATTCTTACAACAGTTAATTAGTCTTTAAAGAAAAAGGTATTAACTAGTGCTTCACCGTTATATCACACAATTATAAAATCAACTGTAAGAAGGCTCCTGGATGGTTGTAATGTTTGTACCTGGATATAGTGGTTGATGTGTGTGTTTTTTGTATTACAGTGCAAGTTTGAGCGGTTATGTCACTGGTTTAGCTTTTTTTTTTTTTTTTTTTACTGTGTTACATTTCTCTTTTTTTGTGAAATATTTATTAAGTTTATCCAAAACTTGAATTTTTTTGGAGTATCCAATCAACGTGCTCATTTTGGAATATTAATTAGTTTGCACTGTTGATGTACATCTTTTTTTATTTTTTATATATTTTAAATTATTGTGCACATTGGAAAAGAAACTTGAAATTTTTAATTTAGCTAATGCCCCTGCAAAAGAGCAGTAAATTGAGCAGATAAGGAAGAATGGGTGCTTTTATGCAAAATACCAGAAGGTTTGTGATAGTCTGTAAAGGTATTTTACAGACGACATTCTATTTTCATACTGAATATTGTTGTAAAAGAAATTATTGGGGCTGTAACTGTTTTTCTTTTTGTCAATGTTATTGAAGTATAAAGTGAGTGTGTATGCACATAGTGAAAAGGGGTGTGTGGTTAGTACTGCTGCCTCTGTAGTCATGCTTTTTCTAATAGCTGCACACCTAAGTTGGATGTAAACTCTCATATAATATAACTTTCTGTATTTATACTTTCCTGCAAATGCACAACATAGGTACAGTGCTTAAGCAGGGAAGTAGTTTAGTATATAGTCACTCAATTTCAACGGCTCATGCTGTGCTTTTAACTCCCAGCTGTCCAGATTTTTGCTCTTTTCTTCAAAGAATTTGTGCTTTTCTGAGACGTCACTGTGTAATATAAGAATTAAAGTCACTAAATAATGACATGCATTTTAGTTTCATACTTCGTATCATTTAGGAAATACATACTAACACAGACCCTATTATTTTAGCAAGCTGGTAAGTTTATAATGGCAATATTTAACATGAGCCCCTATTTTTGGGTGTTTGTCCTTCAATTATGTCACGCTTTGTCCAGATTTCTTGCTCTTAGAGGTTGGCAAGTATGGTAGTACTTTTTGGTATTTCATGGTGTTCGTGGTTTCAGTAGTTTTACATGCTGAAGTTGTTTAGAAGCTAGTATGATCTTCTACATACAAGAAAACTCAGGTACTCTTTTTTTTTTCTTCTTCTTTCTTTCTGTATTTCGTAGATGATTCTGGCTCACTTATAGTGACTGCAGTAGTGGTGCTGCGGTAGCGTTGTCGCATCACAGCAAGACGTTGTCCTGTTCGATTCTCAGCTAGAGCGTCTTCTGTGTGGAGATATGCATGAATGGGCAACTCGGCACGTAAAAATCTACTGCCAATCATTAGCGGACCGGAGTTCCGCTGTGGCGACACCTAACTGGGAAAAGCCGAAAGACACAACAACATTCTGACTCACTTAGTAGCTTGCGAACAACTGGAACATGTAAAACTATTGAGAGAAGTTTTAATATGTAGCATATGTGGACAGAAAGGTCAGCCGCTAAACGATACTTTACCAACTGGATTTTTCCTGCTGGTATATTCTCGATTTACAACAGGCAAGCTGGTTGGGCTGACCAATCAGAGTGCTTGTTTTTGAATGTTAATGATGAGTCATTGTATAATACTTTTTAATGGACCAACATGGGTTTTGCAATTACTCAGCTTTCGGTCTAATGGCAGTCCTTCATCAGAAGTTAAATTACTGATGTTAACATAAGAACTCCTGTCGGTCTCCCGATAAAGGGCTACTGTTAGCACAAAAGCTGAAGTAACTGCAAATCCTATCTTGGTTCTTTGTGTTGTCATTCAAAACTGCATTCTGGAAATTCACTCAATCAAACAAAATACAATCTTTTGTAAATGGCAGACGCAAACAAATTTACAACCTTAAATACGAAAATGTGAAGTAGAAAAGTAGAAAAAGTTCATTCCATGACTATTATCCATTAACAGTCACACATATGACTAGCATCAATCAGACTATTTATTTTATTTACCGTGAAAGTCCATTGGGCTGAAGAGAGCCCATTTTCAATGGAGGCCCGGGGAGAAAAGCTCCATGTAGAATTATCCAACTGAAAAATGAACATATACACACAAGTGTTGTTAAAAACAAATATAAATAAACAATATATAAAAAACAAAAATTATGGTGAAACATGCCCTGTCCAAACATACACAAGCAGTATCCAGAATACAAGTAAATATACATGATATACCACAGAGATGCCAGTGCCTCATAAGCCATATTTAGAATTTTAAAGAAACAAGGTATACAGGGTTGCAAGTCGTAGGAGTGTAAGACTTTGTAAGAGATAGTAGGGAGTATGTTTTTGGGAAAAAAAGAAAAGATAGTAGGAAGTAAATAACATATAAAAGAGAAACAGGTAGATAAGAACAGTGCAGATCAGTATTAGAATTGAAGTTGAGAGAAAAGGAGGATGGGTGAAGTAGAAGGAAGTCAGGTAGGGTAGCCCATGTACTTTCCAAAGACAGCAATTCTGCTCTTCAAATTCCCTTACTTTGTACTTCCCATTTATGCATCCATTGCTGCATAAATGACTCTCTAGTCTTAACCACTGCAAGGTAGTCAAGACTTATACATTTTTAATTTGTTAATGAATTCTCACAATCAGGAAAAAAAGAAAAACATAGAGGAAGGTGAAATTATCACGTATGCTTGGGCATATTCTCGATGATTCATTATAGCACTCAGCAAGACATAAACTTACACCAACAATATTGCTATGCAATTCTGCTTTCCCTCTTTTCCACCACAATAACATCTACTACTTCAACAACCACTGGCTTCATTTTTGATTTCAGTTCCTAGTTACTGTTTTTTACCAAACGTTATTATGCTTACTAATGTCTATTCATTTTTTATAAGTTCTACTGATTTGTCACATCCCTGGCATTATTTACAGCTTAATAATTAACAGTGATTTACTAATTTGTGTGTTCCTTAACCTTACAACTCTATTTTGTATAAGTTAAGTCTCTATTAAGAGCAAAAGACAAAATTCCCATGTCCCGTAAGTTCCTGTATCACAACCGCAGTATGTCTGATCTGCCAAGGGAAACATTCTTCTCAACTTCACTGGGATATAAGAGAATTTATGTATGTACTTCTAGGCAAACATTCTAACGTTCCTAGATGTGCTCAGCTTGGTTTCACTAATTCCCTAGTATTTGTTAATCCTACTTGACCAGTCTACTTACACTATTTTTCAGAATGAGAGACATGAGGTGTGCCTGCTCAGTGAAATCAGAAAGTGGAACCATTCACTACATGGCATTAAGAACTCTAAACCCAACCCTAAAATCCTAACCTTAACCCCAAAGCTCTAATCCTAACCCCTAAACTGTAACCATAAAACCCCAACATTAACCAAACAGCAGCAATCCGATAATGTAATTCACAACTTATGTAGAGCAGCTTTCCATTGGTAGGAACAACCATGGTCCATTACCTAACTTCTCAGTTCTCTCTGAAGGCCTCCTTACACCTCAAAATTACACTGGATGATGTGCCATCTACCAAACTTCAGCTGGGCAAAGCAACTTCCTAAATGCTGTCTTCTCTAGGAAATCAATAATAATGTGGTTTTGGAGAGTACACAACGGCTGCAATTTCTTTCTTTTGGGATATTTCTCCCTTCTTCATATTTCTTCAGCCACTGAGCTGGTATATGTACATTCGGGGGTGCTTGCCCTCCCATGTGGGAAAGGTGTGCAGGGGAGTAAGCCCCCACCTTAAAAAATCAGAAGTTATATGCTTACCATAACTTGGCCTCTGTGTTGTCCATTTTCATTCTTCCTCACAAATGGGATCGGATCTGACCCTCAGAATCAACTTGGCCACATGCAGAAAACTTTGGATCCAATTCGTGAGCTCCTCCCTCTATCCATAATGCTCTATTCTCTCCTCAACTCCTCAGATCAAGTTTTCTGCCTAATCTCCCAATTCATAATAGAAATAGATAGACACAAGAAAATATTAGGGCTCAAACCTGGAACTGAAAGCTTCCAACACAGTCTAACAGGTACTTCTAGGAAAGACAAGGCTGGGGGATGGATGGGAGGGAAAGTGAGGAAGAAATGGATAATACAGATGCCAAGTTATGGTACATACATAACTTCTAAATCTGATGTTGCCTCTTTTCATTCTACCTCATAAATAGACAGAATCCCCAGCTACGTATCCCTTGGGAGGTGCTCACAGAAGGCCATGCCGGAGCACTGACAAACCAAAAGAAGCTGTGCTTCTGCAGACAATGTCCAATTTGTAATGTGTAACAAAAGGTGCGAGTCTTCGACCAAGTGGCTGCAGCACAAACATCATCAATGGAAGTCCTTGATGAAAAGATATATAACGTAACCATAGACCAAGCAGAATAAGCTCTAGGGGTTCATGGCAAATCTAATTATTTTTGAGAATAAACCAATATATGCAATCAGTAATCCATTTGGCAGTGTAAGTTTAGATACTGCCCACCCCAAAAGGCTAGTGGGAAAAGGATACAAACAGCTTTTCAGACATCCTGAACTGTTTTGTTCTGTGAAGATAAAAACATAACTGTCTGTGCACATCAACGAGGTGAAGCAAGCATTCGCCCTTATTTGTAAATTTTGGAAAGAAGACTAGTAATTGGATGGACTGGTTAATGTTATTCTCCATCTCCACTTTAGGATGAAAGGAAGGATTGGTCTGTAGAGATACCTTAACCTTATGAAAAATAATGTAAGGAGGCTTAGCCGATATGCCCCGAAGCTCATTCTTTTTGCCGAAGTAGTAGCCACTAAAAAGCTTGTTTTCCAAGAAAGAACCTTCATAGTGCATTTGTCTGCTGGCTCAAAGGGTTTTGGAGTTGAACCCTGAAAAACAAAGTAAGGTCCCAAGGCAGAGAGGGGTCTTTACTGGCGGTCTGAGGAGAAAGATTACCTTTGTGAAGACTTTGCACAACCTGGACATAGCCGGAGAAATTTTGTTTCCAGAATGGAAATTCGAGATTGCTGCTAACTGAACCTTAACAGCCTAGCCACTTCTTTAAAAACAGCTGTTAGGAAGAGAAGAACGGCCGAAATAGGTGCTGAAAAAGGATTAATATTCTGGATGGAAACCCAAATAGAAATTTTTTTCCATTTGCTTTTGTAGACTTTCTTGGTAGAAGCCTTCTGGGACGCCATGATAATCTCACAAACTGGGGAAGCAAGCCTGGACTGTCTATTACTGGAAGTGCAGAACCACACAGTCATTTTAAGTGCGTGCAGACTGGGATACTGGATTCTCGATGGATAGGACAAGAGATCCTGAGTGGGTTCCAATATCCATGAAGGATATCTCAAGTGAGACCAAAAGAAGGGAAACATAACTGCCAAGGCCAGAAGGGGACAAGGAGGATAACTGAACTCTTCAGCATGCTTGCTTTCTGTAAAAACTTTGTAATCACAGGAAAATAGGGTAAGCACATAGGAGACATGGGGGCCAATCATGAATCAGAACATCTCTCTGACTGCCCGGAGAAGGGATCACAGCAAAATACTTGTTCCACTTGTTGAGAGGTGAGGTAAATAGTTAGCAGCAAGGCTGGCCCCAGCAGCTGAAGAGCATATTTGCTACTGACTGACTGAGGGATGATTCGTGAGACATCAGAATGCACCAGCTGAGCCTCTCTGCTAGTGTGTTGGCTTTCCCCGGAATGTGCGTTGCAATGAGAAAGCGATCTGAACTGATTGCCCATTCTCAAACCCTCATGGCCTCTCTACACAGTGAATAAGGTCGGCTACCTCCTTGCCTGTTGATGTGCCAGACTACTGACATGTTGTCCATCTGAACTGCAACAGTCCCTAGATGGAGAACATCCTGAAATGCTTGCAACACTAGAAGGAGTGCTCTCATCTCTAGGACACTGATATGCAACCTGGTCTCCAGAGGGGACCACCGTTCCCAAGAAATGTCCCCCCACCCCAGCTGGGAAGTGTCCGTGGTCACTGTGGCAACTGGGGGCAGAAGGATAAATGGTGTGCTCAGAAACAGGTCGTCTGACTGAAAACACCAGCAAATATGGCCTTTGCAGACCGGGATGAGTCTTATGGGAAACAATAGGAGCTACAGTATGGACTACTGTACTGCCAAGCTCCATTGAAGGATTTGCATAAAGAATATTGCTAGGAGGACTAGGGGTATGGCAGCTGACACTGGTACTAATCATGATGGAGGTGATGGGTGAAATAGTAAATTCCGAACTTGAGGTCTCAAGGATGTGATGCATTGGAGAGGTATGGACGCCACACGATTTGTAGTACTCAAGAGAGTTCCTGTAAATTCCAAGTTCTGTACAGCACTAGATTTGACTTGGTATGATTTATTGAAATGCCTAAGGTGTTGGAAACCTGGAGCAAGTAGTCCCTGTCTTGTAGAAGTTGATGCTTGGATGGGGTGGTGAGAAGCCAATCGTCAAGCTATGGAAACATCTGGAATTCCTCGAGTCTCAAGTGAGCTGCCACAACTGCCATGCATTTGGTAAACACTCTGGGGGCTCTGGTTAGCCCAAAGGACAGTACCCTGAACTGATAAGGATTGGCTCCCAGCTGAAAGCATACATGTCTCCTGGATCACTTGTCTATTTTTATGTGATGGTATGCATCCTGGAGATACTATCATCCTTGTGCAGAAGAAGCAGGACAGACTGAACTGTAACAATTCAGAACTTCGTCTTCTTTATATACTGGTTTAAGTTGCTTAGATCCAAAAATGGGTCTTAGGTGTTCTGTCTTCTCTGGCACTAAAAAGAAGTGGGAGTAAGTTCCGAATCCTAGCTGGTCGGGCTGGACCTTTTGGGTGACTCTCTTCTGAAGCAGCTCGATAAATGGCAACCTCCGTCTTACCATGATGACTGCAAATAAGATCTGAGGAGTTGAGGAGAGAATAGAGCACTACGGGTAAGAAGAGAAGCTCGAGAACTGGATCCGAAGTTTGTATGCGGCAAAGTCAGATCTGAGGGTCGGATCTGATCCCATTTGTGAGGAAGAATGAAAAATGACATCATCAGTTTATACAGTTTTTCATCTGAAATGAATGGCAATTTGGAGGTTGGTGTAATGGTTAAGGTCTTTACCTCATGGACAGAAGGTACAGGGTTTGAGTACTACCTTTGAAGGGAAACTGGCTTGTAACTCAAAGAGTCGCAGTGGTAATTTCTCAGCAAACTAAACAGCTCATTGACTAATCTCTAGATTGCTGGCTGGTTAGCCCTGCCCTCCATTAATGACATCAGTGCAACTGGTGTCCTCCCCACTAACTCATTTATATCAAGTAATCTAGAAAGAGCCAACATTCCTTCACATTTTAGAGTCAAGGAACTATTTAGACCCAATTTCTGTCTAATCTGTTTCCACATATCCTACAGTTCCCCAAATGTTAGTTGCTTGCAGTATATTACAAGATGTAGGGCATAGAGGTGACATACGGATGCAGTTACTCAAAACTGAATTGCCTCAGAAGACAGTAGGCTCCAAAGGTCAAAAAAGGCCATGCACATTCAGGAGGAAAAAATGCCAATGGATAAAGAGACCGTTGGCCAGGAGGGGAACCAAAGCAAAATCCTAAGGAAAAAAGGGGGTTGGAAGGAGGGCCTACATCACTGTTGCAGTATTCTTCACAGTAGGGAGAGTACAAAAGCTCAAATAAAATGATTGGGAGGTGGAAGGCAGGGAAGAGCACTCAACAAACTCACAGAATGTCTCAAGCAAAACCTGCTCTAGCCCTAGAAACCATATCCCATTTATATTGCTTAGTAAAAGTATGCACTGAAGACCAAGTAGCAGCTTCCAGAATGGAACTGGCATCCAACTCCTTGAAAAAAAGGTCCAGAAGAGGCAAATGACCTAGTGGAATAAGCTCTAACAGAAGTGGACTGACATTTGCCATGAAAAGAATAACAAAAAGAAATGGCTTAGAAATCCAGAGGATTCATCGGAAACAGTTAAACCCTATGTTCAAGAATGAAAAGAAGCAAAATGCTGGTCAGATGTATGAATGGCCTTAGTTTTATCCAAATAATACCCAAGCGTTCTGTGCAAATCCAAGGTACGTAGGACCCTCTCACTAGCAGACTAAAAAGAAAAGGAGTTGGAACTGCCCGATTCAAAGACAACTCATTAACCTCTTTGGCCATAAAAGAAGGATTAGTACGAAGGGACAACCTGTCCCTCTAAAAAAACATAAAAAAGCAGGGATGGCCATAAGGGCCTCAAGCTCAGAAATCATTTGAGCAGAAGTAAGAGCAAGTAATAAGACAGTCTTCCAGATGCAATTTTGCAGAGAAGCTGAAAAGCAGCCTGGATCAATTTTTCTAAAACAAAATTAAGGTCCCAAGGAGGAAGAACAGGTTTCCTTGTGGGCCTAAGATGCAGGACACTTTTAAGAAACTTGGGCCTCAAAGGGAGAAGCCAAAGGAGAATTCAAGGGCAGACAGACAGAAATAGCTGACAAATGGGCCTTTACAGAAGAATAGGCCACCAGACTGGAGCAACTCACATAAATAGGACAGAACTAGAGAAACCCCCCACTGAAAAAGGATCCTGGTTACAACCATGACACCAGACAGAAAATCTCTTCCATTTAGACATATAAGACTTTCTGGTTGCAAGTTTTCTTGCTTCTTGTAAAACCCTGAGCATGTCCTCATAAATCAGGTTCCTAAAAGGGATCAAAACCCTATCACCCACAGTGACAGTTGGGGAGTGGACCAGTGAGGGTGGATGAGTGACCTGCTGTCCTGTGTCAGGAGGTAGGACGTTCAACGGGTGAAGTAATTTGTGATGACTGTCCCTGGCGAGATGTATAAAGAGAGGGAACCAGAACTGTCTTGGTCAAAAGGAAGTAACAAGATTTTTTGGGAGTCCTGCTGAATCTTCTGCAGGACTCTTGAAAGTAGAGGAAGTGGAGAGAAGGCACAGAGAAATATTCCCTTCCAAGGAAAAGAAAGGGTGTCTGTCTTCCATGCCAGATGGCATGACACTCTGGAACAGAAAAGAGGGAGCTACCTGTTCACAGAAGAGGCAAAAACATCTACCTGAGGACCACTCCATAGATGGACTATGTCCAGAAACATGTCTCTGTGAAACATCCATTCTTGAACTTGTATTTTGGACCAACCTGCTCAAGGTGTCTGCCTGAGGGAAAATACACTGCACGAAGAGTTAACTAGTAGCTGAAAGCCAGACCCCAGGCCTGAAGAGCTAACACGCAGAGAAGGTAAGAGTTTGTGCCCCCAAATTGTTGACATACCACATCACTGTGGTGTTCTCCATGTAAATCTTCTGAGGGCCTGAACAGAACATGGGGTGAAAAGCCTAAAGTGCCAGAATCAGAACTCTCATCTCTTTGATGCCAATACGGTCTATTTGCTGATGGGAAAGCCAAAGACCTTGAACTTTCAGATGACCACAGGAAGCACTCCCACCCCACCCATGTCTGAAGTGTCAATGAATGATTCTTGAGAAGGAACCAGAGGCTGAAAGGGTAGGCCTGGGTTAAGGGTAAAGTTGTTAAATCCACCATTTGAATTTCCGCTTTAAACAAGGAAAGGCACATCAAAATCCAGAGGGTGGCAATGCTGAAGCCAAACTTGACTTGAGGTACCACTGAAGCTTCCACATGTGCCATCTGGCAAGAAGAAGCATTGGAATAGAAGAGGCCATGTATCCCAGGGCTCAAAGAAACACTCTGTCTAGGATAGCAGGCAGAGGAAGAAGAGATTGAAAGAAAGCTGTCAAGGACAGAACTTCTGGAGGAGGAAGAGAAGCCAACATTGACACTATCTGAATCCTGCACCCAGATACATATGGTCCTGACAGAGAGTTAGAACAGACTTTTCAAAGTTAATAGTGAACTGCAGACTTTGGAGGAGAGATATGATGAACTCCAGATCCTGTAACAAGCGACTAGGAAAAGGCACCTGAAGCAGCAGGTCATCTATATAAGGAAAAATCTGAATGCCTTGGAGCCTGCAAAAGGCAATCACAGAAGACAGGCATTTTTTAATACATTTGGGGCAGTAGTGAGGCCAAAAGGAAAACAAGGAAACTGAAAATGACAGGAAGAAACAAAGAAATGCAAAGACTTCCTGAAAGGGGGTGAACAGGAATATGAAAGTAAGATTCTTCGGATCCAAGAACACTAGAAAAGCCTGGGGTAGAACAAGTGCAAACAGAGTTTGAAGAGTAAGCGTCTGAAAAAGGGACCTTAAGAAAGGTTTTTGAGCAAGGAGAGATCCAGAATAGGTATACAAGTGTCCTACTTTCGAGGGACCAGGAGCAACCTTTTCCTATTTGTGGAGGAGGGATAGGTTGAATAGTTCCCTGGTCCAACAGAGACCCAAGGACCTCTAAGAAATTAGAAAGTTATTCCAGAGAAGGTTGGGTAATTCCTAAAAAATGAGAGAGAAACTTCCACACCATGAAGTTAACCCTGTCAGATGATACAGAATACCCAAGAATCCGAGGTGATGACATGCCAGTTTGAAACTTCAGAGGGAGAGCCAAAGGGACAGGGGAACCTGGTTGAGGGGTGGGATGTGGGGCAAGGAGTCAAAGAGAAGCTAGATTGTCAGATAAAGGAGGCTTCTGAGCCACACGAACCTGAGAAGACTTAACAGGAGGAGGTCGCCTACCATCCTTCTTGCCTTTTGTGGCCTGACAAGGCTACCTGCAAACAAAACCAGCCCTAGCAGGACAGTTCCTCTGGAACCTAGGGATAGGGGATACAAAAATACGTTTAAGATCCTGCAAAGTTTTACCTTTTTCCTGAGGAGACTTAAAACATATCAGTGGCAGCAGTCCCAAAGAGATTTTTATTATCTAAAGAAGCATCCAGCAACTTGGCCTTAACGTCTTCAGGTAAAGACAGCAGGCAAAGCCAAGAATAACACCTCAGGACAGAACCAAAGGCAGCAACTATGAAAGATGCATCAGTAACATCCTAACTACACTTAATAGAGTGATGTGCCACCTGAGAAGTAGAACCTAAAATATAGAGAGCAGAAGATTTTGCTTCAGAATCAGGGACGTCGGAAATAACCTGACAAACCTGGGCAATCATGGCCAGAGCATATTTGCTCATGTGGATCTGACAATTGATGGCCTGAAAGGCCAAAAGTAGAAGCAGTATAAACCATCCTACCAATTATTTCCATTGCTCTATTATCCTTATCTGAAGGTAGAAGCTTGGAAGAGGACAACATTTTTAGAAGGCTTATCAGAAGAGACTGACATCACAGCACGATCAAAGATTAGTACTAGGCTAACTGCCCTTGTGAGCCATTTTAAGCTTAGCCAATTATCCCTTGTGAGACTCAAACCCTGCACCTTGTGTTGGTAAGGCAAACACCTTAACCATTAGGCCACCCTCCTTCAGTAGAATGACACTTCAGGGACCGTTTAGAACTGGTCAGGTTTCTTTGGAGCAGAAGGCTGGGAATCAGGAGACTTACAGGCAGCTATAAAGGTGTCTAACAAAGCAGCCACCACTGCAGGCACTGCAGAAGGTTTAGGAGTGTCCGCCTGAAGCAGCTCATAGTACCTTTTTTGGATATCAGACACTTGAGAAGAATCCCACTTAAAGTATTACATCTTTCTAGCTACAGTGCCTGAAAAACACAATTCCTCAAAAGGAGACTCAGGACTCTCAGACTCTTCTTCATTAAAATCATACGCCAAAGGCAAAGACATCTAGGAACTGTAAGACACGGACCAATCATCAGACTCGGAATCCTTGTCTAACGAATCAAGTTCCCTAGCCCATTTGGAAGGAGTAAAAGTCCAAGAGAGAGAAGCCACAGAAACCTTGTGGGGAGGCTTCAGGGACATTAAAGCATTAAGCAGGCCCTGTATAAACTCCTGCCATTCCCTTTGTGGATCCTTAGGTTTTACAGAAGTATGCTTAGTCTTCTGCTTTTCTTAGTAGGGGTGTCAAGCCCTAACAAACACCAGTGCTTCTGACCTCTGATGAGATTCAAAGAGTGTACCCAGAACCTCTTCCATGAACAGAATCTGTGGAATCCCTCTAGTGCCTCCAAGATGGTCAACTGTGGTTCACTCTCGACATTCAAAGCAGGCATCTGCAAACCCTCACAGGGCATGCGAAAGGAAGGATCCATGCCAGCCAATGACCGGGTTGTAGCAGTGGAGTCTGACATACTCCTGTAGGCCATCCAGTGTATTTCACCCACTTCTATAAAAACGTCTGGTGGAGGAAGACAGCCAAAGAATCTAGCCAAAATGATTTGGCCGTCTTCTTGCTTAACGCGACTTTGGGGTTAGAAGATTCCACCATGCTACTTTAGGTTAACAGATTAAGCCTCTGGTTCTCAAGACAAATGGCCAGAGAAGACTACAAACTTCTAAGAGTCTTAGGCAAAAATCCTTTCCAAATGCTACAGGACATATAGTCATGGGAAGCACCCAGACAAAGAAAGACACTGTTCGTGATGACCCTTGTGGGGAATCTGCCTACGACATCGACATTTTCCCCTCTTGGATGAAATGAACGCTAGGTACCAAAAAAGAACAAGACCAAAGGAAAAATAAGACCCTAACTGGGCACTTATGTGACAGCTAGGCATTCGGCACAGCAAAAGTCCTTTCAGACCAATGAGTGTCGTCATCTGGACTGGCGGCAAAGATGTTCTAGGTAACTGCAGCTGTATGCTACCTTTATGCCCTACATCCTGTATGGGGAGCATGTGCGTGATGTACAACGCATGCAAAATCTAAAAGGTTTGGTATACTGGCTGAATACTGGGCTATCCTTGGCATGATAGCCCTACCATGAAGAATACTGCAACAGCGATACAAGAGGGCATCTACTTATTTCCTGGACCAGTTTAAAAGGTCATGGCCCTTTCCCCCCAATAAAAAAAAAAAAAAAAAAGAAAAGAAAAAAGCTTTACTTCTGCCATATTCATTATCAACTATTCAGACTTACCTTGCAATCCTTTGAGGGGTAATAAACACTCTTCGGCATGCTCTGGCCTATGAGTGTAACTTGTTACACAATCTCCTGCTTTACACGCCACTAAAAATAATTCTACAATTAGGTAGCTTATGAAACACAAGATGTGGCCTATAATTTTTTCAGCAAGATGACCTACTTTGCTTTTACTCTCCCTCTCTCATTATCCAGCATCAAGCTTTTACATCCTCCTTGCAACGATATAACTGATACTATGCAGTACGTACAGACTCATCATATGCAATACGTTACCTCTTCACATTAAATAACAAAGAACCTTGCAAGCATTTAAGCAGAAAATGAATGATACTTTGTTTCATTAAAGTCATGATAAACAACTCAAGACTACTTCAACTCAGTCCCTTTGGAGTTGTCTTCCCTAGACTTTTACCTTTGTTGCATTCTGTATTTATATGTCATAAACTATTCTTGTCCAGCCAGCTTTACATTTCTTCTCTCTGCTGACCTACTTCAAATGGCCTTCTCCAGTAGCATAATGGATTACTGTTCATCTCTTTGGGCTCAGGCAGTGTCATCACCCTCTTTGCACGAAGACTTCTGCATACTGGTCAAGGCTTCTTGCTCATCATTAGAAAGTACAGGCCTTCAGCAGAAACAGGACCTTGAAAACACTGGCTACTGCATCCTGAACTTCATTTTCTTTCACCTACTAACAATAAAACTGCTAAAAACTTAGCTCACTGTAACTGGAAATGTACTTTAAAAGGTCTTTTTTCCTAAAATTTAGTACCAAGTCCCAGGATAGTGGAATGTCTCAAATCTCACCAAGACATGACACAATTGCCTAGATTCCACCAAAGGCCATGGAAATAAAACCAATGCACTCTCGATTTTTATATGAGTTACCTGCAATGTCAGTCCACGCTGCCAGCTCTTCCAAAATGAATACAAAACTGTCTATGATCCTCTTCCTTCTCCTACATGTCAATCACAAGGACATTCTTTCTCCTTGATTAATCAGGTTATGATTAAGCAATTCTAACTTTACCTCATGACTAACAAATTGCTCCTTCAACATCTTATTCTCCTGCTACACGGACAAAAATGGCATCTGAATGATCTTTCTGTATTTTACAGACTTCACTAATTCTGCTGAATAGCTGCGGTGGTGGTGCTGCGGTAGCGTTGTCGCCTCACAGTTAGACGTTGCCCATTCGATTCTCAGTTACAGCGTTTTCTGTGTGGCAACATGCATGAACGGGCGTTCCTTCATTGAAGGTTGTGCGTTAGGCCCGGCAAGCCAGCATGTAAAAATCTACTGCCAATCATTAGTGGACCGGAGTTCCGCTGTGCTAACCGGGAAAAGCCGAAAGAAACAAACTAATTCTGCTGAATGCTTTCTTTTATGAATTTATAATTTATTATGAAACTTTTGACTTTCATCCAAGACTGCTTCAAACAATATAGGAGAATCATCATTAGACTTAAGTACTCCCAAACATTTTTCAAGGACAGCTGCATTTTTCTCTGATTCTTCTATGTGGTCAATAAAGTCTAAGTCTCACACTTGCCTTTTCATTTCAGTTTCATGCCTTTTATTTATTTACTTTTTTAACAAGTAATCACTCAGATACCTTCCTGTTGACTTCTACAAAATCAACACCAACTTAAACAAACTTTCACGAGAGTGGCCAGAGGAACATGGATACAAGCAGGAACAGATGCCCCCCCCACCCATCAAAGAATTCTGCAGTATATCCTTCAAAAAATGTTGCACAGCAAATCAAAAATTAAACTATGGATATAGAAATCTGATGCATTCCTAACTGCTAATGGATCATATTGTACTGTAGGTTTTTCAGAAATTTTATTTTCTGAAAACTGCTGAGGAAGAAGCCATGACAATTTAGTAGTTTTTTCTGGGGAGGACAGGGACAGTGTAAAGCATTACTGACAAAACACGTGAGCTTTACTGTAAGCCGACAAAAAATTTTCAGTACGTAGTCACTTTCTATCCTTCATCAGGGCATATGTTCCTACAGGAAATACTGAAGCTTTCATTACCGAAATGATGAATACTGCCTAAGCTTTAACAAAATAAATATTTTTTCTAATGGGTAAATGTGGAAACAACTCTGAAAATGAAATGAAAGCATATGGCAGATGAAAGCCATGAAAAAAATATGTGCTTGGAGACACAAGGGAGGCTGAAACAGAGAACGTTGTACAAGAATAAGAATGAATATTAGAAAAGTAATTTGACATGTAAGACTCTAATTAAAAATAGTAGTTTTAAACCAGATACACAGTCACACAGTATAATGTAATGTCTGCTCAAAGTGCTAAATGCAAATTGTAAATTAAAGCCTTCTAGGTGCAAAATGCTTGGTTATACTGGTGACAAACAGCTTCCAGTATATCAGAAATTGCTTACTTGTAAACATAAATAGAAAATAAAATTTGATTTCAGTTATACTCTGTACAGACAGAGCAATTCACAATGTGCCTGAAAACAGAAATTATTTTCCTTTTGGAGTATGAAGTATTATATTCCTGTCTGGGCTGTATGCCAGTAGTACATCAGATTTAGGTAGATATCGCCACTGTACCAGTCCTGCATGCTGCAAGCTTCCAGAAGCATTTTTGAGCAGAACTGAAAAGGAGGTGAGCAGAATGAGAGCATGGATATGACAAATTAACATGTATAGCCTACTAACTGGTAATCTGCAAGGTCTTAAAATTAAGTCTATACTTGATGCTAATTAGGAATTTTGGCAAATTAACCTTCATATAGGGCGGCCGCAGTGGTGCAGCGGTTAGCGTTGCCTCCTTACAGCAAGAGGTTCTCTGGTTCGATCCTCGGCTGGGATGCCTTCTGTGCGGAGTCTGCATGTCCTCCCCGTGGTCGTGTGGGTTTCCTCCAAGTGCTCGGGTTTCCTCCCACATCCCAAAGACATGCTGTAAGTGGATTGGACACTCTAAATTGGCCCTAGGTGTTTGACTGTGCATGTGTGTGCCTTCTGTGGAAGGTTGGGCGGGCTGGAAACTCGACACCGTAAACCTCCACTGCCAATCAGGAGCAGACAGGTGATCCGCTGTGGCGACCCCTAACCGGGAAAAGCTGAAAGAAGAAGAACCTTCATTAAGGTATATACGGACAGGAAAGTTCAAATTCTTAAGACTTCCCTTTAGTACTTCATCAGCATATGGCATGTTTCAGACAGCTGTTACATTAATAACTAAGGAATTTGAATGACTTTATTACAAATTAAAATGTTTTGTAGATATGGCTTATCACACAACGGCATGACAAAAACTGATTCAATTATGTGACACACTGACACAATATATTCTCAAGCTAAAATGGACAGTAGATGTAAGTTCAGAGTTGCAGAGCTGCTACACATGGCACATCAGAGCTGTAGAACTGCTACACATGGCACATCAGAGCTGTAGAACTGCTACACATGGCACATCAGAGCTGTAGAGCTGCTACACATGGCACATCAGAGCTGTAGAGCTGCTACACATGGCACATCAGAGCTGTAGAGCACACATGGCACATCAGAGCTGTAGAGCAGCTACACATGGCACATCAGAGCTGTAGAGCTGCTACACATGGCACATATTTTATCTTGAGAAGGAATGGAACTAGATGAAGACAAATCCAAGAGTCGTACGTCAAACATCTCCAAATTAAGATACACAATCATTTATGACATTGTTTGGTATGATGCAACATCTTTTGAGGTTTACTTAAGAATTTAAGCAGATAAAGTAGCTAATAATGTCTCATTACGGACATTAGTCGAACAAAATGTACAGAAAAAAAGCCTACAAAAGGTATACAACTGTGAAATGTTTCCATCTGTATGGGAAAGTGCTGTAGAAAAGCAACCATAAGCCATTAGCAAGTATATACACAATAAGTAATTTTATAAGGCACCGCAGAATTTGCAAAGAATGTTAATGCATTTAAAGAAGTAAAACTCGACACTGAGTTCTAAACTGGAAGAAACTATGCAAATAGCAAGTATGTCATGTCACATGTACTTGCCAGAGCAGAAAAGATGTGACTGAATATTAATTGGATGTCAATGTGCTAATCTAGAATCATTATTTAGCTAGCTGATCACAGCTCACCACCCAATACAGCCTATGCTCATATCCTGAAAAGTTATTTATTGCCCTGTGATGTCCAAGCGCAATCTGCATTACAATAAGTACTCCCTTTCAGTTTTATAACCGAAAACCTTGGATAACACGCTTTCCTCTGCAAAACTCGATTACAAAACCTTCAGAATTCTTCAGATATCAAAACAAAAATGGTACCATTCAACAGAGCCAATCATTAGCTAATTAATATTCTTCCACTTTCCCTACTCCTTCTGCTAGGAGCACTTCAAACCCTTACATTTCTAAACAGGAGTCGTACTGCACATTTGCACTCTTCTTAACTCTTTGCTCCGAGCTGAGAGGGATCTTGGCCTTTCCATCTGGAGCTCCCCGTCAAACACCTTTTACACTTTCCCCTGCTCTTACCTGTTTCCGCAAACAGCTCAAATCTAACCCAAGTCATCTGTCTGCCTGCATCTAACCAACTTCCATACTCTACATCCTATCAGATTTCCCCCCTACATTTCACTAAAGCACACAGCATCTCCCCACTAGATATCAGTATTAAGATATAGAGAAGTGCTCAAAAGTTTTGGACAACAATGCTTACGGCAGGTAACTGTTTTACCTGCTCATTGTCATTCATACTTAATTTATGTGCATTCTGCAACTACTAACATTACTGTACTACTTCTTGACTTGTGTCCATTTCTGTAACTGCTGCTACTACTTTACTATCTCTTGCAGTTTCCATCTTTGTTGTACCTTTTTAAATTTTTGTAACTAAGTCATGAAACAAAATGGGCACACTGGTAGAGTTCATCCAATTGCTAAACAGATAAATACATTTTGCAGTTCTGTCTTTTCTAGACTTATAAAGATAGACATGTAGTTTAAAATCAAGTCTCTAGTTACAACCTGCTAACAAAAAAAATTGAACTGATCTCTGGAACTTGGTCTATGCCTGAAATAGGTCATCAATGGATCAGTGCATTACCTTGCTAAACAAATTCAAATAAATAAATACTCATGGTACAGAAGCTGCATAATAAAGAGTTTCAGAAATGTACTGAGAATGGTTCCAAAATGCAAGCCCTTAAAACGTATTGAACAGCTGAAATACATCCCAACTTTTCATTTTTATGGAATAAATTAGTTTTATGTAACAACTACAGCAGATACAACTGATCTTACCAACATTTTTCCCTGAACCGATTAGATCATAACATAAAAGTCTAACTTGGACATAGCCACCAATAAAAACATGAAGTCCTGACAGGTTATTTTTGTCCACCAATGTGCAGACAGAGTAAGAAATGTAAAACTCTGCTGTGTGTACTACCTATTGCAATAATAAAATGAAGAAAAGTATGTTACTGTATTCAGTTTCAGGTGACACAAAACTGGAAACTTTTTATTTTTAAGTATTAGGGGAATGGGCACCTGAGGAAGACGGATTATTTGATCACTCCACGAGTCATTAAGTTACGTGAGACATGACATACTGTGACACATGATACTACAAACTGAGATGTGATCAACATATTGGAAACTACACACTCAACATATAGTAAGTCATATGTAGCTATTAATAAACAATGGTTTCCAGCATAAAAGCATATAATTTTCAGAGCAATGGGAACTTATACTAAACATATGAGTAAGATGTCAGAAAGCATTAACACAGAATGTTAAGTAACTGCTCCCGGAGTTTCACTGGAATACAGAAACACTACACTGCAAAGTACTGGTGTATATCCTGTTCATTTACTTAAGGATTGTAGAATAAAAGGAAAGCTTTCATGACCACCTCTGTTGACTCCTCAAAAAAACAAATGTGGGCTCAAAAACAACAACAACAAAAACAAATAACCCAACCAAGGCAAAGATAGTGCTATAATAAACACGACAGCCATTCTGATCTTTAAAAGGGAAATGAGGAAAAATTCAGCTGCAGCGAGAAGCAACTAAAAGTAGCGATTTTGAAAAGAATGATGGCAGCTATGGTACATTTCAAGCCATGATGGTAAAATGCTGACAGAAAGATATGTGTTCAAAACAAGCACATCTCAAAGTGATTACATGAGAATGACTCTGTCCCAGACACAGCTAAAAGAAATGACATAGCTAGAGGAGTGTCCAGACATATCTAAAGAGGATTCCCAAGAGACATTCACAGACATCGTTACAACAGCAGCACATCCATCTGAACTGTCATTAGTTACTACAAGTACATCACAATCACCATCTGCTAATTACACTGCAGATGAATTTTCATCCTAAAGACTTGGAAAATTACTTAAATCTGATAATTCGGGAATTAAAATAGAGGAATGCTGTGTTGGCACTGCGTCAATCACTAATTTTTTTTTTTTAAAGAACACTGCTAAAAATGAACTTTTTGAAATAACACACATCAGAAAAGTAAACTATGCTTCGTAAATGTCTGATGACGGTTACATAAAACCGTTCATGTAAACACATACGAACTCTCAAACATGCAACTGTACATGCATATACAGAGACAATGTATATTTTATATATGTGTGTGTGTGTGTGTGATATATATGTATGTATACATATGGATATACACACACACACACACACACATATATATATACATATATACACACACACACACATATATATATATATATATATATATATATATATACATATACACACACACACACACATATATATATATATATATATATATATATATACACACACGCATACATATGTATATATATATATATATATATATATATACACACACACACGCATACATATGTATATATATATATATATATATATATATATATATATATATATATATATATATATATATATATAAAATGTATATATTATACACACACAGAGTTCCAATTCACTTTGTTAGCAGTTCATTTTGCCAACAAAGTGAATTGCAATGCTATTTTACAGAACATTTGTTTCATTTTTGACTGAGGTAAAGGGTCTGTGTTAGATTTGGGAATATGTGTCAAAGTGTTTGCAAGTTAGGGTTAGAGTAAAAGCGAGGTAAAGAGATAATTTTAGTGTTGTACATGTGGGTTATGTATAGTATGTGTGCCCAAGAGTCTAGTTTAATGGTGCTGTTAAGAGAAATGCTTTTTTTCAAGAAATAACATGCAGGGGACAGGGGTAGGGTTAGCACACAAGTAAGACAGCACAGACAGCTGCCGTATTTCTGAATTTGTCCCCTTTGCATAGCTATTAGCATCCGGTATTTGAAGTTCTAGCAGGCAAACAAGTTCTGAAAGTACAACAGTTTGAAGTACTCACTGTGTGCTCTCTCTCACACGCACGCACACACAAACAGACAGACAGACACACACACACACACACTTTGGAGGCACTTGACAGGCAGAACTAGCCCATTTCACTCAAAGACAACAATGAATTACATCTCAAAACTGCAGAAAAGACAAAAAAAACAGCAAGTTAAAGGAAAATTTATAACTAAACACAGACATGGAATCAGTGACTGCTGACAGAGGTGGACAGCTTGGGAAAATGTGAAGAGATTTGGTTAACTAGCATTACCTTATGCAAATGGTCTATATTCCTTCATCTAATCACTTTTCTCTGGGCAGTGTAGAAATCAAGATCCATAGCTGTCTTGCATCCTTTAAAGAACTGCTTTTATAGGCCACTGGAGGCTTTGCATAAACTTACCTTTTGTAAAGCTTCATCAGGCTTTATAATGGCAGCAATGCCGTCTTCTGAAAGTGTTTGTAAATGACAAAAATAACTGCCTCATAACAGTCCCTAGACGAAGCCCCTGTAAAGTGTGCTGCAAAGTCCACTACTGGAATGAATTCTCACAGAGCCCTTTAAGTGCTTCACAACCTCATGCTTAACAAGCTCATCACACCAGTGAGGTGCCACAAGGGTCAGTGCTGGGCCCCCTACTGTTTGGTATATACTTCCCAGAAGTTCAGGTTAAAACTACAGGGTTATGGCTGACCAAGTCTGTGGACAACTGAAAACTAGGTGCAATTATTAAATCCCCAAATTATGTTAGTATATTCCAGGAGGGTCTTACTCAGACCAACAACTGGTTTCTTAGTCACGGTCTCAAATTGAATGCAAAGAAATGCAACACCATTCCCTTTGGCAAAAACAATGTCCCTTCACACTATAAAATCAGCAACAATACCCTAAGTACCTATGAAGTGGTAAGGGATCTGGGATCACAAGTTGACTGCAACCTTAACTTTGACCACCATGTGTCTACTATAATAAGGAAGCCTTTCTACACAGCGCACTTGATTAGTAAAGGCATTGCCGCTTAGAGCAAAAGAGGTTATAACCCCTCTCTACTCGGCACTAATCAGGCTCATAATTGAGTATAACACCTCATTCAGCATGTACTATACAAAGCACTTGCAGCAATTGGACAAACCTCAGAGGTTTCTAACAAAAAAGATCAAGGGACTCCGGCACGTATCTTACACAGACCGACTAAAGTCTCTTTCCCTGTACTCTGTATCGTATATACTTCTTAGGAGGACCTATGCCTGGCTTACAGTGCAATCTCAGACCCAAACCTAATGAACTTGCTGCACATCTGTAAATGAAATGGGACTAGAGCTACCCATTCCAGGGACATAAATATGGCCTGCGACTTAAATAGGACATGCTGGAGGGACAGATTTGTCTCCCAGTGACTGCCGTGTCTTTGGAATAGGCTACCAATTCATGGGAAACAGAGCACCTCTATGACACTGTTCAAAAGGAACCTGGACTAGTGGATGGGACACCACAAATTTTTTACTGGGGTTAGCACCCACAACCCTCCTGAACATGGGCAGTCATTACTAAATGCAATCCTGGGTATTGACTAGCATATCTATGGTATTACATTGGGATGAAATGGCTGGGCTTGAAATAACCTCCCGGTCGATAGCCTAATAAACTCCTATAATCCTACAACTGAAGACAAGAATTCCAAACAGCTTTTAAAAAACAGTCTGCTTCCCCAGTGAATGTTTCACAACTAATCCAACTTTCTGAGAGAAATAAATATGACAGTGCAAATCTCCAGCTGCCTTCTAGGTGCCACTAGGTGAAAGTAGTTAAAGTTAAGCCTGAGATTAAGATAGACTAATAGCAAGAATTACTCTAACAACTGGCAAAGCTGCATAAGGATTAATGTTTTGGATGCTTGCCACTCTGACAGCAATAAAAAAGGTCTCCTCCATCAGGAATTGAAAGGAAATGGACACAAAATAATTTGGTCAATCTTTCCAAGACAAAGTCTACAGCCACACTGGAACTATAATTCTGTTTTTATGGAAATCTACAATGCAAAACACATCTAAAAATAGTTTAATATTAGGAACAGCTTCAAATTAGGAAGAGAAACTTTAAGAAGGTTCCCAAGGGAAACAGATAAAAAGCTGAACAATGCAATTTAAAGAAAAACAATGCAATGTACGGTTTACAAACATGTCAAATATTTCAGTACTTCTACTTCTACTGCTAAAATAGGCCCTGCTTCAATTCCAAGCATGTTTTCAAGCACTAGTAAAAGAACACCTCTCTTTTTGATACTATGCATGACCTTTGTCAAGTTTTGTTGCAGTCTGCTGAGCTGTTACTATTTCTTTCAAAAACAGTCTGACAAGAGACTTGATTTTCAGTGCCAATAAATTATTATGAAACTGTACCAGTAATGAATACCACACAAGTGTTGACAACCTTGAAATATCAAAATTAAAGACGTACTTTCTCTGTTTGCCAAGACCATTGCAATAAGAAACATTGGAGGTAATGCCCAAAGAAGGGACCTAAATCTTCACAAACAAATAACTAAAATATAAGAGGTTTACAACTGAGCACCTCCACTCCATCTGCATGTTAATCAGTGGAACTCACTCTCTAAAAGCAAACTAGATGACTAAATGGATATTTACAAATTTACTCCATGATTGATAGGCAGCACCTCTTCTCCAGGGAATGCTAAGTGGGGGTACATGCCAGAAGAGAATGGCTCAGTGATCCTTGGAATACTTAAGAATCTATTAACTGTCAACACTTGAGAAGGAAAAAGATTTTGAACTGCAACAACCCAACAGTGAATTCATCTAACCAAAGAGACACAAATTTGTCCAGAGAATCTGTTACCTGGTGACACAGGTTCTTAAAATATTAATGCACCATGGCTATGTGAACACTTGCATCATCAACCCAGCACAATGTTCAGTGACAGAAGGCCAAAAATCCTCAAACACTATATGGTTGATGCATGGTTTTACAGAACTGCGCAATGAAGGCAAGATTTTACAATGCAAGGCCTTTGTAAAAATCAAAGTCTAGCAGTTACCACTTACTAAAACCAGCAAAAACAGTTTCCTCAAGAATGGAATCATGACTTCTAGTTGATGCTGATCTCCAGGGAATCCAGAAAAGCAAATCACCACCACTAGGTGTTCCTTAAGCTGTTCTTAAGATTAAATTACTATGAGACAATTACCTAAATATGGGAAATGGTTTATTCCCTCAGCTTTATAAGGGAACAATCTGAACTGGAAGTTAAAGCCAAACTCACCAATTGAAACTTCAGAAATCAGCAGTGAGGCCTGAATAAAGTAATTGTCAATACTTACCTTTCAAATCCAGAGTCACCACCCTTTACATAAAGAAATCGGTTAACTAGCAGAGAGGAAAGATGACTTCCAATTTTTGTTTCAAGCACAACACTTAAAAAAGGACTCTTCTTTCAGAAGGAAAAGGAAACGTTTCTTTTTGGTTCCATTTAGTTGATCATTTTTTATTTCAAAATGCTACGATGTCCAATTACATCAGCTCAACATTCATAAAAACATGTATGCAAAAGAGGG
Organism: Protopterus annectens; assembly: GCF_019279795.1. NCBI lineage: Eukaryota > Metazoa > Chordata > Ceratodontiformes > Protopteridae > Protopterus > Protopterus annectens. The sequence continues at coordinate 697,924,365 of NC_056741.1, forward strand.
AAGTCATAGTTTGTGGTGGTGGTGGGAAAGGTTCCCATTCCCAGCTGTTGTGCTACCCTGGAGTTAAGATTATTCAGAGATGCAGTGGTGCTGTGATGTGAGTGAAGAAGACCATATCTACCTGAAAAGCAGTTTTTTTTTTGAGGAGTATCTTTTTATACAGCAGGATCACAGAACAGTGAGGTAAGAATGTTGTTGCTTTTCTGCAGTGTTGTGTGTTCTCAAGAGTTTATATATTTACAGATAAGGAGGAGTGTGGGGTGGGAACTTGACTTCTCTCCAAAAGTGTTATTTTTATATTGTATATTTCACTTAAAATGGTTAGGTTCAATTAAATGAACGAGAGCTGAGCAACTGTGCAGCCAACTTATTGATATGCACCACCTTTTTCATATCTTTTTACAGGACTACTATAGCTGTAAACACCTTTGGAAACAAGACTATATGCAGCCCTCATATAAAATATCTGAACTTCACAGTTCTGGAGGAGTACATTGTTGCTCCAATACGGTGTTATTTTGCTCTAAATGACAGATGATTTTTTACTGCAGGCAACTTAATCTGACAAGGAACAGCAAGCTCTAGGAAAGACATCAGATTTCAGGGAAGAAGAAGAGACACAAGACAGTATACCTCTCCTACCCTCTGCTGCCACACCGCAGGCACAGGGGCTGTTTGAGGAGTCATTTACTGGATTCTCCCTTGAAAGCACAGGAAGGGAGTCTATAAACTGACAAAGAAATGTGGTACGCCATCTCCCCGACAACAATCTTCCAGAGAATCTGCTCTGACAGCCAGTCCTTGCAAGCTACATCTTCTCTCCGACCAGGAGGGAAACCTTTTTACTAGGACTAGCATGAAATCTAAAATATGGAGCAATGTGTATCAAATGGGTCTATATTAGTTCATCAAAATTTATTTTCAACGAACACCTTTTCCTCGACCTGTACTCAGCGGTTCACTGAATTTTCCAAGGGCAATGAAACAATTTCCCTGCAGCACAACGGACCCACAACTAACTAAATCAAACCCACCCAAGTGGGGGCTTTCTCCCCACACCCTAACTATATATACCAACTCCAAGACTGCACTACAGTGGGGAAAAAGGCAATCAGTGAATCGCATTAGTGATTTTTGCCGAGTATGGGTTGACGAAGAGGTGTTCACTGAAAATAAATTTCAGTAAACTAATATAGACCTGCATCAAACTACACCGAGACTCTCAGGTTCACAAGTGATTACTATGCCAATGGCGCAAGAGCCTTTACAAGCCTAGCCAAAAATACCCAGGATATGAATTCCCCAGATATGGGATGGGGTAATATCAGGGCAGTGGTCTTCAGGTGTTGGAGCCCCGAGTCAATTTACAGACTGCCTCTGTCCATAAGGAACATGAGCAGTACCCTGGAAGTGAATTTATGGTTCCCAATCCATTTATCTTAATTCTTTCTGAACAGAGTGAGGGCCAGGCTTTGTTTTACAAAGATGGGAAGTTTATTCCATAGACGAGGTTGCCTTTGGGATACATCTCTCTCTCTCTCCAGCAAGTTCTGTGAGAGTTACAAATAAGGTTCAGGTCCATGGAATGTGCAACCCTTGTATAATTTTTCCTGCAATGTAACATTTTCATCAGGGCTGGATCAGAAAATGCCTTGTAGGTCAGGCTTAAGTCATCTCTCAATAAACAATATAAGACAGAGTAAAGGGATAGGGCCTTTAATTGGTCTGCATAAGACATGTGTCTTACTCTGTATTTTTTTAGTGAGAAACCTCTGGGGCAGCTCCAATTGGTGTAAATGCCTGATTATGTATATACAGAATGGGACTTTGTACTTGATTATTTGCCTGATGAGGGCCAAGTACAATGGCAGCATGACCTCCTCTGACCTTGATGGCATGCTTTACTTAAAAGTGGAGCCACACAAGAATTTCCTCATTACCGCAGCTACCTGGTGGTCAAAGTTTAGGTTACTATCTACCCGTGTTCCTAGGTCCCTCACCACTGGGTCTACTTTTAGCGGTATGCTATCAATATTATAATTTGCAGGAATGTACGTGATGTTAAGTGTTGATTACACCCAATAAATGGGTGTAGGAAGTAAAACCTTCTTTTCTTTTGTAGAAGTGTTAAAGCCCCAACAAGAAAAGATTATATGAATTCAACTAACATAGGATTAGAGGAAGTTACGAGGTTACTGGCCCTGAGGCCTTACAAGCCTAGCCAAGAATTTAGCCCATGTTCCAACAAGTCAGCACCCTATGCCGTTGTCCAGCAGGGACACAGGTGGAATTCCAGGGGTGTATTTTCTGTTCCCCATCCAGTTACCCAGGTTGCGCTTAAAAAGGTTTATTTAATGAGGTACTCTACTTTACATGGAGAGGGAGTCTATTCCACAAAAGGAGGAGTCCCTGGGACACAAATCTGTCCCTCCAACATGTCCTGTTGATGTCACAGACCAGGCTGAGGTCACGCGTGCGGGTTACTCGAGTGGAGCTTGATTTACGGATATGCAGCGGTCCTATCAGGGCGGGGACTGAGATTGCTTTGTATGTCAGACAGAGGTCACCTCTGAGAAGTCTGTAGGAGACTGAGTAGAGGGACATGGCTTTTAGCCTATCTACGTAAGGTAGATGTTTGAGGCCCTGGATTCTCCAGGTGAGGCACCTCTGTGGTCTCTCCAGCTGCTGCATGTGCTTTGTGTGGTACATGCCGAAAGGGGCACTGTACTCAATAATGGGTCTTATAAGGGAAAAATACAAGGATGTTATGACTACCTTGTCCCTGGATGACATATCCTTACTAATGAGGCGGGCCATGTAGAAAGCTTTCCATGCAACGGAGGCAATATGGTGGTCAAAAATTAGTTTGCTATCAACGTGGGTGCCCAAGTCCCTCACGACTGATTGCATGCTTAGTACCTTATTATCGGGTCTATATTATATCATCGAATGCTTAAAAAAGCGAACGCTGATTGATCGACCTAATTTAAGTGAAAGCTTACAATCTCGAACTGTCAGATCAGAGATTTTTTTCCCAGGGAAAAAAAATCGCTGATCCAAAACACATACACACAACACAAGCACACCAAACAAACAGAAATCCACACACATACACCTAAAATCTGATACCTAACCCTACACTACACTATGCACACACCACTAACTACCCACTTACCTTAACCCAAACCCTAACCCTAAGGTCCGTCACTATAGCACACTCACCTCACCCGCTCCCTAAACCTAACTCACTTAAATCCGCCCTAACCCTCATGTCCACTCAATCGCACACACACCTAACCCGAGCCCTAACCCTAAATCACCCTAACACTCACATCTACACAATCGCACACTTACCTGAATCCGACCGGTAACTTTCCACTATAACACTGAAAATACCGAAGCATCAGAAACGGACAACCGAATTCTTTCCCTAGGAATAAATTTGAGTTTCTGCTGCTTCGATATTTTGCAGTTTTGTGAAAATAAGTTTGATCAATCAGCGTTCGCTTTTTTAAGCATTCGAGGATATAATATAGACCCTTATTATCAATGTGATAATCTGTGGGGACGTCACTCTCCCCAAAAAGGATGATGATGATGATGCATTTTTTGTCATTCAGTTTGAAGCCATGTTTCTGGCACTAGTCATCTGTTTAGGTGTGACCCTCTTGAAGGATGCCCACACCATTAGAGGAATTGACAGCACCCAGCTTGCAGTCATCTGCACCTCCAAGAAGTATATCAGCAGAGGCCCCAAGACCAATCCCTGGGGGAGACCGCTTGTTACGGGTCTACTACTTGAGGTGGCTTCCACTATTTTGACTAGGTGGGTTATATCAGTGATCCAAAACACCACACCCCGCACGTACGACATGCACGGCCAAACCAATATCGAAAACACACCAAAGGCCAGCAAATACAGTTCCAAATTAGTTTATTAATGATGAAAAAAGGGGCATATAAATGCACCAATATAAATTCTGTTATACTCAAACTAGTTTCGGCATACGCCTTCTTCAGTGAGGATAATATTAATAAAACATTTCACCAGTCAACCATTGATCCATATATACGGACCCCTAACCAATAGGAATAAAGGTATGTTCCATACCTATACATAATACATGAAAATGTTCACAGGTTGTAAATTCAAATAAGTAAAGACAGCTATATAAGCATATATCATAAGTTCTCTATTAAATTAACATAACAATGGGAAAATGATAATAATGATAGTATACACATTTGAGGGTATACTCCAAAAGAGAAAATGAATAAAAATATATAACATAAAAAATGGTAAATAATAATAATAATGAACAATATATATCAATAGTAAAGGGCTGCAGATGTAACAACCATAAAACCAACTCAGCTACATCCTGGTTATAGTTAGATTGAGCTTATGTGGCATCCTAAGGGAATAATTACTTACTATCACAATGATAAACATAGGAAGGGCAAAATATAAATATGATCATCCACATGTCAAAGATTTACCCTCTGCATATAAAGATGCCAGGAGATACAGGCATCGTAAAAGTATAATGTCTTAATAAACATGGGATAGGCAAAATATGTTTTGTACTTAGCCCCTCCACTCTCCTGATGTTTATAGTGTGAAAATAGTGTACCCAATGTTTTACCTCTCCTGTAAGAAAATGACAGCTCACGATCACAGGGGATGAACTTTTGGGAACTTTCCCATGTGGCCATTGCACCTCATGCAGTCAAGTGAATAAGCTCAAACAATTCACTAGTTCTAATACCAGTAAGGTGTATGATGTTAGAACATTTGGGAACTGTTCATCCAGTTGGGTCATTTATTTGGCCACATGCCAATGCAGTGCTTTTTATGTGGGCAAAACTTCCCGTTCTTTAAGAATAAGGATAGGGGAACATCGGAGTGATATCCGTAATAAGAAACTGACCAATGCTCTATACCAACACTCTGTCAAACATCCGACTGCCAAATTCATGTTCACTATCATTGATAAAATCATGGCCAACAGACACAACCAACAAGGATGGCAAAGTATACTTAGTCATAAGGAGAAATACTGGATTATCCATCTTGGAGCATTATTTCCACCAGGTCTAAATGATCATTTATGATGCACATGTCTACCCATTATTTTGGAGATGGATTCTCTTTGGATTTAGGACAAATATTTTTCATTGATTATCAATCAGTAATGTTTATATATTATTGCATCGGCACATTCAACATTTGACTTGGGTTTTGTCACATTTAGTATGATGGACATACTTCAAATGTCTTTTCTTCAGACATTTTTATGCTGAAAATAATATTGGTTGATATGTGGATGTTCTATTAATATTTTGCCTATCCCATGTTTATTAAGACATTATACTTTTACGATGCCTGTATCTCCTGGCATCTTTATATGCAGAGGGTAAATCTTTGACATGTGGATGATCGGATTCACTTCATAACATTGAAATATCAAAATACTGAAATTCAAAACACTGAAACCAAAATACTGAATACTCAAAATACTGAAACTCAAAATACTTAAAACACATATTATGCGTAAACTCAGCTTAAACAACATAAATCATAACAATTTCTACCAAATATATGCAGGGGGGCAAGCCCCCCTGCACCCCCCACACCCCCTGCTAATTAAATATATCAACTCCAAGATTGCACATAGTGTAGTTAAGTGCAATCTTGGAGTACATATATATAATTAGCAGGGGGTGTGGGGGGCGCAGAAATTGCTATGATTTATGTTGTTTAACAGTTCAATATGTGTTTTCAGTAATTTGAGTTTCAGTATTTTGAGTATTCAGTATTTTGGGCTCTCAGTATTTTGGTCTTCAGTATTATGAAGTTTTGTCATTTTCAGTATTATGAAGTTTCAGTGTTATGAAGTGAATCCGGATGATCATATTTATATTTTGCCCTTCCTATGTTTATCATTGTGATAGTAAGTAATTATTCCCTTAGGATGCCACATAAGCTCAATCTAACTATAACCAGGATGTAGCTGAGTTGGTTTTATGGTTGTTACATCTGCAGCCCTTTACTATTGATATATATTGTTCATTATTATTATTTACCATTTTTTATGTTATATATTTTTATTCATTTTCTCTTTTGGAGTATACCCTCAAATGTGTATACTATCATTATTATCATTTTCCCATTGTTATGTTAATTTAACAGAGAACTTATGATATATGCTTATATAGCTGACTTTACTTATTTGAATTTACAGTCTGTGAACATTTTCATGTATTATGTATAGGTATGGAACATACCTTTATTCCTATTGGTTAGGGGTACGTATATATGGATCAATGGTTGACTGGTGAAATGTTTTATTAATATTATCCTCACTGAAGAAGGCGTATGCCGAAACTAATTTGAGTATAACAGAATTTATATTGGTGCATTTACATGCCCCTTTTTTCATCATTAATAAACTAATTTGGAACTGTATTTGCTGGCCTTTGGTGGGTTCTATCAGTGAGCCAGTTTGCTACCCATCTGGTAACATATTGCTTGATGCGTAGTTGAGAGAGTTTATCTATCACACCTGAGTGGGGAACAGTATTGAAGGTTTTCGCCAGGTGGTGTGCAGTCTTCCCCTTGTCTATGGCCTTGGTGAATGTCTCAAAGAAGTCGACCAAATTTGACAGGCACGACCTCCCCTTAACAAAACCAAACTGTGTGGGATCAAGTGTTTGGAGGTTGCCAATGTACTTGTTAATGAGGTTCATGACAATCCACTTCATGGCCTTGCAGATCAGGCTAGTTAGGCTGATGGGTCTATAATTTCATGGATTGGTGGACGCTCCACCTTTGTGCAAAGGGATGACAGTAGCCGTCCTCCACTCAGCTGGGACGAAGCCAGTACTCAGGCTTTGGTTGAATAGGGTGCCAAATGGTGCTGCAAGTTACTGTCTGAGTTCATGTAGGATGCAGCCTGGGATATTATCGGGTCCGATGGAAGCTGTGTTTTTTGCCTTTGAGAGGGCAATGATGACTTGCTCCCTAGAGATAAGGGAAGGGGGCAGGTGCTGGGGATGTCCTGTTTTACTGATGGGGGGACAGAGAGTGAAGTTTTCACTGGACTTGTCCACCAACAGGTTCTTCCCTTGAGATTCCGGACATATGTGAAAAAAATCCTGACAGCTACAGTCATGTTGTGTATACCAACATGCCTGACAGTTTGAACTTTTGCAAACCCATAAATGATCCAGGGAAAAAGTATCTTTCAAAATATTAAAGGTGAAAAGAAATTAGCAGAATGCCCAGACACTTCTTTAGATAGCTCAAAGTAACTTTACAAACTACCTCTAAAATACTCATTCACAATCTCAATAAAACAGCAAAATTCATGTCAACTCAACACTGTCCAACCCCTTCTTCGCAGACAATTGGGGCAACTCGGGATAAATATGGCTAGGCTTGTAAGGGCTCTAGGGAACCTCCTATGAACCTATGAATAATCTCTATCCTTTTTCTCTCAGACGTTCTGGGGAAAAGGGGACTACTTGCATATCTATGTATTTATACTCAATGAAAAAAACGCTTTAAATATTTCAGAACAACATGTAACAATAACTGTAGTTAGTCTACTGAAACTTTTTTTTTCTGACCTTTCCTTAATCCATCCATCAGCACATTCATACAAGTGAAAACTCAGGCTTGTTACCTTACTTCGGTTCAGTCAACAGCTGCCTTCCTGAACTCAGGCTTTTGCCTATGATGTTACAACAACGTTACAAGGTCAGAAACACAGCAGACAGGAATGTTCTAGTTCCTCTGGCATATCAATTTACGAGTCTTTATACTATATTTTCACCCCACCTAGACAGCTGATAATGGGAATCAAATTAGGAATATTCACTCCAAACACATTAATGGCTTTTCCTCATTGGGGCCTCATGATTCTGAGGGAAAAGCTCAATACAATTATGACCTAAAGCTATCAAACTTAAGCAGTACTTACCTGAAAACCTAAACATCAATCTGTCTTCTAAAACAGCAGTGCTACTGGAACCCATTATTGCAATGATGTGTAAAAAAGCCTTCTTACTCCAAAATACATCTGCTTTTAACAGTTATTAGAACATAAACTTTCCTGCCGGAAGAGGGGTACAACTCAGTCACACAAGTCAAGAGTAACGTGGTAACACATCATTTACCCTACATGTCTTAGACCATAGTCACTCAAGGTAAACAGTTTTATGTCACAACTTTTAAAATTTCAACTAACAAAATACAACTGGAGATGCAGACAAATTAATTTCACTAAATTATTACGCTGCTAGTGTAATGTAGACCATTGGGTGCTGTCAATAATTAGCCCTGCTTACAATTGAAATTCTAATACTTTTGAAATAATTCAATAAAAAAGTTTTTGAGTAAAAAAAATAATTATCCCTGCTGTAACCCTTTAAACTATATTATTTTTAATAACAAGTAGCTATAATATGCATAAATTATATATATAATTAAAAAGACTGTGTCATACCCAAATGTCAGCCTTGAAGAAAGTACAGCTGAGTAAGTTGGCATTTACTGTAACAGTAGATGTTCAAATTACTCACTGCTGCAGTAGTTTTCTGGCTATATGGATTGTCTCGTCCCCAGGAAACAACCACTGGCCAGATTCACAAAGCTTTGGCTCCCTTCCACATCTTCACTGACGGCTGACTGGACAGCCCAGAGAAGGAAGCAGCCAAAGTGAAGAAATCCTCAGGACTTTCTTGTCCATACAGAGGGAAACATGTAATCATCCTGAACCTCTAAAAGACATAACAGTAACAAATAATTGTATATACCAACAACTACTTATATACAGACGTGGGGGAATGATGGCGGGTGCTGCAACTGCAGCAGTGAGGAATCTGAACACCTACTGTTACAGTAAGCGTAACTTACACAACTGTGCTACGTTCATCATTCTCACTGCTGCAGTAGCCGTTTGGCTGTACGGTTTGATTAGCAAAGCCTATCCAACCTGGGAGGAGAAAGGATAAGGATTCAGGAGCCCCTGAAGAATGGTCCTAGCAAAGCCAATCCTGTACCTGTAAAAGGAATCCAGTATGTAATGTTTTGTAAAAGTACATACAGAGAACTATACAGTTGCCAACAGAATGCTTCTAGAGTCCACCTTTTCCGATATGCCATCAAAGAAAACAATGCTGAATTAGAATGTGCCTTAATCCTGCCTGGAAATGTTTTACCATGGTGTGAGTACCAAGAAAAGATATAGCAAGTGTAGATCATTGAGTGTATCGTTCCTATTCAGCCACTGTAACTAGACAGCACGTGCATATAAGTACTGAGCATGTGCAAGAACAGTGCCATTTTGTACAGTCAGCCAGAGTGAATGCAGTCATGAATGGAGATGCACATGGGAGTGTGTTTGAAGTAAAGAGTGAATCAGTTAACTTAAATACTTGTTCCAATTACAGTTCCTGACATGTTTATGTACAATAAATATCTTGAACCCATACACCGCTTCATCGACTCTTTTGAATGCATGAGACAAGCAACATGGTGCCAGAAGGTGATCCGAAGTTGAATCAACAAACAAGCCATGAAGCATGCAGTTAAAAGAAGAGGAATATACCAGAGTGAACTCTCGAATAGGTCAGCGGTTATTCAAAGGTACTTAAACTCATTTAAATGATTTTTCAGTTGCCGAATGTGTGGTGAAGCATTCAAAACGTTTGAAATAATTACAGAGATAAATGAAATGTCCAAAATTGTGACATACTTATAAAAGTATTCAAAATAAATATAAAAGTGTTCAAAATAATTTCCAAAATGTTTAAATTGTCGGAAAGAACTAAAATGACCACATTTCTTAGCAAAGTACTACTTTTTTTGCATTAATTAAAGATATCTGATGTCTCCGAAGTTTTTGGAATGTTCACAGTGTATGCAGTGTCAAAGTGAAGCCTTTTCAAAGAGACTGTTGTGCATTCGAACATAATTACAAGTGCCTGGTCTATGCTTATGTTTCAGTGTATTTTGTTGTTAAGGCAGACGGATTTTGCAGACCTGAACCACTCGTGTTTGATAACGATATTGCTGAGAATTGGAGAGTGTTTGAAAAAGAATATGATATTTTTATACAGGCTGCTTTTTCTGATAAAGACGGACGTACTAGATCATTCATACTCCTTAATTTAGCAGGCTCAGAAGCCATTGAGAGGGAATGCTCATTTGTATATGCACCTGCCATGTATGCAGGGGAGGGGGAATCGGCATAGTGTGATGAGGCTGAAACGCGGGAAGATCCTGAGTGCTTGAAACTCAAATTTAGAGAAATGTGTAACCCTCAAACGAATATTACAATGGAAAGGCACATATTTTACACAAGAAATCAATAGCCTGGTGAAACTATAGCAGCATATATTACCGACTTGGGAAATACAGCTAAAATGTGCAGATTTGGTGATTTGCAAGAGGAGTTGATAAAGGACAGACTTGTGTGTGGTATTAATAATGATGCAGTGACAATGACTTTGCTTAGAGGTAGTGATTTAACATTGAGAAAAGCTATAGAAATTTGTCAAATATACAAGCTTACAGAAATGCACACAAATATACTTATGTATGAGAAAAAATATGCTTGCAGTATCTAACAGTGCGAATGTTCATAGTGTACAACATAAAGCCAAGTGGAAAAAGAGGTATAAACCAAAGGGTGGGGCCACAACACCCAACCCTAACCATAAATCAAAGCAGTTGTTTGTTACTCCAGACCTCATTGTTAACTGTCGTAATTGTGGATGCAACCATGAACCTACACGAGAAAAGTGCTTAGCTTTTGGTCAGCAATGTCACAAATGTAAAAAGTGGAATCATCTCAAAAGGCTTTGCCAGTCTAAAGTGGCACAATCTTTTATTAAAAGAGAGCATCCAAAGCAGCACGTAGATCAGATAGAGAGCTACGAGCAAACTTTCTACGTATGTTGATGGTGTCTCTGTGTCTGATGAATCTGTTAATACAGTAGATTATCAGCTAGCAGCAGAGAGTGAAATATTTTGTACTGTTTGGATTAATAGAAAGTTGGTACAGCTTAAAGAAGACACTGGGTCCAAGTGTAATGTTGTATCAGCACAAATGTTTGCTAATGTAAAAGCTGGTGAGAAACTTGATTCAGCAAAGTGTGCAAAACTTGTTGCTTATGGTGGTGAAGAGATTCAAACTGATGACGCAGTAGTTCTCACATGCCATTTTGCTGAGAACAGTTATGACTTGCAGTTTTACATAGTCAAAAGACATGTGCAGTTACTGTTAGGCCTCAAACACAGTTTGAGAATGAAATAAGAGATTCCTCATACAAGTCTGAACAACCACGACAGTTTTACACAGAATATTTTTCATGAATATGCTGATATTTTCAAAGACGAGCTTGGCAAACTACCAGTTACATATTCCATGAAGTTCAACCATGAAGTAAACCCAACTGTTATACCAGCAAGGAAGGTTCTGGTAGCAATGCAGAGCAAAGTGAAAACAGCACTAGACAAAATGGTGAATTTAGGTGTAAAAGAACCGACTGAATGGGTATCCTCCATGGTCATAGATCATAAGAAAAGCTCAGATGATATTCGAATATGTATTAATCCCAGAGATTTAAACAAAGTGCTTAAATGTCCTCATCTGATGCGCACAGTAGAAGCAGCAGCTCTTATGCCAAATGCCACTATTTTTTTCAGTCTTAGATGCAAAAAGCTCATTTTGGCAAATTTCACTGGATCACAAATCCTCATTAACTACTTTCAGTACACCATTTGGTTAATACAGATTCTTGAGAATGCCATTTAGGAAAAATTCTGCCAGTATTTCAATGTGCGATGGAGCAAATTTTGTCAGGTTATCCATGTGCTATCATAGTAAACATCATTACTGTAGGGGGCAATGGAGAAGACGAACATGATGGAAACCTCAGGAACGTTCTAGACCAAAGACGTGAAGTCAATCTTAAACAGAATCGTCAGAAATGTAAATTCAAGCTGAGAGAAGTTACTTACATTGGTCATTTGTTTACTAGTTCCGGCTTACAAACAGATCCGTCTAAGCAAGCAGCAAATCTTGAGATGCCAGTTCCAGACAGTGTCACATCTTTACAACTTTTTCTAGGTATGGTCAACTATTTAGGAAAGTTCAGCCCAGACCTGAGTGAGCTTTCAGCACCGTTACAAGAGCCGACATGCAAAAATGTAAAGTGGTCTTGGTTAGAAGAACACAAAAAAGAGCATCTGACATTCTGAAACAGAAAATTGCCAGTCCACCCACCCACACTGAGATATTATGATGTTCACAAACCAGTAACTCTTTCATGTGATGCTTCTAAGTATGGTCTTGGTGCAGCATGCCTTGAAGAAGGCATACTAGTAGCCTATGCATTCAGAACTTTAACCCAAACTAAGATGCAGTATGCGCAAATTGAAGAAGAGCTTTTGGCAGTAGCGTGCGCATGTTTGAAGTTCCACGATTATACTTATGGCAAACCTATTCAAATAGAGACTGATCACCAACCACTTCTGACAGTTCTGAAAAAGCCAAAACATTCAGCCCCAGTACATCTGCAACGCACGATATTAAAATTGCAAAAGAACAACTTTGGTATTGTTTATACAAAAGGCAAATATCTTTACCTTGCAGATGTTTTGTCAAGAGTGCCCAAATGAGCAACAGAACAGCATGACAATGAGAAAGCAGACTTTGAAGTCATGGAAGTCAGAAAATTTTCCTCATCACATACTGATAACTCAGAAATCACACAGCTTTAGACTCTGTTCTCCAGATGCTGAAACATTTTATCAGTCAAGGATCGCCAGTGCAACAAACCAGTTTACCACTTGACATACAAATTTATTTTCCTTACCGACACAAGCTTATGATGGAAGATGGAATCATCATGAAAGGTCCTAAAGTGGTTATTCCTTCAGCATTACCACAGCAATATATCCAGATTTTGCATTGTGGTCACCTGGGTACTGATTCGGCCAAAAGAAGGGCAAGAGGCATAGCATTTTGGCCTTCTATGTCAAAAGATATAGAGAAGGAAACTCTAGCATGTTCTATTTGCAATAATACTAGATCACACCAACAAAAAGAACCACTTCAGCTAAACCAGATTCCTGAATTACCATGGTCTACTGTTGCTAATGATATTTTCGAATGGAATGGTCAGTATTATTTAGTGTTAGTAGACTCTTACTCGAATTGGTTTGAAATTGATCTGTTTCCTAACTTAACATCCACAACTGTTATTACAAAATTGAAGAGACATTTTTCTGTCCATGGTAGTCCACACAAAGCTGTATCTGACAATGACACACAGTTTACAAGTCAGGAAGTTCAAGAAATTTGCTGAGTCTTGGGACTTTATCCATGTTACTAGTAGTCCTGAGAATCCACAGTCCAATGGATTAGCTGAGCATGCAGTTCAAAGTGCATGCAAAATATTTGTTACAGAAATCCAAGACAGATGGTACCAATGTTTTTCTTAATCTACTCAATCTCAGAAACATTCTCAGAGATAACTTGCTTGGTTCACCTGCTCAGAGATTACTGTCTAGACAGACAAGAACAACCTTGCCGATCAGTAAACAACTACTAATTCACGAAGTAGAAAACACACTAACACCAAAAAAGGCGGTACGATTACAATAAAGGCTGTCTTCCAAAATCAAAATGTTAGTTTCAGCAATAATCACATCCGAAGTTCCAAAATCAGAACTCTTTATTAACTAACAGTAAACAGATGCAAAAATGAAAACTGGATTACTACTGATTCCTAATGTTAAGAACAAGAGAGTGGTGATCAAGACTCAACGTTTGAAAAAACGCCAGTCACAAAAATTGTACTACGATAAATCTAGCAAACCTCTTAGACCATTAAGACAAGGAGAGATCGTAAGGATGTAAACATCTAAAAGATATGACTAAGTGGGAATTATCAAAAATATTTATTGAGAACCAAGATCTTATATTATACAATTGGAAGGAATAGATTTCAGAAGGAACCAAAGACATATACTTCCAGTCTCCGAACCAGTGACACAACAGATTGCCTTTTTCTTAGAGTGACTCTACACGTGTTCTGATTTCACAGGACATTGTACTTTCCTCAAATAATCCTGAAGTAATCCCCGACGTTCATACTGAGAAAAATTTCCCAGAGACTGTCCCTGATGCTAAGCCCAGTCAAAGTTTTTATGTAACCAGATGGGGTAGAATTTCAAGACCTAATCCAAAATACACAGCGACTTGTACTTGAGTTCTGATTTGTTGTTAACATTGAAATGTTATCTAGCATGTAGATTGTATTGTTCTCCTATTGCATGTCGAACAAATCAAAGAGGGAGGATGTAGATCATCGAGTGTATTGTTCCTTTGCAGCCACTGTATCTAGATAGTACATGCATATAAATACTGAGCATGTGCAAGAACAGTACCATTTTGTACAGTCAGCTAGAGTGAAAGCAATCATGAATGGAGATTGCAAGTGTGTTTGAAGTAATGAGTGAATCCGTTAGCTTAAACAGTTGTTCTAATTACAGTTCCTGACATGCTTATGTACAGTAAGGAACAACCAACTGGAATTGCCTGACTTGACACAGGCAGCCGTTTCCCAATCTCATATTAGGAATACCACAGCTGTACAGCTTCTCTAAAGGATTCACAAGGTAATATCCAAGTTACAAAAGCATACCCAGAGTACACAGAATCCCTTCTCCCAGACAGATGGCTAGATGCAAGGCACTCTGTGGAAGCAGTAAGGGCATACAGTTCGGGGGGGGGGGGGGGTTATTCTACAATTAACCCTATATGCATAGAAAAGTAAAAGTAAAAGGGTGAACCTGTCATGAACAGTTGCAACCCGGATATTCTCTTGCAGATGTCAGAGCAATAAATCAGTAAGGCTACCACAAAATGAACCAAAAGCAGCAAACACAGACGGAAATAAACTTTCCAAACCAAAAGTAAAGCTTCAGCTAAACGTCACGTCAGTAATAGGTGACCTTACATATCAACAGAAAATCCTCTTTGTAGAACAGCTTCAGTAATGTCGGAAATGAAGAGGAGAAGCCACTGTCAGACATGCAGAAAATGCTCATAAATAACCCCTGCCAAAGGAGTAAACAAGTCATAGGATAATAACTCATACAAATGTTTGTGAACCAGAGGTAATAATCCTGGATGGGGCCCTGGCTATAGGTGAGACACCAACTAGAAAATCTTCTCCACTTGTTAACATAAGAGTTCCTAGTAACAATACTTCTTGCCTCCTTCAGTACTTGCTGCAGGCATGAAAATGTGCCTAAAAGGCGTTAGAACTGAATCATGCAGGCACGCAGCTGAAGTGGTTAAGACTCAGGTAACTTAAACTCTTCTTGTCTTGTGTGAGTTGAGCCAATCTGTGAGCAAGCTTATAGTAACTGCCCCGGCCAGTTCCATGAGAAGGGAGAACCAATGTTGCCTGGTCCAGATGGGAGCCACAACAATACATTTTTTTACAAGTCCTGAATTTTCAGAATGGCCCAGTGGAAATGAATATAGGGTCATTCCCAACCACACAAAAGAAAGTGCATCTGTTTTCCAGACTTGCTTTGCTAGGTTACTGGTGCAAACTTTGTCTGTTTTGAAATTAGGTGAACCGCATTATTTGAGATGTTCCTCAAAAGTGGATCCACTCCTGAAGCCCCCCTATTCAATTACAATTCACAAGGGTTTGTCCTTATCCTGCTCAGCTTGTATGCCACTACATTTTGCTCTGATGATGTAAAAGATGCTTGGAAGGTTACACAACGATATAGCGTTAACTCCCATCACAGCAAGCCTGCACAGGGGGTAGAGCCCAATGCTGCCTCTCGTTTGCTTATATGACACATCACTGTGGTAGTGTATGTAATAAACTGGAATGGCCCCAGGAACCACATAATATGGAGATATTCTACAGCATGGATGACAGACATCTGACATTTATGTGCTTTGGTCTGTATTGACTTTCCCAAAGGCCTCAAAATTTTAGCCCCAGTGTTGGCATACTCATGCTGAAGGTGTAGTTTGTCCCTTTCCTGACAGGTTTTTATTGCTTCCCCTCCTGCCATCTGTTCCTTGTTTGCTGGCAAATGGCAATGGTTGACTATTTTTATTTTAAAAAAAGAAAAAAAACTAAGGGTTGCTACAAATTATAATGTGGCACTTGAAAAATCTTTGTAAATACCTCAATTAACTTCCCTCTATCAGACTGTTTGAGAACCTGAATAGCAATATGGCCAAACAAAACTTCTGTTTAAAGTACAGTTTAAATTCTTAGATTTTAGCTCATCTGGAAACCTTTGAATACATACAGACACATGCATATCTTCTCAAAGCTGTAGCAGTACTAGCAGCCCTACACACAGTATCTGCACAATCACTCACTCCTCAAAGCATGTTTAGACATCTGTGACGGGTAAGAAATTGTAGGACTCAGATGGGACCTCCTTCTGAAGATAGTGCAGCACAACATTCCCACAAACTGCCAACACCTGACAGAATAAACTGGAAGAAGGAAATTCTCTTATGAAATCTAACAACTTTCTTTCTAGTCCATAGAGAAAGAGTTGGTATTAATAAAGGTTCTGTGTTTTTAGGACTGAAAGTGATGGTTCAGGATTATTGCAGTCAGCATGCAACACATCTTCCAAGGCTGGCATAATAGGAGTAATGGGTGTAGCATGTGGTAAACCCACTTACTGCAGATCATAACATCTCCTCGGACTTGAGGGAACATACACCTGTTCCCACAAAGATATATCACTCTTCTTGGACCTAGTCTTAGAAAAATGAAAACTTGTTTCATTTAGTTAAATAGGACAAGCATTCCAACAGCGGTGGTGGTGCTGTGGTAGCGTTGTCGCCTCACAGTAAGACGCTGTCCGGTTCGATTCTCAGCCAGAGCGTCTTCTGCGTTGAGACATGCGTGAATGGGCGTACCTTCGTTGAAGGTTGTGTGTCAGGGCTGGCAACTCGGCACGTAAAAATCAACTGCCAATCATTAGCGGACCGGAGTCCCGCTGTGGAGACCCCTAACCAGGAAAAGCCAAAAGACACAACAACAACAACCCAACATTCCCTTGACTCAGTCTCTTGAGAATCAGACAAAGAAAAGCTCTAACTCAGTCTTTTTCAGAATTCTCTGACATATTTTCCTCAGGAATATATTGATAAGCTAGTCTTTTGGTATAGATTTCTGATCGCCAGTAAAGAAGGCTATTTATTAGACTTATGGCTAAAGTAAGAAAATCATCCTTATGAACAGTCAAAATGTTTCTGAATGAACAATGTTTAACTCTTTGTTTCTTTTTTCTAGGGACATCCCTGGATGGAGACCAACTGAGAGATGGCACTTCATCCTGAGCAAGACATCTCATTCCACCAGCCCCTTCAAGAAGAACCTCCTGCAAATACTCCTAGACCCAAATAAGATGGTTCTTCCATGCCCAGACTGGACAGTGGAACAGCGGCAGAGGACGTGGCTAAAACCCAGTCCATGGTGGCCCAAGGCAGTAAACCAAAGGAACCTGGACTAGTGAGTGGCTAAAACCCAGTCCATGGTGGCCCAAGGCAGTACACCAAAGGAACCTGGAGGAACTAGTGAGTGGCTAAAACCCAGTCCGTGGTGGCCCAAGGCAGTACACCAAAGGAACCCAGAGGAGCCAGTGAGTGGTTAAAACCCAGTCCATGGTGGCCCAAGGCAGCACACCAAAGGAACCCGGAGGAAACACTGAGTGGTCCGAAGAACAACAACTGGTCACTGCAGATGCATCCAACAGCAAATGAGGCACTGTCTAAACTCAAGGTGTAGGCAAGGGCTCCTATTCTGTTTTTTTTTTCTTCTTAAGTACAGTGTGAGTAGAAACAGGACTAGTGTACAAACTAATGGTGTAGCAGAGGAAGAAGCCTGATTGCCAGTTAGCACTGCTTGGAAGTACAAATTTGGAAGATACGGTGTCAGGCAAGTGTTGCCAAGTCACATACACATACACACACACTCCCTCAAAGCTCAAAAGTAAAAGCATCAGCAGTACGCTAAATCCCTATCAGAACTGCAAGTCCCTTTCTCGAAAGTGCACTAAGCAAAAACACGGAATGATGATTTGTTAAGAAGTGTATGCAAGCACCACACACAAAACACATTTCTAGATGCTTAAATATAACACCTTTATTATTTTACTGCTTGAGACAGTTTATTTGATGGTAAGATGTCACAAGTGTACACAAGCACCAACACAGTGTTTGAAGTACACAAAAATATCTCCTACTTTTTAAGTCCTTACACTTTAGTTAAAATATCTCAAAAGGAGTACACTGATCTAACAGAAATAGCTCTAATATTAAACCCATTCTAAATATTTTATTTATTTAACATTTGTTTACTGGAAAAGTCAGACTGGGACATAGCCCATTTTTAGCAGAGGCCCGGGGAGAAATGCTCCAGCATGTCTTTGGAATGTGGGAGGAAACCAGAGCATCCAGTGGAAACCCATGCAAATTCAGGGAGGACATGCAGACTCCACACAGAAAGCATGCCAGCCGACAATCGAACCGGAGAACCTCTTACTGAGAGGCAACAACACTATCCATTGCACCACTGCACTGCTCCGTAATTATTAAATTACCAATATTCTTCATAAAATAAAAATACATTAAAAAAATTAAAAAAGAGATTTTCGGTGTGAAAATGTTCCCCTATTGGGATTTTTCTACCAGAATTGTAGCCTGTAGCCAACTACTGCTCCTGTGAAACTTCAGAGCTACCATCCCTTCAGGCAGCAAGAAAAGTACCGAAGATTTCTTCACTCTGACTGCGGATTTGTCTTCTCAGGGCTGTCCAATCAGCAGTTACAGAGAATGCATGGAAGGCAGCCAGAGCTTTGCGTCGCTGGCCAGTTGTCTTCTAGGCAAGAAACAGAAAATATAGCTAAAAGAATACTGCAGCAAAGAGAACGATAAAACATTTAGGAATGGATGTCCCTATGTTAAACTGTCCGTGATTGTTCCCAAATGCCATAATTCTTGTGTCCAGACAGCTGTGAATAATCTTCCAACTGTGCCCAAGTATCCCTGTGACAAATGCAAACTGCAGTTCTGCTCTGCAATACTGTTCAACTTCTATAAAATTCTTAATATAGACCCGATAGCAGCTCTCATGAATTTGGAAAGTCATATGCTAATAAATGCGTAATCTACTGACACTACATTGGATAAATAAAGCAGGATATTCAGCTTTGGTGTTAGCAGCTTTCTCCACCATCTACCCATCCTTTAGTCCACTAATCATAGGCTGAACTAGTCAAGGTTTCCAATTTCCAAATACACACTGACATGCAACACCAGCACACTTTACAGGAGGATCAAGATGAACAGAATATATGGGTGCAATAAATGCAACTAACAATGCAAAAGAAAATATCACAAAAATAAAACTAACATCGGTAAATGTCTACTTTTACAAGCAGTACAAATATAAGCAATGGTAAGGGGCAAAACCCCTCTGCAATAACCAACGTCTCAAATATGTGTATGTATTTAACGTGTATATATACATATATATACATATATATATATATATATATATATATATATATATATACACACACACACACACACACATATATATATATATATATATATATATATATATATATTACACATATATATGGGTCTACTTCATAATATTGAAATTTCATAACATTGAGACCATAACATCGAAAATTCAAAACACTGAAAACCCAAAACACTGAAAGTGTGCTTCATAACATGGGATAAGTTATAAAAATGTACTCATTAAACTGTCTATCAAGAACTTCAAAACTATGTACATACGTTACTAAATGTTCTCTATTCTAATGTTAACACTGTAATATGTTACAGAAATGCATGTCTTATACCTACATGCCTTTCCTCTTGTAATATTTACTGCACGTATGCATATTTTCTTCCTTTTTTCTCATTCTTTTGATACTGAGGCATTTTTCCCAAGCCACTATTGAAAAGGTTTTTAGCAGACTCGTACTAGCCCAGTCAACAAAAGGAAATAAAAATACAAACATACATATCCTAGACAGTCCTACTGTGGTACAATCCGGTACTCTTCTTCAAAGACAGCATTACTGCACATTTTTCAGTGTTATGGGGGTACTTGTCTTTTTTTTTTTTTTTTAAAGGATGAAATAAACACTACATTCAGGTATCTCAGGTAATTTCTATAAGACATCCCTTGTAGCTCAACATTTATGTCAAAACAAAGAACACCCACATTTCCTTAATTAACCAAAATTTAAATGCTGCTCCCCAACACATGCACACACAAAGAAATGCAGACAGGGCTACAGTACACAACAACTGCAAACCCCTAAATTACAAAATGCCCCCTTCCTTTATTAAATGTCTGCCTGCACATGCTCATGAGTAAAAGGATGGGTTCCTTCACCCAGAAAGTCTTCTCAGAATAAGTGCTCACTACACTTGTCTGTAGCCTTAACCCATTTTGAGGAATCCCAGGGTTTACCTTTACAGTAATACAATAACAAAGTATCATTCTTGTTAATGTTCCAACAGTGAAGTTATGAAAATACTTGCTTTAACTATACCACTTTTTTCACACGGAGTGACAGTCTTAGGCAGCATAGTACTGCAGTGAGCCAGCATTGTCACTGCACAGCAAGAGGGTCTCCAATTCATTTCTTGCCTGGAGGTGCCCTATGCATGGCATCTAAACATCCTCGCTGTGTTCACATGTTTTTCCTGACACTCTGATTTCCTCCCACGTCCCAAAGACATGCAGTGAGTAGACTGGCAACTCTAAATTGTCCTATGTGATGTGTATGCATGTGGGAGTGACACTGAACACAGTCCTGGATATGCAGTTCCATTCAATACTTGCCCAATATACTCTGTGAAAGGCAGCATCTATTCACTGGGCCACTATACAAGTTGAACATGACCTATCCGTGCTAGACTGATAAAATACAACTTTGCCCAAATGTGTCTGTGCACTCTGAATGCCTGAGCAGTTTTTTTGATAAAATGCCTGCTCACTAAAAAGTTATCAAACTACTGAACAGACATGATATCGTATATCCACAAGACTAGTAAAACTTGCAATTCTTTTGTTGTTATTATTAACATAACTTATAGATTCTTATATGCCTGAAATGGTTAATCATAATGCTTTGTTCTGCTCCACCTTAGTAATGTGTGAGTTAACCCTAACACTGGCCCTGCCCCTACCTCTAACCATACACCTTCCACTAGAAAAACACATTTCCACACCACTACTACTAGTCACGCAAAGTTGGTCTGAGTGGACTAATAGGGCTGCAAGTAGCAGCTTAGAAAAGGAATTTGTTTCCTTTTATGATCTATTGTTTTCCATGTATTTATTGTGTTCAATCTTTTTAAAATATGACATTTATAATATAACTACATAAACACATCTGCATGAGTTTGTATGTGTATATAATCATTATTATATATGTATATGGGTGTACATTAGATCAACTTTTCAGAAAGCTGAACTTCATATGGTGGCGACCATATGATTAACCTTCCGAAAAATCGAAAGGTACAAATAAAACCCACAAAATACACCCACACCCCCTGCAAATTATATGTACCAACTCAGATATCATACCACAGTGGGGAAAAAGGCAAATTCCCAGATACGCATTGTACCACAATCTCAATGCAAACACTTCCACTTCGATCTTCTAAAATCAACCCATATATTACACATATTTAACACTAAAACTAGCTGCAGTATGTGTTATTTTCATATGGCAGAATATCTTGCACACAGTCTTATGATCCTACTGTACATATATATTTCAAATTATGTAACTGGAAAACTACCCTTCAGAAAGGATTCTGTTTTTTGGAAAACAAAGGAAAAACATTATCGGTGCTTTTCTGATAATATACTGTTCTTAAAAAAAAAAAAAGCCTTGGGATTTTTTTAAGCCTTAGTTTTACTGTTGCTTAAACCAGTAATGACTTACCTGCCACAAACTATTTCTTCATCTGTTATCTATACGCACATAGAATTTTTAGAATACGTTTTGACTGTAATATTTTTTTAACAGCCTTTGGCTAAAAATAGTGCATGTTAGATCAAATCACTTACAAATAAATAAATCTGAGGAATGGTTGCGTAGTAAAAGAGGACTAACCAAATTCTTGAATGACATGATGGCTATCTCATAAAGTTTTTAACTAGAGACATAAGTCTTTACTTCTACAAACATAGTGTAATAAAGAAACACCAGGCAGAGCAGTATCACATTAAATGCATAAGCAAAGCTCCCAGAAACAATTACCTCCATCAGTAGAGCAGTAAGCTAAGTGAATGCAGAGAACAACGCTGAAAAGTAAAACTTTGGCAAGCAGCAAATCTGGAACAGCTTGTACCTTTCTCATGACTGCAAATCTTTTATAAACAGAAACAAAAAAGTTCAGGTGGCACACCAAACTGAAGCTCCCACAATTAGTCTAATCGTCACAAGATATGCAGCTCAGTCAATCAAAGTTGGTCAAACAGTTTTTACAAAGTTAAATGCTCTGATTATTAAAAAATCCAGCAAGTTATGATTAATACTATTAACATTCATGCATTTTGTAGATTATAATACTATGATTATAAACCTTCACAGACAATAGCTAGTCTGCTCCAGCTTCAAACAATTCTTTAAACACCAGTTTGTAAGAGTACTACAAAATCAGAAAGAAGAAAAAAATATTTACTACTACTTCTGCAAACCGAGGTGCACACAGCAATACACAGCTAGCTATTAATTCAGTACACAACAGATTTATTTTTATTTATTTTTCGTTTGTTGACTGGCATAGTCCAACTGAGTTATTGCCCTTTTTCAATGGAAGCCCAGGAAGAAAAGTTCCACAGTACAACTAAGTAAATTAGCGCAAATAAAATAATTAAGTAACAACCATAACAATACAAGTAAGAAAAAAACATCTAAAAGACATGAATACAATGTAGTAAAAAAAAATAGTAATAACACATTTAGACTGTCAGCAGTGGTCCACAGTACATTACAAAATGCAGTTTGCCTTTTTCGTTACAGAAAGTGTACTTATTTATATTAACATGCATACTGCAGTAGGATACGGGTAGCAGGTTTCTAGGTTTAAGAAGTGAAGGAGCATGGACAGTAGTTAACAGACCGTCATGTAATATGAAGAGGTTACTTTCTATAAGATAGTGGAGGAGAAGGAGGAAGTGGAGGAAAGGTGCACAGTACGGGGGTAGAAAGGATGGATTTCAAGTGGGGTGACTACAATGACAAGTCCAGGTGCTGCTTAGGTAATTTTTTTGAGAGCTTTTTTGTAAATCCATGGACCTGGGTAATATTTCTTAGTGTCATGGGAAGCTTGTTCCATGAAAGGGCGGGATAACAGCTGTAGAGATTACGGCCAATGGATTTTCTGGGTTTATGAATCCGTAAGACAAAACTGGTCTCAGTTCTTGGGGGTGTAGAGGGAGACTAGTGAGGAGTTGTCGGGGCAGGAAAAGGGCTTGTACAGGATAGAATGGATGATGAATAGTTGACTAAGCAGAAGTTGGTGGGGAAACTCTAGCCAGTTGAGTGTCCTAAGAGCATGACAGTGATGAGATTTAGAAGGTAGATTGGCAGCAAATCTAGCAACTTTGTTGTAGGTGGTTTTAAGCTTGGAAAAGAGTGAAGACTGTAAGTTAGATAAAATTTGGGAGCTGTAGAAGAGGTTAGGGAGGAGGTATGCATGCAAGCAAAGTTCTGGAATCTGTTGTGAGGAACTTTTTGTTTCTATACAGTTGGCTGAGCTTTTGGTGGGTTTTCTTGATACAGTGTAGCACATGGAGGTCAAATTTAAGTTGGCTGTCTATGATTGTACCAAGAAGCTTAGTATGGGATTCTGCGACGACAATAGAAATGGGGAAAGTGGATTCAAGTGGGAGATGGACTTGGGGAGAAAGAGTAATAGTTTTGTCTTTTTGGAGTTCAGTATGAGTTGGTTATTAGCAAGCCATTTTTCAGTGAGGGTGAACGATTTTTACATCAGGGTGAAGAGATCAAATGGCTTGTCAGCAACAGAGATTATTGTGATGTCGTCAGGGTACTGTATGACAGATGACTGAGGACAGGATGTGTAAAGTTGGTTAGTGAAAATGTTGAAAAGAACGGGACCTACTATTGAGCCTTGCGGGACACCCACTCTGATGGGGAGGAAGAGCAGAGAGTCATTTGACGGATTGCTGTCGTTCGCAGATGTGGGTGTTAAACCAACAGATAGTTGCTGAGGAAAGATTAAGATGAGGAAGTTTGGAAAGGAGGATGGGATGAGAGACAGTGTCAAAGGCTTTGAAGAGGTTAAGAAAGAGAAAGGACAGTAGTTTATTATTGTCTCTTGCTAGGGAGATGGAGTGACTAAGGAAAGACAGGCTATAGTGGTGCTGTTGTGAAGGTGGAAGGAATGTTGGGTTAAGCATCTTTTCTTGTGTGAGAGAGGCCATGATTTGTTTATTTTTCTAGAATTTTAGAGAGACGAGAAAGTAAAGCAATTGGTCGAAAATTAGACAGCTCTGCAGAGTTTCCACCTTTATGGATGGATATAGTATAGAATTGTTTCCAGGGAGTAAGGACTGCGGATTCACTTACTGAGTTGGTTAATGAAAATGGAAAAAGGATATGCTATTGAATTAGCAGCAGCCTTTAGGAAGAGAGATGACACGTCATCGGCAGATGGGGCACATGGTTTAGGCTTGAGAAGGAGATTTTGTAATGTAGCTGTAGAAACTGGTTTTAGTGAGAAGGGTTTGTTTTGGGGTGAAGGGCAGAGAGAGGGGTCAGTTGGGTAAGAAGTCTGCATAAGTTTGCTGTTAGTATCAATGAAGTATGAACTATCAGTGTTTTTTATTTCTGCTAATCATACTCATCCTTCATGTCAAGAATGAACATAAGCATTGACACTTAAATAAGGGATGAGAAAGAACAAGAGTTGTACAAGTTTCTCTTTTCAAAATAGAGTTAAACATGTCACTATAGTGATGCCAAGTATGTGAAAATCACGTCACCCAATAACACGCACATCACACAGAGCACTTACGTGTGTACACAGAGATTATGCATGTGCAACATATGTATATATACGTATAGACACATACGCACGTATACAGATATGGAAACAAGCATGCATACGTGTCTCTTCATATGGAGACAAGCATGATGCATTTGTACACACGCACAAACCACACAGCTACATATACATGAATACATATCTAAACTTATGCACCAATGTGTGCTCTTGCTGCATACTGTTTTGATTTATATACGTGTTAAAGTGCTGATACTTCTTCTTCTTTCAATTTACATAAATTGTGGGTACTGTCCGGACGCACTCGCCAAACGTTACTACTATTAACCATGATCCGACAATTAAGTGCCGGAAAGCCACGTCAGTACACAGTATACGTACGGGATAAGAGATAAACTTATATGACTAATCTAATGCTCCTTTTTTCGCCCTGCACAGCAGACTTAATAACTTCCATATCTTCCGCTTAAAAGATCCAACTCACCCATTCCTGTATGTATTTACAAACCCTAAATCAACACTATCCGAACCCCTTTACAGTGATAGCTTGATTCCAGGATGACACCTCGAATCACTTCTCCGGTAAGGCAAGGAAAAAGTCAGCTACTGAACTGCGATTCTCTTCTAACAGGGAGAAAACCCCACGCCGCCAAAAAAGTAATACTTGTAGTGATACTGCCACCTTGTGGACCGGAAGAATATTAGTTCCAAGATCGCAGACGCGAAGGCTACATAAAACTGTTTAAAGCGGGACAGTCCTGGTCTAGACTTTTGAACAACTGATTTTCCATCTCCAAACGTGGAACACAACATACTTCTCAAGTGTACTTCACTACGAGAAAGTTCCTCATTGTGGGTCTTAAAAAGACCACGTTCCTCGAACTTCAGCATTGAAAGTGTTTGTCACTGTCTGTCACACATTCGATGTTAGGAATTTTGTTAACTGACTTCCATGGTAAATAATGCAGAATCATTTTAATTCATTTTTATAAGTGTGAAATTGCACGTCCTTCTAGCTGAAGTTGTTACAAGGTGTTTGGTAAGTGTTCCACATTTTGCCCTTTCCTTCCACATTATGGTGTAGTCCCCATTTTTAATACAATCCAGTCTGTGTTACTTAACTTGCTAAATGAATGCTGAATGATTTGTTTTATGCCTGAACAGAGGAGTTAAAACCCTTACCCATTGCCTTTGGTATATTTGGTGCTGGTTGCGCACATTTTCAAATATCCAACTCAAATTAGCTAAGTCACGTGGTAGTGGTGCTGCGGTAGCGTTGTCACCTCACAGCAAGACGTTGTCCCATTCGAGTGTCTTCTAGAGCGTCTTCTGTGTAGAGGCATGCGTGAATGGGCGTGCCTTCGTCGAAGGTTGTGCGTCAGGGCTGGTAACTCGGCACGTAAAAATCCACTACCAAGTATTAGCGGACCGGAGTTCCGCTGTGGCGGGTCCTAACCGGGATAAGCCGAAAGATACAACAACTTCTTCCTTACACTAAGAAAAAAGCATGACCATGACATTCATGGCTTCTTTTTCATTTGTCAGCATATAGTACTCTATTTGATCTGCACTCTTTAACCAGTGGTGCAAGTGACATCTTATGTTTTTTCAGAGCTCATTTTGCATGTTTTCTTTCTCTGTGCAAAAATGAAATAAATATTGTGCAGGCTATGCTTCTGTATGTTCATCTCACAGCTGCAAGTGTGCACGTTTTGGTGACAAAACTGTTTTTGCATTCTATTGAAGCCAGTTTACAAAGTTCCACAGCTGCCACTAGTTAATATGTTAGAAAGAACTCTACAAACCATGCCATATTAAACAGTGAAAATCAGGTACAAATGCACACAGTGTGTGTGTGTGTGTGTGTGTGTGTGTGTGTGTGTGTGTGTGTCCATAAGATAACAGAGCAAATAAATATGTCTTGAGCTATGAACCATACCAGCCATATTCCACTAAGATTAACATTGTAAAGATGTAGAGCAGAGCTATGAACATCAGGTTCCCAGGAATTTTCCCAACTCACTCTGACAAGTGCCTTTTAGTGTTATATTACCAATAGTAACTGCATCTTGCTAAAATTACTTTAAACGCATGCACAAAACTATATTTTACAGGCGGGAATAGTGCCCACTTAAGTTCCATAACATTTCCTGCTTTTACAATACCATGATGCTGCTACCAGATGATGAATGAAACATCAAGGTCACAATTACTGTATAGTCTAAAAATTAGTCATACACTACAAAAGTTTGGTAGCTATAGCTAAGTGGTCTCTCACTTCAAAAGGCAGATGCAAACAGTTGCATTTCATCAATTGTGTGCAGTTCCCTTTATATATACATTAATAAGCAGCCAACCACAAGCTTTTGAAACCGATTAGTGAAATTCATTACTTAAAGTTAGGCAATACAGTTTGGAAAATTAAGTTTAAAAAGTAATATGTGTTTGCATAGAAAAATAAGGTAAGCATAAAAAAATAGATAACAGGTAGCTGGTTCTATCACTATCATTAAATGAAGATAAAAGAAAACTGAATTTCTAATTTTTATAGATAGTGTCAATAAAGCTAGCAGTAACTGCAAACTAGTCTCCTCCTTATTTTTTGACTTGTCCAAAGCCTTTGTCACAGCAAATTTCTACTTCAAATTGTTTCACTAGGTCTACCTCAGCCTACCCTTCTACGGTTCAAAAACTACTTGTCCAATAAATATCAGTCAGTAAAACGGCACTCCACCCTGTACCACAAGGCTCTATGACTGGTCCCCTCCTCTTTAACATTCTCACCTATACCTTCTACATATCCAGCAACAAGCCTTCCGAATACAATATGCAGATTACTCCACATTAATATGCACATCAGACAACCTGGCACATCTGAAAAAAATACTCCGGGAACGTTAGCAATCACTGAAACATGGCTTGGTAACTCAAAATTAATGCCCCCCCCCCACACACACACACACAGACAGACAGACACACACACACACACACACACACACACACACACACACAAACACACAAAATAAAATCAGACCCCCCTCAAACTGCTCTCTCATGAAATAAAAAAAAAATCAAAATCTTCATTGTTAATAAAACAACCACTGAAGTCAAATATCATAGCAAATTATTGTGGATGATAGTAGATGGCAATCTTAAATCTAACTTTATTTATACAAAATTGCATTAAAAACTCACCAAATACTATATTAAAATGATTAAAATTGCAGCAAATAACCCCCTTCAGAACCCACCTATAAAATTATCCAGTATTCATCTGTTTGTCCAGCACTAAATACCACTTAACTATATTCCAACTCCATCATTATGATCCAGTAACCAAAAACTCATCTGTCCACAAACCTATTAAATCTATTGGGGTTGTTCTTGTACTCATACCATGTTTCTAAGGCCTGGGACTCCTTATCTGTATCTATCAGGTCATTATTATCTGTACTGCCCTTTAAAACCATTATGAAAGACTTCTTAGCCAAAATCTGTCTCTGTTTTTGCTCAACACCAAGATAAACTATATCCCTAAATGTGGACAATTACTTAGTCATACCTTATACCTCCTTAGTCCCCCTTCTTCACCCACTTCCTTACTTCAATCATTTTCACTCCCCTGGCTGTATATCAAGTATGCCATAACTCTCTTTTTTCTCTCACTTCATATTGTAGTTCTTGTTTGTATTACACTAACTTTCATTTAATTTCTCTAAAAAGGCTAAAATTTCTTTAAATATTAAATCACTGTCATATAACCTGTGTCTGTTGTTAACTAATGTTTTTGCATCATGTCTAATTTGGTATAATTATTTAAATTGTAGATGTTTTTATAATTGTTTTTGAATATTGTAAAACTGTCGCTCTTAAAATTTTTTTATAATACTTTGGAGCTTTTCTCCCTGGGCCTGTGTTGAAAATGGGCACTTAGTCAAACTTTACCAGTAATCAACTGTCTGTAAGTAAGTAAATAAATCATAATTTATCTACTTATAGGTTCATAGATGTGTACTAGGCTAACAGCCCTGGAGCCTATATAAGCCTAGCCTAAGAAGATTCCCTGGCAACATGCCACCCAAAGTTAGTTCCCAGTGCCCCTGTCAAGCAGAGCCACTGAAGTGATCCCCTGGGTGAACTTCCTCTTGCCCATCCACTCGTTAAGATTTCTCTTAAAGAGGGCCAGTGAAGGGCTCTGCTTGACATGAATGGGAAGTTTGTTCTGACATTTACAACCATTTAGTTGAAGTAATAGACAACAGGCGAGATTTATAGACATAAACTCATTGACTCTTGGCAGCAGGCCATATCTCTTCATATCTATAGTCCATGAAAATATTTCTTCACTGCTCACAGGCTTGTAAAAGTTCATGAAATCCTCCAAAAGGAAAGCAAACTGGATTAACTGATGAGCTGCTTTTCAAATAAAGAGACACTTTACTTGTAGAAACTGCAGAGGATTATGCTGGAATGAGAAAACACTGGGAAATATTAATTTAGAACAGACCTTTTAGACAAATCTCCCTTTCTGCATTAAGTAACAAATTCCTTACCCTTTTTCTTCTTCTCCTGGTCAACATTTTAAATCCAGATAACTTTCCAAGAAGTTATGTAGTGTGTATCTCTGCACATGCATACATACACAAATAACACAAAGAAAATAATTAGCTTTACAGAATCTTTACTAAAAAAAAATCATTTTCCACAGTTTTTCCCATTATACTTCTTTGCTGCATCTTTATAGAAATGTAGGTTTTGTATAGTTTTTAACAGGAAACATAAATTAGATTGAAGAGGTTGAAGAGGATGGACTATCAAGAAAACATATATTGTAGTACAGAAGATAAGAGTAAAAGGACTTGTTCAGTATATCATGCTTTTAGGTAATGAGGGACAAGTCAAGAAAAAATCAGGGACAATCAGGGACACTTTTAAAATATTAATGCTATTAACTTGAAACATTGACAGAATCAGAGCATATGACAATACACATTATCTCAAGTAAAAGAAGTTTATAACTCTTAATTACTGTCATTATTCATTGAGTGTAATTCACCACCTTTCCTCCAAAAGTCACTAGTTTTAGGAGGGATTAAGAGGGACAGAGTTACAATTTGAGTCAAAATCAGGGACGTCCCTGAAAATCAGGGACAGTTGAGAGGCAGGAGCTACAAGTAACATGGCTTTATTAGGTTAACTTACAGATGCAAGCTTTCTGGAATTTTAAGTATGTATTGAAATAATATTTTCTTTTTAACTGAGAAAAGCTACAGCTTTAAATGAAAGGTGATACAATGTTCCAAGTCTTAGGCATGAGAAATGAAAATTAATATCCCCAGAGTGGTTATTAAAGTGGTTATTTGATTTTGCTGCTGTAAAAGAGAAAGGGATGAAGATGACGGAAGTGATCATGATGCAGTTCTAGCAGTAATTAATGAAATTAGGAGAAAGAATGATTTTATGAATTTATACACAAAGGTTATTTGGCATAATGAGTTTTGTTTGTAAATGGTGATAGGTGCATACTGAATATTTAATAGTTTTATGGTATGCAATCTGATGTTCAGACAGAAAGGAGATGTCAGCACTGCAAAGTATATATGCAAGTTCTTGCAGAAGGCAGTACTGCTAAGTGCAGTTTAAGATATATCTTTTATGTAATGCTCGGCTGTACAGAGGAGTGTCAAAAGGTTATGAGCCTCATTGACTGTTTTTGAGTAAGAATATTACATTTCAAATCTTGTTCTGAGGTAAGAAACATATTATATGATTTCTCCATCACAGGACTATGTTTTTAATTTAAATACGTTTTGTCAGATGTTCTAGTCCTTGTGATCAACAACATACTTATGCTTTTATAAGTAATTATTTAAAGGCTACACCAGCACTGAAGGGTGTTAAAGCAAGACGAGATGTAACATTTTAGTGATGGTTAAGCCCGTGGAGAATATTTAGTGGTGGAATCATCTGTACATTGAATAAATAAAGCAGAATAACAAAAGGAATTTGTATTTCTTAACAAAGACAGAGGACAACAAAAGACCTACTACTGAACATTGGGGCCTTTCACTGGGTGCAATTTGGGATGATGAGGTGATGTTTTGTCATATCACATGCTGATGGCTATTGACCGAATAAAAAATACTCAACATCTCGTGACTGAAATCCAATAAAAAGAAGCCAACTTATGAGTAAGTGCTGCATCAAATAATTTAGCAATCCTGCACCATTATTTGGATCAATATATACTTCATCATTTAGTGGAAGTGAGGCAGTATCTTCACCATGACAGGGGAGATGTACATGATGCTGAGAAGTAACAATGTCATTTTCAGATAAACAGAACTGTAGCTGCCAGTGGGCATCTTTTATGGGGAAAGGATAGTTATGGGAGTGAAGTTAGATACAGAATCATTTGGACCTCTTTTGTGGAGAGGGCAAACTATGTGGAGTTTTTTCTCCAAAGCAAAAGAAGCTAGCCTTCATTAATACTACAGTTGAGGAGAACTGAGACTGGCTGGGCAAGAGATGACATTGACATCCTGAGCTGAATAAATATATTCTGTCTCCTACCTATGCTGATCCACAGAACTAGAGTTTCTTGGGTATGATGCAAACAGATAAACTATATCTGTCTGATGCTATTTACAATTAAAATGTCATGACTACTGAAAATGGTAAAATAAAAGCTCATAATTCTATACTGTAAAACTAATCACTGACTGTCTGTACTGCAAAACTAATCACCGACTATCTGTAAACCCTATATGTATTTTTTTTGTGGAAATATGAAACATCATGTTGAACTGTATATATCTACACATCTATAGCTATTAATAAACAATAATCAAATATTACAATTGAAAAATATTTTATGGCTCAATCCCCTGGGTCTTCCAGGAAAATGCACCTGCCCAACCAGACCTAACCTGGCCAACAAGGCATAAACAAACAAACAAAAAAACAAAAACAGATAAATGAACAAATAAATAAAGTAGTCTTAGAAAGAAAAAAAGTTTGTATGATGAGGTAACTGCAGAGGAATCACACTCTTTAGGTTAGGGGGATTTTCAGCTATAATTTTGAATTAGGCTAAGAATTTGTGGTTCATGGCAAGTGGTGAGAATATGGGGTTTAGATTGGGTTGTAAACTAGTTGTAGAAGAGTGAAAGCTTTTGATAAATTGACAAACTGCCTTGGAATTGTTGGAATAAGTTTGAAATTTACTAATATATTTTTTAGCATTACATAAAAGTAACTTACACTGATATTGAGCTTGTCTATGTACTTGTAAGGATATATTAATCTTGAGAAGTTAATGTTTTTTATACAGCTAATTATTCTTAGACATTATTTTCTAACTCATCATGTGAATCATGAGACTGAATGGGATTTTATTCAGAGTAATCTTGTTGGTACTAGATCATTTATAATAGTGAGGATGGTAAGAAGAACATTATAAAAGTTAAAGAGCAAATGCCTATTAAAGATGATCCTGACCAGAGTGAGGGGGCAGTAACAGCAGATAATAAAATGCTGCAGCATACAGAGCCAGATCCAGCACTAGGACACCTAGGCAGACATCTAGGGCCCACTGGCTTGAGAGGGCACTAGCCAGGGTGGCTGCTGGCTGAGGGGGCTGCCACAAAACTTTCATGTCTTCTTTAAGAATGCACCCTCCGTGCATTCATTCCTTCTTTAAGGACTAGCATCTGTGTGTGTGTGTTTTTAGTACGATGCACACATATTTAAATAATGAAACAAAGTGCATGATTTTTAAGAGACAAGCAGGATATGGACTTTTTTATGGAGAATTCCTGTTGCCGTTTCTGATGAACACTGGGTCATTCATGAAACAAACACAAGGGTGTGTGTGAAATGTCTCAGTTAGGGTTAGCAGGTTGGTAAACGTATTCAGGCTCAAACCCTGTACCTCAAATACGGACCCTAGAGCTTGAATCCTATACACCAGTTGTAAACCTGTCATTAGTAAGTGCATTTCAAGGACTGTTGAGTTTCAGTACATTTTCAAAGAATGTTGAGTTTTTGTGCATTTTCAAACAATGTTGAGTTTCTGTGCATTTTTAAGGAATGTTGACTTTCAAGGGAAGAGAAGTTTACTGTTGCTCATTGTAAGTCTGTTTTCAATGTTTAACTGTTTTTTTTTTTTTTAGCAAATAGCCATCATGTTTGTGCTATAAATTTTAAAAGTGGTATTAGTAGCACAACAAGTAGCATACTTGCCTTTAATGCAAAAAGCTGTGGGTTCTACTCCCACACCATTTAGCTGGAGTGCTGATATTGCAGTGCCACCTTTAAGGGGGGGATGGGGGTGCTGTCATCCTGACTGTGCACTCCTTTGGATGAGATACTTAGTTCATAGGTTCATAGGAGGTTACTAGACTATTAGCCCTAGGGCCTTTATAAGCCTAGCCATGTTATACCCTTGTTACCTTGTTGACCAAGTCATATGGTCTATATTTGCAGCGTGAGTCTGTGATCAGCACGGACTGCCCTTATGCAAGAGGGACACAGGTGAAACCTCTGAGGTAAATTTATGGTTTCCCATCCAGTTGTCTAAGTTATGCTTAAATAAGGTTATTTAGGAGCTCTGTTTTACGTGAACTGGGGGTTTGTTCCAGAGGAATGGCAATCTCTGGGAGACTATGAACCCATTGCCGGTTTGACAGGCATTCCCTATTACCAGCTTACCAATTTTTTAATGTAACATGGGTGGTTTATTCTTCAAGGACAGCAGGCATTGAATTTGTACATGAAACAGTAAAATGTAAAATGGTTTGCCAGCAGTAACCTCCTCATTAGTTATATATCGCTTTAATGTGGAATTATTTAGATGACTCTTACTTCTACAGAGATTGCATATATTAACTGATATTGGTGGATAGTAATGACAGACATTTAAGTGGTCTTCTATGGTTGAAATGTTCTATAATGGGTAGTTTGGTCATTATTGGCTCATATGTTTTGTTTCACTGCTTACTGGAAAAATGTTTAAACCCACAAATTTAAAACACATTCTAACAAGTGGTGCTGTATTATATAAGGAATATAATTTAATACAATCAGGATGGTGCATCAAAGAACACATGCATGTATGCATGGTCCAAAAAATGTGTGGAAAAGGGCCTATGGCTTGAAAACAGCCCAAATGTAAACTTAATTTGCCACTGGCAAGATGTATTTTCTTTCAATGTGGGTATCCATGCCATTTCAATGAATATGAGTTTCAAGAACAGAGAAGCTTACTGTTCATGTTGTCTGTTTTCATTGCGAGACTGTATTGTTTTGTTTAGCAAATGGGTATCAGTATTTGTGCTATAAAATTTAAAATAAAAATGTTAAATATATATAATCATTGTAGAAGTAAAGAGGAACATTGTATGCACACTGACAGGTTTTGTACAATGTTTATGGTAAATGGGGAGAAATAACCAAGTAACGGGACACTGGAATGACTAGGAGGGGGTGCTAGCAGGGGGAGAGGACTACTGTGGGGGCGGGGCTTGATTTGTTACCCTACCTAGAGCCCCACTTGACCATGATCTGTCTCTAGCAGTCTATTCTCAGGGAGATATACTTCAAAAGCAAAGACATAATAATTCTGCTATACCAAGTCTCAATCGGCTCATATCTTGAATACTATATGCAGTTCTGGAGACTATACTAGGAAATGGACATCTGTTTGATGGAAGGAGTGCTATGGAACATCACCATGTGGTTGCATGGAATAGAGAAGTGGGGAGAAGATGTAACCATAGAGTAAAGGACCTAAACATCTTATCATTGAATACTAGGAGAGAAACCGGGGAATTGATATGGGTTCATGAGATAATGTGAATAAAGATCCACTCCTCCATTACATTTACCTATACTGTTTGATCTAAATAAGTTATAGTTCAGTCACTCCCCTTACTTCTATAGGAGTACTCTTGGTGCAGGTATGTTTAGTGAAGACATAAGGGTGGGGTGTATGTGTGTGTGTGTGTATATATGTGTGGAAATGTGTGTGCATGTAGGTCCACGAATGAAGCTGCAAGAATGTGTGTGCATGTCCGAACATATATGTATGTCTGTCAGCCAGAGTGGACACACTAAAGGGAGTTAGGTAGGGAATCAAGAATGTAGTTTTGTGTGTGTGTGTGTGTGTTAATGGATGTCTGGATATGTATGTGTGTGTGTGTGTGTGTGTGTGTGTGTGTGTGTGTGTGTGTGTGTGTGTGTGCATATATGCTTGTATGTTTGTGTCTTTGTGTGCATGGGTGTCTGACTGACTGTGTGTGTGTGTGTGTGTGTGTGTGTGTGTGTGTGTGTGTGTGTGTGTGTGTGTGTGTGTGTGTGTGTGTGTGTGTGTGTGTGTGGTTATATGTGTGCCTAAGCTGCAAGAATGTGTGTGCATGTCCGAACATATATGTATGTCTGTCAGCCAGGGTGGTCACACTAAAGGGAGTTAGGTAGGGAATCAAGAATGTAGTTTTGTGTGTGTGTGTGTGTGTGTGTGTGTGTGTGTGTGTGTGTGTGTGTGTGTGTGTGTGTGTGTGTGTGTGTGTGTGTGTGTGTGTGTGTTAATGGATGTCTGGATATGTATGTGTGTGTGTGTGTGTGTGTGTGTGTGTGCATATATGCTTGTATGTTTGTGTCTTTGTGTGCATGGGTGTCTGACTGACTGTGTGTGTGTGTGTGTGTGTGTGTGTGTGTGTGTGTGTGTGTGTGTGTGTGTGTGTGTGTGTGTGTGTGTGTGTGTGTGTGTGTGTGTGTGTGTGTGGTTATATGTGTGCCTGTGTGCCTAAGACTGCGTCTCTATGTACGTGTCTGTGTGTTGATGCATGTCTGGATGTGTGTGTGTCTTTGTATGCATGGGTGTCTGAGTGACTGTGTGTGTGTGTGTGTGTGTGTGTCTGTGTGTGTGTGTGTGTGTGTGTGTGTGTGTGTGTGTGTGTGTGTGTGTGTGTGTGTGTGTGTGTGTGGTTATATGTGTGCCTGTGTATCTGAGACTGCGTCTCTATGTACATGTCTGCATGTTGATGCATGTCTGGATGTGTGTGTGTCTTTGTGTGCATGGGTGTATGAGCTAGTGTGTGTGTACATGCATGTATGTGTGTAGGGGGTGTATTTGCCAACATGATGCCTGGGTCACTAGGGAGAATGCTACTGCTATCAAGTCTGTCAGCACTAGTGTGGTCTAATGTGAGACTCAGACACATGCTAATGAGCTGATAATGGGGCCCTCTCATCAAAGCGATGTCTGTTTCTGAAATGCATTTCTCATTGTTGTGGTAATTGACTGACCTGCGATTGATGATACCATTATAGATGCTCAAAGAAGGTATGATACAATCAAAGTTTATTACTTAGGAATTAGATGCTCTTTCTTTTCTGTATAGCTTTTCCCGAATTTACACCAGTCTGAGTACAGGTCCATAATGACCTGATTAACATGATTCCGGGAGGGATGTTGTCTATTTATATGGGGGTTTAGAACTAGATTTCTAAACAGACACAGGTGCAAGGAGGCTGTAAACATCTTAGGGTGTTAAGACTGGCAAGTGTAGCAAGATACAAGCAGGCTTTAGGCCTTATGGTTGAAGCAATACCTTGAGTGGGGCAACTCAGTTTACATGCATTATTCTTCTAGGTATGAAATGCTGTCTAGACTAGAGACAATTATACCTCTCAACTGTACAGATTTTCACAGAATGTCCAGATTTTTGCCTCATAATTTCAGTCTGTTCCTCATAAAATTTGTGGCTTTCTGGGAAATTACTGGGATGATCTGAGGAATTAAATCACTAAATAATGACATACATTTGAGTTTCAGACTTCATATGATTTAGAAATTGCATTTTAATACAGACCCTGTTATTCTAGTTGCTTTCTAAGTTTGTACAAGCAATATTTAAAATCTGTACCTAATCTATGTCCGTTGTTCCCCCATTATGTAAGGCTTTGTCCAGATTTCTTGAGTTAAGAGGTTGAGAGCTATGCGACACAATATCCATTTTGATTGACATACATATTTAGTTAAATGTTCAAGACTCATTGTATGTAATCTCAGAGCATGCAGCTATACATTTAACATAAATTGTCCAGGTATTTCAAAATTAAAAGCACCAAAGATTCTCTTTCTATTATTTAAGGAAGAACACATGCAAAACTGGCATAAATCAGGCCCTGTGCAGAGCTGATAATGGTGGAGGGTGCAGATATTATCTCTAGTTGAGAAGAAGTTAAATTTGTATAGCTAAATAGGTTAAATATAATGTTAAGGTTACATGGTTATAGGCAAAAAGTAAGGTGGAACCTAATAGGTTACTCATTTATAATGCAGCTGGGACCATACAAAGACAGTGACAGGGTCAAGAAGGAGATCACGAAGTTAAATGAGGGCACTGAAAAGGTTTTTTTAGATAGAAAGTTGAAGGATCTGTTTTACAGAAATTCCGCTAGATATCAAAGAATACTGGCTCATATGTCACATATGCTTTGACTAGCTAATCATGGTTTCTGGGGAAAGGATGATACAAGGAGCAGAGGCTGGATGTATATTTCTGGGAGCATCCTGGGTTACAAGTATATAACTAAGAGATACATGATTTACTGACAGGTACTTAGAGTCTGCATCTTGGATGGATATTTGTGGTCTGTCTAGGAACCATGAGATGCTATATATTAACATCAGAAAACAAGTATGCATTGTTGTACTTTATATTCCTCCAGGCCAAGACATACCCATGCTACAAGATCTTCTGTTCTGGACAACCTGTAACATATCAAATGAAACCATCATTCTGGGTGATACTAATATAAATTGGCAAACTCTAATTACCAGCTCTCCATCACATAGTATAAACATGTACAAGTATACTCAACTTGTCACAGACCCTCCATGTATAGTAAACAAACTGAGTCAACCCTAGACTGGATACTCGTTTCAGACCCACAAAAATATGCCCGCACTTCTACCCTCCCAAATGTCTCTAGCGACCATCTACCTCACCCATTGAACCTACACAGAAATACCCAAAGCCCACTCTTATAGAACATTTAGAAATCTTGCCCACTTTAGCCAAAAGATACTTATAGATACTCTAAATGCCCAAAACTGGTACCCAACTAAGATACTACCATTGGATGAAGCTGTATGCTACTTTAAAATGTCTTTCTAAATGCTCTCAACAGTCTTGCCCCCATGCGAACTAAAAGAATCAGACATAACCATGCCCCTTGGCTAACAAAACACACTAAACAGATTCTTATTTCTAGACACCAAGCCTGGAAAGAATGGCACAAAAACAGAAATCCACAAAATGAACTCAGCTACAAACAACAACGTAATAGTGCCAAAAAGTTAGTCATTACTGACAAAAAAACTACTTCTGCATTCAATTAGGTTCCCAAAGAGAACAAAAACAAATATTTCTGTAAATCCGTTTCCTCACTCCTTAATCCCAGAGTCCAGCAAAATCCTGCACCATCTCCTGACCAAGCATTTAATACTCACTTTATTGAAACCATCAATAAACTTGTCAATGATCTCTCTATACAAACTAATAATACCACAAGTAGGTTTGAAAGTCATACAACAATTCCTATCTTAAGTCAAATGCATACCCCCCCTGGAAATGGTAACTCAGACAATATTCTATCCACTCCTACTTTCACTATACAACTAGTACTCACCTCTCTAGTGCACAGACTGCTAACAAAACTAAAACCGTGCTCCCCCTCTGCTAACAGACTTCCTGCAGATCATCTAAAACTCGCTGCTGATGTTATATCATACCCTGTCAGCATTCTCATTAATTGATCTATCTCTGAATCATATGTACCATAACCCTTGAAAAATTCCATTATAGCTCCCTTACATAAAGGTGGTAACACCAGTGACCTTTCTAATTACCGCCCCATCTCTGTACTCTCACCCCTATCTAAAATCCTCGAAAAGTGGATACATTCTCAATTGGGAAAATATCTCTCCAGTAATAACTTACTTGCACCCACCCAACATGGCTTTCGCCCAGCTCACAACACAACCACAGCCTTACTTTCATTTATCAAGACTGCTAACAAAGCCTTGGATGCTGGTTGAATAACTTCAGTTATATTACTTGACCTGTCTAAGGCTTTTGATACAGTGTCACACTCAAAACTACTATTACAACTTGAATCCTTAAATTGCTCCCCAAATTCACTGGCTTGGTTTGCCAACTGCCTCAATAACAGGAAACGATCTGTTACCAATAAAACTGGAGTTCCCCAGGGGTCTGTTCTTGGGCCACAGATTTTAACAATCTCCATAAAGCATCCCATCATAGTACACTCATCCAGTACGCTGATGATTCTACAATTATCACTTCTTCTAAAAACCTGCCTGATCTACAAAGGTTAACACAAAAAGGCTTTACATCTATTGAATCCTGCCTAAATGACTCACAACTTCTACTTAATCCAAAAATATCAAAACTCTTAATATTTTCATCCAAACCTCTAACTCAAGACTTTAATATTTTCTCACAAAACAATACTGAAATTGAACTAGTAAAAACATCAAAACTACTGAGTATCATAACTGATGACATACTCTCCTTTGAGAATCATATTCACAATGCAATTAAAAAGACCCATTTTAAACTTGGTAAGCTCTACAGGCATAAACTTTATTTGGGTATGCCCACCAAATTAAAACTGGGTAACAGTTCTCTCCTCTATGGTGGCTCCATTTTCACTACCCTACATGCATCTTTCATGAATAAATTACAGTCATGCTACTACAAAATAGCAAAGTTTGCCTCTAACATGCCAGCTCACACCCATCATTGCCAAGCCAGAAAGAACTTAAACTGGTTTGAATTCCCCCACGACCTATATTACACCCAACTAACTTTCACCCACAAATTACTATATAACCCAAACTACTGACCCTCACTTCAGACTATGCTTCAAACATATACCCCAAACTGAAATCTTAGCAGCTACTAAGCATATCAAGACCCAACAAATGGGCAGGACAAAGCATTTATTCCTACACCATTGCCAAACTGTGGAATGCTCTGCCTTACTTAATTACTCAAGTAGACTCTGTAATAGCATTCAAAGTTGCCCTAAAGTACCACTACCTCAGTAATCAAGTATGTTCCTGCAACTACTTGCCTAAGCCAACATAAGTAAGTTGCTATCACTACTTACTTCCATCAAGTACGTCATAACTTCCCTCCATCTCTTTTATTACTTCTACGTTTTGCTTTATCTCAAGATATTATCCCACCACAAGCTATGTGAACTGCATTGTCAGCTTAATAGAGTCTTTATTTATGTAAACTG
This sequence comes from Protopterus annectens, assembly GCF_019279795.1. Taxonomy (NCBI): domain Eukaryota; kingdom Metazoa; phylum Chordata; order Ceratodontiformes; family Protopteridae; genus Protopterus; species Protopterus annectens. Next base: position 697,964,852 of record NC_056741.1, read on the forward strand.
TTTAATAGTATGACTTAAAAAAATCCTATGGATATGAAAGCATTTTGAATCAACACTGTGATGTTTGTATAAGTTCATAGGTTCATAGGATGATACTAGGCTTTTGGCCCAGAGGCCCTTATAAGCCTAGCCAATAATTTTGCCCATGTTCCCTCAAAGTCAGCACCTGTTTCCCCTGTGCAGCAGGGGCACAGGTGGGATCCCAGAGGTATATTTTCTGTTTCCCATCCAGTCACCTAGGTTCCTCTTAAAGAGGGCTAGAGAGGTACTCTGCTTGACATGGAGAGGGAGTCTATTCCAAAGATGGGGGAATCTTTGAGACATAAATCTATCTCACCAACAAGTTCTATTAATTTCACAGACAAGGTTAAGGCCTTGCATGCTGGTTGCACGAGTGGAGTTTGTCTTACAGATATGCAACAACTCCATCAAGGCTGGGTCTGAAATGGCCTTGTATGCCAGACGTAGGTCACCTCTGAGCAGTCTGTATAAGACTGAGTAGAGAGACAGGGCTTTTAGCCTATTTGTATAGGCTTATCAATCAATACTTGATGTTTTATACACCATTGTACATCAACTATACTTGTAAATATGTTATTATACAATTTATTATTTTAACTGTAATTTTGGAGCTTTTCTCCCTGGGCTTCCATTGAAAATGGGTCTCTGGCCCAGTGTACTTTCCCAGTTAACAAATGTCAATAAATAAATAAATGCTGCTGGGCCTCCTGAAGATGGTTAGTAAGCAAACCACCACTAAAAAGTGGAAAAGTAAGGTAGCAATTATGGCACAAGAGGCAAGATTAATTATGGATGAGATAGAAGATAGGGAAGGAATTGACCTTAATAATAATAATAATAATAATAATAATAATAATAATAATAATAATAATAATAATATCAATTTGTTAGGGAGCTACTTTGTTTCATACCTAAGGGATGTCTACTCTCTATGAGAATGATTCTTTGACAAAGATATATATATATATTGAAAGCTAAGTCCTATTTATGCTGCTGTGGAAGTTCAGTTCTTTTTATCAAATGGTTAGGGTGATGTTTGTTTTGCAGATGTGCAGGAGGTCAGATAAGAATGAATCCTTTGTGGTTCCATAGGCTAGACAGTGGTCACCATCAAGATTCTGTGTAGCACAAGGAAGACACATCCCTGGTTCTCTTCGTGAGGAAACTACATGTTCTTCCAAGTTGAATTATATGTTTAAACAGGTACATACTGAAAAGGGCACGATACTTGCGTCTGATGAGGGAAGAGTAGAGAGGAATGATAATTTCCTTTGACCTATTAGATATACCACTGATAATCAGTCTGTCTAAATAAAATGATTTCCTAATGACAAATGATACATAGTGACCAAATGATAGTTTATTGTCAACAAAAGTGCCCAAGTCCCTAATAACTGTGTCAGTTTTCAAAGAGATATCATCTATGTGGTAGATGCATGGGTGCCCATATTTGCCAAAAGGCACAATACTGCATTTCTTTATATTTAGCTTAAGGCTGTGGTCTGGCACTACTTGTCTGTATGTGTTAGATCTTCCTGGAAAATCTGGAAGTCAGTTGGGAGTTTATTACAGCTCCAGCTATGCAGCCATCCCCAGACCCTTGATGTCAACTTTGATATCAGAGAAGAAAATATTGAAGTGAAGTGTCTCAAGGACTGATGCTTGAGGGATACTGCTAGTAATAAACCTTGTTGATGAGGGTCCCCAACACTGATATATTAGGTTCTGTTAGTAAGTCAGTTTACTATCCAGTGAGTAACTTAGGGTTTTACATTTAATTTGATTAACTTGTCGATGATGTCAGACTGAGGGATGGCATAGAAGGTCTTGGACAGGTGTGGATAGGTAGTGTGAACTGATTTGCCTGCATCTAATACATCAGCCACTTGCTCAAAGGTGTCCATCAGGCTTAAGAGGTAGACTCTGCCTTTAATGAACCTAAGTTGGTTTGGGCTAAGGGATTGTAGGCTGCTGATGTCCTTATTAATAAGCTCCATAACAGTGTACTCCATTGATTTACAGATAAGACTGTTGTGGCTTATAGGTCTGTAATTTACAGGGTCATTAGTGGGTCCCTCCTTGTGGAATGGGATGACTACATCAGTTCCCCCATCTCCAGTAAGAATTCAGTGGAGAAGGTGAGATTGAATAGGTTCAGTAGTTAATCTAAAAGACTGTGTTTGGTGCTGACAGGAAAGTAGCCTGGCATATTGTCTGGACCCATGCAACTAGTGTTTTTCGCCTTAGAGAGAGCCTTCAGGACTTTCCCTGAAGTGACGGGAGATGTGTGGATTTGGTAATATGTGGGGAACGTTAGAGGGATAAAGGAGTAAAGTTTGAGGTGAATTTGTCCACTAATGTGTTGGTTATGTCTTATGGGATAAGTTTGAGGTGAATTTGTCCACTAATGTGTTGGTTATGTCTTATGAGATGAGTATGTGTTGGTATATATTAGCATAGTGCATTTCTATGTATTGCAGTCTGTAGGATACTAAGTACAGTGACAGTTCTTTGAGGTGATCCAAGTAGGACATATTGTTTTAAGCCTTGTATCCTTTTAGTAAAGTATCTTTGTGATTGAGTTTACCATAAGTAGCATTTTTTTAGTTTATACTTGCCTTGGAGAATTTGATTTTGTTTCTAAGTTCTTTGTTAATCTTTTTGAGTTTATCTTTAAGTGTTGGGGTATTTTGTTTGTTCTTTTGGGCAATGCTTTTTTTCCCTCTTATTGTATAATTTGTTTACACTAGGGTTCTACTATAGGGGTTTATTTCTAAATTCAATGTTGTATTTGTGCCTGGGAGATCTGGGGAAATGATGCCTCAATGCATGATTTTGGCAAACACAAAAACTGTCCACAAATGTAGGAGTGTGTGAGATACGGTCATCTAGTGGAGGTGGGTGCATACATTTTATCATATCATAAGCTAGCGGGAGTAGAGGTGCCTTGTAAAGACAGAAGAGTTTGATGGTAAATCAGGTTTTACCCTCATAGTGTATATTACTGAATATTTTTCAGGTTTGACTAATGATTGTATCACTAATTGAAGAGCATATTGAGGCTACATTGATTAGTAGTGCAGTTTATATTCTGAGCATATTGAGGCTACATTGATTAATAGTGCAGTTTATATTCTGAGCATATTGAGGCTACATTGATTAGTAGCACAGTTTATATTTTGAGCATATTGAGGCTACATTGATTAGTAGCGCAGTTTATATTTTGAGCATATTGAGGCTACATTGATTAGTAGTGCAGTTTATATTTTGAGCATATTGAGGCTACATTGATTAGTAGTGCAGTTAATATTTTGAGCATATTGAGGCTACATTGATTAGTAGTGCAGTTTATATTTTGAGCATATTGAGGCCACATTGATTAGTAGTGCAGTTTATATTTTGAGCCCCTAGTTGGAATGTGAACTAGTTAGTCTAAACAGCAAGTATTTAAGAAAATTAAGAAGTGCTATGTATATTTATTTGTGGCTGTGTAGGTTTCCCAGTTAAGGGAAGGATGAACAAAATTCCCCAAGTGAATAGTATCAGATTCAAGGGGGAAGGATTCAATTTGTTTAGAAATGTGTTATGGTTTAGGAGTGACATGGAAGGGATACATTAGTTGGCTGTGATGTGGTATGGAATTTTATTGACATTAAGTAGGATATGTAGGCATTCAAGGTCAGTGTCTTGGATTATGACTTACAGTCAGTGCTTTGTCCCTATGAGCTATGAAGCTGACTACATCTTGTAATTCTGCCTTATCCTTGGCTAACATTTCCAGTTTTATTGGTATTTGTAGTGCTTGATCAAGTGTCAGCTGTGCCAACCACAGTTGTCTGTTTTGCATGCTTTCACAACTTACTTCAGTGCAAACATACACACTGTGTATGCACACACACACACACACACACACACACACACACACACACACACACACACACACACACACACACACACACATCAGTTTCTAGTGTATCTTGTAATCCTTCTCCAGTCTTGGCAATTTTCATCTGGTTTGTGCATTACTGTCACATATTCACAAATGTTTTCATATCACATCTGGTGTATTTAATGAAATCTAAAATATTCTGCAGGTACCAAGGGTTTGCATTCAAATTTTTATGTAAAGTTTCTAGATTTCTTTAGCCTGCCCATTCAGGTAATTGAAGGGGTGCTATGTAATTATGTACATTCTTATGCCCATTCTGGCTCCTATTATAATTAACAGTGTCTCTTTTCATCAAGTGATGGTTTCATCACTTTATCTGTACTATATCAATCTCAGTATGTTACCCAATTTTCTTTTGTACCATGACATAAATTAATATGCCCACCATGCTTAGTTATTTTGTAGTTAGGATCACATGCAGCTATGTTAATATCTAGGGTTTTCTACCATAGCCAAAACAATATTTAAGCACTTGATCTTTCATCAACATGAAATAATTGTAATTTTTTTCTCCATCATAAAGTTTTATAAAATCTCATTTAATGACTTTCTTTTTGAAATACCCTCTTCATATTTATATTTACTTAATATTTGAAAATTGCTAAAATTTAAAACTGATAAGGTCTAAATTTACTTGGAAAAATTTATGCTGGAAAAATCTCCCATTGATTAATCAGTAACAATTCAATTGAAATAGTTCCACAAACATTTGTATTTGATAATATGCAAAGAATGTTCTGTTTTTTTTTTTTTGTTTATACCTCCTATAAAGTCTGTTTGTTTCAGGATGCTAAATGCACTTATTTGATACTTAAGCAGTTGCAATTTCTTCAGAGTACTTTATACAGTCACATGTAGTATATAAGAAAATGTCTTTGTTTTGCTTTATCGGATCCATTAGTTCCCCAAAAAACATTCTGTTCACTCATTTTAAATTCAGTAATTAAACTGCTTCATTTAGTAATTACTGTATATTCTGGTTACTTGACTGCTTCCAACTATTAATTTTTCTGAAGTAGTTTTTATGCAAAGTCACATTTATTTTAGTCACAAAACCACATAGTTTGATATGTTAGCATGAGGTTTCATCTTAACTTCTGTTTCACAAAGGCCTACCACTTTTTTTCACTTATTTATGTTGTATCTTGAATGCAGATGGCTCTTGCACACACGGGATTGACCTTATTGCCATTTGCTATTTATTGCATTATATTAGTAAGTACATGGACACCACAGCAGTGACTCAGTGCATTATTTGCATATAGTAGTTAATGTTGTACTGGCATGCCTGTTTGATTTGTGTACATGTTTGCATATTACTACTACAAGTTTATTTAATACCTTTTGTTTGTCTTCCCTTCATTAGTGATTTCAGTATATTCCCTATAATTGAAGTCTGATTGACAGATAGGAGTTTCAGTTCTGAGGTTTTGTTTCGGCTCTTAAAAAAGGGAATCATGTCTTTCCTTGCCATCAGGAACTTTATTCTCTTCCAGTGATTTATTTACATGTTTACTTAGTAATATTACTAAATTTTCTTCCAGTTCACTTCAAGAATAAATCTCGTCACATCCCATTCAATTGTGCTTTCTTAGGTTTAGAGTTTTTTGCAGGACCCTTTACTCTGTGAAAGGACTCGAATGAAGTCTTACATTCTGGATGCTATTATTTTTCTTTTTGGTAAACATTTATTCTCTTCCTTCATAAATACAGAGCAAATGTTTTCATTTAATGGCTGTGGCTATAGTCAATATATTTTTTTGCCCAGCCATATATGGACACCCAGGAGATAAACAGCATCTATGGTGAGTTAGTATGGATATGGCATTTTGAATGGACAACATTAATAACACTTGTACATAAACTGACAGTTGCCCTAAATGAAAGAGAACTGCTTAAAATATAGAGTACATTAGATGGTTGCTATTTAGCAACAGGTATTTGTAAGCTTCTGGCTGGCTCAGTCACTACTTCAGAGAAGCTAAAAGTTTAGCTTTAAAATAAATTCACTTTTCAAACAGAGAATTTTCCATCAAATTCAGTGAAACATATTGAAACAGTTACTATTCATCTCAAAATGCATCTGCACTAATGACAGTCATAACATGTACGTTTTGCTAATTATATATCAAGCTAGTATTCATTAAGCATTACTGGTTTCAAGAATCAGTGGGTGTCTCAGGGTCTGAAGATAAGAAGCAACCATTTTCATGAATCTGAGATGATAACCTCTTGCAGAGTTATAGTGAGTCTTTTATGACTTCCCTATCCAGGCTGTATGAACCAGCAGTCAACAGTCAAGGATGCAGTCAGAAAGCCACAGTGGGGTCCTTGATTATGTCAATGGGGCTATAACTGACAACAGTGGTTCTAACCATAGGCTAATACTGAGCTGGTGGTCCCACATTGGCATAGGACTTCTCAGATAATACACTTAGGCAAGTTATATCTACCAGATATTTTCCATTAAGAAGGTTTGTGGTCTATACTTTTATAGGAGGAGAGGCTAGTCTCCACCCTTCTGAGGTGGTAATTGCTGGTGAAGGCTTATTGTGCCTATTATTCTAAGAGTCTTTGTTCTGATTTAAGCACTTGGGCTCCAAGCTAGTTATTTTATATTAGGAAGGTTTGTGGTCTACACTATTCTGGGAGAAGAGGGTATTCTTTAACCTTCTGAGCTGGGAATTGCTGGTGAAGGCTTATTGTGCCTGTTATTCTAAGTGCCTTTGTTCTGGTCTGTGGTCTGCACTCTTGTGGCATTCCTGTCTAGACAGATTTTTTTTAACTAGTAGAGCATCGAGTTTGCTCATAGGTGAGCATTGCTCATCAAGTTGCTTGTCTTATTGATTTGTTCAATATTTAAGTTTTCCTCACTCCTCCCTAGTAGACCAGTGGCCATAGATATGCACTTCCCGACTCTCTTTGTGGCCAGTCTGGTTGAAATTGGTATTTTGAGGTATTGTATCAATTGCCTCATGCACACTGACAACTCACTTATTCGTAATAAAACAGATAGTGTAAATGAGAGGACTAAATACACTTTAACGCTGGAGGCAAAACTCTCTCATACAACCAAAACCAATCCTATAGAGGTTGTCAGTGATACTTGCACCATGCTTACTGCACAGAGTAAAACTACTTATGCTGAGGCACTTACAGGTAACCTTCCTAAGACCTCCTGCATAATACAATCAAAGAAAGGGTCATTATCCATCACATAAACACTCCGTTAAAACACCACCTGCAACTACACACACACACACACTAACACTGTATCCAGTGCCTTCACTTCTAAGCCCTTAACGCAACAAATTTCCAACTTTCCTGGTCATTAATGATGCCCCCTCATCAGACTGAGTAAGGAGAGAGTCATGATTAGCTGCCTTTCCAGGGCTTGGATCCATCAAGTCACACAGGGACTCAGGTCATTGAACCACAGGTACCAGTATAGCTTTGTCATAGTTTCTGTGGGTGTTAATGAGTTGAGACGTACTTCCCTTGACTATAAGAAGCAAGACATGATCGAGCTGCTGATTATATGTCTTAGCAGGTATGATCCTAGCACTGACCAGCATACTACCTTCTCCAAGGATGATGCCATGTTAACAACAAAAAATTATTGATTTTTAACAATTGGCTTAGCTTCTGGTGTCAATCCTGGGGGGAGGGGGTTACAATATTTGATGGTCTGGGAGGACAAGGTTGACAGACCACCCTGCTTTGCCAAGGATGGTCTTCACTTATCCAATCTAGGCTGTCGGCTATAAGCATAGACCTTTTCCACCCCCATAGTGCCTTTTTTAGGCAATGCCAAACTGACAAAACTGAATTAACTGAACCTATGAAGGAATATCTGAAGGTGGTACTGCTTAATGCTAGAAGTCTTAACAAGAAACTCCACTCCCTGCAAGCCCTCCTCTCCCTGGAAAGTGTAGACATCTGTGTAGTAATGGAGACATGGTTTAAAGTCACTGATAATATCCTAGCAATGCAAGGCTATAATGCCTTTCACACCTTTAGCTCAGCTACTGCACAGGAGGATACTAAAGGTGGATTGGTGTCAGTCTACATTAAGACCAATCTCACATCCAGAATAGTTAAAGTGTATGATCCACTGGTACTCATGCATGTGTAATTCACCATAAACAGAGTATTGTGCCATAACCTTGAAATATGTAGGTCCCACTCCATGTCCCAGGAAACCCATGCTACCTATCTCAATGTACTAGAATCCCTCACCGTTCAAGCCAATATGCTATTCATGAGGGATCTCAACTACCCCTCTATAGAGTGGGAATCCTACACCACTTCTAATACACAAGCCCAACAATTCCTAAACTTTGTCAATACCAAAATCCTGGAACAGTTGATCCATTCTCCTACCAGAGGAACAAACATCCTTGACCTTGTACTCACGAACATGGGTGCCCAATGTTCCTCACCCAACGTAATATCTTTACTAGTCAGATCTGACCATAAGGCAGTATTACTTGAAATAAAAATTAAATCCACTTATCCAGTGAAACCAAAAACCTTTAGGAACTATTCCAAGGCTAACCTCTCCCAACTAACCAAGATCTTGGCTAAATTCCAAGCACCCCCAAAACAAGTAAAGACCATAGAATATACTGAGCTATTTACAAAATCTCTGTACAGCATATTGACAGCTGTATAGAGCGAGCTGTGCCCACTCATATTAAGAATAAGACAAACTCAAAACACCAAGCCACCCTGGTGGAATCGCAATATCAATTGGTTATACAACAAAAGAAAAAAAAATGTCAGCCAAGCATAAGAGGAGCAAAGTCATATATACTAAAAGTCTCCTGATTAATCTAAACAAGCAGCTAAGAGGGTTAATTAATATTTTAGAGACTAAATTTGAAGGCAAAGGACAACCACAAAGCTTTCTACAGCTATGTCCAGAACATCAAAGGAAATACAAAACAATGTGCAGAACTTATTGTAAATGGCATCACTCACACCGGACCGGAGGCCATTGCCAACCTTTTGGCTGACAGGTTCAGCTCAAATTTCTCCCCCAACTGCCCCCTGATAATACAAAGGAAATGCCATATAATACAATCCCCCCAACCATTACTAGGGAACAGATCAGGAATGTACTTTCCAAGGCCAAAAACATTGCATCATTGGATGCTCATAACATCCTAGGATGTTTAATAAATAACATGAAACATGACCTCTCTGGACCACTTGAATCTCTTTTCAACTGGAGCCTTCAGTCAGGTTCTGTTCCCAAAGAACGGAAGATGGCTAAAGTCAATCCCCTGCACAAAGGAGGTCCAACCACTGATTCGGGTAACTACAGGCCCCTAAGTCTTACCAGCCTCATATTTAAGTCCATGAAAAGAATCATCATGGACATGATATATGAGGACATAGGTAACCTGAAAATGCTAGAACATTCACAGTTTGGCCTTGTTAATGGAAGGCCTTGCCTATTAAATCTGGTGGACTTTTTTGATAGGGTCACCAAAGCACTGGATGAAGGTAAAACTGTGCATACGGCTTACCTCAACCTGGCCAAGGCTTTTGATATAATACCCAACTCAAGGGTTATAGACAATTTATGTATAAATCCTATTGTCAACATCTGGATAGTGAACTGGCTCAATGATAGGTCACAGGAGGTCAAAATAGGTGAGGCCAACTCCACCAAGAAGCCAATCACTAGTGGAGTCCCCCAGGGCTCAGTACTGGACCTGCTCCTTTTTGGCATCTATTTCTCTGGAACAGAAACAAATGCTGAAGGTTTATGGCTGACTCAGGCTGCAGCTGATTGTAAGCTGGGGGTTATCATGGACTCCTGTTCAGGCACTAGCATTCTTCAAGAAGGTTTATCTCTGACTAACAAATGGTGCCAACGCCATGGCTTTAAACTCAGTGTTAAGAAATGCATAATTGTACCCTTTGGGAAGTCAACCATCCCAGCTAATTACCATGTTGATTATACATCCCTAAAAGTGATGACCCAATGGTCAAAGATCTGGGTACACATGTAGACAGTAGCCTTACCTTCAACCTCCACATGGCAACAGTGATGAGAAAATCCTTTTATATTGTGCAACTTCATGCATCTAGGTCCAAAGAGGTCATTATCCCACTGTACTGTGCCCATATCAGACCAATCATAAAATACAATGCTCCTTTTTGATATGTACCTTACCAGGTATTTGCAGCAACTAGAATGACCGACCTCAAAGGTTCCTTACAAAAAGAATACAAGATGTAACAAACCTGCCTTATGCAGAGTGCTATAAAGCTCTTTCTGTCAAAGCAGTCTCCTATAGACTGCTGAGGGGTGAGATATGCTTGGCTTACTAGGCATGCACAAATCCCACACTTACAACACTTCTACATATTTGAAAGTCATAGAGTACCATAAATACAAGATCTAGGGATCTGAATTTTGTCTGTGACTTAAACAGAACAGGCTGGAGATACAGATATGTGCCCCAGAGACCGCTCCTGCTATGGAACAGGCTTCCCATCCTTGAGAAGTTGAGTTGTCTATTACCCAGTTTTAACCTAGAGATGAAGAATAGGTAATTTACACCGGGCCTGGCACCCATGTCCCTTATGGGCAGAAGCAGCTTATAAATGCCTGGCTTCAAAGTCCTATTTGGATACAGGACATCACTATTATTTTGGGAAAACTTAGCTAGACTTAGAAAGACCCTCTGAGTCATTAGCCTAGTAAGAGTCTATGAATCCATTCATCTATAAAGTGATAAGATGCTTATTTAGATTAAATGTTTTAAAATCTGTAAGCAATAAAAGGAATAATAAATATCTAGTGAAATGTAAGGTGTCTCAAACAAAATTAGGAAGATCATTTTTTATTCCAGAGTGGGTAGAATATGGAATTCTCTTCCACTGGAGTTTAAGCAGTCAGGAAATATTCAGGTGTTCAAGCAAAAGTTAGAGCTATGATTTGATGATAAAGATTTTTGGGCTTTACTTTTTGGAGAGTAGCCGGTATTGATTTCTTATGAGGTCCATGGCCTAGGTTGATCACTGAGCATTGAAGTATGTCTTTTGGTATAAAATTAATTCCAGAATGTTTGAACATCTAGTGAAAAAAATTAACAGACTCTGTGAAATTATAATTAACAATAAATATAAAGTGTTATATGAAGATATTTAGGGACTATATTAGAACACTGAACATTCAAAATGTCGAGTGTTCTAATATTGAACCCTAGCAATCAAAAATTCAAAACATTGAACTTTCAGAACAGCAAATTTTTTCCTAGGGAAAAAAGTTGCTGTTCCAAAACACATACACATAACACAAGCACACCAAACAAACAGCAATCCACACACATACACCTAAACTCTTACACCTAACCCTACACTAAACTATACATACACCACTAACTATCCACTTACTTTAACCCAAACCCTAACCCTAAGGTCCGTCACTATTGCACAGTCACCTCACCCGTGCCCTAACCCTAACTCACCTACCCCGCCCTAACCCTCACATCCACACAATCGCACACTTACCTGACCCGCGCCTTAACCCTAACTCACCTAACCCGCCCTAACCCTCACATCCACACAATCGCACACTTTCCTGAACCCGACCCGTAACTTTCCACCAGAGCGCTGAAAATACCGAAGCAACAGAAACGGACAACCAAATTCTTTCCCTAGGAAAATATTTGGTTTTCTGTTTCTTCGATATTTTCAGCGTTCGCTGAAAATGGGTCGATATTAGAACACTCGACATTTTGAATATTCGGTGTTCTAATATAGACCCAATATTTACCCTTTACTGTTGCCAATAAATTCAGGACAGTTCATATTTCCCAAAAGTATTTGAAATGATTCCATAGGAATAGAATACATAATCAAACATAAAGTGCATATAATTAATATCAGTCAGTGAATGGAAACTGGAGTACATAGTTACTGTCATATTACTTTATCTTGATCTTAGATTTTTGTATTTGTGTTTTTGTCTGTCCTGCCTTCTGCCATTGGTATACCCTTGCCAGTAATTATTTATACATATTTTTGACCTAGTAATAAGATTTCTGCCTTACAGCTTCAGGATCCAGAGTTCAATACTGATCTTCAGTCATTGCATGCTTAGATTTCTACATGTTCTCTCTGTGCCTTCATGGACTTTCTCCAAGTACATGAGTTTCTTCCTATTTTTCAAAAACATATTGTTCAACTGGCTTTGGCTGGCTCAGGTTTGTTGAAAAAAGGTCTTAAAAGGACTAATAAATAAATAAAATGTACACATTTAAAAGCACTTGATACTAACACACAAACTGAGCGTCTGATTAAAAGAATAATAACTTAGTATCATCAAAGGTAGTTTGTTAACAGGTGCAGGAGTTCAGATCTATGCAAGAATAATAAGGAAGTCTTTGGCCCGGTGTGAAATATTTTAAGCAGAAGCTATTTCTTTCTGTTAGACTGAATCACATACAATTTATTGTGGCGGTTGTTGATTAAATGTAATATACCCAACCATGCCTTCCCTGTTTAAAGTTGTCATACCACATGACCATGGAACAGTAATATTGATTGTATTATGTTTCATTCTAAAGTAGTCACAATACAAGAGTCAGTTTTCACATCAGATGGTAACCACTTGAGATCAGACATTTTTTTCATTAAGGTAACCTGAATTATATAAAACATTAAAAAATGCTAACTAAAACATGCATAGTTTAACACTGAAACTTAGTGTGGAATTGTGAGAAATTATAGTGCTGAAATAATAATAATAATAATAAAAAGAAAAAAACAGAATGATTTATCAAATAATTGGTAGAAATGGGCAATAGCATAACAGTGGAGATTAGATTTCTTCCTGAATGTATTGAGCAAGTTATTTCAAATATATTTTTTCAAGTTAATTATAACTATTTCCAGCAACTAAGAGGAGTGGTGATATAAGTGCCATTATGACTCCCAGTTATGCACATTTGGTGATAGCACAATAGGGTATTAAGAAAGAAAAATAGAATATGTATATCAGCAATTTGAATTATTTTTAGTAGATGTATTGACAAGATTGTTTTGGACAGACAGTAATGAAAAAAATATATGCTGTGTGCATTAATTTAGGTAATAGTTTTTTTTTTAGAATTGTCTCAGTGAAGTGATTCAAAAGGATCACTTTTTTGGATGCAGCTTTATATACGTAGGCGTAGGTTTCATAGTACAGGTCTGTAATTTGCTTCAAGAATAGTAGTATTAATTCTTTACTTCATTATTCCAATATGCATCCAATGTATTTAAAACAGTAGATTGTCAAAAGTCAGTCCATATGGCTACAAATTCTAACTTCCAGCAAGGATGTTGTGATTGAGATACTTTTGGACCTGCACCATAGATTCATTAGTAGACAATATCTTGCTGAATTAGTAAATAGGGCTTGTGATTCAACAATTAATGGTAATAAGGGAGACAGCCATGAGAATTTTGTTAATTAAAAAGACAATAAGAACATTGATGGGGCCATGGCTATGCCTTTAACATATTTTAGTCAAGCCATTACAAATGTTAGCTTATCAATCAGCACATGCTTTCATCAAGCCAGATGCTATTGAGGAGTGGGATTCATTAAGAAAATGAGAAAAATACAACTTTTTAAAACAATTTCTGGAGAATAGCCATCATTGGGTGGGGTGGCAACTTTAAATGTTGTTCATATAACTGTGTAGGTATGAGTTTGACAGCCCTCATTTTTATTCTGCAGCATACAAGGTATCTGGACCTTGAGCTTTTAAAAGTAATTCAGATTATGGGGCGGGGGGGGGGCTGGCATAATGGCCAAGAGATTGACATAGTGGTTAAGGCCCTTTCCCCACACATATTCTTACCTCTGGTTATTGGATAGGGAAAAAACCCACAGAAACAACATTCTTGAAAACACATGAAAGTCCTTGTAAACCATATGGAAAAATGCAATTTTCTGATAATAATAATGATGAAATTCCAGGAGATCCTCTTCTTACATAATATAAGTTCTAGTATTAGATTACTAAAAATTCTGTCCACTAGAAAAAAATGGCAGGAGAAAGCAAACTGAGTCTGACATATAAAGAAATAAGGGTCTATATTAAAAAAATGAAAAATCAAAACCGCGAGCGCCTAAAGAGCGAAACAAACGGAACCTCGAACTTGCTATTGTGGGGGGCTGTGCCCCCCCACCCCCACTAAATATATATTCCAACTCCGAGATCGCACTACAGTGAGGAAAGGGCAAATATTTCAATCTTCACTGTACCGCGAGCTGACAAACAGCACTTCGAGGTTCTCTTTTTTTCGCTCTTTGGGTGTCTGCAGTTCTGCTCTTTCGGTCTTGTAATATAGACCTAAGAAAGAATGCCCATAGTACTGTTTATTTTTCTAGAAGGGGACATTCCTTATGTAAAGTGGTCTCAAATCTGAGGAGAAAATTGTCAAGAAATTTTGGTTCCTGTGATGGGATAAGCAGAAATGGCTTAAATAAAAGTCAAATGCAGTAATGGAACTCTACAGGGAGGGAGAAGGAGGAATAGATTAAAAAAATGAATAAATCAAGAAATATTTTCTTAGGCAAATGGTTTCATTTATATCCTTTGTATTTCATTTTTACCATAATTAATAATAATTTATTGAGTTAATTTCATTCTGTGCACCATCCTTTCTATAGCTATTAGCACCCATTAAGACTATATTCATTTATAAAGAACTATGCTTATATAAAATTATGAATAAACATGTTTTCCTTGCAGAAAAATCTATCATGTTATATCCTATAAAGTGAGATTATTTTTCAAAATACGTGGTTTCTTTTCACAATTCTTATATTTCTCCTTCTCCTTCATTTTAATGAAGTTTAGAAAAAGATACTACTGTTTGATAACCATGCTAAAACTCAACAATGAAAGATAAATAAACATGCTAAGGAATTTGTGAAACATTACTGTTATATAAGAGCTCTTTATAATACCAATTTGAAATGGAAATGACAGACAAACATTTTAGTGTAAAAACATTGACAGGATGATTATAATTTCAGTGCCAAAATGTACTTTTTTTATTGATGGAACTGGCTGATAGTAGTAAATGAGATTATAGTACCTGAGCTTCTATACAGGTACAAGCTAGAAATTCAGTATTGGGCATAAATGCATTTATGTATCAATTTGTTAGAAATTTATTACACATTCTAGCCTCCTTCTGTGAGGAGTTTTTACTAGCAATCCATTTCTGATTCTTGAATGATGAAATAATATTCATTAACTCAACAAGAACTACAACAAAGTACTATCTTTGTTAATCTCAGCCAAAGCAGCACACCATTATCATCACTGTAATATTTACACCTAGAATCTTCAACTGAGAAAGAGTCAGATGCAGAATGCAGTTCAGTCTGAGCTGCTTTATCAAATGGTCATCAAAAATTATAATTGCCTATATAAATACTAACAGATAATGTACTGTATATAGTTTTATATATATATATATATATATATATATATATATATATATATATATATATATATATGTGTGTGTGTGTGTGTCTGTGTGTGTGTATATAGGTTTACCATCATTTGTGTGAATGACATTCTGTTGGCAGGTATGCTGCTGAAAATCAGAATGTCGTTCACAAAACGCCAAGTGTATTGGATAGTCAAACACACTTATGCGAATGCAGTAGTGCATTCACATAAGTGTGTTCGACTATATGTATGAGATCACAGTACAGTGGGGATTGGAAATTCATTCATATCCCCACTGTAGTGCGATCTCAGAGTTAATGTGTTGATCATTTGGGGCGACATTGTGTACATTTGAAATGTTTGGTTTTGGTTTAAATTGTTGGTATTTCAATCGGCAAATGTTTTGCCATTCAAAATAACTATAGTAAACCATATATATATATATATATATATATATATATATATATATATATATATATATATATATATATATTTATATGTATGGTCCCCCTTCAGAAGGTTGAATGGCTGAAATCTCGAAATGCATATGGTCGAGACCATATGCTCGAATTTCAGAAGCTCAACCTTCTGAATGGGAATCAGCATACAGCGCAGAATGGGAGATTTCCCTTTCTTCGCTGTAGTGCGATCTCGGAGTTGGTATAAATAGGTAGTGGGGAATGTGGGGGTGCAGGGGGTTTGCCCCCCTGCAGAAACATTGTTTTTTTTTTTTTTTTTCTCTTTCAGAAGGTCGAGCTTCTGAAATTTGAGCATATGGCTTCGGCCATATGCATTTCGAGATTTCAGCCGTTCGACCTTCTGAAGGCTAACCATATATATATATATATATATATAGATATAGATAGATACGAGCACTTAATATAAACAAAACTACCTATTGCCACCATTTGTTTTATTGTCATACTTTGGTCAACAAAACAAAGGGTCATCAGGTATATGAGATCAATAATCTTGGGAGATGGGAAATAAGCCCTTTCCCTGGGGATTGTGTGATCTCAGTTAGTATGTATAACTCCTTGCCCCCCTGCAAAAACAATGTTTTTACTTTTGCTTGATCTGAGGTCATGCTCAGAGCATGCACAATAGCATGTCAACTTTGTTTTTGTATATTTCAATCTGCTAACATTAGTGATGTCAATGTTTTGGAGTTTTGTGGATTTTCAGTGCTCCCATATATTTATATATGTTTGTGCATGTCCGTGCATGTGTGTATGTGTGTGTGTCTAGATATATATATATATATATATATATATATACTTCTTCTTCTTCTTTCGGCTGTTCCCGTTAGGGGTCATCACAGCAGATCAACTGTTTCCATTTCTTCCTGTCCTCTGCATCTTGCTCTGTCACACCAACCACCTGCATGTCCTCTCTCACCACATCCATAAACCTAATCTTAGGCCTCCCTCTTTTCCTCTTACCTGGCAGCTTCATCCTTAGCATCTTTTTCCCAATATACTCTGCATCCCTCCTCAGCATATGTCCAAACCAAAGTAATCTTGCCTCTCTGGCTTTGTCTCCAAACATTTCAACCTGGGTTGACCGTCTAATATACTTATTCCTAATCCTGTCCATCCTCGTCACACCCAGTACAAATCTTAACATCTTCAACTCTGCCACGTCAAGCTCTGACTCCTGCCTTTTTGTCAATGCCACTGTCTCTAACCCATATAACATAGCTGGTCTCACTGCCCTTTTGTAGACCTTCCCTTTCACTCTTACTGGTACTCGTCTGTCACAAATCACTCCTGACACTCTTCTCAACCCACTCCACTCTCTTCTTCACCTCTCTTCCACACTCACCATTACTCTGAACTGTTGATCCCAAGTACTTAAACTCATCCACCTTCACCACCTTTACTCCCTGCATCCTCACCATTCCTCTATCCTCCCTCTCATTCACACACATATAGTCTGTCTTAGTCCTGCTGGCCTTCATTCCTCTTCTCTATAGAGCATATCTCCACCTCTCCACGGTCTCCTCCACCTGTTGCCTACTCTCACTACAGATCACAATGTCATCTGCAAACATCATAGTCCATGGGGACTCCTGTCTGATCTCGTCTGTCAACCTGTCCATCACCATTGCAAATAAGAAAGTGCTCAGAGCTGATCCTTGATGTAATCTCTCCTCCACCTTAAACGCATCCATCACTCCCACCGCAGACCTCACTGCTGTCACATTACCCTCGCACATATCCTGTACCACACTTACATACTTCACTGCCACTCCTGACTTCCTCATACAATACCAAAACTCCTCTCTAGGCACCCTATCATATGCTTTCTCCAAGTCTACAAAGACACAATGCAACTCCTTCTGACCTTCTCTATATTTCTCCATCAACACTCTCAGGGAAAACATTGCATCTGTAGTGCTCTTTCCTTGCATGAAACCATACTGCTGATCACTAATCATCACCTCCCTTCTTAACCTAGCTTCCACTACTCTTTCCCACAACTTCATGCTGTGTCTGATCACTTTAATCCCTCTGTAGTTACTACAGCCCTGCACATCACCCTTATTCTTAAAAATCAGTACCAAAACACTTTTTCTCCATTCCTCAGGCATCCTCTCACTTTCCAAGATTTCATTAAACAATCTAGTTAAAAACTCCACTGCCATTTCACCTAAACACCTCCATGTTTCCACAGGTATGTCATCTGGACCAACAGCCTTTCCGTTCTTCATCCTCTTCATAGCTATCCTTACTTCCTCTTTGCTAATCCACTGCAGTTCATGATTCACTATCCACACATCATCCAACCTTCTCTCCCTTTCATTCTCTTCATTCATCAACACCTCAAAGTACTCTTTCCATCTGCTCAATACACTCTCAGGGCCAGTTTGAAGGAGATTGGAGACTGTAAAGTGTTGACCGGGGAAAGTGTAGTTAGGCAGTATAGGATAGTGGTTTGTAGGATGACACTGGTGATCAAGAAGAGGAGGAGGAGTGTGAGGGCAGCACCAAGGATCAAATGGTGGAAACTGAAAAAGGGTACTTGTGAGGTGGAGTTCAGGGATGAGTTAAGACAGGCACTGGGTGGCAGTGAAGAGTTACCAAATAGCTGGGTAACTACAGCAGAGCTAGTAAGGGAGACGGCTAGAAAGGTGCTTGGTGTGACATCTGGATAGAGGAAGGACGACAAGGAGACATGGTGGTAGAATGAGGAAGTACAGGAGAGTATACAGAGAAAGAGGTTGGCAAAGAAGAAGTGGGATTGTCAGAGAGATGAAGAAAGTAGACAGGAGTATAAAAAGATGAGGTGCATGGCAAAGAGAGAGGTTGCAAAGGCTAAGGGTAAGGCACATGAAGAGTTGTATGAAAGGTTGGACACTAAGGAGGGAGAAAAGGTCCTGTACCGATTGGCTAGACAGAGGGACCGAGCTAGGAAAGATGTGCAGCAGGTAAAGGTGATAAAGGATAATGAGGGAAATGTACTCACAAGCGAGGAGAGTGTGTTGAGGAGATGGAAAGAGTACTTTGAGGGGTTGATGAATGAAGAGAATGAGAGGGAGAGAAGGTTGGATGATGTGGGGATAGTGCATCATGGAGTACAATGGATTAGCAAGTTGGAAGTAAGGATAGCTATGAAGAGGATGAAGAATGGAAAGGCTGTTGGTCCAGATGACATACTTGTGGAAGCATGGAGGTGTTTAGGTGAAATAGCAGTGGAGTTTTTAACCAGATTGTTTAATGAAATCTTGGAAAGTGAGAGGATGCCTGAGGAATGGAGAAAAAGTGTTTTGGTACCGATTTTTAAGAATAAGGGTGATGTGCAGAGCTGTAGTAACTACAGAGGGATTAAATTGATCAGTCACAGCATGAAGTTATGGGAAAGAGTAGTGGAAGCTAGGTTAAGAAGGGACATGATGATTAGTGATCAGCAGTATGGTTTCATACGGGAAAGAGCACTACAGATGCAATGTTTGCTCTGAGAGTGTTGATGGAGAAGTACAGAGAAGGTCAGAAAGAGTTGCATTGTGTTTTTGTAGACTTAGAGAAAGCATATCACTGGGTGCCTAGAGAGGAGTTGCAGTATTGTATGAGGAAGTCGGGAGTGTCAGAAAAGTATGTAAGAGTTGTACAGGATATGTACAAGGGTAGCATGACAGCGGTGAGGTCTGCGGTGGGAGTGACGGATGCATTTAAGGTGGAGGTGGGATTACATCAAGGATCAGCTCTGACCCCTTTCTTATTTGCAATGGTGATGGACAGGTTGACAGACGAGATCAGACAGGAGTCCCCATGGACTATGATGTTTGCAGATGACATTGTGATCTGTAGTGAGAGTAGGGAACAGGTGGAGGAGACCCTGGAGAGATGGAGATATGCTCTAGAGAGAAGAGGAATGAAGGTCAGCAGGACTAAGACAGAATATATGTGTGTGAATGAGAGGGAGGATAGAGGAATGGTGAGGATGCAAGGAGAGGAGGTGGCGAAGGTGGATGAGTTTAAATACTTGGGATCAATAGTTCAGAGTAATGGTGAGTGTGGAAGAGAGGTGAAGAAGAGAGTACAGGCAGGATGGAGTGGGTGGAGAAGAGTGTCAGGAGTGATTTGTGACAGACAAGTACCAGTAAGAGTGAAAGGGAAGGTCTACAAGAGGGTAGTGAGACCAGCTATGTTATATGGGTTGGAGAAAGTGGCATTGACAAAAAGGCAGGTGTTTGAGCTGGATGTGGCAGAGTTAAAGATGTTAAGATTTGCACTGGGTGTGACGAGGGTGGACAGGATTGGGAATAAGTATATTAGAGGGTCAGCCCAGGTTGGAAGGTTTGGAGACAAAGCCAGAGAGGCAAGATTACGTTGGTTTGGACATGTGCTGAGGAGGGATGCTGAGTATATTGGGGAAAAGATACTAAGGATGAAGCTACCAGGTAACAGGAAAAGAGGAAGGCCTAAGATAAGGTTTATGGATGTGGTGAGAGAGGGCATTCAGGTGGTTGGTGTGACAGAGCAAGATGTAGAATACAGGAAGAAATGGAAACAGATGATCTGCTGTGGCAACCCCTAACAGGAACAGCCAAAAGAAGATGATGATAGCTAGTGAGCATGTCTTACATTAGTTTCTGTTTTTGTACTTTCTCCAAACTGGGTTTCTAATACCATGGCAGGAATGGACCCTGTTCCTGTATCAGGGTACAATTAAAGTTTATCATTTTAGTACTGATTCAGTCTTTGATATTTGCTAAGAGAGCACTTCTCAGTACTTGCAATACATCAAGAATTGCATACTTCTGCCATTCATATAGAGTTGCATATATCAGTAACATATTTAAGTATTTTTGAAAAGTCTTGTTTATTAGCTCTGTTACATCTATTACTACTGCACATATACGGGTGTCTTTATCTCATATTGCTTACATCTCGGGTTGCATAACTTGATATTTTAAATCTTTGGGTCTCTCATTAAACAGGATGCTATAGTCCCTAGATGTCAGTGTTTCAATAAATAATAATACTTTTGTCCTTTTTATTTGAATACTGTACCTGTTTTCTTGCTTCTACTTTCTTAACTGTTGGTATTAGATGATCCCTTATGATCAGAATGTGTATATATTCAGTAATTCTTTGTGGTTCTTTATTCCAAGCCTTCTTAGATATTTGTATGTTATGGTGTTCACACAATACTCTATGCAGCAGTCCTGCCACATTGTTGTGTCTTTCATTATACAGGCCCCAGTTATAAGTATATCACAATCACCAACCAGATGTGCATCTCTTTCTAGTTCTGTATTACAAAACCTGCATTTTTTGTCTGAATTTCCCACTTTTTCTGTAGACTTTATAAACCAGTGTATATATAGACATCTATCTTGAGATAGCTTTATTAGCCTTTTTTCTTATAGTTTAAATTCACCTCTTCTTAACCATTCATGCATCAAATTTTGATCAACATGCAATTAATCCAGGAGTTTCTTATACTTACCACTATAATTGTGCACTTTCTGTTTTTTTTTCCTTTCTTTCTTCTCCTTTTCTTCTGATCCTGGTCTTTATATGTCTACTTTGATATAATGAAAACCCAAAATCATGAATGTTGTTTTTGTGAGACGAAATTAATAAAACTAAAAATCCCAAGCCACGTACTTTTTCCCAGGGCAAATAAACACTTGCCCAACATGGGGAAATATGCCCCTTTCCCCACTGTAGTGTGATCCCGGAGTTGGTATATATAGTTAGGGGGATGAGGGGTTGTAGCCCCCCACCTAGGTGGGTTTCAGATACTACAGTGTATTTTGTGTAGTTTTGGCCAAGTGTTTACTTGCCCTGGAAAAAAGTACATGGTTTAACACTTTTAGTTTCTTTATTTTCATCTTGCAAAAATAGCGTTCGTGATTATGGGTTTTCGTTATATCAAATTAGGCCCATCTAATTCTGGTTTGATTTCTATCCTCACTCCTTTCTGAAATACTTCTGCTAATATGAGCGAAGATCTTAGACTTGCTCTTTCGTGGTTTAAAACTTCCACTCTGTTTAGATTTAATAGTATCAACAAATATGTATTCAGTCTGAAGATTGCAGACCTATACATATAGTGAATTTCATGGCAATCTGCACATTTTTCAAACAAAGGTATACATAATCTTGCCTTGCACTGTTTTCTACATATCATTTGATAAATGTGTATCATTTCTTTTACTTTTTGCCCATCTGATCCAGTGTTTTAGAAGCCAGTCAATCACACTAAATATATAAATTAGAAGAAGAGAAAGATGATTTTTTAGCTTAACCTTTATTTCTGGATATCAAGGCAGTATTCAATATTATTTTAGTTATCTAAAGAATTCTTTAATAAGCTTTGTTCTCATTTGTACAAGTCTTATTGCAGACCCTTCATCTACTGCTAAATAATTACACATGCCCTCTTATTCAAGTTCCTTTATATTATATTACTGTCCCAGCTTCATGTTTTCCTGGTGCTTCAACTTTCCTTCTATAAATGTTAAGTTTTGTACATTTATCAAGACCAAATGTTATAACATCTGAGAAAGTTGTAACCATCTGACATTGTGCTTTCACATGCTTGTCTGATTAGCTATATCATTTTACTCATCCACAAATAGTACATGAGAGGTTGGTCTTGGAAGCTGTGACCATAGCCTTATCTATTTATTAACAAATCTTAACTAGTTAATGGAAAGGCAAATCAGCAGTGGTGACAAAGATGTAAGTAAAAAAATAATATATTTAAGTAAAAAATTAATGGATTAAAGGCAAGGTAAAACAGCACTGGTGATGGAAAATAACCCTGGAATACCTCATTTGGATTTTTATCCCTATAATAATTTACTCTTTACTCATTTGTAAAGTGGTCTACCACTGTTTCTTAGTTACCATTATGTAATGTATTAATTTTGAGTGTATATCATACACCTGTCGGTATTCCATAATCCATGAAGGTGGAAAGCTGTCAAATGCTATTCTGTAATCTATTCATGCCATACTTAGGTTCAGCCATTTTTACAATTCTTTATCATAACTTTGTTTAATAATACTGTAGATGATCCTTTACAACATATGTTTTCTTTTATTCCCTTTTTGTTCTATTGCCATAATTTAATTTTTTTCTATGTGACTATAATGTGTCTGCATTAATTTCAGTATGTAATTTATATATTTTCAGAAGGGAAATTTTAAGGAGAACTACAATTTTATTGTAGCTAAACAGGTTCATGTTTCCTTAGGATGTGCATATAAATATTTTTATCCATGACTAAATCTTTATGCTTAGTTGTTAATTTTATATAGATGTTATATAGCTCATTTAGACCTGGGGGTCTTACATTCTGATGCCTTTCTTAATTTTGTCTCATTTTCTCTATTACTTATGCCTATTTTATATCACATAAACTCAAGCTTCTTGCTGCTTCTTTAAAACTATTCTATCCATTCAACAACTTTGTTATGTTCAATGAGGTCTTCATAATTACTTCAAAATGTACTGATTTCATATTTTTAGAAGGTGTTATTATTAATTTTGCTCTGTTTCTGCAAGTCTCAAAAACTTGAATTGTTTGTTTTCCTTTTTATGTGTCTGTATACCTTCTAAGTTCTTTTTTCTGCTTTACTGGTATTTTTAATTTATTATTAGTGATAATGTATGATAAATTCTGATCTGTTTGATGCTGTATGTTGCTTCTACCCCTAAATATCTTTCAAAGAATCTTTGATAATATGCTCTCGTTTCTGTATTCTTTTAATGGTATTATTTCCTGGCTTAATTGCTTTACAGTTTTCTGTATTTGATGCTTCAATGGTGGCATTTTATTTGTTCCCCTCCTTTCCTTTGTTACCCTGAAATTTTGTGCTAACACTTTATTTGTTTGTTAGTTTAACTGCACATTATTGTATTCTTATTTTTCTAATTAAACATGAATCATTCTTAGTATTGCAAATTACTGTGCTCGTCTGTATCAAAAGCCTTTTATTCACTTTCTGTAACCTCTTTATTTCATATATTTTAAGATATGTCTGTCCATTTATATTAAATCAAACAGGTGTCCAATTAGCTCACGCTCTTTTAGAATGGCAGTGTTTTCTCTCTCTTTCCTGCTCTTTTCTCTTTCTTGCTGTACAATTCTAGCTTGACTTCATGCAAGTCTCCTGTAGAAGATTCCTAAATATCATCCTGTGGTATATCTTCACCAAATGCATCCTACTCAATCTGCTGTACCACCATCTGGGGACTCATTGACCCATCATGTTGCGATATTGCCTATATTGGAGTTTCCACACTAAATCATTCACTTTGCAATTGGCCTAGCACTTAAGTTTATATTTATTTATTTTCCACATCAATAAACCTTTTTCTTTTCATTGCATTCCATTTTTGGGATATTATTTTGGTGTGAAGTTTACCATATCAGGGTGTCTTTACCTGTATTTATTTTCAAACATCTTTGGAGCTGCACTTTTCCTATTGATTAGTATGGATTTCTTACCTCCATAAATACCACACCGCATCAGATCTCTTTTTCTTTCCAATGTCCTTATTTCCATCAAAAATGTACAGATAAATAGATAGAGAGATAGACATGCAAATATTAGCAAGGTACCATAATATACCCAGAATACCCAATCTGCTTCTCATGAATGTAATTAAGTTTAGTTTGAAAGCATCATAGTATAATGCCTTATCGACATTGCATTTCAGGTAGGAGCCATCCTTTCCACAAACCAGTTCATCATCCTAATTTTGCTTCAGTAGTTTATTAACAAAATCTGTATAAAAATTTGAGATAACCATCTTCTGGTATCTTATTTAAACTCAGACAACTGAACAGCAGTATGACTCTCGTGGCATGGTATGCCATGATATGGTCATACAAATCTGAGGAAAGGAAAGGGAAAACAGCTTTAACTTTTGTTAGTTAACTTTGCTTCTATATGTAAAGGACAAAAATACCTTGTCTAATTTAACCCATTTTGTTTTAACTGTTCCCAGTTTTCTATCAAATATTTGATCACGGGAAACAGAAGAGGGATGCATTTCCTAGATTATATCTTAATAGAATGCTAAAAATTGAGATTATCACAGCCTCAGCAGGCTATAGGTGTTATCACATAATTTTTATTGCAGTGTTTGATGGATAGTTTAGTGTCTCTGAGTGCTCTCAGTTCTTCATATACCTTAACCTTGCACATTTCTCTACCTATACATGGCCATTGCATGCTCCTAGCACTAGCTGGGCTGCATTCTGTGAAGTTGAAGACAAAAGCACTGCATACAAAGATGCAGCCTCACTTCTAGAGGACCCCTATAGAAACATCAGGAGCATACAGATCACAATTCACTCTGACAGAATGGGAACGTATATGAAGCCACTCTCTAGCACATACATAAAGGTTGTGGCTGAGTTTCAGTCCCTCCACAGAGCAAGTGAAAATTAAATAAATTTTCTCCTGGTATTTAGTATCCTTGTGATTAAGTAAATTCTACCCAGGAAGTATGGGAACTATAACACTTCACATGCGGGATACAAGGATGATGATTCTCTTGAAAAATGACAATTGATATGTTCAGTAACTTTTGAATGGTAACCATAACCATTGTCTTCTGGTCTGCATTTATCCCAGTAAGGGCCATTTATTATTAATTATTGCCAATTATCCCAGTAAGGGCCATTTATCATTAATTATTGCCAAACTGATTTTGTATATCTGTAAATTATATTGGATGATTCTTTATTTTCTCTGTAATTTCATTTTACTGTTTCTATATAGTACCTGTATTCAAACATAATGGATCTAGTGTAGTAGATTTTATATTCTATAGAAGATCCAATTATGAGAAATGACTACTGGTATTTTCAAATCTGTCTTACTGCTAATAAATTTTTATTTTCATTTTGTAAAATGCAGTTAAAGCACAACTGCTTAACTACAGAGGACCACATTTCATTTAACCCCATACCAATGCTGTATAACCATTCATATTTTCTCATATCTGAGAGAGGGGCAAATTGTATAATAAGCTAATTACCTCTGTGGAATTTGAAAGTAACATGTTTATAATTTATATGTGAGACTTTTTAGGAAACTCCACATCCTCAATCAAAACAAAATATGTGACTTAAAATTACTATCAGTAATAACATTTTCTTGAATTGCAACTGTTTTATAGTTTCACAAAAACTGAGAGAATTCATTTTCTGTACAAAGTTTTCTTCAGTATTTGGGGGAAGCTAAATTAGCATTTCAAAACACCTGCCATTTCCTATTTCTTTTCTTTTCTTTTTTTCTCTGAATGACATAGATGCCTAAAATGCCCAGCTCAACACTGTCCTGTCAAAATATGAACAAGTGGTAGTCCAAGCAGTAAATTTTCTTTCAAACTAAACAACAGACATTGCAGAGATGAGCCAATGAGATTTATGTAAACCTAAGCAAATTATGCTGCCTCTGAAAATAGTGATTCAGTGCCAGGAATCCCACCTATATTGCTTGCTCCTAGCGAGCTCAGTTGGTAGAGATGAGCCCTTAAACTCAAGGTGAGTTCAAGCTCATGTTATGCAAATCCCTTTATTCTGGAAGTTAGTACAGAGGATTAGGGCTATCAGCTGTTAACAAGCTGCTTTCTGTGGTCTGGGGTTTGATTTCCTCAGCCTCCATTTGTTTGCTGTGTGACCATGAACAAATCATTTCACCAGACAGTTTGAGGCAATTGGGAAAGTAAGGCAAGGCTCCTCAAGGTCCTCCTAGTAAGTACTTATGAACCTATAATGGCGTGGAAACCAGAGTAAGTGAGATGCACCTGTCACACTAACATTTCAGACTTATTCGCAGATACTGAACAGAAATGTATTTGCTGTGGTGTACATGGAAAGCTGTTGTCACTTCCAGCTCATGTCTTTTAGATGGAGGAAATCTGGTGGAAAAAATATGCAAGTTTCCCTTGGTCAATATAGATGGATGAGAATGCCAATGTTAGCATCTGTCACCTGCCTAGTTATACCAGCAACAGGTGTGATTTGGAATGTATAAGTCCCACATTGCTCCCACCTAGGGATGGAAGAAAGTTATAGCAAAACAGAATACACATCTATAGACTTCTTGTGCAAAGGCTGATTGGGACATTTATTTCGGTGTGCATTATGTCAACACAAATTGATCAACATTATGCATGTCAACATGCACCAAGCATTAAAAAAACTGCATGAAAAAATGTAAAGAAAAAAGAAACACAAAGAAAACATTGTTTTTTTCAATCCCCCACACCCACTGTTTATTATATATTCTAATTCCAAGATAGCAAAGTTTCTGGGGAAAGGGAATATTCCCCTACCCAGAGATTGCCGATCTCACAAACTTGTCGACCATCTGTTTAGCCGAAACAATTATGTCAACGTGACAGATATCGACCAAAGTACTGCGCAACAAAGGTAGGGGTACCCATATATATATGGGTCCACTTTGTAATTTCGAAATTCTGAAATCCCGAAATTCAGTATTTCAAAATCACAAAGCTGAATAATCAAAGTTCCGAAACCGGCAGAAGCGTGAAATTCAAAATCCCGAAGCACCGAGATTTTGAATTTCCGTTTTTGCTGGTGCGGTGTGTGGATGTTTGGGTTTAATTTAGGTAAGTTTGTGTGTGTAAGTATGTTGGTTAGGGGCTTTAGTGTGTGAGTGTGTGTTGTGACTGTGATGTGTGTATTTGAGGGACTGTAAGATGCGTGTGTGTGTTTGAGTTTCGTTTGTGTTTCTGTTTGTGCGGTCTCGGAGTTAGAATATATAAGTAGGGGTGGGGGGTGCAGGTGGGCTTGTCCTCCTGCTTATATGTAGTTTAGATACATTTGTTTGATTGTGAAGTTTTGTGTTTATGTGTGTACTGTATGAGTGACGTAGTGTCGGGATTTTGAAATTCGCGGTTGTGTGTTTTTGCATTTGTGAGTTGTGCTTGGGTTTTCGGCTTTGTGATTTCGAAATACTGAATTTAAGGATTTCAGTATTTCGAAATTACAAAGTGGACCCATATATTTATATATATATATATATATATATATATATATATATATATATATATATATATGCATACACATATATATATATTTGTATGTATATATATGTATATATATATATATATATATGTGTGTGTGTGTGTGTGTGTGTGTGTATAATATATATATGTATATATATAAATATATGCATGCATATATATATATATATATATATATATATATATATGCATGTATATATATATAAATATATATATATATATATACATGCATATATATATATATATATATATATATATATATATATATATATATATATATATATATATATATATATATACATATATATATATATATATATATATATATATATATATATATATATATATATATATATATATATATATATATATATATATATATATATATATATATATATACACATGCATATATACATATATATATATATATATATATACATATGCGTATATATGTGTATATATATATATATATATATATGTATATATATATATATACTAACAGCGGGCAAAACTGCCTTTCAGTTTGTAGCCTGCTACAGAACACCCTCCCTATTACAAGAACCTGAGAACACTGGAGAATATGAAGGTCTCTCCAAACACTATGTTATTGGGTGACTTCAACTACCCAAACATTGACTGGGAAAACTACTCAAGCCCAAACACCCTCGCCCAACGCTTCCTTGAATTTATAAACTCTAACGCAATGGAACAACTGGTCTCCACTCCCACAAGAGGGAACAACATATTGGACCTGGTCATCACCAACATGGGAACTCTATGTTCCACACCAGAGGTAAACCCCTCATTGGTAAGATCAGACCATAAACAAATTTCCCTGGACATCCATATCCCGTCCCCACCCCCAGCCAAGGAAATCACTGTAAAGAATTTCTCAAAAGCCAACTTTGCACTTCTCAAGACTGAGGTGGAATCCTTCAAAGCCCCTGGGCCAGAGGATAATACAGCCCAATCCGCAGAATCCTTTACAAATGCATTCTATGAGCACCTGCAGGAATGCATGGATCGTGCTATCCCAAATAAAACCAAAACTCACTCCTCCAAAAACAGGAGACCGGTCTGGTGGACCCGGCCATAAATAAGCTATAAAACAGAAGGAGGAAGCTACTACATGACAGAGCAAAATCCCAAAAAGGGAAGGCATCTCTGATCAGTATTAGCAAGAAACTTCGATCCCTCATAAAATCATCAAAGGCCAGTTTCGAAAGAAAAATTGCCCTAGACACTAAAGATAATCACAAGGCCTTCTTTAGTTATGTCAGGAACATGGGCGGAAACTCCCAGATATGCTCTGAATTGTTTCATAACGGTACAAAATATACCAAACCTACAGACATAGCCAACATCCTGGCAGACAGATTAAGTGCAACCCCCCCCTTCCCCCCCAAAGGAGCAAATGCCTATCCCAACTAAATGTAACCTCCCTGACATCACAGATGCACAGGTGAAAGCTGCCCTCTCCAAAGCAAAAAACACAGCATCTATGGGACCGGACAGTGTCCCAGGCTGTGTCTTACACGAGCTCCAAGAAGAACTGAGCCCTCACATTAAGTCACTGTTCAAACGTAGCCTTACTACAGGATATGTACCCAAAGAATGGTGTACAGCTACAGTGGTCCCACTCCACAAAGGTGGTGCCACAACGGACCCTGGACACTATCGCCCCATAAGCCTGACTAGTCTGGTCTGTAAAGCTATGGAGCGTATTATCATAGAACTCATAAACAAAGACATTGGGAGCCTCCAGACACTGGACCCTACCCAATTTGGCTTTGTTAAGGGCAGATCTTGCATCTTAAACCTAGTTGATTTCTTTGAAACAGTTACCAAAGCCATAGATGAGGGCAAGGTAGTCAACACAGCCTACCTGGACCTCGCAAAAGCCTTCGACACAATACCCCAGCTTAAATATCAACCCCTATATCACAAGATGGGTTGCAAACTGGCTCAGAGATAGAACCCACATGGTCAGAATCGCAGGTGCCATGTCCGAATCCAAACCAGTTACAAGTGGCGTCCCACAGGGCTCAGTTCTGGGACCTCTCTTGTTCGGTATATACTTCTCTGAGGTTCAGGCTAACACAGGGGGATTATGGCTGACAAAGTTCGCAGATTACTACAAACTGGGGGCCATAATCGAATCTCCAGCTGACACAAGCATCCTCCAAAAGGGTCTCACAGAGGCAGATGCTTGGTGCCAGAGCCACGGCCTCAAGCTAAATGCTAAAAAGTGCATAGTCATCCCCTTTGGGAAAAACAAGGTGCCCACAAATTACCACATAGGTGGTAATCCATTAAGTACGGAAGAAGTAATTAGAGATTTGGGGACCAACATAGATAGTAATCTCTCCTTTGATAATCACGTTGCCAAAGTGATTAGAAAGACCTTCTGTATAGCCCACCTTATCATGAAAGGGTTCGCATCTAGATCAAGAGAGGTCATTGTGCCCCTCTACTCGTCACTCATCAGGACCATAATTGAATACAATGCCCCTTTTGGGATGTACCTTACCCGACACCTGCAGCAACTGGAGAGACCCCAAAAGTACTTCACCAAGAGGATCATGGGCTACAAACATTACTCAAGCCCTAACTTTCTAGCCCAACGGTTCCTGGAGTTCATAAATTCAAATGCCATGGAACAGCTAGTCACTGTTCCCATGAGAGGAGAGAATATACTAGATCTCATTGTCACAAACATGGGGACAAAATGCTCCACACCGGAAGTATATCCCTCATTGGTGAGATCTGATCATAAACTAATCTCACTGGAAATCCACATCCCGCCCCCCCCCCCAGCAAAAAAGACCATAGTGAAGAACTTCTCTAAAGCAAACTTCACACTACTCAAGACTGGTGTGGTATCCTTCAAGGCCCCTGAGCCAGAGGAAACCACAACCCAAGCTGCGGAAGCCCTTACAAATGCCTTCTATGAACACCTCCAGGACTGCATGGATCAGGCAATCCCAAATAAAACCAAGACTCTTTCCACAAAGGGCAAACGTCCAGTCTGGTGGACCCCAGCCATTAACAAACTTTACAATAAGAGGAGAAAGCTATTACATGATAGAACAAAATCCATAAAAGGAAGTCACCCTGATCATTATTAGTAAAAAAATACGAGCACTCATAAAATCAACTAAGGCCAATTTTGAGAGAAAAATTGCCATGGATTCAAGGACAATCATAAGGCCTTTTTCAGCTATGTTAGGAACCTGGGTGGAAACTCCCAGATATGCTCAGAATTAGTCCAAAATGATACAAAAATCACTGAACCCACAGACATTGCCAACATACTGGCAGACAGGTTCAGTGCAAACTTCACCCCTCTCCCCTAAAGGAGAGATAACTATCCCAGCCGAGTGTAGCCTCCCGGACATCTCAAATGCGCAGGTGAAAGCTGCTCTCTAAAGCTAAAACACAGCATCAATGGGACGGATGGTGTCCCCGGCTGTGTGCTACGAGCTAAATGAGGAATTAAACCCGCACATAAGGCAACTGTTTAATCTCAGCCTTACCACAGGATATGTGCCCAAGGAGTGGCGTACGGCAACTGTGGTCCCACTCCACAAAGGCGGTGCCTCTACGGACCCTGGTAATTACCGCCCCATAAGCTTAACAAGTCTAGTCTGCAAAGCTATGGAGAGGATCATAATGGCGCTCATAAACAAAGATATAGGGGACTTGCAGACATTGGACCCGACCCAGTTTGGCTTTGTCAAGGGAAGATCATGCCTTTTGAACTTGGTTGACTTCTTGAAACAGTCACCAAGGCCATTGATGAGGAAAGGCAGTCCATACAGCCTACCTTGACCATGCAAAGGCTTTCGACACAATACCCCACTCGGGTATTGTAGAAAAACTTACCAGCTTAAATGTAAACCCATATGTCACAAGATGGGTTGCAAACTGGCTTAAGGACAGAACCCACAGGGTTAGAGTTGCTGGCGCTGTGTCAGACTCCAAGCCGGTCACAAGTGGTGTCCCACAGGGCTCGGTCCTTGGCCCCTATTGTTTGGCATCTACTTCTCAGAAGTACAGGCCAACATGGGAGGACTTTGGCTGACAAAGTTTGCAGACGACTGCAAACTGGGCGCCATAGTGGAAAGTGCATCGGACACGGATATCCTTCAGAAGGGACTCACGGAAACAAATAGCTGGTGCCAGAGCCATGGCCTGAAGTTAAACGCCAAAAAATGCATAGTCATACCCTTCGGGAAAAACAAGGTAACCCCAAGCTACCATATAGGTGGCAATCCACTAAGCACAGAAGAGGTTATCAGGGACCTGGGGACCCAGGTTGACAGTGGCCTTTCTTTTGACACTCACATTGCTAAAGTGGTTAGAAAGACCTTCTACATTGCCCACCTGATCATGAAGGGATTCACATCCAGATCTAGTGAGGTCATTGTTCCCCTGTACTCTTCACTTATCAGACCAATGATCGAGTACAATGCCCCATTCGGGATGTATCTCACCCGACATCTGCAGCAATTGGAGAGACCCCAAAAGTTCCTCACCAAAAGGATAAAGGGACTCCAAAATCTGTCATATGCTGCCAGATTGAAGAAACTCCAGCTCTATTCAGTCGCATACCGTCTGCTCAGAGGTGACATGTGCCTGACATACAAGGCCATGTCCAGCCCGAATTAATGGACATGCTCCACCTCAAAAAATCCAAATCCACCAAAACCACTAGAGCAAGCGACTTAAACCTTAGCACGGATATAAATAGGACGTGCTGGAGGGATAGATTTATCACTCAGAGACTCCCTATGCTGTGGAATAAAATCCCGGTCCATGTGAGGCAGAGCACCTCGCTGACTCTGTTCAAGAGAAATCTAGACCTGTGGATGGGAGATCGTAGGTTTACCCCAGGAATCATCTCTGTGTCACTGCTGGACAGAGGCACAACAAACTAATGGACACAGTATTTTTTCATATAAGGGGTGGCGTAAGCCACAATAATTTGGGCTAGGCTTATAAATGCCTTAGGGCAGATAGCCTAGTATAAACCTATGAACCTATGAACCTATGAACAGATGTCCTATGCAGCTCGACTAAAGAAACTTCAGCTCTACACAGTTGCTTACCGCCTACTCAGAGGCGATCTATGCCTGACGTACAAAGCCATGTCAAACCCAGAATTAATGGACATGCTCCACCTCAAAAAATCCAAGTCCCTTAGAGCTACACGCTCCAGGGACCTAAACCTCAGCACAAAAATAAATAGGACATGCTAGAGGGACAGATTCATTTCCCAGAGGCTCCCCTCACTCTGGAATAGAATCCCAATTCATGTTATACATAGCCCCTCGCTGACCCTCTTCAAGCGAAATTTGGACGCTTGGATGGGAAATCGCAAATTCACCTCTGGGATCTCCCCAGTGTCCCTGCTAGACAGAGGCACAGTAAACGAATCTTAAAAGGGTACCTTCTGTGACCTACTTTACAGAGGCACAATAGGCTAATCTAATAGGGAGGCGGAAGCCAAATACACTCTGGCTAGGCTTATAAATGCCCTAGGGCAGATAGCCTAGTATCTACCTATGAACCTTATAAATGATGCGCAAGAAAGTAGTATTTTTAAAAGGAGGGGTTCAAGAACAAAGAGGCGTGATATAATACTGTTATGGTGGGAGAATAAATTGTTTTACCCTGTTTTACACATGAGGTCTGGGTGTAACAGCAACAGTGACCAAATCTATTTGTTTATCTGTCCCTCTCTCTCTATCAGGCATGGTTATTCACTTTTAGGAAAATAAATGTTTTATATCTGAATACATATGAACTATAGCTTATGGGAATTTATGCAAAATGATGATAAACATTAACAAGATTGTTATTATGTACAGGTCAAACTGTATTCGCACTTAGGCCTTAATTTCAGCAGAAATTGGCCAGAGCATTGTGTAAGCTAAAAACATTTTCCAGGAGAAACTAAACCTCTTTAATGTTAGACGCATTTGCTTATGACTATAATCATTTAATATAAAAGCCTCCTGTAAGTAATGGTGAGGTGTTAATCCCTTATTTAAGATGGAAGTGCCTTGTGTAACCTAAGGCATTTTTTCCATTTTTCCAAATTTCTTTAAAACGTCTAAAAAAGGGCAGAATAAAATGTAATTCAATGAAGTGGTCTTTATCAGACTGAATAGCTACTTTCCTTAACTTTTTAATAATGAGGTTGAGACAAACCATCATTTTGCCTAAACACAATAGCTGCTAACCAATTGTATTTTATTTACTTATTTAGTTATTTATTTTCCCAGCAGGACAGAGAATGGAATATGCACATACAATTTAATTAATTTAATTCTGTCAGTTTATGCATATGATCAAGGGCTATAACGTTTATTATCCTGTCAGGTCATGTTTCCTTCTACCAGCTATGACAGCACCTACACATGGTAATGTACTTTACAGCCGCTGTCATACATGATTTATAAGCTGTGATGTAAGTTGATGTTTTTTGTTTTAGAAATGCTGTTTCCTACAGGACTGACCGAGTAGTCCATTAAATGCGTGATGTTTGTGCGCAAACGCAGTACAGGTTATCTGTAGCTCTCCCTCTCTGCACCCCACCTCCCCTTTTTTATTGCATACCAAGCAGCTCTCAGCACTAGAATCAGGCTGTTTAAATACCGGAATTCTAACCCGAGCCACAGACCTTATCAGGATTACTTAAGGAATTCTCACTCCTCGGGAAGAACGTTTGGGGGGATAAAATCTGAAGCAATGACGGAAAGGGAGGAAATGCAGGCTTTCACCTCGATAATGGACGAACTTGTTAAAATGAGTGTAAGTATGTTTTGTAAGTACATACCACATGTACAGAACATGTTGTTCGAGCAGATTGTGAAAATAGTAGGTCTGGTTAAAACAAGGCATTGTTTAGAACCCAAAGCACGGGAAACATCTACCTTTTGCTTGGGAAAGGGGGAAGGAAGTACGCACTGGGTGTTTATTATTATTATTTTATTGTATTGAATTGTGTGCGTGGTACACTGGACTGCAATGAATTAAGTACTATACCAGAAATAACCGACCTGACTGCGATGATTTGGTTTAAATAAACAATCGCATTACCGAATTATACTCCGTATTCGCAAACCTTCCGCGAAGGCAGATGCATACAATTTCATCCGTCTGTATTGGCTAAAATAGATTAAATTAAGCTGGTAGAATATGGTGGCTACATATATAGCAACGATTTTTATGTTGTGTAAAAAAGATTGATATCTAGGGACAACGGAAAGGGTTTGTGTACTGCTAGGAATGAGGGTTTGTGTACTGCTAGGAATGGAGCTTGACTACTTGCTTTTGGGGACGTGGCTGACAGTTACGATGCAGTCCCCACACCCACCTAACCGTAGCCAGTAATTACATATAATGAGTGACATTTTGCAAAATGTTTATAATTCCAACTCTTGAAAAGCTAACACAGACAAACAGCTTGGCGGGTCCTTGGTTGCCATGGCAACTGCATCCTGACTTTTATCAGGCATAGGGACCACCAGCCTGTGGAGCCTTTATGCTATTTTTGAAAAAAAAAAAAAAAAACGGGAAGAAAGAGACGGACCCGCCTCTTTGAAAGGTAAAAAAAAACCGTCTAAAACATGGCAGCCAGGAGAGGGAAGGTGAGTAAGGTTCTGGGGTGTTGTGATGCAGTGTTTATAGAGGCTTCGAGTTTCCGCAGGCCACAGGGGTAGTTACAGAAAAAAATCAGACTTCTACCGAATTTAAATGCTGCATTCCACTAAACAAGCTTTTAAATATGTCTGAAATATTCTGACTAGATTCCCTGACATTAGATAAGGAGAACATGTTTTCAGACGCGAGGCAACCCGTTAAACTCCGTTTAACCACAGAGTGCACATAAATAGGGTGGAGGGAGTAAAGTAAGTTGCTACCGGTTCGCATAGAATAATGTTTTGAGGGAGCTAAATGTAGCAAGGAGGTGGGGTAAGAAGGTAGGGATGTCATGGATGAAGTATTTATAGACTAGGTGCTGTGTTCGGTCTCTCTCTCTCTCTCTCTCTCACACACACACACACACACACACACACACACACACACACACACACAAAACCACCTTAGACTCGTGTGTTAGCTAACGGGTAATATAGTAATTAGTTGACCAAACAACATACTGTGTAGAGGTCATTACCAGTGGCGTGATGCAGATCAGATATTTATTGCCTTAGTAGTGTTATAAGATGGAATCCGACCTGTCTAAGAGCACCGAACTGTCAGCATTAATTTGTTCCGAGCTGCTTGCCTTTAAGCAGCATGATAACAGCACCTGTTTCTGTAACAAATAATTATGTAATGCTTCCGCATACATTTACAAGCACTCTTGCATTTGTAATTTACTTTTGTAATTGGCATTGGGAGATCTTCTGAAGAGGGACATTCACACACACACACACACACACACACACACACACACACACACACACGACCTAAGTTGTACATACAGCTTTAGTGTCTGCTTTATCACTTGTTTATTATCTTTTGTGGTGCAGTGTCTTCAGAAGGTTAAAGATGTCGTTTTTTATTCAAAAGATGGGATTAAATTGTAGTTCTAAGTAGTAACACATAGCAAGTCCCTTCATTGCATTAATTGAAGCCCTGTTTCTTTTTATTTGAATCATTGCAGTTTGCCTGATTGCATCATTTAGACTGTATGATTTGTTTGTCTTGTGGCTATTATAGATTTAGAATGTTGCATTTTGGTGTACATGCTCAGCTGAAGAGTTTGGTCTTTCAAAAATGCTATATCACATGCACCACACAGCAGGTCAGTCTTATTCTGAATTGCCCTGCAATAGTGGAGCCATGCTTCAGAATCTTTTACCAGGCATTCTTATTTCTGATCCATTCTGAGAATCCCAGAAGAATGGTGCTTGATTGAAGAAGAGAATGACACTGCATTAGATTGAAATGTAACATTTTACAGAGAGCTGTCAGCTGTTCTCATTTTGTTTATCACCTGCCAGAAACTGCACATGTGAGAATGCTTACAGAAGTGCCAGTCCATTTGATGTCCTGAAGTTCTTAGATCTCCTTTCTTACATATGCATTCTACATACTTAGTGTTATTATATGAAGTCAGGCAGCAAACAGCAAATTGACTTATTTTTCTCAGAGGGATAGATATAATCCATGTTTAAAGGCCTTCTGCCTTGTATGGCAGTTCTGAAACATATTCTTGGATCCAACTTCTGGTACAAGTAGTAATGAAGACATTGCTGCCACACTGTTTATTCTGGTGACTTTTGGAAAAAGATTTTGTAGTTCCTTTTGCTCATTTTTTAACATTTTATTGCTGTTTCCTCTGAATGCAACATTCTCTGAATATCATTAACATCCTATGACTGAAGTGGTGACAGATCATAAGTAAAAGTGGCAATTTTCAGATTGAATTATGGTACAGTAAAACGCAGGAAAGTCACATTTTATAACAGCAAAACTGACTTTAGGGACAGTTATTTCAGCAACTCTGAGGTACATTAGTCTTGACCTTAGTATAAATAAGTAGGAGTTGGGGTCTTTCCCTGCATGGATGGTTTGAGGGGCTGGTTCATGATGATATAGGATTGATTTCATGTTTTGGGGGATTCTTCATGTGCTGTTGTTTGATGTCTTCAATTCAGTTAAACAGAATTTGGTAGATGACGCTCAAGAAGCAGAAGGGTATAGAGAAAGTCAATTACATATTTACACTTTCTGCATTTATTATATTGTATCATACATTCTTGTAGAAGTATAAAGCTACACAATGCATGCATCTTTGTGTATGTGTGATAGTATGTATTTAGGTGTTTGCTAACATTCTTTTTCAAGATGTACACATGTATAGTTGTGTTTATGATGCATACGTGTATGTGTGTGTGTGTTTGTGCATATGTATTACATATATATACCTGCAAGTCAAAATGCTGACAGTTGTTCTGTGCAGGATTGTAGCACAGTGGGGATTTGTAAATGTGCCCTTTCCCCACTGTAGCTTGATCTCAAAGTTGGTATATATAATTAGCAGGGGTTATGGGGATGCAGGGGGACAAGCCCCTATGCATAAAATATATATATATTTTTTCTTTTGATCAGCTGTTGATTGATAAGTTGTGCTCTATCAATTGCTGTTTGATGTATTGACATTTTGCTGAATTGTTGGACTTCTATACATATATATGTATAATACATACATATCTATCTATATATATCACACACACACACACACACACACACACACACACACACACACACACACACACACACACAAAACAGTTTACTTTGAAAGTATTGAAAGGCTACATCTTGAAAATCAGAATCGTGAGTCCATAGTAGTGAATGACTAAAATGCTAAAGATGATGATATTGAACTCCATGACTTGTGCCCTCCCAGGACCCATGGTAGCACTCATTCATGTGTCCACACTGGTAGGAAGTTTAAATATTCAAC
This sequence comes from Protopterus annectens, assembly GCF_019279795.1. Classification (NCBI taxonomy): domain Eukaryota; kingdom Metazoa; phylum Chordata; order Ceratodontiformes; family Protopteridae; genus Protopterus; species Protopterus annectens. The sequence goes on from NC_056741.1 coordinate 698,003,313, forward strand.
ATTTTTTGATATTCGATCTTTAGCATATTAGTCTTTCAATATTATGGTCACAAGATTTTGATTTTCAAGTTTTTGAGTTGCAACATTTTCATAGTAAACCATATTAAACAAGCATGTGTGGGTGGATAAAATCTATATGTAATATCTATATCTATCTATATCTGTATACACACACACACACACACACACACACACACACACACACACACACACACACACACACACTCACATGTATATATTTATATATGTGTATGGTTATATTTCACTAACTTGCTGACCCACTACATAAGGCATACACTGCATCAGCCATCAATGGGTGAAACTCTGTCTGTTGACATGCTGGTACACATGCACTGATCACTAACCTCAGCATGTGGAAAATTAAAAGAAAAAAAAAGGAAAATACATTTTTTGCTGGGGGGGGGGGGCAGGTCCCCTGAGTCAGCACACTCCCAGCTAATTATATATACAAACTCCAGGATTGCAAAACAGTGGGTAAAGAGAAAATCCCACTCCTCCCTGTATAGTGATCCCAAATGCAGAGCAGCCAGCATCCTGTGACGAACTTGTAGTTTGACAAAACAACTCTCCTAACAAAATGTTTGATGTAATTAATGTACGATCAAACACCTGGCACCCATACATACTCATACACACACACACACACACACATATATATATATATATATATATATATGTGTGTGTGTGTGTGTAGCCCTAGTATTGTTTATTTTGTGTAATCTTGGAGTTGTTATCTCTCTCTCTCTCTCTCTCTATATATATATATATATATATATATATGTATATATATTATCCCAGTTAGGGGTCACCACAGCAGATCACCTGTCTGCTCATGACTGGCACTGTAGTTTTACAGTGTCGAGTTGCCAGCCCGGCGCCCAACCTTCCACAGAAGGCACACACATGCACGCACTCACACCTAGGGCCGATTTAAAGTGGCCAATCCACCTACAGCATGTCTTTGGGAAGTGGGAGGAAACCGGAACACCCGGAGGAAACCCACGCTACCACAAGGAGGACATGCAGACTCCGCACAGAAGGCACCCCAGCCGAGGAATTAACCGAAGAACCTCTTGCTGTGAGGCACACACACACACACACACACACACACACACACACACACACACACACACACACACACACACACACACACACACACATATATGGATATATGGCTACTGTGCAGTTTGTTTAGACCACAGCTTCTCAACATCTGGAATGGTTTTGCTAAGTTCTCAAATTAATATATTATGAAGTGGTGCTATGACTGACTTGGGGATGTTGACCATAACACTACACTCAAGGAGTTACTGTGGTCACATTTGTGTGACAGTCCAGGGAGAGTAGGGCAGATCCCAATTTAAATTCTGTTATTATTTTATCGTGTTGTGTCGGTAGGTGTGTGTTATGCTTTTATGTGCATTATGTCTTAAAGCCAGTAACTTGCTTTAGCTCTTCTGTTCTGATCTGAAGTAGAGTAAATAATGTTTTTATCACATATGTACATGTGTATGTGTTTTATATGTAAGAATGTGACAGTTTTAGTTGGTATTTAGATCGGTTGATGTTTTAGGTATGTACATGATGAGTGTATTTTGTCTGTGTGGTGGACATTTGTGTCAATATGTTGTGTTAGGTTGACTGGCTTTTGTGTTTTGTATGTGTGTGTGTGTGTGTATGTATATATATATATATATATATATATATATATATATATATATATATGTATATACGGGTCTACTTCACATGAATGAAATTTAATTTGACCTAATTTCATTTGACTGAGACCATAATACCGAATTTTCAAAATACTGAAAACTCATTTGACTGAATCTCATTATACTGAATTGTAAGCCATAGACATGATGTGGGTTTACCTTCTCCTGTGACTTGCTTGTGGTGAAAAGAATTACTGTAACTTAGAGTGATGATTATCAGAATACTGATAGTCATGTAGAAAGTAGTGTTGTAGTGTTTCTACATGTGAGTATGTCTGTTTACATTTTTATGGGAATTATCTCAAGTAATATGGTGAATGTTTTGTGCATTCCAGTAGTAGTGGCAGTGTGTAGACTACTGTGAGGTAAGTAAAAGGTATATGCCCTTTTACCTACTGTAGTGCAAGCCTGGAGTTAGTATATATAGTCAGGGGGGTGTGGAAGGGCATAGCTCCCACCTAGTTTGGTTTTATATCGTCCGGTTTCTGTTAAGAGGGTACGTAAGTAGTGTTTAAGTTTTGGAAAGAGTTAGTCATTGGTGTTGTAAGAGTACATGTCTATGGTTTACAAGTTAGTATTCTGAAATTTAGCATTGTAAGGTTTCAGTATAATGAGTTTCAGTCAAGTGAGTTTTCAGTATTTTGAATATTAGGTATTTTCGTCTCAGTCAAATGAAAGTCAGTCAAATGAAATTTCAGTCATGTGAAGTAGACCCATATATATATATATATATATATATATATATATATATATACACACATATATGTGTGTGTGTGTGTGTGTGTGTGTGTATATGTATATGTATGTGTATATATATATATATATATATATATATATATATATATATATATATATATATATATATATATATATATGTATATGTATATATATATATATATATATATATATATGCATATGTATATATATATATATATATATATATATATATATATATATATATATATATACATATATATCTATACACATATATATATATACATATATATATATATATATATATATATATATATATAGATATTATATATATAGATATATATATTATGTATATATATATATATATAGATATATATATATATATATATATAAAGAGACTGTATATATATATATATATATATATATATATATATATATATGTATATATATATATATATATATATATATATATATACTATATATATAGATATTATATATATGTATATTATATATATATATATATTTTATATATATATATATTTATATATATATATATATATATATATATTTATATATATATATATATTATATATATATATATATTTATATATATATATATATATATATATATATATATATATATATATATATATATATATATATATATATATATATATATATATATATATATATATAGATATATATATAGATATATATAGATATATATATATATATTCACTTTTTAACCTCGAAATGCTGAAATATCGAATTTCAGTATCTCGAGACTATAAAACCGAATCCAAAAAACACCGACAAACAAAAACCGCGAAACCACATAACCGAAAACACCGCAAACACTACACTAAACATATAACACAACACCCACATCACAACATAAAAAAAAACACATACACAACTCACACACACATAAGCAGGGGGCCAAGCCCCCCTGCACCCCCCATGTAGGGGGCTGCACCCCCACACACGCCTACTTATATATACTAACTCCGAGATCACACAAACACAACACAAAAGCTCACTCACACACGCACATTCTCCAGTCCCTCACACACACTCAAACTCCCACTCAAAACCCTTACAAAACACTCACTTACCTGACATAACACCTACATCCACACACGGCACCACGCACCACCAAAACACAAACCCGGACATTACGTAGCGCAACTTCATAACCGTGAATTCAACATATATTCGACATATATGAAATTCGCGATTATGAACGTTTGCTATTTCTAACATTCGACTTTATAGCTTCGAGATACTGAAATTCGACATTTCAGTATTTCGATGTTATAAAGTGAACCCATATATATATATATATATATATATATATATATATATATATATATAATATATATATATCTATATATATATAATATATATATATCTATATATATATATATATATATATATATATATATATATATATATATATAGATGTATATATATTATAGATATATATATATATATATATATATATATATATATATATATATATATATATATATATATATATATATATATATATATATATATATATATATATATATATACATATATATAGCTAGATATATATATATAGATATATAGATATATATATACAAATATAAATCTGCATGGGTTTACATAGGCTTGCAGGCAGTTACTAATATAACACTTGTTCTGCATGTTTGAATATAGTAGCATAGTGCCTTCAGTTTGCAGCTGTTCATTTGCTGTTGCTCACTTCATTTAGGAGTGTAGAATTACTCTTGAAATGCTGTGTATTTTTGTAGTCCAGTCCTTTAGATTCCTGTAGAAAAAGCACAGTCGATCTGGATTGCCTGTTAGTGAACCTTGGTGTAAGAGTAATAAATTAGAGAAGGTGTGAAGGGGCAAAGTTTCTCATGGGGGGATTCAGGTGGGCATGCCACTGCAAAAAATTATTTTTTTATTATTTGATTTTTAACTTGTGCCACTTGCTCATAACATGACAAGCTCAAGTATGTGTGTTACAAGCACCACTTTACCTGGACTGTCACTTGGAGGCAGCTGTTGTTAGGGAGCTGTAACTCAGCTTGGATTTTTCAAGTACTCCTAGTGGAACCATGCACATTAACAAGAAAACAAAGATATAAACAACAGATAAAGATAGTACACAACCAGGAAAGCCATGAGAAGACTAGAGAACTGCTCACTTGCATTATAAAAGTGCTGACGTATTAGTAACTGCTGTCCTATTCGTCTTTTATTTTTTTTTCTAATCCATTAGATCACCAATTGGCTGCTCTTTCTGCACCCATCTGGCTCATTCATTCCTCTAAAGAGTGAGATCCCAGCTTTACCAGGAAGGAAGAGAGCCCTCTAGCCCATTCATTCTTTGCCATGTGAGCCCATTTTTTCCCCTGGGAAACTAGAGTCAGGTGTAGGGCTTGGACCAATTAGTAGAGCCTGCAGACTTTCCCTAACGCCATTCCTTTGCAAAGGCTTTGCAAACACCCCTATATGTTGTTGTGTCTTTCGGCATTTCTCGATTAGGGGTCGCCACAGTGGAAACTCCGATCCGCTAATGATTGACAGTAGGTTTTTACGTGCTGAGTTGCCGGCCTTGACGCACAACCTTCAACAAAGGTATGCCCATTCACGCATGTCTCCACACAGAAGACACTCTAGCTGAGAATCGAACAGGATAACATCTTACTGTAAGGTGACAACGCTACCGCAGCACCACCACCCCTATATGATGCTGTTAAAAGGTGCTTGCACACGTGCTTCCACTCATGCTGACCCACTCGCTACCTGAGCAACTTATCTGCAGTGCAGAGGGGAAGCTCGGTAGGCCGGCTACTGTAAACAATATACCTGCCTCTTAGTAGGTGTCACTGATGCAGTGAGCCAGGCTGACTTCCTCCCCTAGAATGGATGATGTGGCAGCAGATATTCATTTTCAACCCCTCGCCCAATCCCTGCAACACCCTTTTCACTACTCAAACATGGGTCATCAGGGTCATAGCCAGGGTTTTCCCTTAATGCCGCACGGCTAGGCTGAGACTCTGGTCCTAGTCTTGAGTATACATTTGCTTGACAGCCAGCACTGTTCATAGTTTTTTAATCTGTGTTGCCACTTAATTGATGCTATAATTAAATGCATCCATTTGCAGTTGCAGTACAGTACTGTCTGATTAGAGCAGTCAGTATAAGTATATATATTTTTAATTCCTATTTAATTTAGCTGTGTATAACTTATCAGGGGTGTACTGTACTCTGTGTTTTTCTGAAATATGCAGGGGGGTTAGTATACTTGTAAGGTCATTACCTTACAAATACAATGTGCAAGGTTTGATTCTGACCTCTAATCCACAAACAGATAAACTAGTATTTCCTATGAACCTATCATCAATCATAATGGAAAATAATTTAACATATTCAGCACTTGCAGTTTTTGGCATAAAATATAGGAAAGGAGTTCAAGAAAGACCTGGCACCACTGTACTTGTGGGATAGGGTGAAATATATAGGAAAGTGCATATGTATACATTTTACATGGGTCTATATTAAATTATCAATCTGTCTTAATTGATGATACAGTACATTGAAATCACTCCAAACTGACAGGCACCCTTTTAACACATTGAACCAATGGAAACAATAAAAAAGTGTTTTTGCAGGGGGGGGGGGGTAAGCCACTCTGTACCCCTCATACCCCCTGCAAATTGGGTCTATATTAGATCACTGAATGCTTAAAAAGCGAACGGTGATTAATCTACCCTATGTAAGCGAAAGCTTACAATTTCAAACTGTCAGAACAGAGATTTTTTTTCTAGGGAAAAAAAATCGCTGTTCCAACAAAAAAACAAACAAAAAAAACACTTTAAACATTACATTAAGTGGGGGGGCTTCGCCCCTCACACCCCCCAATGTGGGGGGCTGCAACCCCCACACCCCCCTACTTAAATATATCAACTCTGAGACTGCACTACAGTGCCGAATACGGCAAAGTAACGAATCGGCCAAGTGAATTCTTTCCCAGGGAAAGAATTCGCTTAAAAGCCGCTTCGATATTTTGCCGTTTCAGTCTTCTGAGTTCGACCAAGACGCATTCAAAAGAATGTGTCTTCGGTCTTCTAATAGGGAACCTGCAAATTATATATACCATCTCCAAGATCTCAGTTTTTACATTTGAGCATTTGAAAACTTGAACATATGGTCTTGACTATATCAGTTTTGAATTTCTGAAACTGAATAATATAAATCCAAATACAGACATAGATATAGATACAAAAAATGAAGCAATGTATTCAGCTAAGATGCCACTTTATTCATCAGTAAGTGCTTTTGTCCACAACTCACAGGTGGACTTTATCAAATTAACAATACAACTTAGATTCATTTTATATATAGTGTTAACAAGTACATGGCTTTCCTGTTACAACCCAAAAACAGAAATTTGCAAAAACACACTTTATAAAATGTGCTTCATAAGGTTTTAAAAGATCATTTCTAAAATACATTTCCAAACACTTTAGAAACACACTTTCAAACACTTTATCTTGCTTCTTAAGTGTAGCTGTAAACTGTTTAATTTAACCCAAACAGAAAATATGTTCTCAACCTCACGTCATTACAGCTCCTTCCTCTCTAAAACTTTGCCCACATCTCCACCTAATTCCATAAGTTCAACTTTTTCTTTTGCAGAAAAAGAACATAACTAACTTACTAAATAAATAACTAACTTAAATGTTTTATATTTTATAGAGTACCTATAAAATGTATTAAAGTTGTTTTTACATTAAATAACATCCACGTGGTTCCTAATACATTCACATAATTTTAATTTTTAGCTGTCTTTCCTGTGTAAAATAATGCAAAAATCATGCATTACAATATATACTGAACAACAACAACTTTTAAATATGAATGTGTCTCCTGCTGTATATATCCTTCTTGATTCCTTATCTAAAATATGAGAATTGTTAGCTGCATATTTAAACATCTTGCACATCCCATCAAACATATATGCCTTTGTTTGTATTACTACTTCATATCTTGATTTTGGATGTTTACGATAAATCCATAAAGTTCCATCCTTTCCTATAAGAGAAATCAGGTTTGTCCTATACTAAAACAAATAAACTCAGGCTAGCTATTAAAATATTCAGTTTATTTGTATTATCATTTTGGATGCATCAGTATTATAATCCAAGTCCATCCTAATAGCATTTTTGTTCTCCTTGTTTTTACTTTGGCCACCTCAAATTTTGAAGTCTTTATCATTCAGATCCATTCTATTGCTGGCTACCTTGGCAGCCACATCTATAACTATTCTCTCTTCACTACTCAAGCTCAGTAGTCATTCTGGGGACCCTAATAAAAGAGCTTTTTACAACACTCTTTTTGAACCGTGATAAATGTGCACTCCTATTGTGCAAGTAATTATTACTTGCTACTTCCTCCTTAAAAACTCTTGTGTAAATTTGACCTTGGTTCAGTCTTTAAATAAATGTAATATGTCAAGTAGTATTATCCACACGCATAATTTCATTATGAACTTTTGTCTAATTCACTTTAGAATTTTGTAATAATAATAATAATAATAATAATAATATGGAATCTATCTCCCAGTTAAATTACAAGCTATTAATTCTCCTTTAAAAGCCTAGACAATAATACCCAGGATATGACAGTATTGTATCTTAATTCCCCATATATGGGATTGGGTAGTATCAGTGAAGTGCGTCTTTAGATTTTGGAGCCCTGAGTAATTTTTTCAGACTGCCTCTGTCCATAAGGAACATGGGGAGTACCCTGTGAGTGAATTTACAGTTCCCCATCCATTTATCCAAATTCTTTTTGAAGAGAGTGAGGGACAGGCTTTGTTTTATGAAGATGGGAAGTTTATAACATACATGAGGTAGCCTTTGGTGTATGAATCTGTCTCTACAGCAAGTTCTTTTAGCGCCACAAATAAGATTCAGGTCCATGGAACGTGTAACCCTTGCATAATTTTTCTTACAAATATGTAACATTTTTATCAGGGCTGGATCAGAGAATGCCTTGTAGGTCATGCATAAGTTACCTCTCAATAAACTCTATGAGACAGAGTAAAGAGATAGGATCTTTAGTCAGTCTGCATAAGACATGTGTCTTACACTATGTATTTTTTAGTGAGATACCTCTGGGGCCACTCCAGTTGGTTTAAGTGTCTGGTTAGGTACATGCATAAGGGAGCATTGTACTCAATTATGGGCCTGATAATGGCCAAGTACAATGGCACTGTGACTTCTTTTATCTTGATTCCAGGCCTTTACTTATAAGTTGAGCCACACAGAAGGATTTCCTCACCACTGCAGCTACCTGGTGGTCAGATTTTAGGATACTATCTATCTGTGTTCCTAGGTCACTTGCCACTTGGTCTACTTTTAGGGGTGTGCTATCAATGTTATATTTTGCAGGGATATCTGATTTGCTGAAGAATATGATTATGCATTTTTAGCATCTAGTCTTAGACCATGGTTTTTGGCACCAGTCGTTTGTCATTTTTAGGCCAGTTCATAGGATGTCAGCATCATTTGGTGATTCAGTGATTGCTCCCGACTTACAGTCATAGGCGAACTTGGTGAGCCAGAGGCCTCCAACATTGGCCTTCACTTTAGAGAAGTAAATGCCAAACAGGAGAGGTACCAACACTGGGCCCTGTGGGACACCACTAGTAACATGTTTCTTATCAGAGGTGGATTCATCTAGCTGGACAAAATGTGTCCTTCAGTGAGCCAGTTTCCTATACATCTGATGATGTAGGGGCTCATGCCTAACTCAGTAAGTTTGTCTGTGATCCCTGGGTGGGTGATTGTGTCAAATGCTTTGGCCAGGTTTAAATAAGCAGTGTGTACCATTTAACCCTCACCCATGGACCTGGTGACTTTCTGGAAGAAGTTCACCAGACTGAGCAGACAAAACCTCCCTATGACAAAGCCAAATTGGGTCTGGGCCAGTGTGTGAAAAGTTCCTGTGTCATTATTGATCATATCCAAGGTAATTCTCTCCATGGCCTTGCAGATAAGACTGGTTAAGCTTATGGGTCTGTAGTTCCCTGGGTCAGTTGATAGGCCTCCCTTGTGCAGAGGGATGACTATTGCAGTCCTCCATTCCTCTGCAACAAAGCCCATCTGGAGGCTGTGGTTAAAGAGGGTTTCCAGCGGCCCTGGTGGATTCTGTTTTGAGCTTTTTAAGAAGCATCCTGGAGTGTTTTCGGGACCCATGGAGACTATGTTTTTGGCTTTTCTGAACACAGTAAGGACTTGTTCCCTCATAATGACTGGTAGGGGGATGGTTGCAGGTATTTATTTGGGTGTGGTAGGAGGTGATGGGGGGAGTTTAAACTGAACTTGTCAGACTGCAGGTTTTCTGTAGTTTCAGGCTGGCTGTTAAGTGTTGCCTTTCATGATTAACTTAGCACATTGCTGAACATTTCCCCTGAGGTTATGAACATAACAAAAAAGCCTTGTGGTTATCTTACACCTGGGAGGGAATCTTTGCCTCATAGTTTGCTTTGGCAGATTTGACCAGCTCTCTGATTTGTTTGTTTAGACAAGTGAATATCTTTTTCATCATTTCGTCTTTTTGCTCTAGGCTTTGGAGAGGATTTTTTTTCCTTTTGTTAAATAGCCAAGTTATGCTAGGGGTTCACCAGGGTGGTTTGTTTTTGTCAATAATCATAGGTTTGTCTCAGATAGGTACTGCCTCCTCTATGCAGCTATGAATGTGGTTGTACGTTGTTTTTGTATACAGCTCAGAATAGGCCTCAGTGTCATCCAGGTTTGGAGGGGCTTGGAACTTAATACGCTGTCACTTAGTCTGAGATAATTGGCCTCAGCAAAGTTCTTAACAGGTTTGGAGTTTGATGGGGGTTCTAGGTTAGTGTTAATACTAAAGGAGATCATTTTGTGGTCAGATCTTACCAAGGAGGAGTTAATGCATGGGAGGGAGCAGCATCCCCCTATGTTCATGAGTACTAAGTCTAGGATATCTGTACCTCTAGTTGGGGAGCTAACTAGTTGCTCCAGGGTGTTTGCATTGATAAAGTCCAACAATTTCTGAATAAGTGAATTACGGGTCATATAAGTCTCTTAGTTTATGGAGGAATAGTTGAAGTCACCCATAAGTATGGTCTTAGACTGAATGTTAAGTGATTCCAGTAGGTTTAGGTAGGAGGTGTGGTTTTTCAGACTTTATTTTAGGAGATCTGTAGCTAGCAATGATATATAGGGTGGTCACACCTATGGTTAGTTGGGCATGGAGCAGCTCAAGCAAGTTATTTTGTTGGACCAGTCTAGCAGTATACTTGTCCTTTATGAACATTGAGACACTTCCTCCCTTTGTTTTATCCAGAGTTGAGGGGATCGAAATGTATGAAAGGCATTGCAGCCTTTGATATCTGGTGTGCTTTCCATGGTTCTGAACCATGTTTCTGTGACTGCATATATGTCTGTGTTCTCCAGGGTGAGGAGTGTCTTCAGGGAGTGCATTTTGTTGTTTAAACTCCTAGCATTGAGCAACAGTACCTTTAGGTAGTTGTCAGTGATTTTTTTTATGTTGGAGGGTTTAACAATTTGGCACAGCCTAAAAAAGGCACTATGGGGATAAATAAAAATAGGTCATAATGTCAAATGAACTGGTTGTCAGCTCAAGTGCAGTAAATGATGCTTTACTACAAAAGGTAGAATTCTTGTAGTATCTGGAATCCTTAGAAATAAGTCCACAAACCCTGAGGAAAATTCCCAAATACAGAAAAATGTATGCAAACATAGAACTTCCACAAACATAGGTAAACTTTGCAAAACTTAGAAATATTTTGACAAGCCCAAGAGAACTTTGGCAACTTCAGAACAACTTTTGCAGAATCAGAGGAGGTTATATGTTTGCAGAGTTCTACTTTCAGCATTTAGGTTAAAATTATCTTTGTGTGCAGCACACTTGGGAGGCCCACCCCCTCACCCTTAAAAATGGAAGGAACATTCTACATGGGTTTCCATGGGTGAAATCATTCCTTTACTCAGATAAACAAGTGTCTTTATTTTGTGTGAGAGATACACAGTACCTACAACTGCAAATAATCATAACCTGCAGCAGTTACAGCCATCCGGGATTTGATTCCCAAAGCCTTCATTTGCATAAGCTACTATGTGATTAATTTGTATTCTAGTCTTAAAAATGTACTGTATCTGATGTTGCTATTATCGTTAGTGGAGCTTTTCTCCCCTGGCCTCTACTGAAAATAGACATATATCCAGTTGGACTAGCCAGGTCAACAAATGTAAAATAAATAAATAAAAAAATATTGTGTGATCCTGAGGAACTCATTTTATTAGATAGTGTTCTCAGGGTCAGCATGAAATTGGTTCATGTAGATCAGTACTATATCCTGGTCAGTAGGCATATATTTTTAAGTAGCAACTTAAAATGCGTATCATTGAATAGTAGTTGTCTGTCAATAAAACCAGATAAACCTCTGATGCAATTTCTTCTTCAATTACTTTTCTGATGCAATGTGCAATATTGTAGGTTCATAGGTAAGTACTAGACAAACTACCCTTGTGGGCCGTTTTAAGCCTATCCAATTTCCCTTTTAATGTTTGAATTAACCTTTCCCATTTGATGTTAGATTGGACTTACCCATCCCATGGTCCATGACTATATATTACCCCTACTGAGAATAACTGAGATCCTACCATAGATAATTTGAGTGGAACCATCCATGGAATAAAGCATTTAGGAACTGCCTCATTCCATTAGTAGTACAAGGGGCAGTACTGGGGTAAAGTGTCTTTTACCCTTCCATTGATGCAGGTTGTACATGAATATGGATGGCATAGGCATTGTTTTACATGGATGGGGAGTCTAGCAGTGCTGTCTTCTGTGAGCTATATCTGTTCCTCTAAACCATTCTGTTGATGTTGCAGAGGAGCTTTAGATCCCTAGATTGAGAATTTCTGATGTCATTTGACTTTCTGGTATGCAGTAAATCCATTTAGTGGTAGGATACTGAGTAGGGCTGAGGAAGGATTTGTTAGGGAGACAGGAGTGATAAATTGGAGATAAATTTACAGTTACCTTTTCATTCATGCAAATTACATTTGAATAGAGTAAGAGAAATGCATTGCTTTATGCTGAGTGGAATATGGTTCCATAGAAGTGGTATTCTATGTTATACATACCTATCCCTCCAACATGTTGTATTTATTTTGCAAAAGAGATTGAGATCCCTTGAATGGGTGTTTATGTTACCATTGGACTTGTGAATATGTAGTAGGCCTGACAGAATAGGGTCTGTTGAAAGCCCATATATGAGGAAGAGGTTGAATCTATGATACTAAGAAGAGAGACAAGGCTTTGAGATGGTCTGGATAATTTTTATGATTTAGGCCCTTGATATTTTTTAGTGAGAAAGCATTGTGGTCATTTCAATTCTAACAAGTGTTTGGGAAGGTCCATACTGAAAGGAGCACTGTACTCAGTGACCGGATTAATGAGTACAGTGGAATGATTACATCTCTGAATCTGGATGTAATAACTTTAGATATAATGTATCTAATGAAAATGGGCTTCCTTACAATAGTGGATACATGGTGATCAAAGGACATTTCATTGTTGACATAGGTTCTCAGTTGCCTAACTAGGGATCAATTTTCAGAGCTATATTGTCAATGTGATAGTTTTTCTCCTCTTGTTTTCTTACTTTTGTTACTCTCTAATCCAGTAATTTATCCCCCTATCTCTATTTACTTAACTATTTATTTTTTCTCCTTTTATAAGCTTTTACTCCATCTTCCTCTTTCCCGCAATCTAGTCTGTATGGCTTTTATGTTATGAGTATAGAAATGACTATCAAGTTAACTTTTAGAATATCTACTTACCCATGGTGACCTTCTTCACTGAATATTATGCCTACTACTTCCCCTAAAATTGTATTTCTCCATTGTAAAGTAATATTGTGCAATTACATGACTGATATGCAAAAGGCATATGTCATGCTTGTACGTTTTAACATAATTACGATTGTACTTTCTGTTACTGTATTGTAAATGCATTTGCAGTGGTGTATCATGATTTTTTTTTACCATGCTAAATGCTGCTGAACACCTGTTATTTGCTTTGTGGAGCTTTTCTCCCCAGGCCAGCCGTGTGCCAAAAAGCGGCTAGTTAGACTATCCCAGTCAACAAACGCGATATAAATAAAATAATTAAATAATATATGTATAAACTTTCCATTTGAATGCTCAACATTCAGTCATTCATTCACTGTTCATTGATCTCATCTGACTAAAATCTCTGTTCCCCAGAACTGCCTTGTTAATACTGTGATAAGTGCTTCTGCAGGGACAGCAAGCCCCTCCCCCTTCATCCCAGACTTATGTATACCAACTTCAAGGTTGTACAACAACGGGAGGGGAGAAACCTCCCATTAAAAGATACAGAGGTCACATGAAACAGTGATTCCACTGTGGTTAAGGAATACATTCTGATGTATGGTGAAACATGTATTCATGTGTGTGTGTATGTGTGTGTGTGTGTGTGTGTGTGTGTGTGTGTGTGTGTGTGTGTGTGTGTGTAAATAGATACCATGGCAGAGCTAGCTATGCAGAAATCCGAACACTGGGTCTAAATGATTATCACTGTTAATGTGACATCCTGACCCCATGTGCAACAATGGAAAATAGGAGTTGTGGAATGATGGATGGAGAAATAAATGCACATAAACATTGATTGTAGTAGTACTTGTAGAAAGTCATGCATCAAATGACATTCAGCTAACTGATCCTACATCTCAAAGACAGTGCATTTAAACAATGTGTCCAGAAAAAATACTATGTCTTTTGAGGAATGCCATAAACTCCATATTTTAGACTATTTTAAATTAGAAGAGCTGTGTTTAAGTTTGGGTTGTGCATTTATGGAGTGTTTAGACAGCTTTCTTCAATTTACTTAAATCTGCCTTTTAAAATCCTATGATTTTAAAAGGTTTACTCTCATGTTGTTGAATTGTACTTGGTAAAGCCATCATATACTTGACTCATTTCCATGAAAACCACACTGCCGAACTGCAATACATCCAAAAAAATGAATGTCAACATTCCCTGCTGCTCTGGACCTAGAAACAAGCACTACCATGGGTCGAGAGGGGGTGAAAGTTTGTGTTCCGGAATATTGGCATTTGGCTTTTTCAGTGTTTGATGTTTGGACGTTCTTATTTGTGGATGTGACAAAGTGCCATTCCAGATTATGATAGTAAACAATTTGACAGTTGTTACTTTACTCTGTAACTCTCCCACTCATATTGTTTACCCTGAATCACCCCTCCTCTTCATCTTTGGTGACTTTCTTTTTTGCCTAATCTCTTCTACACTACATTGCAGTTCTTTTACCTGTGTCTTTTTTCACTGCCCACTGATTTCTTCCTTACTAATGCTAGATAAAGAAAGTCTAATATGATGCTTGATTGATAGGATGAAACATTTTGACTGATTTACTTCCATTTTTCTGTGCCCAGTTAGTTACTGCTATCGAAGTGACATACTATATCTTTCATTCTCCCTTGGATTTATTAGAATAGCTATGAGACTGTCTGGTATGAATTTATTTCTTTATATGGGGATATCATGGCTCTCATAAGAATTTAGTCTATAATAGGTTCATAGGTTCATAGGTGGTTACTGGGCTACTGACCTGAAGGTATTTATAAGCCTTGCTATGTGTACCTAATATAATACTAGAGAAACCAAATATGAAGGATCTTGCCAAAACTCGAGATCTTAGTTAACAATGACTCCCCATATCTGGGAGGGTCATAGGTGAAATCCCCAGGAGGAATTTATAGTTTCCCATTGAGTCATCTAAGCTATACTTTAACAGGGTCATAGAGGGGCTCTGTTTGATGAGAATTGGTAGCTTATTTCAGAGGAGTGGCAACCTCTGAGAGACATATCTGTCTCTCCAGCAGGTCCTATTTATGTTGCAGGCCAGGTTATGGTCCCTGGAGCAGGTGACACTTGTCCCATTTGACTTGCAGATGTGCAGGATTTCCATTAGGTTTGGATCCTAGATTCTTCTGTAGGCTAGGCACATGTCTCCTCTAAGTAGTCTGTATGCTACTGAGTACAGTGACAGTGACTTCAGTCTGTCAATGTATGGCCATGTGCTGGAGACTTTGATTTTTCTTGGCTAGAAATCTCTGAGGTCTTTCTAATTGCTGCAGGTGCCTGGTAAGCTATATATCAAAGGAAGCATTGTACTCAGTTATTGATCTGACAAGGGTCAAGTATAGGGGAGTTATGACCTCTCTCACCCTTGAGGCAATGCCTTTGCTAATGAGATGTGCAATGTAAAATGCCTTCGTTATCACAGTAGATACATGGTGGTCAAAGTTTAGAAGTTTAGGCTACAGTCAATTTGCATTCTCAAGTCTCTCACTACTGAGTTGTTACTTAGGGTATTATTATTTATATGCTAGCCTACAGGGATATTGTTTTTACTGAAGGGGATGATAATGCATTTTTTAGCACTGAGATTGAGTCCATGGCTTTGGCACCAGTATTGGTTTGTGCAAGTCCCTCTTGAACTATATTGACATCATTCGGTGATTCAATGATTGCACCAAATTTGCAGTCATCAGCAAACTTAGACAGCTACAGCCTCTATGTTTTGCCTGCACTTCTGAGAAGTATATTCCAAACAATAGGGGGCCAGCACTGACCGCCTGTGGAATCCTGCTGGTGACAGGTCTGCTGGTTGAGGTAAAGTCTCCAGCTCTGACTGAGTGTGATATATCAGTAGCCAGTTAGCAACCCACCTAATGACATAAGAGTTGATATTCAACTGGGATAGTTTATCAATGATGCCCCACATGTGGGATTGTGTCAAATGCCTTGGCTAAATCAAGGCAGACTGTCTGCACAGATTTTCCTTTGTCTATGGCTCTAGTGATATTTTTGAAAAAGTCCACTAGGTTTAACAGGCATGACCTGCCTTTGACATAAAAAAAAAAAACTGTGTCAGATCAAGGGTTTGGAGATCATCTATATCCTTATTTATAAGGTCCATGATGATTTGTTCGATGAACTTACAGATTAGACTGGTTAAGCTTATGGGTCCATAGTTCCCAGGGTCTGTTGCTGTACCCTCTTTATGAAGGGGGATGACACTTGCTGTTTTACATTCAGCAAGGACAAAACCAGTACTCAGGCTGTGGTTGAAGACAGTACCTAATGGAGTTGCTAACTCATATTTTAGACCATGTAAAATGTAACCAGGGATGCCATCCAGTCCTATAGAGGGTATGTTTTAGGCCTTGGAGAGAGCATTAATGAGTTGCTGTTTGAAGATGCAAGGCAGAGCAGATGTAGAGGGAATGCTTTGTGGAATATTTGGTGGGGTCAGTGGGGGTGAAATTTTCACCAAACCTGTCAGCTAATAAGTTAGCTATTTTTGCAGGATCAGTGTGTGTGATGCCATCTTCAGCTAGTTCAGCACGTCTGGGTCCTACCTTTTAGATTACGCTTATAGCTGAAGAATGCTTTATTTATCCTTAGCTATGGTTGCCAATTTTTTTTTAATTTGCCCTTAGATGATTTGTTTGTTTGTTCATGCAGATGATGGTGTTTCTTCCAGTGCTGGGAATCTTTCTTTTTTATTCTTAGACAGTGACTTCTTCCTCTTGTTGTATAACTTATTAATGCTAGATGTCCACCAGGGAGGCTTGTTTTTCTCTTGAGGATCTTGCTTTTATCCTAACAGGTATAGCTGTGCCAGTACATTTATATTAGTGCTTGTACAGGGCATCTGTGTATACCTTAATATAGTTGTCAGTGCCATCTGAGGGAACAGAAGCTTGGAAATTATTTATGCCATCCCTTAGGAGGGTATAATTAGCTTTGGTGAAATTGTTTAGCAAGATTTCACTTAAGAGGGGTTCAGGTGTTATAGCTACTTCAGATGTGACAGATTTGTGATCAGATTTAACCAGTGATGGTCCTATACCTGTGGTGGTGCAATGGTCACTCTTGTTGGTGCAGACAGTTCAAGAATATTTGATCCCCTTGTGGGGGGTTCCATAGTATTTGTTCCAGAGCATTAGTGTTAACAAAGTCTAGGAACCTTTGTGTAAGCATGTTGGTACTTGTATAAGTTTCCCAGTCAGTGGAGGGATAGTTAAAATTGCCCATGACTAGAGTGTTTGGATTTAATTTGATTGACTCAAGTAGGTCCAAATAAGCAGTGTGGGTATCTTGGTTCATAGAAGGAGGCTTATAGCTAATGAAGATTTGAAGGTGGGTCTTACCCACAGGTAGTTGAACTTGGAGTAACTCCATGGAGTTTTCCTGTCTAACCAGTCTAGAGGTGTATTTATCTTTGATGAAGATAGATTCTCCACCTCCTTTGGTTTTCACATGTTCATTTTGCAGTCTGAAAGTGTGGTAGGCATTATAGCCTTGCAAGACTGGGGTACTCTCTATGACCCTGAACCATGCTTCTGTGACTGCAGAGATGTCAACATCCTCCAGAGAGAGGAGTGCTTCTAGAGAGTGTAGTTTCTTATTTAAACTCCTAGCGTTTATCAACATAACCTTTAATTTATTTGTGAGTGATATTTTCACGTCAGAAATTTTGATCTTGAGACCTTGCCTATAAAAAGGCACTATGGGGGAGGCAAGTACCTTAGCCAGTAACCAAAAGCCTAGAAGTGACAGGTGAAGACCATCTCTGGCAAAGCAGCATGGTCTATCGACCATTTCATCCCAGGCTGACAGGAACTAGATCTCCATAGAATGACGCCAGAAACTAAGCCAGTTTTTGAATTCAGTCATTTTTTGTTTAAATTGTGATATCATCCTAGGTGAGAGCAGAATGCTTCTCAAGGCTAGAGATATACCTGCCTGGTACGCATATTCAGAGAGCTCAATCATCTCACTCTCTCTCTCTTTCATATAGTCCAGTGAGGTACGTCTCAAATCATTCACACCAACATGAACTATGACAGAGTAATAACTGTACTTGTTGAGGGGCTTGAGTGCATGTGTGATCTGGTGGATCCTGGCACCTGATAGACAGCTGACAGTAACCTTCACCTTGTCCAGCCTGGTGAGTGGGTTATCTGTGTGCCTCACAATGGTGTCACCTATGATAAAAATTTGGTTTAGATGTGCTTTGCTTTAGGGGCTTATTTGGTGAGACACTGGTGCTTGTGCTTTTATGTGTATTCAGTGCTGTAGGTGCTGCATTAAGTGTAGCATGTTTGTGTTTGGAAGGTATCTGCTGTTTAGGTAGGTTTCTGGTGAGTACCTCCACTTATGATGGTTTATGTACTGAGTGCATGGTTTGCGTAGGAGGTATGTGAGCTAACAACCAGTTCAGTATTACTCTTCTGTGCTCGAGAGAACAAGGATTCCAGATTCTTAATGTAGATGCATTTCTCACAAATTGTACTTGGGTGGTTTAAGAGTAGAGAGTTGTCAGTGTACATGAGGCAGTTGCTGCCTCAGGATACCCATGTCAATCAGGCTGGTAGGTTAAAACCTGTTTATACAGTGGGGAGAGAGAATGGAGGGGTTTGGTATAACTGGGTGCTCTAAGCAGGGTCTATACTGATGAGGTGCTCTATAAAGGGTCTTTACTAGCGAGGGTTCTCTAAATTGTAGGAGACTATTGTATATTTGGTGGTTTGGTGACTGATGGGTCAAAAGTGCAGCCGAGGTGCTCTCTGAGCAGCTGAGTGCAATATAAGGACTTCTCAGCCAGATCATAGGCAGCTACTAAGTGAACATTTATCTAATGGAGTTTTTGCATCTATAATCTCCAGTGGTTACCCCCACTGCATGCTAGTGCAGGATGGTGCACAGTGGTGTGTTATGCATAAACAGATGAATACAACAGAACAGTGGCTGGTTGCCTAACTCTGTGGCACTGTGTTAAAAGAAGCACAAACGTGGGGCTTATGTAGGAACCGTGACAAATTGGATTAAACAATTTAACCAATAAAAAAGCTCAAAACTGAGCCCTGTTCGAGCAGCCTTTAATCAGATGAGTCTTAACTGCACTCTCCTGCCACAAAGGTGCAGGGGGGCCCTGTCCAACAAAAGATAGCCTAGTTTAGTGCTCAATTTAACAAAAACAACCAGATTCAGCCGGTCTGAATTTAATCTATGCTATACCAGACAAAAAGTGAAATAAGTCAGCAAGAACAATTTAAAAAAATCAGCAGTATAGAAAAAATGCAATTTAAAAGTGAAAAATACAGTATAAAATTGTATTTGTGGTTAGCAGAATGCAACAGATTCCTTGGATTGCACAGATGAACACAGCAGAGCAGTGGCTGGTTGCCTGACTCTGTGGAGCTGTGTTAAAACAGTGTGCAAACTGAATTAAACAAGTTAACCATTAAAAAACTCAAAACTGAGCCCTGCTGGAGTGACCTTCAATCATAAGAGTTCTAACTGCACTTTCCTGCCACAAGGGTGCAGGGAGGTCCTCTCCAACAAAAGATAGCCTGGTTTAGTGCTCAGTTTAACAAACATAACCATATTCAGCAGGTCTGAATCTAGTCTACACTATAGCAGACAAAAAGTGCAACAAATCAAGAAGAATAATTTAAAAAAAATCAACAATATAGCAAAATACAATTTAAAAAGTGCAAAATACAATATAAAATTGTGCTTATGGTTAGCAGAATGCAACAGATTCCTTGGATGAATACTATAATGGTTACGGTGTTTACCTTACAGACACAAGATACAGGTTTTGATTCATACCTTTGAAAGGGAAATTAACAAGGCTTAAAATGACACACAAGGACAGTTAGCCTAGTCCTTACCTAAGAACCTATTTTGTAATGGTGGGTTTGGCATAATCGTTAAGGTCTTCACCTCATAAATACAAAGTACAGAGTATGATTCTGACCACGGGTTATTGGATAAGCTTAAAATGACCCCTAGACCTCTGTGACAGAAGTATTTACTTAACTAACTTAAACTCCTAGTAATTCAAAGCTTACTTATAAGCTCCTGTTATACATTTAGGTAAACTATTCAATATTCTGGAATTGGAAGTTGATATAATAGTTAACGTGTTTAGCTCACAGACACAAGATAGATGGTTTGATTCTCACCTTGAGGAAATTGGGTAAGTTTAAAATGGCCTGCAAGGGCAACTACTCTAGTACTTGCCTATGAACCTCTTCTAACTCTATTTTTTTATAAATCAGTGGATCGCTTATTGTATTATACTGTGCGCCATTTGATCAAGATCATGACAGAAAAGAGTCTTCAAACAATGTGACCACTGAATTAAGAAACATACAAAATACATAAAACAATACTACTGCATTTCCTGAATATTAGGCAGAAGTCTAGACATCTGTTTGACAGATAAAGGTTATTAGATATCCATAGTATTATCATTAATCTGTTAGCATTTGTATTTATTTGTTTGCATTGTGATAACTGGGTAGTTCTCTAAGCAACTACATGTCCATTTTACATGGAAGATTTGAGGAGCACTGCACTTGCATCAGTGCAAACAGTAACAGGCAATATATAGCCCAAAAAGCTCATTTGGAAACTGCATAGCATGTTATGTGACCTCTGGTATCATATCGAGTACTGGTGAGTGGTCAAGAGTATCTACAATACTTTATGGAGAAAGACGTCCATACAATTTAAATTAGAATTATCAATGTCTGCTAAGTAATACGGAGTTACAAATATTATGAGGTAGATAACATAGCTATGAAATCATTGAGGAAGATTGAATTCCGGGTAGTGAGCACATTACAAAGAAAAGGAGAGGGCTAAGTAAAACGATCCAAAGAATAACTTGTATGAAAGTACTGACTCATAAAGTAGTCTAGAAAGTGCAGACAGTGTTAAGGCACTAAGTAGCAATGAACTGGGACAGATAATTAAAATGGTAGTAAGGAACTAATAGACTGTATCCTTCTTGTGTGCATGTGTGTGTATACATATGTGTGCATGTGTGTATAATATATATAATACACATATGCACACACACACACACACACAAATATCTATGTATATGTATATGTATATATATATATATATATATATATATATATATATATATATATATATATATATATACATACATATATATATGTGTGTGTGTATATATATACACACACACACACACACACACACACACACACACACACACACACACACACACACACACACACACACATATTATTTTATCTTGCATGTATTGCGGTCAAGTGAATCACATTCTTGTTTTCCACAGTTTTCCTATGACATGATATATATAAAATTACTGATCTTTGGATACTAAGCATTATTTAAATCTTGTGGATAGTTCAGAAAAGCCGGAGTAAGAATATTTGCAATAGTAGAACATTTAACAATATAATGGTGCAATTTCACAAGTGATTAAAATTATCATGTTATTTCATTTGAAAGGAAGCTTTTTATTATCAAAATGAGAATAGTTTTTCTTTTCCCAGTTTTAGATTAAGCAGTACAGATAATTTTGCAGGAAGAAATCCATATAAACGGTTTTCTAAGTCATCCATTGCCATATGCAAACTCCTGCCAATTCTCGGCAAGTTCATGTTACCCAGTATCACAGCACAGTCTAAGTACGATTTTGTATCTACTGCAAAGCATTCATTTTGAATTGTTGGTAAACCTGGAGCACTATAGCATTTAACTGTAATGGTGCTTTTGGAATCGAGATTTGTTTTTAATTGTATCAATTTTTGACATAGAATTGTAGTTGTAGTGTGCCACCTTCAATCTGCTGCACCTATTCTTCTCCTGTTTTCTGTGACTGAGCATATTTTGTGTACCAGAACCGTAGGAACCCAGCCTCTGCTTCTCAACTAGCTGTCAGTAATTATGCAATTTTTCAGTTCTTTCACTGTATAATATATTTAGAGCTCAAGAAACATTTTCGGCATTTGCAGTGTGAAGTTAAAGTACAGTTTTAATTTATGTTCATGACTTGATTTTCAGTGAATCTCAGATAATTAAACTCATTTAGTGAAATGAGTGATTATCGATATGTTTTTAAATGTTTCTCTAAGGTTATATGATCTTGCAGTTAGTTGTATTAACTTGGAGATAAGTTTCCCACATGGGTGCATAGAGGACTTTTCCTTCATGTTAAAAAAATATATTGATCACTTACTTTACTGAGTGGGTATGATTAACTTGCACTGAAAAGTGATTCACAAACACAGACCATATTTTGTATGTAATTTCATGATATTCAACATTACATAGTACTAGTGGAAGAATATATTTTCTATTGGAAGGTATGAGTCTGATGTGCTAACGTTGGTACATTAAAGAGGAGGGGAAGACTATATGTTAGTATTAGGTGATAAAGTATTTTAAATTCTCTTTTGCTTAGATGATTGGTGCTGTTACTTAACATATTATTTCTGGTATGGAAACAATACCTAAATTAGGATATGTGTAAATCTTTATTAAAATGCCTGTACAACTTGTCAATAGTTTAGGTCTGTAATGGACCAACAGACCAAATGTAGTAACTGCCTCTTAAACTTGGTTGACTTTTTCGAGACAGTCACCAAGGCCATTGATGAGGGAAAGGCAGTCCATACAGCCTACCTCGACCTGGCAAAGGCCTTCGACACAATACCCCATTCAGGTATCATCGAAAAACTCATCAGCTTGAATGTAAACCCATACATCACAAGATGGGTTGCAAACTGGCTAAGTGACAGAACCCACAGGGTCAGAGTTGCTGGAGCCATGTCAGACTCAAAGCCTGTCACAAGTGGTGTCCCACAGGGCTCAGTCCTGGGTCCACTCTTGTTCGGCATCTACTTTTCTGAAGTACAAGCAAACACAGGAGGGTTATGGCTGACAAAGTTTGCAGATGACTGCAAACTGGGCGCCATAGTCGAAAACACATCTGACACAGATATCCTCCAGAAGGGCCTCACAGAAATGGATAACTGGTGCCAGAGCCATGGCCTGAAGTTAAACGCCAAAAATGCATAGTCATACCCTTTGGGAAAAACAAGGCTACCCCTAGCTACCATATAGGTGGCAATCCACTGAGCACAGAAAAGTCATCAGAGATCTGGGGACCCAGGTTGACAGTAGCCTTCGCTTTGACACTCATGTTGCTAAAGTAGTTAGGAAAACCTTCTATATCACCCACCTGATCATGAAGGGATTCACATCTAGATCAAGGGAGGTCATCGTCCCCCTGTACTCATCACTTATTAGACCTATGATTGAGTACAATGCCCGCTCGGAATGTATCTGACCAGACACCTGCTGCAGCTTGAAAGGCCCCAAAAGTTCCTCACCAAAAGGATAAAGGGTCTCAAAAATATGTCTTATGCTGCCCGACTGAAAGAACTCCAGCTCTATTCAGTCTCATACCGCTTGCTCAGAGGTGACCTGTGCCTGACATATAAGGCCATGTCAAACCCAGATTTGATGAATATGCTTCACCTCAAAAATCTAGATCCTCAGAACCACAAGGGCGGAGACTTAAACCTTGACACGGTTATAAATAGAACGTGCTGGAGGGACAGATTCATCACCCAGAGACTCCCTATGCTGTGGAACAAAATCCCGGTACATGTGAGGCAGAGCACCTCTCTGGTCTTGTTCAAGAGGAATCTTGACCAATGGATGGGAGATTGCAGATATACCCCAGGGATTACTTCAGCGTCACTGCTTGACAGAGGCACAGCAAAATGATAGGCATAGTTTTTATTCAAACTAAAGGGGTGGCGAAAGCCACATAACTATGGGCTAGGCTTATAAATGCCCTTGGGCAGATAGCCTAGTATGAACCTATGAACCTATGAATCTATGAACCTAATTATTATTCTTATATTTAATTTCTGCGATGTGTTTATTAAATTAAAAAAAAATGTTTAGGTCATAAATGCTCCTGTTTAATTCAAATAACCCTTTATAGGAAATATAGTATTCACAACATTAGTGTTTTCATAGTTTAGTTTCTTAGGCCATGAGGCTGTCCAGAGACACTGACTCCTTACAATTATGACTGCATCTCCTGTTTCCCATCCATTCATCCATTTTACTTTCAAAAGTCTGAGATCTTAAGATATTCACACTTTCTGTGTGAGTTAATTCCGGTATTTAGGTATTGATTAGGAAGCATAACTATCCCTTTTTGATGTTGAGTTAATTGGGGTGGGACATTGCATTCACATGGCAATACGTTCTGTCATTTGTGTATATCTGCAATCCTAACATACATACATGCATAGGTACACACATACAGATATTTCAGGCATGGGGAATAATGCCCTTTAGCCTGCCAATGTGCCAAAAGAGTCACACTCATAGTAAGTGTCCAAGTTGTTCTTAAAAATATCTAAATTAGTGCCTGCATTAATATAATTTGGTAGTCTATTCCATGCGTTAGCTACTCACTTAGAGAACTAATTAGTACATCTCTTTTTCCTATATAATCTTCTACATAGGCTGTCTGATGAGTTTCTTCTAATTTTTGATAACACCAAACATTCTGAGAGGTAGTTATCTCTAAATGCCCCATATACCTAAGTTGTTTATTTATTTATGTATTTATTAATTTATTATTTTGTTGACTAGGTTAGTCCTGCTAGGCTAGCAGCCTGTTTTCAAGGGAGACCTGAGGTGGTATTTATACTGATAAGGGAAATTTGGGCAGGGCATCATTGAACTACCTCTACTCCTTTCGATAGGTAGCCACGGGATCTTTTACATCCACCTGAGCTACCACCAACTAAGCAGATGGGGCCTCAGTTTAATATCTCATCCAAAGTATACTGTACATGTTTAGATGTTTTAGTCATAATTAATTAAACTTAAAATTTCACATCCATTGATGCCTTATTAAATTTCCACCATAGTCTTTCTAATTGACTCATGTTTGTTTTCTTCTATGGTTTCCATATTGTTAATCTGTACTCTACGACTAATGTAACTTACAATGATTTCTAATTTCCTAGCCTTTATAAATCTTTTTATATGACCTATAGTTCTTTAACTGTCATTAACCACTGGTTGATGAGATAAAAAAAAAACAGACTCAAAACTGGAACTATCCATATATCCTGGTCCTTAAATGGATATACAGTTTCAATCACTGTATGCATTAGATATGTATTCACCCTTCAGTCTGTGTCTTCCAAATCTCATATGCTTAGTTTTTTATGTATTTATCAGCATATTATTCTTCTGTGCCCAAATGGTCAATTTAGCCAAGTTCTTTTACAGATGTGCTCTATCTGTAGCATATATAATAATGTTACCTATTTCATAGGTTCATAGGTAGGTACTAGGCTATTGGCCCTAGGGCCTATATAAGCCTAGCCAAAAAGGTACACTGGCTTTCGCCACCCAAGAAAATTATTTTCCTGTGCCCCTGTCGAACAGAGCCATAGAGGTGATCCCCAGGGTGAATTTTCTATTTCCCATCCAATCATCAAGATTTTTCTTGAAGAGTTCTAATGAGGGACTCTATTTGATATAGATAGGTAGTTTGTTCCAGAGTATGGGCAGTCTCTGGGACAGGAATCTATCCCTCCAACATGTTTTGTGTATTGTGGTGACAAGGTTTAGGTCCCTAGAGAATGTAGCTCAGAGGGATTGGGATTTCTTTAAGTGGAGCATGTCCAACAGCTCTGGGTTTGACATAGCTTTGTATGTTAGGCAAAAATCACCTCTGAGTAGGCGATATGCGACAGAGTAAAGCTGGAGTTTTTTGAGATGGTCTGCGTAGGGCATCTGTTTGAGGCTGGTAATCCTCTTTGTGAGGTATTTCTGCAGCCTTTCCATTTGTTTTAGATGTCTTGTGAGGTACATACCAAAAGGGATGTTGTACTCTATAATGGGTATAATGAGTGACAAGTAGAGGGGAACAATGACCACTTTTTACCTGGATGAGAAACTTTTTGTGATGAGGTGTGCCATGTAGAAGGATTTTCTGACTTCTGTGGCGATGTTATTATCAAAGGAGAGACTACTGTCCACCTGTGTCCCAAGGTCTCTTATCACACTTTCGGTGTTAAGTAGACTACCACCTATGTGGTAGCTCATAGGTACAGAGTTTCTACCAAAGGGGATGACAATGCACTTTTTGGCATTGAGCTTGAGGCCATGGCTTTGATACCAAGCATCTGTCTCAGTGAGGCCTTTTTGTAGGATGTCCACATCGTTAGGCTCCTAGTTTGCAGTCATCTGTGAACTTCATTAGCCAAAGAACTTCTGTGTTTGCCTGTACTTCAAAAAAGTAGATACCAAACAGGAGAGGACCCAGGACTGAACCCTGTGGTACAGCACTTGTCACTGGTCTGAAGTTGGATTTGATGTCTGCTACTTTCACAGTGTGGGTTCTGTCAGTGAGCCAGTTGGCAACCCATCTTGTGATGTAGGGATTTATACCTAGTTTAGTGAGTTTATCTATAATTCCAGAGTGGGGGATGGTGTCAAAAGCCTTGGCGAGATCTAGATAGGCTGTGTGAACCACCTTACCCACATCTACGGCTTTGGTGACGGGTTCAAAGAAGTCTGTCAGGTTAAGGAGACATGATCTGCCTTTTACAAACCCGAACTGGGTGGGGTCCAGCGTTTGGAGATTACCAATGTCTTTGTTTATAAGTTCCATAATGATAGTTCCATGGCCATTCAGACCAGGCTCATTAGGCTATTGGGGCAGTAGTTCCCGGGGTCTGTGGTGGCTCCCCCTTTGTGGAGTGGGATAACTGTCATTGTGTGCCATTCAGTGGGCACAAAGCCTGAGGTGAAGCTATGATTGAACATGGTGTTTAGGTGGGGTGCCAGTTCATTCTGTAGTTCATGTAGAACGCAGCCAGGGATGTTGTCAAGTCCCATGGATGCTGTGTTCTTGGCTTTGGAGAGTGTGTTTTTTTACCTGTGCAGCCGTGATTACAGGAACTTTGCATTCTTCTGGTATAGAGATGGGCCCTTTAGAGGGTGAGAGGGGGTAAAGTTAGCACTAAACCTGTCTGCCAGGATGTTGGCAATATCAGTTGGTTCTGTATATTTAGTGCCATTGTGCTGTAACTCAGAGCAGATCTGAGTGTTGCCATTGAGATTCTTGACGTAGCTATAGAATGCTTTGTGGTTGTTTTTAGAATCAGTGGCAATTTTGTTTTCATAACTAGCTTTGGAGGATTTTATGAGAGATCTCAGCTTCTTACTGAGGCTGACCAGGGAGTTTCTCCAATCATGGGATTTTACTCTTTTTTGCAACAGTTTCTTTCTTCTGTTGTAGAGTTGTTTATGGCAGGGGACCACCAGATTGGCTTCCTTTTTTTTGGAGGATAGCATCTTGGTTCTGTTAGGGATAGCATGATTCATGCACTTGTGTAAGTGCTTATAAAGTGCATTTGTGTAGGATTCAGCAGTCGTACCCCTACTGTCCATCTGCATGGGTGTCGTGAAGTTTGCCACTTCTGTCTTAAGAAGCGTGAAGTTGGCTTTGGAGAATTTTTTATGGTGGTTTCCCTAATTGGGGTGGGGGAGGGATGTGGATGTCTAGGGTGATTAGCTTGTGGTTGCATCTAACCAATGAGGAACTGACCTATGAGGTGGAACACCGGTCGCCCATGTTGGTAATGACGAGGTCTAGGATATTGCTGCCCCCTGGTGGGGGTATGGATAAGTTGATCCAAGGCGTTGGAATTTATGAATTCCAGAAAACATTGAGCAAAAGAGTTGGTACATGAGTAGTTTTCCCAGTTAATTGTGGGGTAGTTGAAATCACCCATTATTAGGGTGTTGGGTTGTACCATAATATTTTTCAGTGTATCAAGAAACGAGGAGTGGGAATCCTGGGGCATGGTGGGGAATCTGTAGCAAGTTACAATTTGGATTGCAGTCTTGCCCAGAGTTAGTTGCACTTGGATAATCTCGGATGCAGTATGCTGAGCAACTAGCCTGGAGGTGTGGATATCCTTAATGAATATGGACACGCCTCTGCCTTTAGTGTTTCGGTCCAGGCTAGGTGGCCGAAAGATGTGGTATGAATTATAGCCTGGTAATGCAGGGGTGCTCTCTGGAGCCTTGAACTAGGCCTCTGTCACTGCATCTACTTACAGACTGTAGAACACCTTAGATAAAAAAGCTAGATCTGTAAGTTTCATCATTGAAATCCCAGTAAGACAGACAAAGCTTGGCAAATAAAAGATGGTAACTAATACCAAAAAAGACCTAAAAGTGTGAGCCTTTGAAAGTATATGACTGATTGAACTAACCTTGCAAATTTCTGATGAACAAGCTTCAATGACTTTGAGTTTGTTTATATACACAAAAACAAAATGAAAGTTATAATCTAAAACTGACCTTAGTAAAGATTTAAGTGAATCTACATGATTTCTGATTCTCTGATAATGCAAAAACTAAAAGAAAATTCTAGCCAAGCTAGAATTTCCACTGAGTGACCCCTCAAACCTCTTGTATTAGAGGCACATGGGATATATGCAACTGACCCTTATGAACATCAAGTTCAGAAGGACATGCATGTTTCGGTCTTGTTATGACCTCATAAGCACAGCACAAGTGGATTATTTGACTAAGGATTAGTCCTGGAGTGGGCTGAATTTGTCCATTAGATGACTTAAAAAGAAAAAAGTCATGGGCATTCAGAATTGCCATATAACTGAAACACCTGATGTTCATAAGGGTCATTTGCATATATTCCATGTGCCTCTAATACAAGAAGTGTCAGAGGTCACTCAGTGAAAATTCTAGCTTGGCTAGAATTTTCTTTTAGTTTTTACTGATTGTTTTTTCTGCGTGATCTTTTCACTCATTGTTTTAGTTTGTTAGTTGGGATATTTTGCAGACACCCCAATGGTAACAGACGTCAGCTGGGTATAACAGCCCTGTGTTTCTAATCCATAGTCAAACAGTCCACTTGTGCTGTGCTGATGAGGCTATAACAAGGCCAAAACATGCATGTCCACAGCTAGTGGGGTTTGGCTTTATTGGTCTGAATTTGTCCATTAAACGACTTAAAAAGAAAAAGTCATGAGCATTCAGAATCACCATATAGCGGAAACACCTCATGTTCATAAGGGTGATTTGCATATATCCCATGTGCCTCTAATACAAGAGGTTTGAGGGGTCACTCAGTGGAAATTCTAGCTTGGCTATAATTTTCTTTTAGTTTTTACTGATTAGTTTTTCTGTGTGACCTTTTCACTCATTGTTTTAGATTCTCTGATAATGAGAAATTTAAATAAAAGCCATACTTGCTTTATGTCTTATTTTTTGTGCATGTCTATTAAAAGTAAATATGTCATTAATTCTAACCCCATAGTCCTTCATATTCAGAACTTGTTCAACTGCACTTTATCCTGTACTAGATAATGATTAGGTATATGTTTACCAAATACCATGTATTTACATTTGTTAGCACTAAATTGTAATTCTGTGTTAGGAGCTCAGTTTGTAATTTCTACTAACTATGGATTTAAGTTACATATATCTGTGTTAGGTGACAATATGATTCCTATTTTGCAATATTCTGCTTATTTTGATTTTTATCATATGATGGATGTTGGAAAGGAGACAAAGACTAGGTTAAATGGTACTGGGCTGGCCTAGTTACTGAGCTCTGTCATATTACAGCAAAGTAGCAAATATTCACTTTTCCTCAGAAAGAGCTCTTAATAGTAATAGTGATGATTAATAATAATAACAACAGTAGTAATAATGATAATAATAATAATGTGTCCTATTGGTCAGCCATTACGTAATAAAATAAATTACATATAGGTGGCTTTCATGATGCATCATGGCTTGCAAAATACCCACATGGGATAATGTATCAAATGCTGTAGCGAGGTCCTGAAAGATTACTAGGACAGTAATTCTCTGATCTTTAGTCATGCTTACTATGTATGATTATAATGATTTTGTCAACGTTAAATGTTCTTTCAGAAAAACATGTTGGTTTATATCCATAGGTGATGTGAAGATATAGATTTTATAATTAAATTTAACAAGCATTTTTCAAAACATTTCCCCAGGACTGATATTAGTTTAATTGCCTTATAATTCTTGACCATGCTATTTGCACCCCCACCCTTTAAAAATAAGAACAAACAATGAGTCTTTTCACTCTCTATAAGCACACCCTTTTTAGGTGATTTTTGCCCCGTGTCTGTATGAATCATCAACCCCCCCTCAAACAGACATGGCGCCCATTTGTCTCTCACCTCTGGGCAACCAACTTTGAACTGAGGCAACAGCTGTCCCAAGGAGACAGTCATTCAGGCAGCCATGAGGGTGGTTTGTGCTCTTACTGTCATCACAGCACACTGAGCATTTTGGTAGCTTAACTCTACACCTGGGCAAGGGATGATGTGTCTTTTCTGTGAGTGTGAACTTCTGTAAAGTTGCTGTGAAGGATATCACTGGTAGCTTGGTGAGCATAATGCCTGCCCCAGGCCAACCCTCTACATTGCTGCCCTTCCTGTGAGTGATAATGGTAGTGCATGCAGCTGACTCTGCCTGCTTCCCCAACCTCTTAGGATGGGCTCCATCAATTCTCACTGCCAGTTCAATGAAGTACCCAAGCTTCTGGTGAAGCTAAGGTCACTTGGACCATAGACAAGGCTTTATCCCTGTATGGTACCACAGCTGATCAGACACAACCTTCCCTAATTAACACATTAAAATTATATGCAGTGGGTAGTCTAGTTTTGTTTATTGAAAGTATCCTCAAACGAGAACTAGGGCCTGAACTCATACTGCAAGTTCTTTTATTGGATTTAAAAGATGCAAATCAATTTAAGGGCATAACAGGTTATGAAAATGTATATCTTCTTCAAAACTGACTCAATAGTTGGCCTCATTCCAGAGGGTTCAATTTGTGTTTCAGCTTGGACAGAGATGGTAGGTAGTCCTGGGTGCTTTGCTAGGGATGGCTTATACCTGTAACCTTCAGGGCTTATGTATTTTGACCAAGACAATCTCTACCCTCAAAGTTGCTCTTTTAGGCAGAGTCAGTATGGCTACCAACCTAACCAGTTCTGGTCAAGCTAATACCTTATGTAGCACTAGAAACCAAGACTAAAAGTTATTTGCTGTAGAAGTCTTTACAATCCTCAGAAATAGCCACATGTGTATACTTGCATAAATGTGGTTCCATTGCAGTGACAGTTCTCTCTCAACTTCTCTACATGCGTTTAATGTCTACCACTTGTTTAGATCCTTCAATGAAACTGACTGTGCTGAAAGTAGGTAATATACATATTTAGTCACATCTCTTGAATAATTAAGCCAAATAACAACCTAGAACTCCTTATCATATCACTGCCAACTATGCAACCCCTTCCATGAGTTCCACACATCCCTGGTGGCAAAGAAGAAGAATTTGGTTAAGGGGCAATTTGTCAGATTAAGCAGGTCTTTATTGGATAATGACACCTTTTTTGAGGACATGGTCAAGCTTAGGAGTATGTTTAAGGATCAAGGGTATCCTCAGAACCTACTTGATGATTCACGGACTTGGGTTACAGAGGGTAGGAGCACCCACAATGCTCCCCTTTTGCATTCAAAAAGTAGTGCTCAGAAACGTGCAGAGGTCAGAGCAATCAGCAAAACTGTATTCCATGTTAACAACCTCAAGTCAGGTAGATTAGCTGGTCCGAATGGAGCAAGTGTTAGCTTCTCTAACACAAAATTAAGATCCCAAGGAGGGTTCCCTGTTTTTCTTGAACGCTTTTTATGTATAGCCACTTTCTATAACATTTTGACATGAGACTGTATTGAAAAATGAGAATCCATGGGCAGACATACTGAAATTGCCAATAAATGAACATTGATAGATGAATAAGAAAGGCTGTAGAACAGTAACTCACAAATATTGTAAAACCAGACAACAACTAGTCCTGAATAGGTGCTGGTTATGCTATTATGTTATTAGTACCAAATTGAAAACCTTTTTAATTTGCTAATATATAATTTTCTAGTAGAAGGCTTTCTTGCCTCCATTAATACCTGCTACACATCCTAAATAACCGACACCTAAAAGAAATTAAGACCCTTTCATCCAGGCAGTCAGTTGAAGTTGATTGATGCTCTTGTGTGAGTAGTCTGTGAGGAAGCTTGTGGTAATTGACCCTGGCCATTTCCAAAAGAACGGAGAACCACGGTTGCCTGGGCCAGAAAGGAGTCACCACAATAATTTTGTGGGATTCCTTCTGAACTTCAGAACTACCCTTGATATTACTGAAAAGAGTGGTAAAGCATATAGGAACATTCCTGTCCAAGAAAAGAAAAGGCATCTTTCTTCTAATCCTTCTTGCATAGAGTCCTGGAGCAGAGTCTTGCCAGTTGATTTTTTCAGAGAGGAGGCAAAGAAGTCTACTTGAGAAACTCCCCATAGATGGATCAAATCTCAGAAGACTCCCTGATCTAGTTTCCATTTGTTAGGGTCTGCTCTGGTCCTGCTCAGCTTGTCTGCCATACAGTTTTGCTCTGAAGGAATGTAGGAAGCCTATCAGCTAACATGGCTAAGGGGATACAAACTGGTTCCCCCTCACTTGTTGATGTACCACATGACTGTGGTATTAACCACTTAAAGAGGTCTTAGGGGCCAAAGATGATTCAGAGAGTTGAGTGCCAAAGATGATTCAGAGAGATGAGTGCCTTGATCAGTGCAAGCATCTCCTTGATATTTATGTATTTGCATCTGTCCTTGGTGTCCCACACCCCCTGCACTTTTATCCCTCCTGAAACTGCTCCCCAGGCAAAATTTGAAGTATCTGTGGTGACTGACTGCTTTGGAGCAGGGAGGGAGAAGGGGAGGCCTGGATTTAAGGATATCTGTTGTCTCCACCAAATGATTTTGACAAGGGATTAAAAGTATTGATTTGATTTGATGTCAAAGATTTTGACAAAGGATTAAAAGTATTGATGCTGGGACTAAAGAGAGTTCAGATACCACTGTATCTTTCTTATGTTGAGTCTTGCCAGAGGTATCATGAGAAACATAGATGTCACGAGACCCAAAATCATGAGGTATTCCTTTGCAGAGACCAAAGTCTAAGTGGAAAACCTTAGAAATAGATCTAGATAAAGATGTATTTTTTTTCTCTGTGGAAGAAAAACTCTTTGAACTGAGGTGTCTAGTTAACATCCCAGGAACACAATCCTGTGTGAAGGAGTCAATGTTTTCTTTGAATCCCACCTTGTATAAGAAATCTCTTACCCAAGAGTGACACTGCGGACATTTTGAAAAAATAAACTCTGCGAAGATACATAAGTTGTCTAAATATGAAAAAAATATGGATACCGTGTAGCTAGAAATTATTGTAACTGGAGCTAAGAGCACTCTTATTGCAGTGGGCAGTCCAAAAGAGAAGGTATGGATCTGATAATGAGATCCAGACACAAAAAAACTTAAGAAATGTGTGAAGTCTGGATGAATAGGAATGTGATGATAAACTTCTTTTAAGTACCGTGTTGCCAGGTAACTTGAAAGAGGAAGAAGAGATAATAGGTTGTGAAGTGACATCATTTTGAATTTGGGCATTATCACAAACAGTTTAAGAAAGAAAGATCTAGAAGTGGTCTCCAAGCATTTTCTTTCATTGGCAGTAGGAATATCATTAAATAAATAACCTTCTCCACCTGGGACGGAGGAATTGGTTCTATCACTCCTTGGGACAGCATATGATAAAGAACTGGTGGAAACAAGAGTCTAATTTGGAGGATAAGAAATGACCCCCTGGAAAGGAGGAATTTCCTCTCACTGCCATCTTCAACTTTGATAAATACTTTTCAGAACCCATTTGTCCGAAACAATCTGTTGCCAAACAGAGAAATGGAGATTCAAACTGCCTGGAATAAAAAAGGGGCCAGGGTGAGAGAGGGTCACAAGGTCTCTTGAATAGTCATGCAAATCTGTTGGACTGTTCTTGTTTTTTGGGAGGTTTGAGACTTCTTTTTGGAACTACCTTGCCATTTCTTCTTAAACATCTGTTTACATCTGTTTTATTAAGACTGTTCATTCTGTTTTTTTTTTTTTTTTTTTTTTTTTTTTTTGCCAAAATTGGATGAGGAGATAGAAAATCCTTTGGAAAATTTCAAAAAGGAGGGCTGAAAAATCTTTGAGATTCCCTGGATCAGCTTACCCCTTCTTTTTGATCACCTTTGCAGCAGAGTGGCTAAATACTAAATCTCAATCATGTTTAACATCATCTGGAGTTTCTGAGTTTGCAGCCATGCAAATCTCCTCAAAATAGTACCAACTGCCATAGGCCTGGAAGAAGTATTAACAGAGTCATACACACACACACACACACACACACACACACACACACACACACACACACACACACACAAACCATCACACAGTAATAGTGAGTTGTGACTAGTGCAAGAGAATAAAGTAAGATATTTAAAGTAGATTTTTCGGGTCCGTATTAAATCAGTGAATGCTGATTTATCGACCGTTTAAAAGTGAACGCTTAAAATCCCGAAGACATGGAACAACGATTTTTTTTCCCAGAGGAAAAAAATCGCTGGGCTGTTTTCAGGACTTTGCCATTTCCTCCACTGTCATGCGATCTCGGAGTTGGTATATTTAAGTAGGTGTGTGTGTGGGGGGCACATCCCCCCCACATTGGGGTGTGTGGGGGGAAGCCCCCCACTTTATTTAGTGTTTTGAAGTTTTTTTTTTTTTTGTGGAACAGAGATTTTTTTCCTTGGGAAAAAAATCCTGTTCCATGTCTTCGGGATTTCAAGCTTTCACTTTTAAAGGGTCGATAAATCAGCGTTTGCTATTTTAAGCTATCGTTGATTTAATATAGACCCGATTTTTCCTCTCAAGAAGAAACTGCAGATAAAACATACCTTAAACTTTCAGAAATTGTCAGAACAAACTTTAACATGTGAGCCTGACAATTCAAAATTCTGAAAATCAAAGTAGCAGAAGTATACACATTCAGTAATTTTCCTATCCTTATTAAAAGAGTAGGACTAGAATGAGCTAAGTGCTTAGCAGCAGTGGGATCAAATAAAGCTATAGCTGCTGGGTCAGGTTTAGGAACAGTGTATAAAAATATAAAAGACTGAGGAACTTTATACAGCATATGTGCATTTTTAGGGGCAACTGGCTGACTGTCAGGAAAATTGCAGACTAACGCACAGATCCACTAAAGCAGACAGCACAGGAGGAATGGATGTAGGTTCTGGAATATCCTTCTGTAACAACTCATAGTATTTTCTGAGGGACTGAAAAACCTCATTGTTCTCTCACTGAAAACACTGGCACATTCTAGCAATAGTGTCAGAGAAAGAGAAAATGCCACAGGGAGAATCAGAAACTGAGGTCTTCTCTGTCTTAATCAGAAATCTGAGGGAAAAAAGGTATCTGTCCTTTTGTTCTCCTGTTCATATTCAGAATCTTGAATCTGTTTAGGAAAAGAGGATCCTTCGTTTTTTAACCAGAAGCTACTTTACAAGAAGGATCAATAGCCTACATTAAACCCTGAGCCAGACCCAGTAAGTTATTCACATCCAAAGGAAATTGAGGAGGAGTCGATACTTACTTGGTTTTCTGTTTCATTTTGACAGGAAAAATGGCAGCAGCAACTTCCCCAGGGATGGCACAGCATTCTGACACAACAGGAAAACCTTCTCGGTGTCTGTTCCAGGACCGATAAGAGCGACTTTTCTTGCCCACTGGGGGGACCCCCAACAGCCACAGAGGACGTGGTTAACTCCTGGTCCATAGTGGCTGTAAGTGCTTCACCAGAGGGATCTGGGGTAAAAGATGAGTGGTATGAGGTACAACAAATAGCCACCGAGGGGTCACCTGCCTGCTGCTGAGGCAAATTACTAGCCTGCTGTGGTAATAAAAGGCTGTTTGCTTAATTGTTCCTTTTTGTGGCTGGAAGAAGGACTGAAAGTGTGACTGGCAGTCTTTTCCTTGGTCAAGCTGAAAATAATGTAATTTTACCAAGGAAGACAAGTGGTAGTTGCTGGTAAACACTACCAGTCCACAAAAGTTACTTTTTTGACAGAAAAACATAGTAAAAAGAAGTTTAAAACACTATGCCAGCCCCACAAAAGTAAAACAAACACTACTTTTCCACAGAAAGAATGTTTTCAGTTATTTTACACCATTTTTTAAACTGACAGGAAAAAAATGAGTGCTCTGTTTAAAAGTATGTTACAGTCTGAAGACAGTCTGCTAAAACACAACACTACTACTTTAAAACAACTTTCCTGAAGAGAAAGGTAATAAAATGTCAATAAAATTATGAAAATGGAAATCCTCCGCATAAGAGAATTTATTTGTCCAGCAAAGGAAAGCACAAGACAACTGCTGATCCTGAAAATCCTCAGAGGAATGTACTCTTCAGTGGCAGTAAAGCTCAGGAGGGCTTTGCACCCAAACTTGCATTTTGGTCAGCTCAACTCATACTGCCGGTCAGTTTGGGCATGTGAAATGTGCCCTGAAGCTTTGGAATCTGGCTGGCTGTTATATCCTTAGCAGGAGATAACACCATATAGTTAAGGCTACTGCAGCAGTATTACACGTGATGGACATCCTGTTATATCATTCTCCTTATGAATGCAACTTTCAGTTTAAGTATTAATATTTATACTTCTTTGCAAAGCCACAACACTCTGACAATCTGTAGCGTGCCCTCCTTCTTTTCGTATAGTATTACCTGCAATTAATACAGTATGTTTATGCCCTGATGCAGTAATGTGGTTTTCAGTGATAATTTCTTTTAAAGATTTAATTGTTGTTCCAGTTTTTATTTGTAACTATACTGATTGTACAGTGCTAAACCTACATAGTAAGGCCTTACTAACTTTTATTGTGTTGGCTGCCAACAAAAGCAATTGCTAGAAAACGGAAAACAAAATCTAAACCGACTGTATTTGAAGTACTGAATTGTAAACCAGATAAAATAACTGATAAGTGGATCTTTACGAAAGGGAAGGAGCAAATTACTTAGAAATTAATGGAATTTGTGGGAACAATACATAGGTTCATAGGTTCATACTAGGCTATCTGCCCTAGGGCATTTATAAGTCTAGCCAGAGTGTGTTTGGCTTTCGCCACCCATTTTAAATTAATTTTGCTATGCCCTTTTTTGAGGTTAGTATACTGTGCCTCTGTCTAACAGTGACACAGAAGTGATACCCAGGGTAAACCTACGATCTCCCATCCACTTATCAAGATTCCTCTTGAAGAGAGTCAATGAGGGACTCTGCCTAACCTGGATTGGGATTTTATTCCAGAGTGAAGAGAGCCTCTGGGTTATGAATCTGTCCCTCCAGCATGTTCTATTTATTTCAGTGCTGAGGTTCAAGTCTCTCGAGCACGTAGCTCGATGGGATTTGGATTTTCTGAGGTGCAGCATGTCTGTTAATTCCGGGTTGGACATGGCTTTATACGTCAGGCACAGATCACCTCTGAGCAGGCGGTATGCCACTGAGCAGAGCTGGAGTTTCTTTAACTGGGTAGCATATGGCATCTGTTTGAGCCCTTTGATCCTGTTGGTGAGGTACTTTTGGGGTCTTTCCAGTTGCTGCAGGTGTCTGGTAAGGTACATCCCAAAAGGGGCATTGTACTCAATTATGGGCCTGATGAGGGATGAGTAAAGAGGCACGATGACCTCCCCTGATCTAGATGTGAATCCCTTCATGATTAGGTGGGCTATATAAAATGTTTTTCTAACCACTTTGGCCACGTGGTTGTCAAATGAGAGATTGCTATCAACTTGGGTCCCCAGGTCCCTAATTACTTCTTCTGTACTTAATGGATTACATGCAGAATAAAGTTGAGGAGGAGGAGTGAGTTTTAAGGGAAGGTAGGAATTGAGAGGTTTATGAAATGCTGGACTGAAAGACAGTTGTTAAGAAAGAAAACAATGTGTGTAAGTGGAAAAATGTTAATATGGTTTGTTTTCTTTTCTATTAATATATGTGTGCAGATGTTGTTAAGTGATAATTTAGTAAAAGCATTAACTGCATGTTTTGTTCATTATGATATCAGAATTATCTTCATTAATATTTTTCTGATAGTAATTAGCAGAAGTTCAGTTTTTAATTTCCCTTATGTCCTGTACAAGTTAGCCTTATAAAGATATGTTAATGTTTGCAAATCTGATCAAAGCAAATGCATGAAAGGAGTAAGTCCATAACACCCACCTCAAATATAACCAAGTAATACCAGTTATTAAAAAATGCCCAAGATTCCTGAAATGAGTCCACTGTGTTATACCCTTTGATATTTTTGGGTAGTTCTGTTGGAAAAAATCTGAGGAAGCAAGAAATAACTGTGTTTATTCCTTCACTCACCTTTCCTAAAATACTTAGTACTTAAGGTGGTGGCTAACAAATCATGTTATCAGATGACTTTAACCTTTAAGCTTACTCCAGTGTTGAGAATTAAACTGCAGAACTTACATGCTTAACAAGGATGAAAACAGTTACTGCGGGATGTTTTATATGTTGCGATACTTTTTTTTTTTTTTTTTTACATTTGAAACTAAGAAGGTTATTTCTGTTTCTTTTTTTTTTCCTCAGCTTTTTATTCCATCCAGTTAGTCAATGGGTTCACAGATTTGGATGTGTCATTCATGTATACATATTGTTCTCTATGTAACTAACATACTATAGTGGAACAGGAGAGATAAAGCATGTAGAAATGGGTGTACATTGTTCAGCTAAAGTAAAACTGGACAAACTCTACTATTAGCAGAACAAATATAGGCAGAAACAGCTTCAATTGTTTTAATGGGACACTCCCCAATAGCGTCATGCACATTTATGTAATTATGTACTACTTTACTTAATATAATTAGCTCCAAAGTCACACTACCATGGAGTTAAGGGGGATACCTAAAAGTTTTTTTTTTTTACTGGCTATCATTTCCACTAATATAACAATTCAGTCACTTTTTACTTCAGCTGGATAACCTGCTCCCTTTAGAAAGTAAGCAATAATGTTTTACCATATTATATTTGTATTTCTAGTTTTGCTCATTGTTTCTTATTATTCCCTTAATTTTACTGTAAATGCTTAGTGGTAAACATTAATAAGTAAAATAAGTAAATAAATAGTTATCTTGTCCGGGGGGGTGGGGTATTAATGGAGGTTGATATGACACAAAGTATGCACG
Organism: Protopterus annectens; assembly: GCF_019279795.1. Taxonomy (NCBI): domain Eukaryota; kingdom Metazoa; phylum Chordata; order Ceratodontiformes; family Protopteridae; genus Protopterus; species Protopterus annectens. The sequence continues at coordinate 698,042,976 of NC_056741.1, forward strand.
CGCGCGCACACACACACACACACACATATATATATATATATATATATATATATATATATATATATATGTGTGTGTGTGTGTGTGTGTGTGTGTTGATATGGCACATAGTAGTTTATACAGCTGTTTCAGAGCTCTAAAAAACAGAACTACTTCCTGGATCTAAAGGCTAGACATATAGGTTCATCAATGAACACCTAACTGAAGCCTACATACCTGCACATTGTTCTGTATGAAGTTTTGTCTAACAGTTTCAATGTGGTGGAAGACCCCTTCCACCACCCTCTCATTCATGACTAACTCTGAGGTTGATAAACCTCTTTTAAATTTATAATTGGAATACCTAAACACATGTAATGTATCAGTAAGTCTTTTTTGTCAAATAAGAACTACTAGACGCAATGCTTTTTTCCCAGAGTTTCCTGAGACCTTTTCCCATAATCACACAATACAAATTTGAAGGCTGTAAGAAACAAACTCAACACTGTATTATGTTAACCCGCTATGCTACACTGACAATTTATTTACATAGTGTAGTTTACTCACAGACTTTCACAATAAATATAGAAACATCTTTCATTTTAGGTAAAGTATTAATAGTATTGGGAACAAATCCACTTTCAACAAAGATGGGATGCTCATTTTCTGTGGCTTGCATTGTCTGGTAAGATTTATGGACTTTAGGTGAGTTCCAGTTTGCTTAAAGACATGAAGGTCTCAAAAAAGCTTTCTAGATGACACTCTGCAGGTGAATGCTGCAATGAAGTTATTATTACAAACAGCAACATGGTTTAAGAAACAATATTCCTTTTTTAATGTGAATTGTATATATTAAATAAAACAAAACAGCAAGACTGCTACATTCTAATGATGGACATAAAATATGCTAGAAAGAGACAGATAACAGGGTATTCAGAATCATTTATGTCATAGTATTCCACAAAATAACACAGTAAGTGGTGGTGATATACAGGTAGGGGCATGATTTAGAGACTCATAGCATAATTACACTATGGGAGAAATAGCATGGTTTTCAAGAAATGCAGTTGACTGCATAACAGCATGCACATAACTGCTATTCATGTTAATGAGGCTCACTGCATATTCAAATGGTGAAATTGGACATGGCAGAATAATTCAGAGAGATAAAAACCCAGCACTAAGAGCAATGTTGCTCATCTATTCTGCATGCCAGGATTTCTCAGTGTACAGGAGCTTTGCTTGTGCTAATATGCAGGAAATAACAGAAAGGTTTGGTGACTGCTGATGGAGGCAGTGGCTTGATATCGCATGTTGCCTCCCATCCAAGTTGCAGATGAGTCTGTCAATAGCTAACATACCATCACCTCTGGACACTCCATATGGGAGTTAGTACACATTTGGTCAGATACACTTTATAGGAGTTAGTAGGCATGTGTTGCCATGCATGGAACCAAGTGAGATGCAGTGTTTATTCCAGTGGATACAAAGGATTTTGTAGTATTAATTATCCTTGCTGTGGGGATCTTACAGTGTCTGACAGTGGGCATATTAGGGATTTTGCAGGTTTAACCTTGTGAATCTTACATCAATTCATTGAAGTGATGCTGCAGCATATGGAAGGGCATGTATGGCTTCCATGGACAACAGAGGACATTTTCCTAAGGTCCTGGGGGTCATTGACTGCAACCACATTGCTATCAAGGCTGGTGTACCAACTAGAATGGCTGCTCAAATGCCAGGTAGTATGTGGTACAGAGTGTGTTATGTACAATGTGTCTGTGGCCCACCTAAGCACTTCTCATTATTTCCACATCTGTCACAGGTGCTAATTATAACAGTTTTTCATATAGATGACATCTCACAGGGCCATGTAGTGGTTACATGCATACAGTGCCACAAACATATGACAGGATATGAAGTTCCAATTTAAGATGGCATCAGGCCACTTATAATGGTATCCAATTTTGTTTGTAACAAGTGATGCTGGATATGTCTTGGAACAGTAGATAATGACCCCCTTTTGAAACCTCTAGACCATGGCAAAAATGGTGTACCATACCATGCATTCACAGACAGGCATGGCATTTTGTTAGGCATGTGTTTGGTCTCCTGCAGAGATGCTTTTTCTTGATGAATACATGAGGTGGCACACTGCTTTATGCATCTGAGATCTGTAGTTAGTTATCTGTGATGTGTGCCACATTTTACAGTGTGGTTGTGGACTGAGAGGCCTGTAGCAGCAGTAGATGAAGACTGGGCACTGAGTCACTGGAAGGACTGGCTAAAGTGCCCCCCCATACACAAAAGAGGCAAGCACTGTATATTGTGGCACTGGCAAGGAGTTGGCATTTGATCCATAATGATGAGCCATGATCCAAGTAACACAGACTAAACCTGCTGCATGTATTGACACACCCAAGTTATGGATTACAGGGCAATGACTGGCCATGCTGTGCATCACACATTACCTTACCCACACATGCCAGATGGATAGACAGAACAGTGTCATCATTTGCATAGATGGTGCGGGGCACAGTGAGAAGTGACAGTGATGCTATCATATGGAAAAGAGTCACACAATGTAGATACAATAGTCACTCAGATGGGTAGCAGGTTGGGTGGAGTAAGGAACTGCATCCTTCAGTTCCAGGGTGGATGTTCCATGTTGTGAATGCTGGCCAGATATGCTGTGTGGGTTTGCAGTTTTAGGACTGGATGCATTCTGTGTGAGGGATGGTGTTCAGGAACCCCAATATAGCTTCTCATGTTGGGTGCCAATAGTATGTGTTAATAATGGTGGGTACACACCCATATTTTTTTACAACTGATGAATGCCACCTATGATGATGATTTCTGTGTAGCCTGGGCTACACTTACATTGACAGGATTGCTAAACACCAGTGATGATGAAAATTCAACCTGCTCCTCTGCCCATGCCTGATATGTGGGGGTTGTGTGCATGCCTTCCAGTGTTAACATTGCTAACCGTGCCACTATGTCATCTGACTGTGCCATTTTGCATGTTGCCATCACTGTCAGTCACAGGTGACCAGCTGGCATCAGAAATGCACTATCCTGTTGTGATGGGCCCTACACTAGTGGAAGCCATGAAAGCATAAATATAACATACCTGTGGGAATGCTGGAAACCCTTGGCACACATGCTTATGTATGCCAGTTATGAGATTAGCATATGGACATATACATACCTTGTGGTGAAGGGTGTCATAATTTCAGCTTTGATGTACCTGGAGATCAGATATGCATAGATATTACTTTGAATAACTCCTTCTCACATGTGGGTCAATGTGTTTGCAATTACTAACCTGGTGCATCCCTTACAGACACTCGAGCAGATGCCACCAGCTGAGCTCCCACAGCCAAGCCTCTATCAAGTATGAGTGTTCTTTTACTGCCCAAGTGATGGTTAGAATATCTCTTCCCCCTCTGTGAGTTGTGTCTGTGCTGGATGTCTACCTTTTGAGATGGACCTGTCCCTTGCAATGCCCTTTGCCTTGATCATGGCATGCAGTGTCATATCAGTGACCTGGCAATTCACCTGTACTTATGTCTTACTGTGGGTGCCCACAGCATTAATGTTCTGCATGACTCTGTGCCACACTTGTTCGTAGAAAGCCTTATCAGTTTTACCAATATCCAGGATGCACAAGCCATGTGTGTGTATAGTCATCATCAACAACCTCCTTTTTCCTATTTTCTCCATGGGGAGGGAGGTCTTCTCTCACACGATCCATCCACCTCTTTACTGGATGTCCTCATTTCCTCTTGCTTTTTCATGTCTGTCCCAAATCTTCTTCACCAGACTGTCTTCTGCTTTTCTGCACATGTACCTGAACCACCATAATCTGTTCTCTTTGACCTTCTTTGCAATTGGTGCTACTTTGGCTTCTGCTGTAATGTCCTTATTTCTTCATCCCACAGTGTGCATCTTACCACCCATCTTAGGCACCTCATCTCTATTACCTGTACCTTCCTCAACTGCTCTGCCCTTACTGCCCAGTTTTCTGTACCATACAGTAGTACTGGTTGCACCACTGTCTTGTACATCTTACTTTTCAGTTTCTTTGGCATTCTTTTGTTATACACTACCCCTAATACACTGTGCTAGTTGGCTGCAGTCCATCTGATTCTGGCTTTGACTACCTCATTCAGACTTCCCTTCTTTACCAAATACTTGAAGCTGTTAATCTATTCCACTATTTCCATTCTATCTCAACTCTTAGCTTCTTCTGATTTCACCCATTTGCTGCCATTTTAACTGTCTTATCTGTACTCAGTTTCTTCCTATGCACCTTCAGTTTTGCATTCCATCTTGCTATCCTTTGTTGAAGTTCTTGCTCAGAATCTGCCTGTAATCCCACATTGTCTACATACAGCAATTTTGCTGATCTGTTCCCTCCACCCTGTTTGTTAATGCAGTCCATCACCATTATGAACAGCAGTCGGCTCAGAGCTGAAGCCTCATGCACACCCACTTCCACTGGGAACCCCTATGTGAGACTGAATACTGTTCCTACTTGAGTTTTTGCATCCTTGTACATAGCCTGCATTAATTAACCCATGTTTCTTGGACTTTGAATCACCACTGCCCAAATCAGCTTTTTAGGGACCTTGCAAATAAAACGTGCAGCACCAGGATGCACACAATAACCAAGGAAACAATAGTGGAGGGAGACTGTCAGGAACAACAGAAAGTGGAATGAAAACTACAGTTCACATAAAACAATAAAACACTTAGCAAAAGCTTTCATACCCTCAAACTTACAACAATATTATCAGAACACTATGGATACATAACACCTCCCACCTTTATATACTACCATCATTCAGATTGTGTGCCTTTTTTAAAGTAACAGTGCATTAAAAATCATATTACAAAAAAATCACTCCCGTCAACAATAATAAACATGTTAAAAAAATCCTTCAGATAATAACACACAAAAGAAAAAAAGGTTGATACCATGTAATCAACAGTTACTACCCGTCACATTATAACTTGGCAGCTCTCATCTTTAACAGTGAAATAATAGAAATAGTCTCTTTGATACCGGGGGAGGGGGGAAGGGGTAGAAGCCTCTAGTTTTAACTGTCACATAAGTTCCAAATATTCCAACCTATTCACCCGGTTGGGGGGAGGGCACTATCTCCACTATACCAGATTTAAACCCACTAAAGGTTTTACAAGTTTGGGAGTGTTTGTACAAAGCATTGTTATAATTGCCCTTGGTAATGTCATAACAATGCTCATAAACTCTCTTGTGAGAAACGTTTTCTGTTTTTCCAATGTAAAAACATGGGCAAGTTGAACATTGGGCATCGAGTCTTAACTGCCACATAAGTTCCTTATATTCCATCTCATTCTTCCTATAAACCCCACCCAGGGTTGGGGGGGGGGGGCACTGTCTCCACTATACATGAAACATGACCTATCATGGCCTCTGGAATTGCTATTTAACTGTAGCCTCCAAACAGGTTTTTATGCCTCATGAATAGAGAAAGATAACAGTCATCCCTCTGCAAAAGATGGGCTATCTACAGACCCTGGAAACTACAGACTTATAAGTCTCACTAGTCTTATATGCAAAGCCATGGAAAGAATTATAATGGAGATGATCAATAGAGATATAGTAAACCTCCAGACACTGGACCCAACCCAGTTTGGTTTCATCAAGGGCAGATCATGCCTACTCAACCTGGTGGACTTCTTTGAGAAGGTCATCAAAGCAATGGATAAGGGCAAAATCATTCACACTTCCAACCCTGGCCTGTATGTCACCCAGTGGATAGCCAACTGGCTCACAGACAAGACCCAGGAAGTTAGAACTGGGGAGTCCACCTCTACAAAGAGGCCAGTCACAAGTGGAGTCCCTCAGGGATCAGTCTTTGGACCACTCCTTTTTGAAATTTACTTCTCAAAAGTCAAGGCTTTGGCTGACTAAATTTGCAGATTATTGCAAATTAGGAGCTATCATTGAATCTCACACTGACACACATGCTTATCCTACTCAGCCACAGCTCCTTGTGGTCCTGCAGAGTGGTGCTAGCAGCAGAGAAATGAAAAGAGTGACTGCTTTCAAGATATAAGTATAATCTTTCTGCTACTACTTGTGCGACTGCCTTTCCTCGCCGAAGAGCGAGTTTAAACTGTTGATTTATCTGTTCTAAGCTTGTTTTTGTATTTTGAAATACCTGCACTTTTTTTAAAAAGTTTATTTGTTGTATTTAACTGTTGAGGCTGCCCACTCAAGTGTGCTAGCCTGTGCTTTAAGTTTACTGTAATTCTCCTGCTGTTTTCCTGAAAAAGAAAAAAAAAAGATATCCTTGTTTCCCGCCTTTCCTAACCTAGAATAGTCCCTTATACAGGCTTTGCTGTATTCTGGACTTTTGAATAGTTCCTGTGTTGCCCATTTACTTACTTGGATAGAAGGAAGTTTCTTTGCTCACCAGTGGGAGTGGGGAGCCTTGAGCAGCCTATCTGTCCCTGAAGGAGTGATCTCAGCACAAGAATCTTGTAGTAATTGACTGTTTTGGGCCATTTCTAGCTCTTTGAAGTTCCCTGCATAAAAACCCGCTTTGGTGCGTTTTTTTCGCTTATCCTACTCAGCAACAACTCCTCGTGGTCCTGCAGAGTGGTGCTAGCAGCAGAGAAATGAAAAGAGTGACTGCTTTCAAGATATAAGTATAATCTTTCTGCTACTACTTGTGCGACCGCCTTTCCTCGCCGAAAAGCGAGTTTAAACTGTTGATTTATCTGTTCTAAGCTTGTTTTTGTATTTTGAAATACCTGAACTTTTTTAAAAGGTTTATTTGTTGTATTTAACCATTGAGGCTGCCCACTCAAGTGCGCTAGCCTGTGCTTTAAGTTTACTGTAATTCTCCTGCTGTTTTCCTGAAAAAGGAAAAAAAAAACAAAAAAAATCCTTGTTTCCCACCTTTCCTAACCTAGAATAGTCCCTTATACAGGCTTTGCTGTATTCTGGACTTTTGAATAGTTCCTGTGTTGCCCATTTCCTTACTTGGATAGAAGGAAGTTTCTTTGCTCACCAGTGGGAGTGGAGACCTTGAGCAGCCTATCTGTCCCTGAAGGAGTGACCTCAGCACAAGAATCTTGTAGTAATTGGCCGTTTTGGGCCATTTCTAGCTCTTTGAAGTTCCCTGCATAAAAACCCGCTTTGGCACATTTTTTTCGCTTATCCTACTCAGCAACAGCTCCTCGTGGTCCTGCAGAGTGGTGCTAGCAGCAGAGAAATTAAAAGAGTGACTGCTTTCAAGATATAAGTATAATCTTTCTGCTACTACTTGTGTGACCACCTTTCCTTGCCAAAAAGTGAGTTTAAACTGTTGATTTATCTGTTCTAAGCTTGTTTTTGTATTTTGAAATACCTGCACTTTTTTAAAAAAGTTTATTTGTTGTATTTAACTGTTTAGGCTGCCCACTCAAGTGCGCTAACCTGTGCTTTAAGTTTACTGTAATTCTCCTGCTGTTTTCCTGAAAAAGAAAAAAAAAAAATATCCTTGTTTCCTTCCTTTCCTAACCTAGAATAGTCCCTTATACAGGCTTTGCTGTATTCTGGACTTTTGAATAGTTTCTGTGTTGCCCATTTCCTTACTTGGATAGAAGGAAGTTTCTTTGCTCACCAGTGGGAGTGGGGAGCCTTGAGCAGCCTATCTGTCCCTGAAGGAGTGATCTCAGCACAAGAATCTTGTAGTAATTGGCCGTTTTGGGCCATTTCTAGCTCTTTGAAGTTACCTGCATAAAAACCCGCTTTTAGCATGGCTTTGCGCAATTGTGCGCATAGTGCAGCATCGGGCAGCACCGCTTAATCGGGTTTAAACTTTTCCCAGCTCCACAAGGTGTGCTTTTCACTTTTTCCCTTAGAACTGCTCTATCTCTCAAATTAAACACCCTATTCTCAATCTAAGGCCCTGCACTTGCACAAATAAGCAATCTTACAATTTAGCACTAATAAACTAAAAGCACTACATCCTCATATACTCTCTACGATTACCTTGTCCCCTATTGGTCCTTTTTAATTCAGTGATAAAGAAGTTCCCTATACTACTCTAGCATGTCCAAAGGTCAGTTAATGGTTTCCTGTCCAGTCCAGCTGGTGAATCTGGGAATCTTGAGGCAATGTTGCAACTGTCTCATGTACACAGACAACCTTCTCCTCCTCCAAACATGTTCAAATATATGTGAGAGATGCAACCATATAGCCAAACTGGAGGCTGAGCTCTCTCAACTCAGAACTGGTGTAACCAGTCAGGAGGAGAAGGTAACCTCACACAACACAAATCCAGTCTCACATAGTCCTACCACAACAGCAAACCAAACACATAAACACACAGAAACATACTCGGAGGCTCTAAATAAAAATCTGCCTAAGCAGCAGAGACCTCCAAAGCAGACATCCAAGCAAATGCTACCCCAAAACAAAACACGTGCAACACATAGCTCACAAAGTCAGTGTGCCAAACAGTCACAGCCCTTAAGGCTGAATAACACACCTGATACACTCGTAATAGGTGATTCTGTAGTCAGACACACTGACGTTCTGCTCACCAGGCTGAACAAAGAGAAGGTCACAGTGAGCTGCCTGTCGGGCGCTAGGATCCACCACATAATGCAAGCACTCAGGTCACTCCAAAGCAAGTACACATATGACTCAGTCATAGTACATGCTGGTGTGAATGACCAGAGATGTATCTCCCTCGACTACATGAAAAGAGACATAGAGGAGCTCTCTGATCATGTAGCCCAGGCCAGTATGACCCTGACCTTGACCAGCATCTTACCCTCACCTAGAATGATGCCGCAATATAAAGACAAAATGATCGATTTTAACAACTGGCAAAAATTTTGGTGTCATTCAAAGGGGATCCAGTGTCTGTCAGCCTGGGATGACATGCTCGACAAGCCGTGTTGCTTCGCTAGGGACAGCTTGCACCTGTCACCCCTGGGCTTTCGGATATTGGCAAAGGCTCTTGCCACCCCCATAGTGCCTTTTTTAGGCAAAGCTCAAAAGACAAACCCACCTCCATAGGCAACACAATGAACAAGAAACTAAGGGTAATGCTGCTAAATGCCAAAAGTCTAAACCACAAGATGCACGCACTCAAAGCTCTCCTCAGTATGGAAAACATCGATATCTGTGCAGTGACAGAAACCTGGTTCAAGGCTCCAGAGAGCACCCCAGCACTACCAGGTTATACCTCATATCATGCTTTTCAGCCCCAAATCTCGGACCGAACCACAAAAGGAGGGGAAGTATCCAAATTTATCAAGGATACCCACACCTCCAGGTTAGTGGTGTTGCACGAAGCATCGGAGACCATCCATGTGCAACTAAAAGTGGGCAAAACTGCTTTTTAGTTTATAGCATGTTACAGACCACCCTCTCAAAATCAGGAATTCCACTCAGCTTTCCTGAAAACATTGGAGAACATGAAGATCTCTCCAAACACCATTATATTGGGTGACTTCAACTACCCAAACATAGACTGGGAGCATTACTCAAGCCCCAACACCCTAGCCCAAATGTTCCTTGAATTTATAAACTCAAATGCTATGGAACAACTAGCCACCATTCCCACAAGAGGGGAAAACATACTCAACCTGATCATTACCAACATGGGGACTCTATGCTCCATACCAGAAGTAAACCCCTCATTGGTAAGATCAGACCATAAATTAATCTCACTGGATATCCACAACCCGACCCCACCCCCAGCCCAGAAAACCACAGTGAAAAACTTCACAAAAGCGAACTTCACACTTCTCAAAACCGAGGTGGAATCCTTCAAGGCCCCCGGGCCAGTGGAAACTATGGCTCAAACTGCAGAATCCTATATAGACACATTCTATGGACACCTCCAGGAATGCATGGATCATGCTATCCCAAACAAAACCAAGACCCAATCGTCCAAAGGCAGGCGTCCAGTCTGGTGGACCCCAGCCATAAATAAGCTGTACAACAGAAGGAGGAAGCTACTACATGATAGAGCAAAATCCCTAAAAGGGAAGGCATCTCTGATCAGTACTAGCAAAAAATTACGATCCTTCATAAAATCCTCCAAGGCCAGCTTCAAGAGAAAAATTACACAGGACACTAAAGACAATCACAAGGCTTTTTTTAGCTACGTTAGGAACCTGGGATGCAACTTCCAGATATGCTCAGAGTTGATTCTAAATGACAAAAAATACACTGAACCCACAGACATTGCCAACATCCTGGCAGACAGGTTTAGTGCAAACTTCTCCCCCCCCCTCCTCCCCAAAAGAGCAAATATCTATCCCAGCAGAGTGCAGCCTCCCTAACATCTCAGATGCTCAGGTGAAAGCCACCCTCTCCAAAGCAAAACACACTGCTTCAATGGGACCAGACGGTGTCCCAGGTTGCGTCCTACATGAACTCCAAGAGGAACTAAACCCTCACGTAAAACTGCTGTACAATCTCAGCCTTACTACAGGATATGTACCCAAAGAATGGCGTACAGCAACAGTGGTCCCTCTCCACAAAGGTGGTGCCTCGACGGACCCTGGAAACTATCACCCCATAAGCCTGACTAGCCTAGTCTGCAAGGCTATGGAGATGATCATCATGGAACTCATAAACAAAGACATTGGGGACCTACAGACACTAGATCCTACCCAATTCGGCTTTGTCAAGGGCAGATCCTGCCTCTTGAACCTGGTTGACTTCTTTGAAACAGTCACCAAGGCCATAGATGAAGGCAAGGTAGTCCACACAGCCTATCTGGACCTCGTGAAGGCTTTTGACACAATAACCCACTCGGGCATCATAGATAAGCTATCCAGCTTAAATATAAAACCTTATGTCACAAGATGGGTTGCAAACTGGCTCAAAGACAGAATCCACAGAGTCAGAGTTGCTGGAGCTATGTCAGACTCGAAACCAGTTACAAGTGGTGTCCCACAAGGCTCAGTCCTGGGACCTCTCTTGTTCGGTATATATTTTTCTGAGGTACAGGCTAACACGGGAGGACTGTGGCTGACCAAGTTCGCAGATGACTTCAAACTGGGTGCCATAATTGACTCTCCAGCTGACACGAGCATCCTTCAAAAAGGTCTCACAGAGATGGATAACTGGTGACAGAGCCATGGTCTAAAGCTAAATGCCAAAAAGTGTATAGTCATACCCTTTGGCAAAAACAAAGTGCCCGCAAATTACCACATAGGTGGTAACCCATTAAGTACAGAGGAAGTAATTAGGGACCTTGGGACCCAAGTTGATAGTAATCTCTCCTTTGACAATCACATTGCCAAAGTGGTTAGAAAGACCTTCTACATAGCCCACCTTATCATGAAAGGATTCACATCTAGATCAAGGGAGGTCATTGTGCCCCTTTATTCATCCCTCATCAGGCCCATAATAGAATACAATGCCCCTTTTGGGATGTACCTTACCCGACACTTGCAGCAACTAGAAAGACCCAAAAAGTACCTCACAAAGAGGATCAAGGGACTCAAACTGATGCCATATGCTGCTCGGTTAAAAAAATTCCAGCTCTACTCAGTTGCATACCGCCTACTTCGAGGCGATCTATGCCTGACATATAAAGCTATGTCCAACCCTGAATTAATGGACATGCTCCACCTCAGAAAATCCAAATCCCTTAGAGCCACGCGCTCGAGGGACTTGAACCTCAGCACAGAAATAAATAGAACATGCTGGAGGGACAGATTCATATCCCAGAGGCTCCCTTCGCTCTGGAATAGAATCCCAGTCCATGTTAGGCAGAGACCCTCACTGACTCTCTTCAAGAGGAATCTTGATGAGTGGATGAGGGATCATAGGTTTACCCCGGGGATTACTTCTATGTCACTACTAGACAGAGGCACAGTAAACTAACCTTAAAAAGGGCACAGTAAACTCAAATCAAAGGGTGGCGAAAGCCAAACACACTCGGGCTAGGCTTATAAATGCCCCAGGGCAGATAACCTAGTATGAACATATGTTCTCCAGGAGGGGCTGACACAGACAAACAACTGATGTCAGAGCCATGAACTAAAACTAAATGCCAGGAAATGCATAATAGTATCCTTTGGGAAGCCAGCCATCCCTGGTAACTATCATATTGACAACACACCCCTTAGAGTTGACCCAGTAGTCAGTGACTCCTAAATACTTTATCCCATGCATAGGCCTGACCAGGGCACTTGACACAATACCCCACTTGGGCATTGTTGACAAACTCAAGAAGTCTATTTGATAGAAACAAAAATGCTATTGTTTTTAAATTCATATGTGTTTATGTATGTGTGTCTCATATTAAAGCTGCATTAAGTGGATCCGTTAGCTGGCTTCAACTTTCTTGGGTACCATGGACTTGGTTTTGGTGAATTTTTGGTGCCTTTTGCTGTTATTTGTGGATCTTCATAGTCCAAGTGAACCTGCATCATTTGTTGTCTTGTGGGTATAAAGGGAGACTCAGATGTCTCTATATCAAGGTAAAATATTTTTTTTCTAATCTTTAAAAATATATAAACTCCTGATCACTGCTCACCCAAACAAGACTATTTAAAATACAAGTAGAGCTAGACCGCCACAGAAAAACATTTATTAACTAATAAAATAATAAAATGGTATAAAAACAGCACAGGCATAGAAACAGGGATAAACATTTTCAACTCAGAGAGCCTTCAACAGGTCCTGCATTGCCAGTACTCCATCCCTTTAAAGCAAAGAGCAGCCAATTAAAATGCATCTAGGAAGTTTCCTCCCTTTCATCAAATACTGCATTGCTGCCTGTGCTCCTCCTATTTGAAGCAAAAAGCAACCAATTCAAATTTAAATTTTATCTAGGAAGTCTCCTCCCTTTCACCAGTGCCTTTCAAATGAAGCACATGTCCTGAAACACAAACATTAATATATGGAGGGATAATATTGTTTATTATGGACAATTTGTTGATGACATTTTTCTCATCAGGAAGAGTTGATTGATTAAATTATTTAAGAAATATTCTTTTAATAACCATAGCAAGGTTTTGTTTAAAATTAAATAATGATTTGAATGTCTCAGATGAGTAGATTGTATCCAAAAGCTTCATTGAATATATTTCCATTTAGCAGAGTAATAATTATTTGACCAAAATACAATTGTCTTGATAACAGATGATAATGAATATAATTCTAGGTCTGGTAGACCAATACCACCTAAAGATCAATATCTAATATGATGAATTAAGCAATTCTGGACTTGTTAGGATACCACAAACATTTTAATATTAAACAATTAAACCTTTTTATACAACTTGTAGGAGGAGGTAATGATAATGATGGTAAAATATATAGAATTTTTGGTAAGATAATAATTTTTATTATGGAAAGTCTCTCCTCTATAATAAAAAATATTCCATTTATTTATAAGATTTTCTATAGAAGTTAAACTATTTTTGTAATTGATAGCTATTATTTTATTGCTATTTTCAGCAATTGTTATTCCTAGGTAGTTTACCTTTTTTCTTTGACTATATATTTATTACATATTTTTCTATATCCTTAATGTTAAAGTTTATAGGTAAGATTTTAATTTTCATTAAAACTAAGACCGGATTTTTTATGAAAAATTTCCATTAGATTAAAAACTCATTCAGGGGACATAAGAATATTGTCTGCAAACAATTGAATCTTGGAAGTTAGATGGCTCCTTTAGAAATTTAAATTGATTCTGATGTAAATGAGCCTAATTTTAGAGATGATTAATGAGCTGATTAAAATTACTTGAGAAATTATTTTCTTCTAGAACCAATTACATACCTATGAAGCATCAGTCTGCCGTTCACTATGACATCTTTCATATTTATTGCTTTGCTACACCCCAGTGGCTAAGAGATTACTTTCTAAACTCACTGCCACATGGCATTGTTTCATAAGGAAAAGGTAAGGTAAGGTCATAACGCCTATAAACTATCAAGGAACTTGGATTCCTGTTTACCAGAGTCATATGTCTTTCTTTTGGTACAGACATCCATGTTTCTATTAAGATCTGAAATAATATAAGTATTTCTTACAGATACTAGTAGCTTATTCCATAATCTTAAGAGGTGCTAAATCCCTGGAAATAATGAGTCCCTTGAAGGATATTGAATTCCTCTTCTAACATCATTGTTACCACTTTGTTGCAAAGGTCTGTGCTTCTTGTAGATTTTAAGTCAGCAGAGTACACAAGATGTAAATATTTCAGTATGAGTTGGTTGTTCTGTGCCTTGAATATTAAATCTTTGAACCTAACAGAGTTTTCCATATAACAATCTACATGTGATAAAATATAATCCCGTACTTTTTATTTATTTTATATAGAATAGATCTTTATGGAATATGTTTAATAAATTTATCTTGTTTTATGTAACAAACCAGCACTGCAGAAATATACTGAAAAGAACTGTAACAGTCAATAGTTTGATCTAAAAACTGAATAAAGGATAAGTAATAAACATCAGTTATTTCTACTCTTTACTGCTTTTGCTGTCATGTTAATATTATAATAGATTTGTTTAGTAATAGTAAATGCATCCAAATTATATTATAGCTATTTGTACTTGGCTGTGATTAGAATATACTATTTTTCTATTATTTCTTACCAAAGAACTATTTTGTATAACTTTCTCTATATATAATTGAATGCTTGCTTTAGCTGTAGGATTGGAAGTACTAGTTTTATATGAGAGATTGAAGACTCCTGTCATCAGTGAATGACTTAATTCTGTATAGCTATCTACTTTACATAAACACTTGGTCTGTCTGCTTATTCTGACCCTCAGTTTTAGAGGTGAATTGTTTTCTAGAACTTTGTTTCTGAAACTGCCTGAGATCCACAAAATTACAAATATATTCACATTTCCCCAAACAGGAGCACAATGTTTTGTCATACTGCAGTAGGTTTTTAGGAAAGTTATAGACATTTAGAAAGCCAAGGATGTATCTGCCTTACAAAATCAGATACTTGTAAGTTTTATAAGGAGAACATTTTTATGCAGCTGAGTGGTCTGTTTATTTCCAGAAAATGTTT
This sequence comes from Protopterus annectens, assembly GCF_019279795.1. Classification (NCBI taxonomy): domain Eukaryota; kingdom Metazoa; phylum Chordata; order Ceratodontiformes; family Protopteridae; genus Protopterus; species Protopterus annectens. The sequence continues at coordinate 698,058,008 of NC_056741.1, forward strand.
AGTATCTGGCTTTTCACCATGTTTATATGTTATAGAAAACATCTTGTTTATCATAACTGTAAACATGGAACAAAAATGCAGTTGTTTATTCATATTTCTCTGACACCCATTTACTTCTACACTTCTCCCTAGAGGCATATCTGTTAGAAATGATGAAAGACACGACTCGGGGGGAATCTTTTTATATAATATGTCTGCTTACTGGTATTCAGTACTCATATTACAGTAATCAGTAATATATTAGTGAAATGTTAATGAATCCTTGTCTCTTAAAAATCAGTGTGTCTTCTTACAAGGAAGCAGCCCATGGCTGAGCCACAAGTCATGAATCAAATATGTCATTTCTGGCAAATTAAACAATTTGTTTCTTTGTATAACTAACAATTCAGTGCAGTTTTCTTCAGGATATTGACATGAGAAACATTTAATTTGTGACTGCATTTAAAAACTATACCCTGGAGTATTTGGCTTACCTGAATTAGAGAAAAAATGGTTATCTGGTCATTGATTGGAGGAACTCCCTGGTCAGCCTCAGCAAGAAGCTGAGATCCCTCATAAAATCCTCCAAAGCCAGTTATGAAAATAAAATCGGCACTGATTCCAAAGACAGCCAAAAAGCATTCTATAGCTATGTCAAGAATTTCAATGGCAACACTCAGATCTGCTCTGAGCTACAGCACAATGGCACTAAATATACAGAACCAACCGATATTGCCAACATCCTGGCAGATAGGTTCAGTGCTAACTTTACCCTCCTCTTACCCTACAAAGGGCCCATCTTAATACAGGAAGAATGCAAAGTCCCTGTAATCATGGATGAACAAGTAAAGACCACACTCTCCAAAGCAAAGAACACAGCATCCATGGGACCAGACAACATCCCAGGCTGCATACTGCATGAACTACAAAATGAACTGGCACCCCACGTAAGTACCATGTTCAATCATAGCCTCACATCAGGCTATGTGCCTACTCTATGGTGCACTGCAATGGTTATCCCACTCCACAAAGGGGGTGTCACCACAGACCCCAGAAACTACCTCCCCATTAGCCTGACGAGCCTGGTCTGCAAGGCCATGGAACGTATCATCTTGGAGCTTATAAACAAAGACATAGGTAGCCTCCAAACCATGGACCCCACTCAGTTTGGGTTTGTAAAAGGTAGATCATATCTACTAAACCTGATTGACTTCTTTGAAGCAGTCACTAGAGCTGTAGACGAGGGCAAGGTAGTGCACACAGCCTATCTTGACCTCGCCAAGGCTTTCAATACCATCCCCCACTCTGGAATTATAGATAAACTCACTAAACTGGGCATAAATCTCTATGTCACAAGATGGGTGGCCAACTGCCTCACTGACAGAACCCACACAGTAAAAGTAGCCGACTCCAAGTCCAACTTCAGACCAGTGATGAGTGGAGTACCACAGGGTTCTGTCCTGGGTCCTCTCCTGTTCAGCATCTACTTTTCTGAAGGGCAGGCTAACACAGAAGGTCTTTGGCTAACAAAATTCACAGATGACTGCAAACTGGGAGCCATTATATAATCAGCTAATGATGTAGACATTCTTCAAAAGGGCCTCACAGAGACAGATGCTTGGTGTCAAAGTCATGGCCTCAAACTCAATGCTAAGAAGTGCACTGTCATCCCCTTTGGGAAAAACTCGGTACTCATCAACTACCACATAAGCCATAGCTTACTAAACACTGAAAATGTGATAAGAGACCTCAGGACACAGGTGGACAGTAGTCTCTCCTTTGATAACCACATCGACACAGTAGTCAGGAAATCCTTCTACGTGGCACACCTCATCACAAAAGGGTTTTCCTCTAGAAAAAGGAGGTCATTGTTCCTCTCTACTCATCCCACATCAGACCCATTATAGAGTACAATGCCCCATTTGGCATGTATCTCACAAGACACCTACAAAAATTGGAAAGGCCACAGAAATACCTCAATAAGAAGATTACCAGCCTCAAACAGATGCCATATGCAGACCATCTCAAAAAACTCCAGCTCTACTCTGTCGCATATCGTCTACTCAAAGGCAATCTCTGCCTAACATACACAGCTATGTCAAACCCAGAGTGGTTGGACATGCTACACTTAAAGAAATCCCAATCTCTCTGAACTACACACTCCAGGAACATAAACCTCATCACCACAATAAACAGAACATGCTGGAGGGATAGATTCCTGTCCCAGAGACTTCCCATACTCTGTAACAAACTACCCATTCATGTCAAGCAAAGCTCCTCATTGGCCCTCTTAAAGAAAAATCTTGACAACTGGATGGGAAATAGAAAATTCACCCCGGGATCTCTTCTGTGGCACTGCTTGACAGGGACACGGGAAAATAATTTTCTTGGGTGGTGAAAGCCAGAGAACCTTTTTTGGCTAGGCTTATGTAAGCCCCAGGGCCTATAGCCTAGTACCTACCTATGAACCTATGAACTTATGGTAAAGTATGGATTACCAATAGAATTTGTAGTCAGTTGGAAGAGTAACTGCCAAAGCTCTGTATATGTGCAGCTAAGAAAATTAGTGTCATAAAATGTGGGACAAGTAATTCTCAAATGTTTGAAGGGGATAGACCACAAGGCTTTAAAATATTTTTTTAAACAGAAAGATGAACCAACATAAGCATTTGTGGTCTGTTTTTCATAAAATTTGTTAAATTTTTTCCCTTGTATTTCATAGCGCTGAAAACAAATTAAAGATTAAACTAAATAATTAATGGCTAACTGATCAGATTATATGAAATCATGATCACAAAATCTATTATTGATAAAGACGATTAAATAGCAGATATGGTTGGGTTATAGTTTAAAAGACTGTTTCATTTTGAAACCCAAACTACAACAAAATTGTTTGAAGCAGTTAACCTGTTTTTGTTTGAAGCAGAGTTTTTTTTTAAATTCATATCATTATTCCGTTTTTATTATTTTAATTATATATGGGTAATCTGACACATTACTAGGGTAATGCGAATTAACTGTAATCTAATCAAATAGAAGTGATTCCAATTGTCAGACCAATAATATTAGCTGGAAATATATGTAAAACATTTAAATGCAGCAGCTGTATATCTGAGGAAGTACAGAACATAAACATCCACATTGCTAGGACACATTAGAATAAATAAATTAAATCATTACCTGTTATTTGCTCTCAGCTTAAAAATAAACTGCTGAAAGAATTATCTCAAGTGCATTGTGTGAAACTGAACTCATTACTGTTGTCTTTTACACGATAAATTAATGAAAATCTGAAGCTATAAATAAAATTTTGTTTAACTGTTTTAGAGAGATTTATTCATGACCCCCCCTTTGCTTAACTGTTTTACAGTGATTTATTGATGATCCCCACACTACAAAACTTTACACATCTCTGGAAAAGAATAAAAACCTTATTTAAAAACAGTGATGGCTTTCTAACCATGAATGAATTGCACTAAACTCTAACCATACCAGTATGAAGTATATAATCAGCATATGTACACATAATATATCAAAAAGAAAAATTATATTTATTTCTTTATGTTGAAAATATTATTCACAAAAATATAATATTCTTTTGGATTGATTTATAGCATCCTCTAATATAACAGTTGCAATAACAAATTATACCGTGACTAGCAGCTCAGTGGCTTTATTGCTGAAAGTCACTTTCAGCAAACATGTGGTGTTACACTTTATCCACAGTTGTTTGACCATGGGGTAGGTATATATAAGTCTGGGGGTGGGGTCTCCCACCACAAGCAAGGTGCAGGTGGGCTTGATCCCCTGCAAAAAGCTTTATTGGTTCATAGGTTCATAGAAGGTTACTAGGCTAATGGTCCTCAAGACCATACAAGCCTAGCCATATTTATCCCAAGTTGCCCCAGTTGTTGGTGGTTAGGTGAGTGAAGTTCGCAGAGATAAGGGACTATGGTAGTTAATACTGACTTCCTCTCTCCAGGAGGGACATGGGCACCATACCAGGAGTGAATTTGCAGTCAACCATCCATTGATCTAGGTTGCGTTTGAAGAGGGTCAGGGAGGTGCTTTGTTTCACATGAATTGTAAGCGTGTTCCAGAGAAGTGGCAGTGTCTGGGAGATGTATCTATCTCTCCAGCATGACCTGTTCATGTCAGAGGCTAGGTTAAGATCCCTGGAGTGAGTGACCCTCTTCCAGCTTGATTTACAAATGTGTAGAATTTCCATTAAGGCCAGGTCAGAGACTGCCCTATACGCCAGGCACAGGCCACCCCTCACCAACCTGTAGGAGACATAATACAGTGACAGGGCTTTCAGTCTTACTGTATAAGACTTGTTTTGTGTACCCTGTAGTTTTTGAGGAGAAACCTCTGTGGTCTCTCCAGTTGTTGCAGGCGTCTGATGAGGTACATGCAAAAGAGAGTATTGTACTCAAGTACTGGTATGATGAGGGCCAAGTATAATGGAATTAGAACATCCTGTACCACTGGGTCTCTTCTTAGCGGGATGCTGTCAGTAATGTAATTAGCAGGGATGTCAGCTTTCCCAAAGGGTATACTAATGCGTTTTTGCATTTAGCTTTAATCCATGGATTTGGCACCAATCATTTATGTGGATTATCCCTGTCTGCAGTATATTAACATAACTGGTGTATTCAGTGATTGCTCCCAACTTGCAATCATCAGTGATCTTGGTTATCCACAGGCTGTCCACGTTTGCCTGGACTTCTGAGAAATAACTTCTGAACAATAAGGGGACTAGTACAGAATCCTGTGGTACACCACTGGTGACTGGTCTTTTTCTAGAAGTGAAGTCACCCGCTTTGACAGTATGTGTCCTGTCAGTGAGCCATTTGGCTACCCATCTGAAAATGTAGAGATTAATTTGTAATTGGGAGAGTTTCTGTATAATACCTGAGTGGTGGATTGTGTCAAATGCCTCTGCTAGATCAGGATAGGTGGCATGCACTGCCTTTCTGTCATCCAGGGCCTTGGTGACTTTTTCAAATAACTCATCCATGTTTAACAGGCATGATCTACCTTTCATGTATCCGAACTGGGATGGGTCCAGAGTTTGGAGATTACCTATGTTCTTGTTAATAAGTTCCATAATTATTCTTTTTATGGCCTTGCAAATGAGGCTAGTCAAGCTTATGGGCCTATAATTCCCAGAATTAGTTGATGGTCCCCTTTGTGCAGAGGGATTACTGTTGCTGTCCTCCATTCCACTGGAACATAGCCAGTTTGCAGGCTGTGGTTAAACAGGGTTCCAAGTGAGTCTGCTAGGTTATGTTTTAAGTTGTTTAAAAGGCAACCTGGGATGTCTAGTCCCATTGATGCTGTGTTTTTGGCCTTAGAGAGCACCAAAATGACCTGCTGTCTTGCAATAATAGGCTGAGGAATGATAGCAGGTATGCTTTGGGGATGACTGGAGGGGACAGGGGGGTGAAGTTTGTTCCAAATCTGTCAACTAGCAGGTAAGCTAGTACATCTGGCTGAGTATGGGTTGTGCTGTCTACTACTAGTTCAGTGCATAGCTGTGTATTCTCTTTTAGATTTTGGATGTAGTTAAAGAATGCCTTGTGATTATCCTTAGCTAGGGAGGCTATTTTTACTTTGTAATTAGCTTTGGAGGACTTGACAAGATCTCTAACTTGTTTAAGCTACAGAGGGATTCCTTCCCCTGCTGAGCCAGTTCACTCTTGTTTTTAGGATCATAGGGAATTACTAGGCTATCAACCCAGAGGTCATTTTAAGCCTAGCCATTTCAACTTAATGTAATACCGTGGAAGTGCTAGTCTACCCAAGATTGCATTTAGTGATGACTGCCCCATGTCCAGGAGGGTTGTGGGCATTATCAGTGGTAAGAATTTATGGTGCCACATCCACTCATCCAGGTTCCTCTTGAACATTGTCATAGAGGTGCTCTGTTTCACATGAATTGGTAGAGGTGCTCTATTTCATGTGAATTGGTAGCCAGTTCCAAAGATGTGGTAGTCACTGGGAGATAAATCTGTTCCTCCAGCATGTTCTATTTAAGTCACAGGCCATAATTAAGTCCAAGAAACATGTAGCCCTAGACCCATTTAATTTTAGACATTAGTTTCTTTCTCTTGTTGAATAGCCTGTTTATACTAGGGGTCCACTGACACCTTCAGAAGATCGACATCTAACTAAATATACCAACTCTGACAATGCACTACTGTGGGTGTAAGGGTCAAAGTTCAAGAGGATGGCCAAGCTGTTACTTACCTCACGTGAAATATTGGTCTTCCAGATGTCAGTCTTCTAGTCTCGGGCAACTAGGTGTCAGGTAAGCAAGTGGTCGGTCTACTGAAGTAGGCTTTTATATATATATATATATATATATATATATATATATATATATATATATATATATATATATATATATGTGTGTGTGTGTGTGTGTGTGTGTGTCTGTGTGCATGTGTGTGTGCATGACATTTAATGTACTAGGATCAATTCTGAAAGTTCAGAAAATGTGATTATTTATCTATCTACCTTTTTTTTGCTTTTGTTAATTTAAGTAGTCCCACTAGGTGCGTTCAATTGTCAGAGAAGTCTGTAGTTATGACCAGGAGTAGTTTGACAAGGACACTCTAAAAATTCTGCTACTCAGCAGGGGGTGCTTTAGCAATGCTTCTTGTCATGAAACATGGAGGCGAGCTCCATGCTGATGTGGATGTACTTAATGATAGTAACATCACAGGTGCACTAAAGGATGATATTATGCTAAATGAGGTGGCCTTCCATTAGGAACACTGCAGTGGATGATTGCAGTATCAGACTCTTAGGCTGCAATACTGGACTCTGTTTTTTGCAGAAGTAATGGAACAAGGTATGGCAGAGTATCAGGCTGCAGAACAGGAAGAAGAAGAGCAGCCATTTGGGAGGCCAGGTGTTGTGAGTAGTGCAGGTAAGTAGTGAGGAAGATGTAGAAGTGGCTGTTGATATCCTGTCCCAGGTACATCACCAAGAAGGAAGGTGAATTCTCTCAGAGAAGCAGTGCAAGTCTTCTTTGCATCAGTGAAAGCCAGAGAACAGAGATTCAGCAGCTACAAAACAAAGGAACATGATTTTATTCTGATACAAAGGGTAAGAGACTCTACCTCCCAATAAGTATTGTCTTTGAATTAATCTTGTTGCATTTTTTTAGTCCCAACAAATAATGCTCAATGTTTAATGTATGCATATCAAAGTCAGACATTCAAGGAATTTACGGCCAATTAATAGTGGATGATAGAGCCTCTTACCAAGCCATTTGTCAGTGCTCTTTTTAAAGGATTCAGTTTATCCACCTTCCTTGCTCTTAAGGATATTCCACAGCTCCCTGTTCTTTCTTTAACCTTTTCCATCCAAAATAGAGTCTTGGTGTTTTGGTCGGTAACATGCCCCTGGTTGTTTCTATGCCCAGAGGGTGATTTGTAAATTAGTGATTAACTAGATATATATGGATTGAAAATCTTCCACACAGAGAAGTTTCTTACACTGTTTTGTATTTGGACTCACTAAATTTGTTTAGTGGGTTGTTTGAGACTTTGGGGATACCACGGAGATTACTTGTTTTTTTTTTTTGTATAATAAAATCAGATTCCTCCTAACAAATCTATAGTTAATCTATACTTAATCATAAAAAGGCATAACTGTTCATTTAGTCTTGGAGCTAGAACTCAAGTGCTTAACTACCAAAATCTGTTTAGTAAGGATTTTGGACTCAACCTGAATAAAGAGTAGATGCAGGCTGCAAAACAAGACTCTAGAGTATGTCTAATGATAGTTTTAAATGGTGGTATAAGTCGCTCAGTATTGTGTGTAATTTATTCCGAATGATAGAGTAGCAACTTCAAATAACTGATGACATGTTGGCTTCAGACTTAAAAGATTTGTAAATAACTACTTCAACATCCCTAACAGAGTAGGTTTCAATCAGGATGGCACTGTTTAGAGAATATGGGTAACAAGGATTATTTGTCCCAAAATGAATGAATTTTGTTTTTGTTGTACTAAATGCAACATTCTTCGTCATTGCCCAAAGATGAAGAACATCCAGGTGTTTTACTCATACAAGTTTGAGGGAACAATCCATTCTGTTACTTTGAGGCAAGAAAAGACAAAAACAACAATACATTCATAGAAGAAAGAAGTGGAGTATGTAAAAAAGGACATTGCAAGTAGTAAAAAGAATTATTAGATCAAAAATTTTGTAAAAGGGAGGGTGGTGGAATAACTGGTGAATAATAAGGAAAAGGCTTCTAAAGTGTCTCTACCAGAAATAGATCAAAGTAAAGATACAATGCCAGGTTTAGCTGATAAAGAGTATGAATTTTATGAAAGATTAAATATGGAAAAATACATCATTGGCAGAAATTTTTATGGAATGGATGGTTAGCAGGAAAGAAGGATGGGAGAAAGTATATGAAGGTGAGATCACATTTGTAAATAATAATGGGAATTACAAGCTACTTCAAAACCAAAGACCTGTCTTCATTTGGGTGCAGATTACAGGACACTGACAAAAATGTATTACGTAAAATAGAGAAAGATTGGAGTATACAATTCAAAGAAGGCATGAGAGACATAAGTAATAAAATAACAATACTTCCAACTCCAAACCACAACTGGAACCACTGAAAAAGTAATACAATGTTTATACAAATTATCATATGCTGGGTAAGAAAAATGCAAACCCTCCAGCACCACCAATGCTGCACTATTAGTTTCAGTACTAGAACTTAAATTCAAGAACCTGGTGTGGGGATAGAATCTGCAGCCTTCTTCAAATCAGAGTGTGCTACCTTGTGGACCATGACACTACATAATTATGGCTGCGAATGGTGACAAATGTGTATTTACTTCTATGTTTATTTTATCTGTTCTAACTCACTTTATGTGAACAAAGCCACTCAGGTGCTATGTGAGTCTTCACTGAATATGTATAGTCTCAGTGACTGCTCCTTTAAAGGCTTTTTCAAGAAAAAAAAAAAGGAATGGAGTTTGACCCTAGACCTAACCCTTCAAAATGTTATCATCTTCCTTGATGTCTGTTAAATATGTACTCATTTGGAAGTTACTTTTTGGATGTTTTGTGCAGTGTGGCCTACGTATTGCACTTATACTACATGAAGCAGTTTACTATACCCTTGTTCACTTAGCAGATTTTTATGGTTCAAGAACAAGCTCTGCCTTTTTCCTAGGCTACTCTTGAGCCAGGTCAGTAAGTCATTAGTACTATTAGTGTCCTAGCAGCCTTTGTTTTGGTACACAGTGGTGATACCCAGTCACATCCTATCTACAGCTTTCATTCTTGACACTGGGATACTAAATGTCTAGTATCTTTTTTGCCCCCTACCTTTTCACAGACATTAGTGCTGCAGAATCTCCCTCTGTTTATATCATTGAGTTTTCCACTGACAAATTCTGAACAAAGACATTGGTTATGGAAGAAAATCTGACCATTCTTTTATATACAAAAGAGCCAATTTTAATTAATAAAGTGTTTATCAATAAATTGATTGTGGAAGAAAGTTACATCATTATTTTATATGGAAATAACCAATTTTAATTAATAAAATGGTCTTTTTAGAAGGAAATGTTTTTTTACCAGCTGGGTTGGCTTTTTATTGCCCCTCCCCCAGCCTTTTCACATGAATTAATATCTGAAACTACTTAACATTTTGTCCATGAAGCACAGGCATATTCTTTGGTGCCCCTCCATGAACTAGAACTACGTCAGACCAAAATCTAATACTGCAGTCCACAGGTTTGTACTACATTTGTACTAGAAATCCAACATCAACATTTGTTCTGATTTTTTTTGCTCTTTTTCAGAAAAAGAACATTTATTTGATATTTCATGTTTCATATTTAGGGGTTGGGAGGGTGGCCTAATGGTTAAGGTGTTTGTCTTACAAACACAAGGTGCAGGGTTTGAGTCTCACAAAAGATAATTGGCTAGGCTTAAAATGGCTCACAAGGGCAGTTAGCCTAGTACTAACCTATGTTCAACATTTAGTATAATAATATCTTATAGACTGCTACACATGGGTCTTTATCCCCTCTATAAATTTGTACCAACTAGTACTGACTAATCTGGTCAATAAAATGTTATAACTAAATAAGAAATTAATACATAACTTCTTAATGTCATAGCCAACAGGCTTTTAGTTGCCCTTCCTGACTGAACCCAGTTCTTAATCCATGGCTGCATTATATTGCAGTTTTGTGCTGAAATACTTGCTATGTAAATGCATTTCCAAGGTTAAAGCTGTGTGTGTATTTGCCATTATAATTTATTAATAACACCATGGCAATGATGAAAACTTTTACTAAAATAAGCAAACAAATAAATAAATAATAAATAAATAATGCCACCAAATCTATGAGCCTTCCTGTAATAAGGTGAATGTAGTCATATAGCTTAGGATGTTTTCAGAGGTTTGAAACACTCCTCATTTTACCTTTTTCAAACTTTGATGTGCAAGGTAGTTTACATAAAGCCTGAAGGGAGATATCATAGTCATTGTGTACCACTCCACAAGAAAGATATGACAGTTTTAGCTATTGTTATTCATCAGAACATCTTTACATTTTTAGCAAAAGTATTGAAGATAACAGCAGTCATGTAATAATATATATTTTGGCAAATTCAGCCTTGCTATTGTTTTAATGTACTTTGACATAGAATGTACCTTCATCTCAGCACACCTCTAAAAAGCAGTTTGTATTATTTTTAGAAATTTTCTTTGCCACCTGATAGAGGATTTAGCATTTACAAAATTTAACAAGTAAAATACTGTGTAAGTTCATGATGTCAGGTCACAAAAATAGGACATTGAACAGCTGAGGCAGAATTATAGAAAACCGCTGAAGTTAGAGCTTGCTAAATCTTGCAAATATAGCTTTATTACTAGTGTTTTTGAATCATTATATCAATAAATTAGTATAGACACACACACACACACACACACACACACACACACACACACACACACACACATATATATATATTTATATGTGTGTGTGTGTGTGTGTGTGTATATATATATATATATATATATATATATATATATATATATATATATATATGCATTCCTTCAGAGCCTATTATGAAAGTGACTCACTGCTTTTCAGATCTGAGCCAATTTTTTTTTTGCACTTGAAGGCATTTCATGGAAATAATGCATTGAATAAGGGCAGACAGTATCACCAATATTTATTTATTTATTCCTTGAACTTTGTTGATAAGGTAGTATGAATGTGCCACATTGAACTCCATCAAATTCATACAGAAAAAAATGAATGTCTTTGTGGAAACACTACAGTTTGCTGTGTCCTGTTTTGCTGATGCTTAATGTACAGATTTTATCATCTTGGTTAATTTAGTTTTGCCTTTATCATGGGTGTTGCGTCACATGAATTGAAGAACCAGGAATAAAACTTTTTTCCCCACTATCTTCTAGTTTGTGTATCCTTAGAGGCAAGCGTGGATACTGAGGTTCAACAGTTTGGTGCAGGGGTTAGCAGCTACATTAATAGCTAAACACAATGCATCACAGCACTAGAAACAGCATTTAAACTGTTTCTAGTACTGTGGTACATTATGTGTTTAGCTATTCTAGGGTAGCATTGTTGTAGTGTATGAGATTTCATTACAGATTCTGATTTTTATGAATAATGACTGCCCATTTATTATTGCAATAGCCACAAAAGCATCCTATAGCAGCACCAGAAATGTTTTTTTTTCCTTGCTGCTGCTTTTCCTGTTTGTGAGTGATATATACCCCATGTTGCTGTATCTTGGTGCAATAATATCTATCGTGGAAAGGAACTAAGCAAACAAGCATTCATTTTCTTTCTCTATATATTCCTCTTCATCCATCGATAGTTCTGGTTATACATACATAGTTTGCATTTTGACTTGTTTAGTTGCCTTTCTTCAAGTAACCACTCGTGCTTGGCCATTACATTTCATAATTAGTAGAAATTGAAGTTTGCAGTTTAAGTAAAGAAACCCAAGAACTAATGCATTATTGTTATTAAGAAAATCGTTGATTTGGTATCTGTTGGTAAAAGTTATTCATAATAATCGTAAACTTGAATATGACCTCCCCTCATAGCCTCAGTATCAAAAACAAACTCTATATGTATTCAAATAATCACCAATAGCATTTAAATATTTATTACTTAGACAACTAAAATGAACACCACTGTAAAACTTAGAAAAAAGCAAAATGTCTCTGTGTTCAGCAAAGGGTTGAGCTTCTCCTAGGATCCTAACTACTCAAACTCTTAGTCAACCAGATGTATTGTCCATTAGCAGCTAAATTAATTAGACAACCACCCTCTTACAGCATCAGAAACTATGGCCACTGTGTTCCAATACTGCAACCCCCATAGCTAAACTCTGTTCTATAGATAAGTGCTTTTCCATGCTAGGTTGCAAAAACTTGAAAAGTAATCATCCACAAATAAAAAGATCTTATCTTATCCAAAATTTAGACCTTGGCTAAAGACCTACCGTATCTCTTCAGCCAGATGTCATTGTCTCTTATCCAGCCACACCACCTAACCTGAGCTCCATCTCTCTCTCTTTCTCTTAATAGTAGCAATTTTACTGTCCCTCATATGGCAGGTACTAATGCCCAGTTTCCACTTCTCATTTGCATAATCTTTAGCTTAATACGCCTTCCCTTTCCAACTACTCACAGTCTCTAACATCCATCACTTAACTCACCTCTTCTGTCTTTCCCACTTAGACAACACACAGTTGAAATTATCACCGAGGCACCTCACTTTCACATGAGATTTGTCTTGATTTATAAATATGTATGTCACAATTGTAGATGCTCTTTATATTTTTATTAGTTGATAATGGCATTTTGCAGATGTGTATGTTCATTATAGGCATTTTGCAGATGTGTATGTTCGTTATACTCTTGCTGTCTCTCAGTAAATGTAATTCTGAATATCTTTGTATTCCCCAGGATGAGACTGAAATTGGTCAGTTGTGATCAGTGCTCTACCCCAGTAAACAAATTTTAAATAGACTCAGACTGTTTAAGAATATCTTATAATATATAGTTTGCAATCTATAGGAGAGAGGGTAATGAATGCTGAACATTTCTCTTATTTTCTGATATACAGAAACTCATTTGGTAGCAGGATCTGCATGGCCTCTCTGTTAATGAGCAAGAAAATCTAATTGTGAAATCATGACATTCTGTAGGAAAGTTTGAAGTTAATCAGCCACCATGCTTTCAACATTTCCTGAACATTAATGTTTAATACAGAAAATTATATCCTATGCAGCAGGGCCAGCCTGAAGGAGACTAGAGACTACAAAGTGGTGACAGGGGAAAGCGTAGTTAGGCAGCATAGCATGGTGGTCTGTAGGATGATGTTGAAGATCAAGAAGAGGAGGAGGAGAGTGAAGGTAGTGCCACAGATCAAATGGCGGAATTTGAAAAAGGATGACTGTAAGGTGGAGTTCAGGGAAGAATTAAGACAGGCACTGGGTGGCAGTGAAGAGTTACCAGATAGCTGGGCAGCCACAGCAGAGGTGGTAAGGGAGACGGCTGGAAAGGTGCTTGGTGTGACATCTGGACAGAGAAAGGAGGACAAGGAGACCTGGTGGTGGAATGAGGAAGTACAAGAGAGTATACAGAGGAAGAGGCTGGCAAAGAAGAAGTAGGATTGTCAGAGAGATGAAGAAAGTAGACAGGAGTACAAGGAGATGAGGCATATGGTGAAGAGAGAGGTGGCAAAGGCTAAGGGCAAGGTGTATGGTAAGTTGTGTGAAAGGTTGGGCACTAAGGAGGGAGAAAATGACATGTACCAATTGGCTAGACAGAGGAAAAGAGCTGAAAAGATGTGCAGCAGGTTAGGGTGATAAATGATAATGAGGGAAACTTACTCACAAATGAAGAGAGTGTGTTGAGCAGATGGAAAGTGTACTTTTGAAGGACTGACAAATGAAGATAATGACAGAAAGGAAAGGTTGGATGATGTGGGGATAGTGAACCAGGAAGTGCAATGGATTAGCAAGGAGGAAGTAAGGACAGCTATGAAGAGGATGAAGAATGGAAAGGCTGTGGGTCCAGATGACATACTGTGGAACCATGGAGGTGTTTAGGAGAGATGGCAGTGGAGTTTTTTATCAGATTTTTTAACAAACTCTTGGAAAGTAAGAGTATGCCTAAGGAATGGAGAATAAGTGCATTGGTACCAATTTTTAACAGTAAGGGTGATGTGCAGAGCTGCAGTATGAGCAGCCACAGCATGACGTTATGGGAAAGAGTAGTGGACGCTAGGTTAAGAAGGGAGGTGATGATTAGTGACCAGCAGTATGGTTTCATGCTGGGAAAGAGCACTACAGATGCCATGTTTTCTCTGAGAGTGTTGATGGATAAGTATAGAGAAGGTCAGAAGGAGTTGCATTGTGTCTTTGTGGACTTAGAGAAAGCATATGACAGAATGCCTAGAGAGGAGTTGTGGTATTTTATGAGGAAGTCAGGAGTGGCAGAGAAGTATATAAGAATAGTACAGGATATGTACGAGTGCAGTGTGACAGTGGTGAGATCTGCAGTAAGAGTGATGGATGTATTCAAAGTGGAGGTGGGATTACATCAAGGATCAGCTCTGAGCCCTTTCTTATTTGCAATGGTGATGGATAGTTTGACAGAAGAGATCAGACAGGAGTCCCCGTGGACTATGATGTTTGTGGATGACATTATGATCTGTAGTGAGAGCAGGGAACAGGTTGAGGAGACCCTGGAGAGGTGGAGCTATGTTCTAGAGAGGAGAAGAATGAAGATCAGCAGGACTAAGACAAAATATATGTGGGTGAATGAGAGGGAGGATAGCGGAATGGTGAGGATGCAGGGAGTAGAGTTGGTGAAGGTGGATGAGTTTAAATACTTGGGATCAACAGTTCAGAGTAATGATGAGTGCAGAAGAGAGGTGAAGAAGAGAGTGCAGGCAGGGTGGATTGGGTGGAGAAGAGTGTCAGGAGTGATTTGTGACAGACGGGTACCAGTAAGAGTGAAAGGGAAGATCTACAAGATGGTAGTGAGACCAGTTATGTTATACGGTTGAAGACGGTGGCACTGACAAAAAGACAGGAGTCAGAGCTGGAGGTGTCAGAGTTAAAGATGTTAAGATTTGTAATGTGTGTGATGAGGATGGACAGGATTAAAAATGAGGATATTAGAGGGCCAGCTCAGGTTGGATGGTTTGGAGACAAAGCCAGAGAAGGGAGGTTGAGTTTGTTTGGACATGTGCTGAGGAGGGATGCTGGGTATATTGGCAGAAGGATTCTAAGGATGGAGCTGCGAAGTAAGAAGTAACGAGGATGTGGTGAGAGAGGACATGCAGGTAGTTGGTGTGACAGAGCAAGATGCAGAGGACAGGAAGAAATGGAAACAAATGGTCCACTGTGGCCTCCCCAAATGGGAGCAGCCGAAAGAAAAAGAAGAAGAGAAAAGTAATTTATCAGTGCATCATATTTTATAGTGTGATGCCCATGCAGTGGCCCAGCAATTAAGGAGCCTCAATCCTTACCACTAACACCAGTGAGGGGTGTCCATATAGGGAAAGGATAATAAATACACACACAGTAAAGTACAATTTCCTTTAAGAGCACACAGAGATCACAGTCAGTCTGGGGATGGTTTCTCCCTTTCTCTCCAGGTCCCCAATAAGAATCCCCACTGGCACAGCTATAGGATCCAGATCTCAGCCTAGTGGGCAAACTAAAACCTCCAGCACCTTCTCGGTCCAACCAGTGCTTCATGTCCCTGCCCAAGTAGCTGACACACACACACACACACACACTTTGAGATAAGAGTTATATACAACCACAGAGACACTCCTGGGGAAGGTTGGCACAGGTTCTCCAGCTGTGCCCCTTTTACCCAGACTATACAGTAGAAATCACTACCACCACCCAGCTAATATTTATCAGCTACTCAAAGGCCCTTAAAAGGGTGTCTAATTATTACTGTGCGATATTATTATCCAAATGGTAAGCGCAGCCTAACAGTCAAGATGTATTTGGAGTGACTTGGTACAGTATCACTATATATTCAGTGTACTCTTAGAGCTTAAATTGTCATTACACAAAACAGCCACAGTTGAAATGTTTAAAAATATTTAATAATAAATAATAACAACAACACAAGACAATACTTCTTACTACACAGTGCTAGTCAAGAGTTCAGAGATCACAGAGAAAAGTTTTAAATAATACCGTAGAAAAGTTCTGACATCACAGAAAAACACTTAGTCTAATCTTCCTAATTCCTAGCTATTTCTAAGAGAAAACACTAAAGTCTAAGATCCTACTTACATGTAGATACAGGCAGTGCTGGTCATGTTGGATGTTCTCAAGACAAAATGCTCTCATTCCTTCTGTCCTTAAATTGATAACACAGTACCACTGATTCATTTCAGATTATATCATTTCTTTCTGGTTCTCAGGCTAACAGACTCTCAGAGGTTAATAGGCCCTTTGATCTTGCAGCTGGTCAGGAACCAGAGCAATAAAATAAATTCTACATAAAAATTCTGGCCATTTAACTCTGGCCTCAAAACAATAGGTAGACTTCCTTCATCCAGACATATCGGCTCCAAGTTTTGACATCAAAGTATTGACTTGTCAGCTTTGTTACAGCAGAGTGCACTGTTGTTACAGTTTTGCAGTTCCACATTTAACACCATTTCTTCCCATTTAAGAGAACAAGCCTGTGGCTTATATTAAAATTTACAAATGACAGAATTATCTACAAAATTATATCTGGCTAGGCTGGCAGCCTTTACATATCTTCGCATATAGTTTTTCTGATAACTTGTACTTATGCAGGTGGCATATTGTTTCCTCAGCAGGTGGTACTCTACAAGAAAAAGGACCCTTAAATAACAGGGTGTGGTTCAGTGATTAGTGCTCATGACTAATGTGTAAGATGACCAGTGGCTGTGTCAGGTCATCATCTGAGACTCCACATTACGGCTGAGTGTGCCTCCTGATGTTTCTGCAGTTATCTCTTATTGCACCTCTAGGCATCAAATATTGCTCGTTCATATTTGCATTAATAATTCCAAAACCATGCTACATACAAGGTGTCAGAATATTTTAGCTTGAAGCATACATGATGGCAAATACAACTGCATTGATATTTGACCTCTGTCAATGATTATTTGTTAGAACTCTATAGTGATAACTTCATTTTAAAGGCTCAAGCTGCACATACTGGGAGTTAAAGATGCACACTGAAAAGAGCTGTACTGGAGAGAATGGGTTAAAGAAAAGACCAAACCGATGTTATCTCTGATATGCTTTGATCTTTGAACCTACCTGCAGTGTCATTAATCAATGTATTTACAAACACACACGCACACACACACACACACACACACACACACACACACACACACACACACACATGCATACAAAATAGCAGTATAGTCAGTTTCTTCTTCCACCTGTATAAGCTAATTGTTTACTTCTACTTCTCAGTAACCACAGTCATGGTGCACTTCCACACACAGACAGGAAATGTATTTGCTTTTTACATTACTGTTCTGTAGACCACCACTGATACCATATTTCTCAATCCAATTAGAGTTCATTTGAATTTAATTACCTGCCACTGGTGGCCGTCATGTCATAATGAAAAGTTATATCTGAAGCAAGCTGCAGCTCCTGCTTATTTCAACTGAATTAGAAAAAAAAGACAAATGTGCACAGGCTCCCATCCTTCTGTTTACCTCCCCTCAATTCCAGTGTGCACCATTCATATCAAACTCATACATTTATAGCAACAATTTAACTTTGCTACGTGTTTGTAGCACATATGTTTAACAAATGTGGGCTTTCAGAATAAAAAAACAGGGGAAGTAAACATATCTATGTATGTCTGTGTATCTTTGACACTGACTCTGACTGAACTCTGATACTTTTACCAATCAGAAAAGATCTAGAACTTGTAGACTACAGCTGTTTGACACAAACATACAAGGAGACTATACAAGGGACTGAAATACAACTGAAAATATCCTCATATACACTCTCACATCCAGAATGAACATGTCAAAATATCACAGTAAAACACACTACTGAAAACAACACATACAGTGAAGTCAGAATAGAAGTACGTGTTTGGGATGGCTTTGTTAATTTACTTTGAATTTTGAATAAAAAGATCCTAATTTATGTCTAGGCATTCTGTCATAAACATGTCAACTATCCATAATTTTGCAGAATGTCCAGATTTTTCCCTCTTATTTTGGTTTGTTTCTCATAGAATTTGTGTTTTTCTGGCAAATTATTGAGGATTGCATCACCAAATAATGACAGACATTTGAGTTTCAGACTTCATATTCTTCAGAAATAGTTTACAAAGTGTAACAGTACATCTACTGCCAAAAGTTAGCCCGTTGTTCTTCTTCATCTTTTTTAAATATACACAGCACAGTCTGCCTGCTGAAGAACTCTCGTATTTTACATAAATGTTTACAGCAGTAAAGGTGAAATTAAATTATGGAGACAAACCGAAATAATGGAGACTATTAAGAGTTTCCTTCTTAATCTGGCAGAGCATTAACATAAAATGCAGTGTACTCCTTTTCTGTCCAATGTTTTGTACAGAAAAGGAAGAGTGTGTTTTATGTTGAGACTCTGACAGGATGAGTAGGGAAATTATTAGTCTTCATTTCTCCGTCCTTCTACACATTGTTTTCATTTTCTTCTCTTGTAATGAGTTCCTTGATAGTGGGAAAGCAGTTGGTACATGCCCTACTAATTATATAGCCATCACATTCAAAAGTCAAAATTAACTACGGTTTTGCAGGGCGGTTAAGTATGCATTATGCTTATCTACTAGCAATTATTAATTAATTTTGGTTAAGCCCAAATTACATCTTCTTTTAAAGTGTTTATGGTTAAGAATGGTATTCTTTCCTGTTTCTTTGACAGTAACACTTCTCGAATCCAGCCACACCATATTAGTAAATGTAATCATTCATTTCTCTTTTATGGGAGAGGATGTTGCATGATGTAATCTTGTGGAGGGATGAACTGATGAGCTTCTAGGTTCTTCAGTTTCAGTGATTTCATTTTGATATAACTGCTATATGCTTGATTCATTGTAGGATAATTTTTGTCGGAGTGTGCTTTTTAAAGTGTACTATGGCTGGTTCTTGATATGGCTATAATTTTAATGCAGAAGTATGACAATCTAAGGTTTCCTTAACTCCAAATATATACTGTCGCACCATGTTTTAAAAGCTAAAGAAACAGTGCATATTTTTGTAATTTTGTTTAGATTTTAGGAAGAGAAGGGTTTGAATTTTAGTTGTGAAAGCTTGATAGGACTGGTTCCTAAACAAAAATGGTTCTGCCTTCATTTTTATAAAATCTGAGTTTATTGAGTCAGTATTTTACTTATAACAATGTGGGGTTCAGAATGGTTTTGACTTAATGATATTTCCTTAAATAAAATTCTGAGTTTTTTCTTTATGAAACTTAATTGGAACTGGACAGGGCTATACATCTAAACTCAGGCACAGCGTTACCTTTCATTTTTTGAGGAAAGGTTATTATAAGGGTGGCAGTGGAATAGCAATTACAGGTGCCTTAAGGGACTGTCTTTCTCTGCTGACCACTTAATGAGAGCCTTAGATGCACCAAAGCACAAAGAATTCATTCATCTGTGTGAGAATGTGTTTTCAGGTCTAGACACAGGAGAGAAAATGTTGTCATCTTTCTCTGAGCTTTGATGTTGGCTGTCACATATTCTTGACAGAAACCCATGAGACTTGACCTCTGATATCATGGTTTGAATTCTTTCTGTTTGTCAAAGTATATTAAGCAGCACAGGAGATTCTTTATGGCAACAAGGTTTCATTATATGTGGAGTCTTGGCAGGGTTTAATTATTTTTATTCATATTTGTGGCACATATGCTACTGAGGAAATATAATTCAAAGGGATTCTGTATGTACAGTTTCCAGTTTAATTAAGGCATAGGACAATAACCATCTGTAGCTAGAGTTTTCCTTTGTGTATTTAAGGGTTGTGACTATGAAATATGAATCTCATCTGTACTTTCGATGTAGTTAATACTTGTTACTGAATTTAGTAAGCGGCTTGATGTTGCAGATGCATGCTAATATCTCATGATTTAATGAGTAGTTACATCTTCTGTAACTAATATGACTAAAGCTGAAGGCATGAGGACATCTCAGAAATCTAAACTTTCACAGGCTGTTAAGTATCTCCACCCTTTCCCTACAATGCACCATTCTAGTTTTCCTTCCAGATATATATTGTCATGTAAAATGCTTGGATGATCTTCAGATGGCCACAGGGTGCTGCTATAAGTCTATGAACTGAAAGAGTTGTCTGATTTAATTCTTGTTGTATCTTGATAATTTAATTTGTTTCTTCTTTTTTCTTTTTTTACCACTTTCCAAAAAGATTCCTGTGATAGTTGATAGAGAGTTGTGGGCCAAGACCTGCCTGAAAGTTTTTAACTTTACTAGCTAGTGTGCTGCTACTTATGTAAGCTAATTTTTATTTCTTGCTGTTCAGTTTTGCTGTTTTTAAAAGTTAAATAAAACATATTTCTTTTCTGTTACTGCTATTATACCTAATAGTTATATGACTTCTTATACACTTATTAAAGTAGTTTTTGCTGTTTCTAAATTTTAAAGTTGTTCTTTTGTCTTGCTAATGGAGGACATTTATGCTTGTTTATGCTGTGAGTCTGTTTGCTGTTGGTTACATAGCTGGACGATGGCCCTTGTTTAATCATGGAGCCATGCAACATGCATCCCATAGCTGTACCTGTGCAGGAGAAATCTCTCTGGAGGACAGGAACAGGAGAGAAAATTTCTTTGCAGAACAAGCACAAGACGTGTGTAATTTGTCGAGGGGAGAGCCACATCCCTTCTAAGGGTGAAATGTATACAACTTTTTCCGTTTCCACACTCAG
This sequence comes from Protopterus annectens, assembly GCF_019279795.1. Classification (NCBI taxonomy): domain Eukaryota; kingdom Metazoa; phylum Chordata; order Ceratodontiformes; family Protopteridae; genus Protopterus; species Protopterus annectens. The sequence continues at coordinate 698,078,997 of NC_056741.1, forward strand.
TAGCAGAAAGTATAGGTTGCAGTGTAATTTATGCATTATGTTCTTGTCAATTTGAAGCACAGACACAAAATATTTTGTTCAACTCAGCACACTTTTGTCCTTTAGACTGGAGGCCCCCTCAGTCTTGAAGCACCCACCTGAAAGTCTTCTGTTGAATCTTTTAAAAACAGGAATACAGTTTGTTAGTCTCCTTTCCTGTAGCTGCGGTGGCTTCAAAGAGTATGAAATCTGTAATAACAAGATTCTTTTCAAAGCAATTGAAAAATCTATGCCTGATATTACTATAAAGGTTGTAGAGAAAGCTGCCTTTTTCACAATTGTACAGGCCACTTTTTCCACTGACATTGTCACTGCTGACTCAGTGCCAGATATGGTTGCCAAAATAACAGAATTCTTGACAACAGAGACCTTCAGTATTGATGTGAGGCCTAAACCTGTAGTGCTTGATTTTAATTAGGAGAAATTTGAAGAAGCCTTGAATTGAGCACAACACAAATTTTCTGCATCACTTTGCTTTCCAGGTTTTTGGTAGGAGACAGGGAAATAACCACTGCCTACACTCCCCAAATGAGGACATCCAATGTCAATGCCCCAACCTTTATCAGTTACAAAGGTGTTGGTATAGAGTTCTATATCAGCAGGCTCAGTGCTAACACTGCTTAGCTTCAGTGTCTCTGTCAGTATTGAAGTTACTGACCTCAACATCAAAACAAATAACAGTATGGAAAAACCCTAGTAACCAAATACATTTCCAGAAAAGCCATGGGTTGCATAGTAAGGTGTCTCATGGCAATCTTCCTATGGGTGGCCATCAGAAGGCTTGAGGTCTTGTTCTGCTAGTCTACTTGGGAGATGTAAGGGGTCATTTGTCCTTCCACCTATCTGCATGGACAGTGTGTAAGGACAATCATATCCATAGAATGTGAGATACTTTTTTTTTCTATCCCAGTTTATACATTCCTGCTAGGTGTCCTACTCTATCAGAAGAAAGGGCAAATACAGAAATCTATGCCACTTAAATAAAAGGGCCATTCTAGAGGTCCCACCAGTCCCAGTCCTTTCTAGTGTCAAAAAAGACAATGGACCTCATGTTATTTTTAGATATTACTGGTCTAAGCAATTCATTCACAAGGGAACCTTTCAAATAGTCTCAATGCAATCTGCCCTTCTTTCTCTGCCATATAGCAATTGCATATGCTCTTTAGACTTCCAGGACACTCATTTCCACATAACAATCATGTATGAATGCAAGACAGTCATTATTACTTCTGGATTCCTTAATTTGGCTTCACATCGACTCCAAAAGGTGGTCATCAGATGCATGTCTGGGGATGCAGTGCACTTATATCTGCAGGAGGTCAATGTATTCTTATATACGAGACCTTTTTCCTAAATGATTGATATATGAATAACTTACTATCCACAGGAGAGTTTCTGATCAGCGTGTTTCATTCTCTGGGAAAAGTGGTGAGCCTTGCAAAACTCCTGATGCAGCTGCTTAGTTACTCACATTTATAATCTGCTGTTTGGGCACCTAATTGTACAGAGTGAGAATCAACGTAGACAGAATTCATGCTCATCTATATATTATGCACTTCATAGATCCTCCACAGCCACAACTTACTTTTGCCTCAGAGCCACAGATCTTCATGTACGATTCCACATCATAGTTCTCCAGAGGATTCCTCAGATCCAATGGTGTCAGAATGCAGATATTCTGAAGTACAAAATCCACATCTATCAGGCCAGCAAATACAATCTGAAATGGTGGCCAGACACCAAAAATACTTCATTTGGCAATCTCTTTTACTCCCCACCCTTGACATGCATGCCATAGGGTGGAGGTGGACATTTCTATGGGCAAACAGTTCAGAGTGCCTGAACATCACTGAAACCTTCCTTTCACATCAGTGTACTGGACATTAGAGTTACCTTACTGACCCACCAAGCATTCAAAGACTGTTTCCTAGTGGTAGTACTTACCATGCAGATAAATAACATGACAGTAGTATGGTACATTAGCAAGCAAGGTAGAACACGATCTTACCCTGTATACCAAGAAGTTGTGAGAGTTTGGGAATGGCTAATGTCCAACAGTCATTGTTTTGCTGCCATTCATATCCCAGAGAAGTCAAATTCCTTGGCAGACAGGCTGAGCAGATGACAGCTACTAGCCCAACGAGTGGTCCACCAGCTCCTCAATGACAAGCAGGACCTTTCTAGAATGAGGTGATTTGTTTTTATTCCTAACCAGCAACAATTAGAGGGACTTCTTTTCTCTGATTTCAACAGGGAAACACTGCCCAAAATAACCTGGCACAGAAGTGGTAAATTGGCCTCCTTTATACTTTTAACTATTTATTCTAATGTCAGAACTTCACAAAGCTTTAGTCATCCTCAGAACTTCTTACTTGCCCAATCAGATCTGGTTCCCACTTCTTTTGCTTCATGTGTTGCAGAAGTCTCTGATCTTGAGACCCACGATAATCCGTTGGGCAAATATCACCCAGGCATTTACTCTCTATGGCTCTCTACTTGGCTTCCCTACTTCCATTAGTTGCTAGTTAATTGGTGAGTACTAGGCAGTCCATCTGCAAAGCATTACAAGACTAGCCAAAAACCCTATTTAAGGAGGGCAAGACAAGAAATACTGCAGGGAATTTAAGGCTGCCCATCCAATTATCTAAGCTCACCTTGAAGGTGACAGAGGTGCTACTCTCCTTGGCATCTAGTGGAAGCTTGTTCCACAGCTGAGGGATACATTGGGATATGAATCTATCATGCCAATGTATCATATTTATATGTTGATTAAGGCTTGGCTCCTTTAACCGAGTATTTGAGGTTCCATTAATTCTGCGAAGGAATAGGAGGACAAATAGGTTTCAGTCTTTTATGGCAAAGGCTAGGCACAGATCTCCATGGAGGAGACAGTAAGAGAATGCATACAGAGAAAGGGCTTACAGTTTCTCATGATGATTAAGATTTTATAGGCTCATAGGTAAGTACTAGGCTAGCTGCCCTTGTGGGCCATTTTAAGCCTAGCCATTTTCCCGCAAAGGGGATAATCAAACCCTGTATTTTGTGTCTGTGAGATAAATATCTTAACCATTATGACAACCCTTCCCAAAAGTGTATGGGATATACTGTATTTGAACCCAGGATTATGTGCATGGCAGTCCTACACTAGCACTTGTTGCCACAAGAGAGTTAATAAATAGGTTCTTAGACTTAAGCCTAGCCAATCAACCCATGTGAGAATCAAACCCTTCATCTTGTGTCTGTAAGGCAAATATCTTAACCATTAACCATTATGGCAGCCTCCCTCTAAGCCATGTTGGAGCAATTGTGAGTCAGATGAAGACAGAATAATAACACCCAATTTAAAGTTGTCTCCAGACTTAGTTAACCATAGGCCAGAAGTCCTGGCTTGAAGGTCTGAAAAACAAAAGACAAATAGATGAAGTTCCAAAACTGAGCTCTGTGGATAAACTCTGGTATATTTTTGCTTTCAGAAGTGGGATCTATGACTCTAACCACATGGATTCTGTCAGGCAATCCATTAGCTGTCCACCGCACAATATAATGTTTTATATTCAGACTTACAAGTCTGTCAATACCGCATTGGGAATAGTTTCAAAGGCCTTGACCAGGTCTAGATATGCTGCACTGCATAACCACTGTCCGCTGCTTTGGTTACTTTTTCAAATAAATTAATGAGGTTAAAGAGGCAGGACCTTTCTTTAGCAAAGCCAAATTGATCCAGGGTTATGAGATTTTTGTTGCTCAGATTGATGAGGTTTGAAGAGATGTGCTTCAAAGCTTTACATATGAGGCTATTGAGAATAATGGAGCTATAGTTACCAGGGTCTGTGTTTCGGCCACCCTTGTGTAATGGTATTATAATGGCTGTTGTTCAACAAACACACTGCTTTACTGGCATTTGGGTATTAGCACCCTGCTGCCCTCTCTCTGGCAGTCTGTAAAACCTCAGGAGTTCTCCCATTGCCTGTCTGTCTGCGAGAAGGGCCAATCCCCTGACAGGACCAGGACAGCCGGTCACACTCACAGGCATGACTTCAGGAATGTAACCAGTGGAGAGGCATAGATTAAAGAGGTTAAGCATGGGTTCAGAAAGGTCATACTTATCTCTAATAACTAGGTAACCTACTATGTTATCGGGGTTCATAAATTAAGTATTCTTAGCTTTTGAGAGGGCTATGAGAACTTGCTCCATAGTAATTCAAGGAGATGTCTGAAATTGGGGATCCTGCAGAATAGCTATAACTTTGGGCAGAGTAAAATTTGCACTGAATTTGTTAGCTAGACTATTAGCTATTTCCTTTTGGAAAGAGAATATAGTATTATTGTAGATAAGCTCCAATCATTGTTTGGTGTTCATCATTAACTTTTTAAAGTAGTTAAAGAAAGATATGTAGTTATCTTTGGTTTTAGTGACAATTTTAAGTTTATACTCAGCTTTGAGCTTCCTAATGGTTCCCTTAAGCTTCCGTAAATATGCTGTTAACATAACTCTCAACCACTTAGCTCAAAACATCTGGACAAAGACTGACAAAATGAGGGGACAAAGGCCACAAAATAGGGACAGATTTTAAATATTGCTCATATAAACTTAGAAAGTTGCTAGAATAACAGGATTTGTCTTAACATGCATTTTCCTGAAGGATATGAAGTCCGAAACACAAATGCATGTCATTATTTAGTGACTTCAAGTCCTCAAATCATCCCAGTCATTTGTCAGAAAATCACACATTTTTGAGGAACAGATCAAAAATATAAGGCAAAAATATGGACAATCTGCGAAAATCTGTACAGTTGAGAGTTATGGCTCTTAATGTGTGTAGAATGAGACCTCTTATAGGCATTAAGCAGTTTCTTCTCTCGTTATATAATTTATTTATCTATATGGATATTCCACCACATGGGTTTGTTTTTAAATTTCTCATT